>NC_135810.1:14448359-15056611 GCF_964213995.1 Mustelus asterias | reverse complement strand
GTGGAGTTTGCACGTTCTCCCCGCGTCTGCGTGGGTTTCCTCTGGGTGCTCCGGTTTCCTCCCACAGTCTGAAAGACATACTAGTTAGGTGCATTGTCCATGTTAAATTCTCCCTCAGTGTACCTAAACAGGCGCCAGAGTGTGGCGACTCAGAGATCTTCACAGTAAATTCACTGCGGTGTTAATGTAAAGCCTATTTAACTTAAGATGGATTGGCCATGCTCAACTGCCCCTTCGTGTCAGAGGAATTAGTAGGGTAAGTACGTGGGGTTACGGGAATAGGGCCTGGATGGGGTTTATTGGGCTCGATGGGCCAAATGGCCTTCTTCTGCACTGTAGGGTTTCCATGATTCTATAATGAATTGGTGTGTTATGAAGGTGCTTCTAACTAAGGTAAGCCCAGAAAGTTTTGAAATATGAAACGATAACATTACTTCCTGGGTTACGTTCACCATGTAATTTGGGAGGCAGCTCTAATATGAAAGAGAAACATCTATGTCGACAATGAATGCTTTCCTGAACAATACAAGTCTTAGTTTGAGCATTGAGATCTTCAAAAGCCTTCCACCATCTGTTCCTTTATTTGCAAATGGGCAATGCCAAGGAACACAGTGATTATCATGTCATTCCTGCATGCACTGTACAGAGATCTGTAATTAAACTGGGTTAGCATATAGTTGCAGCGAATAATCAGCACCCAAATGAGCAATGATCTGACTGCACATTATCTGTAAACAGAGGTTATATTTAGTAATGATAAGCATGCTCTGGAAGACGGACAGCTTTCCCACCATTATCAACAACCAATGTACATTTGCCAAATTAATTTGCAAAAATGACTGAGTACTCAGGTACAAGCACTTAACAAACTCCTATTAAATTCTTAAATGGAAAAGCAAAAGACTCATCAGCATAAATGAAAAGCATCAAGACAAAGATGCTTTCTTCCATTTCACAATTACACTGTCAGAAATTCTGATGTTTGGCAGTCAACATGAACAAGGCGACATCTACGCAATAATCTATGCTGCTTTCTACTGCTTTGCACCAACTCTACAATTAAATTTTGAAAGCAGAATTTTGCCCCACACGTGCCACTGCCACATCAAAGAAAGGGAAACCCAAGTTTCTACCCTCAACAGGAGGGGAGAGAGCAATTAACATCAGAGGATGGCACGGTGGCACAGTGGTTAGCACTGCTGCCTCACAGCGCCAGGGACCTGGATTCAATTCCGGCCTCGGGTCATTGACTGTGTGGAGTTTACACATTCTCTCTGTGTCTGCGTGGGTTTCCTCCGGGTGCTCTGGTTTCCTCCCACAGTCCAAAGATGTGTAGGTTAGGTGGATTGGCCATGATAAATTGCCAATTAGTGTCAGGGGGATTAGCAGGGTAAATACTTGGGGTTACAGGGATAGGACCCGGGTGGGATTGTTGTCGGTGCAGGCTCGATGAGCTGAATGGCCTCCTTCTGCACTGTAGGGATTCTATGGAAGGAATTCCTTCTGGTGCCTTGGCGTATCTCCCAGCAGTTGTTTCCTCAGAATAAAGTTAACTTTGTAGCTCCTCTTAGCAGCCCGTGGATAGTTTGGGCCTCCCCTGCCAGAGGCATTTCCCAGGTTTGCCCCTACGTCAACTTTCCCCATTCCTCTCCCAAGCCACCACCCTTAAGGTGCCGTGTCAATGACTGCCTGGGGGTCCCCGATGACAGCGTGACCCAGCAGCAGCAGAGAAAAGCAAAATTACCGCGGGTGCTGGAATCTGAAACCAAAACAGAAAATCTCAACAGGCCTGACAGCATCTGTGGAGAGAGAATAGAGCCAACGTTTGAGTCTGGATGACCCTTTGTCAGCAGCAACAGCACTGTCACTGATACCAGCTTCAAGCAGGAGTTGATATTGGAACGCGGTAAAGAGTAAAGGTCCTCACACTCCTGGGGGATCACAGTCTGCTTCACAATGCGACACAACCCCCACCCCGACCCCGACCCCCTGACTCCAGCCTAAAGTTAAAACTGGGATTTAAATTTAATCCAATTGTAAAACAAGATAAGTTTGGAGAAAAAAAATCAAGGAGAGGCAGATGTGTGGAAGAGGAAAACCAAAGATATGATTCAAGCCAAACAATTACAGCTGTCACAGAGGTTAACCATGATTCTGACTAAAACATCCTAATGCACTGTCAAGGCTGACATTCCAATGCAGCGCTGAAGGAGCACAGCACTGTTGGAGGAACCGTCTTTCAGGTGAGACGTTAGACTGAAGCCCCATCTGCCTGTTCAAGTGGATGTAAAAGATCCCATGGGACTATTTTAAAGTTGAGCTTGGGAGTTGTCCCTTGGATATTCATTGGAATATTGGATACCCAATATTCATACCTCACTCAACATCACACAAAAAGAACAGATTATCTGTTTGTGGAGGTTTGTGGAACACAGATTAGCAGCCATGTCTCCAACATTAAAATAGTGACTGCACTTTTATTGGCTGGTCAGCACTTTGAGGGATTCGATGGTTATGAAAATCTATCAACACAAGTCTTTTCTTCCTGTCAAAATACAATGAGGTGTTAATGCATCTGATTGAGAAATATAAAACTCACACTTAAAGTCACCAATGTTGCTCTCTGTAAACTTGACTGATGATATTTTTGCTGTCTCCGACCTGCTATTAGCTTCAAATTGTCAAATTACCAGTGCTCCTATCCTATCTGTTGAGATGGTGTTAGTTGCAGAACACGTTCTGTTACAGAAGACTACAAGGACTTCTTTATGTTAACTGCAAGGTTTTATTAACTACTTATAACTCTAAACAAATAGACAGTGAAGGGTACAGGCATGGAACTATCTACAACCTTGGTCATATCACATCACTGGCCAACACCACACTGAACCTAATTTGGGTCATGTGCCTCCTTACAGAAGCAAAAGTAAAGTCGCCATTGTCCCACATGACCACAGACTGCCCTCCCCTTTGAGGGGGAGAGCTGACTGGTGGTGATTTAACCTGAGGATCACCACACTTCAGGCAAGGGGTAAGGTTGAGAGAGCCTTCATGAACAATCTGAGCCGGTACAGGAATTCAGCCTCGCTCTGCATCACTAACCAGCTGCCCAGCCAACTGAGCTAAACTGCCCCCACTGTGTAGGGGTACAGTACTCAGTCCCACATTAACCCTGTTATGTACCAAACGCTCCTATTACACCTCCCCCAAGTCTTTAACCCATGGATATATGGCAGGATTTTCTGGCCGCGCTCGCCCCAAGGCCAGAAAATCCTGCCCGAGGTCAACGGACCTTTGCATAGTCCGTGTCCCACCCGCTATGATTCCCGTGGCGGTCAGGATGGGAAAATTCCGTCCATAGAGTTGTATCAGCTTACTTTAGGTCTTACATTGTTATAGGTCTCATGCATTTACCCTATTGTTACAATTTTAATGCTATCCCATCAGTATTGCCGTTACAGTATTATCATTAACAACATGTGGTGAACCATAGATGGCTACCACTACGGGTACTGAACCATAGATGGTTATTACTATGGGTACTTGTACATATGTTACTCTTGTTACTGTTGGGGTTAGGGTTGGGGTGTTCCACCTGTTGGTATTGTTCTGTGGTACACTCCGGTTGGCTCCGCCTTCCTATAGGAGTATAAAGGTCACTGCACTTCCTAGTGACCCTTTAGTCTGAGATTGTATTGTTAGTAAGAAGTTTAACAACACCAGGTTAAAGTCCAACAGGTTTATTTGGTAGCAAAATTGTATTGTTAAGCAGTAAGCTCCATTCTTGTTGCTAATAAAAGCCTTTATTTCCCGAGTACGATCCAGCCTCCCGAGAGAATTAATCGCGCATCACAACATTCTCACGAAACCATCTCCCCGCTTTAAGTCCTTGAGGTTAGAGATGCAGACCGTCTGGAGGCCTTATTGGCCCTCCGATTCACATTCGCCATTCTGTCAGGAGAGTGGTAGGCTCTGTTGGCTCTGGTTCTTGTTGTTGGCTTGGTGGTTAGATTGGCATTTGGGGATGGTTTCACTCTTTTTTTCCATTGCTTCATGTTGAACCTGGTCAGTTCAGCTGTTGTGTTAATGCATGGTTGCTATGTTCAGGTTACAATCTCTGTGGAGGCAATGGAGGCAATTCCACTATGTTGGGATGGGGTTAGTGACGGAACACGTCTGTTAAATAAGTCATTGTAGTCTTTGATATTTTAACAACAAATCTTTATTAAATACTTGTAACTATAGACAAGTAGACAATTAAGGGGACCAGCATGGAGTTAACTCCATCTTAGGTCTTAACAAATCTCTGGCCAACAGCACAGAGTCCAGGTCATGTGCCTTCTTGCATCACTGTGTGGGTGGTACTGTATTCAGTCCCTTATTAACCATGTACCAGACCCATCAACGACTTTATCTTACAATAAACCTTAGTCACTCTCCACCCCACAACTTGCACTGCAAGGATTCCCCAAGGTTCTGTAGGCAGCACCTTCCAAACCCACAACCACTACCATCTAGAAGGACAAGGGCAGCAGATACCTGGGAACACCACCACATGGTTCCCCTCCAGATCACTCACCATCCTGACTTGGAAATATATCGCTGTTCCTTCACTGTCACTGGGTCAAAGTCTTGGAATTCCCTCCCTGACAGCGCTATGGATGTACCTACGCCTCAGGGACTGCAGCAGTTCAAAAAGGCAGCTCACCACCATCTACTGAGGGGCAAGAGGGATGGGCAATGAACGCTGGCCTCGCCAACGATGCCAACATCCTATAAATGAATGAAACAAATCTTACCATTTACGCTGACTCCCAATGGAGTGAACTTAAAATTCTCATTCTCATCTACAAATCAGTTCACAGCCCCATTGTCTCCAGCTCTATTTCTCTTTGAACCTCTAGTTCTGGCATACTGTACATTCTCTTCACTGGCAGGGAACTGTCTCAGTTCTATTTTTCCTAAATCCTTAGACTTCCCTACCTTCTTCGCCACATTGAAAATTCCTCTACAACAGAAGTAGTTTCCAGTCATCTCTCCTAGCCCTGCTAAAAACGTTTGCTGCTTTCTCCTTTATTGCCATGAAGTGCCTTGTTCCATGTTCCTGTGTTAACTTGGACGTATGTCTAATATTTCCAATTAGCTGAACAATTTGTGAGCGGTGCACTGATGAATTTCAGCTCAAGACATTCTTTAACTATTAACAAAGATTAAATTCCTTGTATATTGAAGAAAATACCGGCAAATGAGTCATTAAAAAAAAAGAATTCCATAGTTTTAGATTCGTTTGATGGATGAAACTGGCCACGCTCGCCCCAAAACTGGAAAATCCCGCCCGAGGTCAATGGACCTATCCATGACCCACCCCTGCCATAGGAATCGTAGCAGGCGGAATGGGAAAATTTGCCCCAATTGGTCAGCTGGGTATGTGACACAAGTGAAAATCCATCACCACGTTTCGGAGTCTCCAAACCAAGCTACTGAGAAATCTGCACAAGTGGGGTTTCTGTCCAGGAATTTATTACCCACCCCCTGCACCCCTCCACCTCCATAGGACAGAGCCTACTTTTGCCTGTCTAAACTGTTAAATGCTTTACTAGCAACAACAGTGAGGTCCAGGTTCCGTCCCTGGTGTATTGCAGGTGTGTTTGTCCAACCAGAATTTTCCCATTCCACACACAGGAAGAAAATTACAAAAAGAAACTTCAGTTTCAGTTAGTTTTGCTTGACTGATGGAATTTGTACTTTACAGTTTTCATCGAAGTTAAAGTTCATTTATTCGTCACAAGTAAGGTTTACATTAACACAGCAATGAAGTTACTGTGAAATTCCCCTAGTCGCCACATTTTCAGCGCCTGTTCGGGTCAATGCACCTTACCAGCGCGTCTTTCAGACTGTGGGAGGAAACCGGAGCACCCGGAGGATACCCACACAGACACAGGGAGAATGTGCAAACTCCACACAGACAGTGATCCAAGCCAGGAATTGAACCCAGGTTCCTAGCGCTGTGAGGCAGCAGTGCTAACCACTGTGCCACCGTGCCGTGCACAGAATCATCATAGAATCCCTACAGTGCAGAAGGAGGCCATTCAGCCCATTGAGTCTGCACTGACCACAATCCCACCCAGGCCCTATTCCTGTAACCCCACTTATTTCCCTGCTAATCCCCTGACACTAGGGTCAATTTAGCATGGCCAATCAACCTAACCCGTACATCTTTGGACTGTGGGAGTAAATCGGAGCACCCGGAGGAAACCCACACAGACACGAGGAGAACGTGCAAACTCCACACAGACAGTGACCCGAGGCCCAAATTGAACCCGGGTTCCTGGCACAGTGAGGCAGCAGTGCTAACCACTGTGCCATCACTGTCAAGAGAAAGGGCAGTTAAGTCATAATGCTGCACATGCTAAAGATAGCTGAAACATTAATAAAAACAAGAGAAATAGCCCAGATTTACGAGTCTATTTTTGCCAGATAGCTTTCGAATGTGGACCATTAATTACAGTTATAATTTCTCTCTCCTTCAGATATTCCCCATCTTTTCATCTGCAGATTCCTCTTTTTATTATTTTTAACCCTCTTAGCTAATTGGGTATTTGTTTCATCTTTTCATTGCTTCAGTGAGATGATCTTGTATTTGACCTAACTGTCTTCTATTTAATAGTTTGCAAGTCATGCAACCCAGTAACTCCCTCTTTGCAACTGGATACAAATTTGCCCCTCCTTTTTTCTGTCTATCTTTCCATTCCTAAAATGCCTGCTTATCTTCTCAGTTTTGGTTCTGTTCCACCCAAAGGATTAATTTGTCCTTTCACTTTATAGATGCTACGTGGCCTGCAATGTAATTGCAGCATTTCCTATTTTTAAACTTGTGTGCTTTACCTTCCACAGTATTAAACTTTTACCTGGCGTTCTTTGCTTCAAAATTGGCACAGTGGTTAGTACTGCTGCCTCACAGCACTGGGGCGGCACGGTAGCACAGTTGTTAGCGCTGCTGCTTCACAGCTCCAGGGACCTGGGTTCAATTCCTGGCTTAGATCACTGTCTGTGTGGAGTTTGCACATTCTCCTCGTGTCTGCGTGGGTTTCCTCCGGGTGCTCCGGTTTCCTCCCACATTCCAAAGATGTGCAGGTTAGGTTGATTGGCCATGCTTAAAATTGCCGTTTAGTGTCCTGAGATGTGTAGGTTAGAGGGATTAGTGGGTAAAATATGTAGGGATATGGGGGTAGGGTCTGGGTGGTCGGTGCAGACTCGCTGGGCCAAATGGCCTCTTTCTGTACTGTAGGGTTTCTATGATTTCTATGACCCGGGTTCGATTCCGGCCTCAGGTGACTGGCTGTGTGCAGTTTGCACATTCGCCCCGTGTCTGCGTTGGTTTCCTCCAGGTGCTCCGGTTTCCTCCCACAGTCCAAAGATGTGCAGATGAGGTTGATTGGCCATGCTAAATTGCCCCATAGTGTCAGCGGGATTAGCTAGGGTAAATATGTGGGGTTATAGGGATTAAAGGCTGGGTGGGATTGTGGTCAGTGCAGACTTGATGGGCCAAATGGCCTCCTTCTGCACTGCAGGGATTCTATGATAGGCGGCTGGCATGCAGTGCTCTCTACTGCTGGGTGAAAACAACCCCCACTCCCTGTGGGCCCCATTAGTGAGTTCAGCCAACTGGTCAACATTCAACACTTGTGACCTGCCTGGCTCAAGAATCAGACCAGTGATTCTAACACTGTGATGCCAACTTTAGGAGATCAAAATTAATGAAAGCTTTGAGGCAGGAGCAGGAGAAGGTCGTCCATTCTGGAGCCTGCTGCCAATCAATAAAATCATGGCTGATCTTTGACTTCGACTCCAATTTCCCACTCAACACCATATCTCAAATCCCTTCAATTCCAAAACTCTATTAAACTCCGGCAACTGCTGACTGCATTGGAATATCTACCAGCAAGCTACTCGAACATATCAGAGATGATGCAGGAGTCAGTGCGAGGTTCTGGCACTTGGTATTATCTGCGGTTAACTTTGGAGCACGTGGTCACCTCAGTGGATACTGTACTTGGTCCCTCCTTGTCGAAGGCTCTGAAACCAATCTCTCAAAGATGCTCGTATTGGGAACCTGGAGGCTGTAGGCTTCGCCATCTCATCCACCTTTGGTAGACAGCAAAGGCTTTGTCAAATCCTACAGCCTACCTGTCGATTGACAGGAGCGTTCAGCCAGGTGAGATGAGGCGGCACGGTGGCACAGTGGTTAGCACTGCTGCCTCACAGCGCCAGGGGCACGCGCTCGATACCCACTTGGGTCAGTGTCTGTGTGGAGTCTGCATGTTCTCCCTGTGTCTGTGTGGGTTTCCTCCGGATACTCCGGTTTCTTCCCACAGTCCAAAAGACATGCTGGTTAGGTGCATTGGCCATGCTAAATTCCCCCTCAGTGTACCGAACAGGCGCCGGAGTGTGGCAACTAGGGGATTTTCACAGTAACTTCATTGCAGTGTTAATGTAGGCCTATTTGTGGCACTAATGAAAAAACTTTAATGAGAATTGAACATACCTTGGACATCTGCACCCTCACCAACCACCATACCAATACCCACCCAAGTGCCAGGAAAGTAGCCAGGCGCGGTTGCTTTGGTAGCCAAGTTGCTAAATTTTCCAGCGGGGACATCTGAGACCCTCAATCCAAGAAGACGCCAACTACCAGCAGATGAAGAGCCTGTGTCTGAGTTGCAGCAACCTTCAGCCTCCCATGAAGCAGCCATTAAGACGATGCACTTCACAGCAAGGTATCAATTAAAGACAGGAACTACAAGCTGGCTGTCAATCAAATTCCCTCCCTTCTATCGAGTCTCTGGCCAGCTGCACTTCATTCATTCCTCATCGTCTTGTCGGTTTGCACCAATTATATAAAGCTGTGTCACCAAATTTCAAGACTATGGTCACCATAAATAATTTAAATTGTCGAAGTAACCAAAAGACGGCTTTAAATTACCACCAAAATATTGCCTTTTCTCCCTTTTAAATCAGAACTGCCGAGACTCCCTTTAAAATAGTGCTACAAATAGCAGCTACCCAATGTGTATTTACCCAGGTTAATAGGCAGGTTGAGGACAGAGCAACAGAGCAACAGTGTATGGAATCAGTAGAGATAGGCGAGGTGATGAATGAATACTTTTCTTCAGTGTTCACCAAGGAGAGGGGCCATGTTTTTGAGGAAGAGAAGGTGTTACAGGCTAATAGGCTGGAGGAAATAGATGTTCGGAGGGAGGATGTATTGGCAGTTTTGAATAAACTGAAGGTCGATAAGTCCCCTGGGCCTGATGAAATGTATCCTAGGATTCTTTGGGAGGCGAGGGATGAGATTGCAGAGCCTTTGGCTTTGATCTTTGGGTCCTCGCTGTCCACGGGGATGGTGCCAGAGGACTGGAGAGTGGCAAATGTTGTTCCTCTGTTTAAGAAAGGGAATAGAAATGACCCTGGTAATTATAGACCGGTTAGTCTGACTTCGGTGGTTGGTAAATTGATGGAAAAGGTCCTTAGGGATGGGATTTACGACCATTTAGAAAGATGCGGATTAATCCGGGATAGTCAGCACGGATTTGTGAAGGGTAAATCGTGCCTCACAAATTTGATAGAATTTTTTGAGGAGGTAACTAGGTGTGTTGATGAAGGTAGGGCGGTTGATGTCATATACATGGATTTTAGTAAGGCGTTTGATAAGGTCCCCCATGGTCGGCTTATGATGAAAGTGAGGAGGTGTGGGATAGAGGGAAAGTTGGCCGATTGGATAGGTAACTGGCTATCTGATCGAAGACAGAGGGTGGTGGTGGATGGAAAATTTTCGGACTGGAGGCAGGTTGCTAGCGGAGTGCCGCAGGGATCGGTGCTTGGTCCTCTGCTCTTTGTGATTTTTATTAATGACTTAGAGGAGGGGGCTGAAGGGTGGATCAGTAAATTTGCTGATGACACCAAGATTGGTGGAGTAGTGGATGAGGTGGAGGGCTGTTGTAGGCTGCAAAGAGACATAGATAGGATGCAAAGCTGGGCTGAAAAATGGCAAATGGAGTTTAACCCTGATAAATGTGAGGTGATTCATTTTGGTAGGACAAATTTAAATGTGGATTACAGGGTCAAAGGTAGGGTTCTGAAGACTGTGGAGGAACAGAGAGATCTTGGGGTCCATATCCACAGATCTCTAAAGGTTGCCATTCAAGTGGATAGAGCTGTGAAGAAGGCATATAGTGTTTTATTAACAGGGGGTTGGAGTTTAAGAGCCGTGGGGTTATGCTGCAACTGTACAGGACCTTGGTGAGACCGCATTTGGAATATTGCGTGCAGTTCTGGTCACCTCACTATAAGAAGGATGTGGAAGCGCTGGAAAGAGTGCAGAGGAGATTTACCAGGATGCTGCCTGGTTTGGAGTGTCGGTCTTATGAGGAAAGGTTGAGGGAGCTGGGGCTGTTCTCTCTGGAGCGGAGGAGATTGAGGGGAGACTTAATAGAGGTTTATAAAATGATGAAGGGGATAGATCGAGTGAACGTTCAAAGACTATTTCCTCGGGTGGATGGAGCTATTACAAGGGGGCATAACTATAGGGTTCATGGTGGGAGATATAGGAAGGATATCAGAGGTAGGTTCTTCATGCAGAGAGTGGTTGGGGTGTGGAATGGACTGCCTGCAGTGATAGTGGAGTCAGACACTTTAGGAACATTTAAGCGGTTATTGGATAGGCACATGGAGCACACCAGGATGGTAGGGAGTGGGATAGCTTGATCTTGGTTTCAGATGAAGGTTGGCACAACATCGTGGGCCGAAGGGCCTGTTCTGTGCTGTACTGTTCTATGTTCTATGTTCTATGTAAATAGCATTGTGGATCAGGGAGGTGTTGGGGACTAAGGTGGCTGGTTACCTTAATCAATGTCCATTCAAATCTCTGGAAAAGTCAGGCTTTCAGAATGAATACTTCTTAAATCTTTCCCAGTGTTTTTCTCTTTCTCTTTACTGCCTCATTTTGGAACAGCAATGAAGCAGAAATGGGGCCCAAAGACTCCACAATGCAGCACCAAAGCAGATTCTTATTCTACCTCCGATACACAGGGTTTCAAACAATAAAACTATTATGTTTGGGTCTAATTATAAGTTATAAAATGACCACGAGGTAGGCACGTAGAACTTAAACAAGGAGCAGTTTATTTTGTGTCTTCACAGCTACACATTCGGCCTAGACTGACTCCCCAAGCTCCACCCTGGATGGAGATTGCCCACTGGGGCACCTGACCCACTCTCTTAAAGGGGCAGCACGCACCCCCAAATGACATACATAACAAAAACGTCTTCCTGTTGCACATCTCGTGTGGCCTCTCATGTACCATTTCTCAAACTTACATCTTGAGACATCTAGAACATCAACTGTTCCTGTGAAATATCTGCTGCCTAAAATGCTAGCAACATAGGCAAGTGATGTAGCTGTGTAGCTGTCCCTTCCCACAATTCCTTGGAGGGCCGAAGGGCCTGTTCCTGTGCTGTAATTTTCTTTGTTCTTTAATAAGTGGATGTTAGTTTTGACATCTCAGGTAAAATTGAACAAGTTAATGAATCAAATCTCTGATCTCTCCGATATGATGCGGTGCGCTTCAGATGTTGATTATCTCAAAGCTCAGTCATGCAGGTCTGAGCACCTGTAAATATAAATAGCCAATTGCAGGATAGAGCTCTGGGTGAATTCAAAATACTCATCAACCACAACCGCGACCAAAACCCTTTAATTCCTTACTTAGAGCATTTCTCACCCTGCCCGCCCGCCGTTCCTTGTAGTTGAAGACCACACAATGGCTTAAAATATAAATGTATCATTACACAACACAGCAAGAAGCAAAGCTAAGTTAAAAAGAAACAAAAGAGTTATTTGATCCACTAAACAGCAGCCTGCAGTTCTAGCCTTTCACAAAGAACCAATCATGCAAAGCAACAACACTGCTATTCAAAATGAATCAGAGACTGCAAACCCCTTTGTATCATTGTGGTTAACCTTTCCAAACATGAACAAGTTTGGATCATTCGACTTAGAGTTGACGTCACAGAGCTGCTTTCAGTAGGTTTGGGTGATCCTTTAGAAGTCAAAAGGTAAAACGCCAGTGCCATTTCTGAAATTCCTATCCTATCCAATTTCTATATTTCAAATCTAAGTTTAATATTTCAGGAAACAAAAGCAGCCCATGAATGTTGTAAATCACCACCTCTGAGTTTTTGAAGGCTGAATGATTCTATTGATGAATGCTGAAGAAAGATCACCAATCTAAAACATTGGGCAGAATTCTCCCAATCTGGGGCTAAGTCTCATGGCGGGAGCGTGGGGTCTTTTCCCAGCATGGAGGCTGGCAGGAAATCTTCCAGCCCCAACCTCTTCAATTAAGCAACTGGGTATTTTGCGTTGTATTCGGTGGCGGGACAGGTCTGATGGCGCGTAGTTCTCAGTCATAATGGCGGCACGGTGGCACAAATGGCGGCACGGTGGCACAGCGGTTAGCACTGCCTCCTCACAGCACCAAGACCCAGGTTCAATTCCGGCCTCGGGTCTGTGTGGAGTTTGCACGTTCTCCCTGTGTCTGCGTGGGTTTCCTCCGGGTGCTCCAGTTTCCTCCCACAGTCCAAAGATGTGCGGGTTAGGTTAATTGGCCATGCCAAATTGCCCCTTAGTGTCAGGGGAACTAGGAGGATAAATAAATGGCATTGCTGGGAGAAGGCCTGGATGGGATTGTGGTCGGTGTAGACTCGATGGGCCTCCTTCGGCAATGTAGGGACTCCATGATTTGCATCCGGCTGCCATATTGAAACAGCACCCAACATCGCTGGCCCACTATCAAAGAAAGAAGGTGGACTCCCTGAACAAGATTCTAGGATAGCAAACACTTCAGGGCTGTTGTTAACCTATGCAACCTATAAGCTGCTTTGAGTGCCATCAATACGCATTGCATTATTGCAAACACTCCCTTTTTATCTTCTCTCTAATGTAACTTTACTTCCTCAAATACCTCATTAAAACTTTAACAAAGGATCATTTAGAATAATGGAGGGAGGGAGAAGAACTTAATGAGAAGTGGAACAAATGCTCAGAATAAAACAAATTTTAAAATTATAGGCTAATTTAATGGGCTGAGTTAGATGGTACCACAACTGTAGGGGTGCACTTCCTGCACATGTATTTGCATTACAACTGACGTCAAATCCAGTGACTGAAACTGCAACCTACAACCTCTTGAACTTGTTCCTTCACAGACAAACTGACAGATTATTCTTATAGGTCACCATGGAAGCGAAGATTTGCTTGTATTTTTGTTTGAAAAATGAGCAGTTTTATTTTGATAGAGGAAACTGTTACAAAATACAAAGGGTGCGAGCTTACCGGCCGTTCACGCCACGCTCCCACTGCAGCAAGGACAGAGAATTTGGCAGCCAGCCAAACCTCTGTTCACTGCAGCGAGCTGATAAAATCCTACCGGGGTGAACGGTGATAAGATTCCAGCTAAAATCACTCAGAACATTATAGATAAGGTAGTGTGGGAAAGGCTTTGTATATCCCCAACATGCCATTCCAGGTAAATCACTGCTCGCAACGCCCGGAGACAGGAGCAGCATGCAGCGAGGGACGCAGGGTGAGGAGCAGCAGAGGGAAGGAGCTAGGGGTGGGCAAGATGGGAGGCACACACCAGCGAGGGGCGCAGGAAAGGACGGATAAGGGACAGCGGAGGGAAGGAACCAGGGGCGGACAGGAACCAAGCACATGGGGGGCACACACCAGTACTAGCACCAGTTGATGGGCACACATCAATGGTGGGAGAAAGGGGGCATGTGCCGAGGGACACAGTACGTGCCGAGTGCATATCCCTGGCGTCTGGCTGATCAATGTCAGCAGTTACGGTGTATTTAAGGATGAGGTTGCTGTTGGCAACATGTCTTAGGAAGTCTTTGAGCACTTTGTTCCTACCTTGATCAAGTCTAAAACACAATGAGCGTTTCGCTGCCTCGATCTCATGACCTGGGTGATCAAGCACCTGTCTGCACCATTCTAAAGGACTCCGAGCTTTCTGTTCCAATGTGGGCTGCTTCCTTGGTGAAACATACAACCTGTAATGAAAAGTACAACATTTATCGTCACTTAACATAATAAGTGGATCTTTACCACACTTAATTCTCATTTCTACAAATTTATGTGGAGAATAAAAGTAGTTGTCCTTAAGCAATCTCATTCCACAAACACTGTAAGATAAAAATTGAAGTCCCAGGGTATGATTTTGGTTCTTAATCACAGTATATTATAGAGTCTACAGTGCAGAAAGAGGCCATTTGACCTATCAAGCATGCATCACAATCCCACACAGGTCCTATCCCCATAACCCCACATATTTACCCTCCTAGTCCCCCTGACACTAAGGGGCACTTTATCATGGCCAATCAACCTAACCCGCACCTCTTTGGATTGAGGGAGGAAACTGGAGCATCCAGAGGAAACCCATGCAGACATGGGGAGAATGTACAAACTCCACACAGTGACCTGAGGCCAGAATTGAACCCGGGTCCCTGGCGCTGTGAGGCAGCAGTGCTAACCACTGTGCCACCGTGTGGGGAGTAGGGTGGAAGCTGGACTGGAGGGAATCAAAGCAGAGCGATTCAAAGAGGAATCTGAAGGAAACTCACTTAGCACTAAGTAATGTATAATGTACATAATGTATAAACTAATGTGTAGCCCTAGTGGCCTAATGGATAAGGCACTGGCCTCCGAAGCCAGGGGTTGTGGGTTCGAGTCCCACCTGGGGTGTTTTTTCTATGTAGGTCTAGAAGGTAGGGATGTGTTCGGCACAACTTGTGGGCCGAAGGGCCTGTTTGTGCTGTAGTGTTTCTATATCCACGATTATGCCACACTGCCAGATCATTTTTGCCCTGCATAAAAATTCAGATCTGGGACGTAACTGGGAGGCATTAATCATGGCACATGTTTTATCAGAAACAACACACGGCTCATTTAATCAACTAATCTCTATGCGTTGAGAAGGAAAATATCTCAAGCTGCAGAAATGCCCGAGTGTGCATATCCACTTTCAAATTAAGCGCAAACAATCACATTTCAGGCAAGAAAAAACTCTGCACCAGGTAGAAATAAAAACTTGAAAAGAAAAACCACAAATATGAATTCTTATATTCAAAATTGCATTACTA
The DNA here is from genome assembly GCF_964213995.1 of Mustelus asterias. Classification (NCBI taxonomy): domain Eukaryota; kingdom Metazoa; phylum Chordata; class Chondrichthyes; order Carcharhiniformes; family Triakidae; genus Mustelus; species Mustelus asterias. Next base: position 15,041,407 of record NC_135810.1, on the reverse strand, counting down.
AAAGTGAGTTCAACAATAATAGCTTAAGCAAATTGGCAGGAGCTTTGATCGACCAAATACTGCTGCCAGTGAGGGATACTGTCCTCTGGCTGAAGATTTTGAGAAACTACATAGTTGCCCACGGGTTGCACAGTAGTTAGCACTGCTGCCTCACAGCACCAGGGACCCGGGTTTGATTCTCAGCTTGGGTCACTGTCTGTGCGGAGTCTGCACATTCTCCCCGTGTCTGTGTGGGTTTCCTCCGGGTGCTCCGGCTTACTTCCATCTTCCAGAAGACATGCAGGTTAGAGATGCATTGGCTATGCTAAATCCTCCCTCAGTGTACCCGAACAGGCGCCGGAGTGTGGCGACTAGGGGATTTTCACAGTAACTTCATTGCAGTGTTAATGTAAGCTCACCTGTGACACTAATAAATAAACTTAAACACCACTGCCGGAATGTTACCTCCTCCCTCACCTGAGGCTCGTAAGATCCCGCCCGTGGCCAACACAGAATGTCCAACCTGATTCCGGGGTGGGCGTGCCGAACAATTCCATTTCCTTTCCAATATACCTGCAGTTTCTGATGTGCCAAGTCCAGAGGCAAAGCTCCCTGATAGGAGCTCGTGTTGGGAAAAATCAGCCCTCACACAGAAAATGAGTCATCCTAACGTGAATTTATCTGACCTTTAATGATCTAACATTTCTGCTCGGGAATAATCTCATTGCATTAGCGACACGGCAAGTTCAGCCAGAGAGCCGGGATGCAATAACATTGACACAACCAACTGCCTGGGGTTATGGGGATAGGGCGAGAGTGCTGCCTCTTGCCATTCAGGCATTTGCTTCTCATGGTCCTGGGCTAACCTGCGATGAGTCCTCCTTCTTATCTGGATGAGAGTCACTACCAAGGTAGATTTTCCAGTCCCATTCCCATCGGGCGGGTTCAGTGGCAGAAGCCAAAAATATCATGACGTCGCATTTTCAGTTGGTGCGAAAGTTTACTGCAACCATCCCATCAGTCACAATAGTGTCAAGAAACCATTATAATAAATCAACATTCCATTATCAGGCCCAAACACTGGAATCACCCCCCCCCCCCCCCCCCCCCCCCCCCGACATCAAAACATCCATCCAAGATGGCATGATGGCAGAATGGCATGAAGCACCACTGGTCTCAGAAGACACGTACCTGCTGAGCAAGATGTCCCAGGGGAGCTCGGGTGAGTGCGGTGATCAGGGGGGAGAGGGTCATGCCCAAATACTGCCTGGGTACTACCCTGACATCAAGCTGGTACTATGTGCCCAGGTAAAGTGCCTGGGTAGTGCCACGGGAGCACGCCGTAGGGGTTCACCTGGGTGAACTCGGGCGGCCTTTAAAAATGGTGCCCCTGACCATCGAGTGTCTGAGCCGCTGGCAGGGAGGGGGCGGGGATTGGTGATGGGGGTTGGGGATTGGGGGGGGGCAAACCAGAGGTTGCCTGCCAGCGACACGTCATGGTACCCATGCATTGAACTTTTTTTTACAAAGAGCTGCACTGTATGGCGGAGAAAGCCGCAATTGCTGTTGGCGGCATCAATGCTTCGTATACTTTTCACTGTATTCTAATACATATGACAATAATAAATCCAATCAAATCACTTCCATCGCCCAATGTCGGCCTTTGCCGATATCAGTAAAAATCCCAGCCGATGCTTTGATGATCATAACCTGAAAATGAGGAGTCAAATATTCAGAGTCTAATCTGACTGATACCAACCTACAAGGGGTGGGTCAGTGAGCACCCAGAGTGTGACTGTCTGTGTGTCTCACTGTGTGAGTCTGTGTATGTGTGTGTCTCGGTATATCTTACAGTGTCATTGTGAGTGTGTGTGTCACTGTGTGTGTGTGTGTGCCAGTGTATGTGTGTCTCAGAGTGTCACTGTGAGTGGGAGTCTGTGTGTGTGTCTCAGTGCAAATTTCTATGCAAATTCTATGATGTATCTACTCCAAATGTTAATTTGGGAGATAAGTAGGCAGAGCGTGTACCATGCACTCTCCGCCCTCTTTTACCTTTTTAAAGTTTATTAGTCACAATTAGGCTTACATTAACACTGCAATGAAGTTTCTGTGAAAATCCCCAGTCGCCACACTCCGGCGCCTGTTTGGGTACACCGAGTGAAAATTTAGCATGGTCAATGCATCTAACCAGCATGTCTTTCCGACTGTGGGAGGAAATCAAAGCACCCGGAGGAAACCCACGCAGGCACGGGGAGAATGTGCAGACTCCACACAGACAGTGACCCAAGCCAGGGATTGAACCCAGGTCCCTGGCACTATGAGGCAGCAGTGCTAACCACTGTGCCACCATGTCACCCTGGCAGCATGGCCAGTGTTTGAACAGGCTCCACAAGAATTCTGTGAATTGCTGCCATCACAGCCCCCCACCACACTCCGTCCAATTTTGTCCCCACCCCACGCCACCTCAATGGGTCTTGCCTTGATGCCAGTCAGTTCAGCCTCTGAGTTAATGCTGTCTAATATTGCACCACTCACAGTTGGTGAGTGACAGCAGGGCACCTGTTTCTCACCTGGCAGCACAGCATAGAGGGCACACCATCGCTGTGCACCAGGTCACCCGCCAGCATTATTGATGCAATTATAAGGTTAAAATCAGCTGCCTTGCCTGCTGTAATCCACCCAGAGATCTACACTGTACAATTTAGCAATGTTATCAGGTTTTACATTAATTACACATTGAGTAAATGTGCAATATATATTTCAGGCACCAGATAATGTCATTTTCAACCCAGAAAGTGTGCACAGAACAGCGTATTATGGTCTTTAGCTTTAAGTTAACACATAGGGAAAACTCAGAGCTCAAAGGTATTGAATTATTCATGCAGTGACTCTCGAAATTGGTCATTGGAAGAACCAGCTGCATCATTGCAAAAAGGAAGGCAACAAAAAATACAAGAACCTTCAGACACACAGACTCACACTCAAAGTGACACACACACTCTCATTCTCACACACACAGTGACACACTGACGCACACACACACTGACACACACACAAAGTGACACACACACTCTCATTCTCACACACACACAGTGACACACTGAGGCACACACACACTGACACAGACACACACACAAAGCGACACACATACTCACAGCGACACCCTAAGATATACTGAGACACACACAGACTCACACAGTGACACACTGACAGTCACACAACAACACACTAAGGCACACACATACTAACACACGCAGACCCACACACACACAGACCCACACACACACATTGACATGCACAGACACACACTTACTGACATACACACACAGACTCACTCACAGAGACACAATGACACACTGAGACACACACAAACACACACACTGACTCACATACACAGACGCACACAGACGCACACACAGGCACATAGAAATGCACTAAGACACATTGGTCGGAATTGTACCGTCCTGCCTGCCACGGGAATCGGAGCAGGCGAGGGGCAGACCATGCAAAGGTCCGTTGACTGCGGATGGGACCTTACGGTTTTGGGATTAACGAGGCCATAAATTTCTACACAGACACACACACACACACACACACACACACGTGTGCTCCAGTTTCCTCCCACAGACTGAAAGATGTGCTGGTTAAGTGGATTGGCCATGCTAAATTCTCCCTCAGTGTACCCAAACAGGCGCTGGAGTGTGGCAACTAGGGGATTTTCACAGTAACTTCATTGCAGTGTTAATGTAAGCCTACTTGGGACAGTAATAAATAAAAACTTCAAAAAAAAATCATTTTTAGAGGAACAGAATTGAAAAGTAGAGAAGTTGTGCTGAACTTGACTGAATCTTTTAGGCCACATGTGACTCTATGACTATGACTCTATGTGTTGTGCAGCCTATTCACCTTAATATGAGCTGGGTTACGGCACTGGAGAGGAAGCAAACAGGATTTACAAGGATTATATCAGAACTGTGAAGTTGTACTCATCACGACAAACAGGAAGGCAGGAGAGAGGTAGCAACCCAACAGCGATCTTTAACATTTCAAAAGGTTTTGACAGATTAAGATAGGGTGTTTCCATTTGCAGGTAAGAACAAAACTCAAGGCCACCAGCGTAAGATAGTCACCGAGGATTCAAATGGAGAAGTCAGAAGGAGCATCTTCATCCAGCGAGCGTTTAGAATCTGAGACTCACTACCACAGGGAGTTGTTGAGACAAGTCATTTCAATGTATTATTTTTATAGCTTAATCTATTTATTGTCACAAGTAGGCTTACATTAACACTGCAGTGAAGTTACTGTGAAAATCTCCTAGTTGCCACACTCCGGCGCTGTTTGGGTCAATGCACCTAACCAGCACGCCTTTCGGACTGTGGGAGGAAACTGGAGTATCCGGAGGAAACCCACGCAGACACGGGGAGAACGTGCAGACTCCGCGCAGGCAGTGACCCAAGCCGGGAATCAAATCTGGGTCCCTGGCGCTGTGAGGCAGCAGTGCTAACCACTGTGCCACCATGCTGTATTTAAGGTGAAGCCAGGTATTTATATGAGGGAGAAGGAAAGAAAGGGTTTTGCTGATGGAGTTATTAAGGAAGAATGGAAGGAGGCTCAAGTGCAGCAGAAGCACTGACATGCTCAGATTGGACCAAATAGAATAAACTCCATTGAAACAGAACACATAATGTTCCTGTGGAACAAGCTCTGGTTTAATCTGCTAATGTGAGTAATGTGCTGACCATTATAACTGTCACGCCCAGTACAGGCATGTCATGTTATGAATACACAATCAATACTTCTCAAAATTGAACACAAACTGTTGGGTTGGCTGCTGTAAACCATATGACATTTGACAATTGGACTACAGACTCCCAAAGTCTCCAGCAAATACCTAATTGAACGTGGACATAAGTGAGGGTACCTCTCGGCCATTTCTGGAATTCACACTTCCCGCTGTTTCAGGATGGGCCAGCCCCTGAAGAATATGGAGTTTCTGGACTGCCTATCTTCATGTATCAGACTGAACAGAAGTGAAGAAATAAACTCAATGGCCACTTGCCACTGTTATCACAAGCACCTCCCCCATCCAAACTAGACTGAGTGGGCCTCAGAAGTGTTAACCCAGCAGTTATGTGATCAAACCTGGTTTCAGGGACGATATCCTGATTACCCCAGGACCCAGCGGATCCACCAGAACCGCAAGTTGTCACCCAGTCCGAGAAACAGCTGCGAGTCATCAGGCAGCCAACCTATTCCAGTTTCAAGGTTCACCTGAGAACCAATCTCCAAGATATTCCACTACCAGGAATCTTGCAATCTGCTGTGAACTCTTTGCTTTACATGGCCCTCATTACAACCTTCCAATCATTAAATCCATTCAAGATGCGGCTTGGGAGACCAGAAACCATAAATCAGAAATGGAAGCAAGTGCAATCTGTAAAAGTGCACTATCTGTTCCTGTACACAACTTTATGTACCTGTGTGTGAAACCGAGTGCGTGATGTTGCATTGATTCAGGGTGCATGTGTCAGAATAAAATAATTTTCTTACAATGTTAAACTCACAAAAGACTGTTGCTGGATTACTTAATTGGGACACACACTCCAAAGGTAAGAGAAGCCATGTCTCTTTCCACACATAGCATATTAATTACAGGCAGCAAGAGCACACATACATTCTGACATAGCTGTTACTCTGATTAAAGCCTGGATACTGTGGTAAACCACTGTTAGCTTATTGCCTGTGTGTGTGTGACATGCCTGGACATGCCCCTGCCAGCCCTGCCTGAGACTCCTCCCCCCCCCCGGTCCAGGTATAAAGGTGACTGCTCCCCACCCTCCTGCCTCAGTCTCTGGACCAGTTCCACCAGCTCATCAGCATGGGTGTGCTCCAAGTCTTTTGCGAATAAAAGCCTATTTGTTCTTGCATACAAACTAGTCTTTGCTTGATTGATAGTGCATCAGATACGTGTTCATCTTTCTTCAATCATACGTTTAAAGGGGCTAGAACCGATCAGTGGATTTCTCAGGAAGAGGTGAAGCTATTCAGTTCATATAGAGTGAGTGGGTTACCTAAAAATAGTTACAAGATATGAAGTTTTTAATTGCCTCTATTCTGTGACCACATCAATGAAATTCAGATCTATTTATCTTAGCTGTATTGCAGCAAGACAGCAGTCAGTTAGAATTTCTTTAATCATGGCAGGGCAAATTGATAAGGTGGTTCCAAAATGGATCTAGGTTGCTTGCACCCATAAATAGGGGAATGTAGAATACAAAAGCAAAATATGTAATTAAAGACCTTTACACATTACTGGTAAGACCTGAGCTGGAACAATTGTGAGCAATTCTGGGCATGACAAAAATTAAAATAAAGTAAAGTAAATAAAGTTTACCCATTAGTCACAAGTAGGCTTACATTCACACTGCAAGTTACTGTGAAAATCCCCCAGTCGCCACACTCCGGTGCATGTTCAGGGAGAACTTAACATGGCCAATCCACCTAACCTGCACATCTTTTGGACTGTGCGAGGAAACTGGAGCACCCAAAGGAAACCCACGCAGACACGGGGAGAACATGCAAACTCCACACAAACAGTGATCCAAGCCGGGAATCGAACCCCGGGTCCCTGGTGCTGTGAGGTAGCAGTGCCAACCACTGTGCCACCCCTGCATTAGAAAGGGTACAGCAGAGGTTTACCAGGAGAAATGAGAGACTGTGCCTCCTGGAACCGCGGGTTAAGAAGCGGCTAAAAACGGTTTTTCAAGCTGGTGAGAAGTTTTGAAAAGGGTACATCGGAGAGAAGTTGGCACACGGATCAGTAACTGGAGATCTCAGCTTCAAGATCACTGGAAAAAGGTCTACAGAGGAGCTGAGGAGTTATTCTATTCCACTCAGAGTTATCAGAATCTGGCACTCTACAGTGGTAGAAACAGATTCTGTAAATGTAGATAGACAGGCACAGTGGTTAGCACTGCTGCCTCACAGCGCCAGGGTCCCAGGTTCAATTCCAGCCTCGGGTCACTGTCTGTGTGGAGTTTGCACTTCCTCCCCATGTCTGTGTGAGTTTCCTCCGGGTGCTCCGGTTTCCTCCCACACTCCAAAGAAGTGCAGGTTAGGTTGACTGACTCTGCTAAATTGACCCTAAAGTCAGGGGGATAAGTGGGGTAAATGTGTGGGATTACGGGAGTAGGGCCCGGGTGGGATTGTGGTCTGAATGGGCTCCTCCTGTACTGCAGGGATTCTATGAAATAACTTTAGAAGGGAGTCATACGGGTATTTAAGGGTGAGAAACTTACAAGGTTGCAGACAAGGGGAAATGGGACTCAACATAGGACTGCTCTTTCAAATGGCCAGTATACACATGATGGGCAGAATTGCTGACACCTCTCCTCTACGATTCTATAAACCAGCACAAATAAAGGGCAAAATTTCCCGATTCTACCAACAATGGGAATTGTGACAGGTGGCGGCTGAGCAAGATTTTACGAGAAACCAAAAATCAGCTTCCAGACGGCAAGAAATTAGCTTGGAATGTTCTCCTGAATTTCATGGCAGCTTAACGGAGGATCGAATGCCCTGTGGAGCTTCATCAGAAATCCATTTTGCAACTCATGAATGCTTATTAAAAGGCCAATGAACCGGAATCTTCCCCGTCCAAATTAAGCGCCCTGCCAGCGGCAATTTAGAACCCTTCCATGACAAGTCATGTTGCCATTTTATAGAACAATAGTTAGGCCACACTTGGAATATAGTGTTCAATTCTGGTCGCCACGCTACCAGAAGGATGTGGAGGCTTTGGAGAGGGTACAGAAAAAATTTACCAGGATGTTGCCTGGTATGGAGGGCATCAGCTATGAGGAGAGGTTGGAGAAAGTTGATTTGTTCTCACTGGAACGATGGAGGTTGAGGGGCGACCTGATAGAAGTCTACAAGATTATGAGAGGCATGGACAGAGTGGATAGTCAGAAGCTTTTTCCCAGGGTGGAAGAGTCAATTACTGTGGGGCATAGGTTTAAGGTGCGAGGGGCAAGGTTTGAAGGTATGAGGCAAATATTTTACACAGAGGGTGGTGGGTGCCTGGAACTCGCTGCCAGGGGAGGTAGTGGAAGCAGGTACGATAGTGACTTTTAAGGGGCGTCTGGACAAATACATGAATGTGATGGGAATGAAGGGATATGGTCCCCGGAAGGGTAGGGGCAGACAGGCAGCATGGTCGGTGCAGGCTTGGAGGGCCGAAGGACCTGTTCCTGTGCTGTAATTTTCTTTGTTCTCTGTTCTTTCACTGTACCCAAGGGGCATGCACCTGGCAAGTTGCACTTCTTCCTGGACTTGCAGACACTGTTTTCGTCCCCCTTTCAAATCATCACAGAGGTCCCAGCTGCCTGTCACAAACGCTATGCCAAGGCTGGGCACAGGGACTATGGCAGGATTGGCAGGTGGGGCAATGGCCGGAGAGGGGATGGCGTTGTGAAATCAAGGGGCAGAGTGGAAGAACGAATGGCTGTCCGGGTGCCATTCAAATACAGTGCTCGGATGTTGGAGACGATGAGATGATGGCGGAACGGGCTATTTCCTGCCTGCCTCGCCACGAGATTCAAGGTGCTCTTCATGGCTGCATAATTAATTAACTCAACAGCACAAGGTCTCACATGTTCCCACCACCCTGCCCTCCAGCGGAATTCACTCTGATTTCCACTTCCACCACAGGACTTAGTCTCCAGGATGGAAAATTCCGCCGAAGAAGTGGGTTAAAAATTAATAATGGCAGACACTGTCGGGGAGTTGTGTACCTTGAAAGCTCAAGAAACATCACTGCGTCTTTTTGCTTTTGGATCCTCAGGAGGCTTAGAGAGTTGGTAATGATTGTGTTTGCAGGGCTGTAATTGAGTTGGTAATGATTGTGTTTGCAGGGTTAGAGTTTCTCCTTTGGGCACAATCAGCAAGAGGTTCAAAATTGTAGTCAAATTTGCAGAAGTTTTCCAAAATTGAGCTCTCATTCAAAATATCTGCGTATCACAAATGAAAAAAAATCAACCCTGAGTCAGCAATCAGAGCCAGAATTTTACTGTCCTTCCTGCCTGATGGGATATTGTGGTCCCGCAGAACAGAATGGCTCACTACATCCACTGGGAGGGGCGGGGGGAGGCGGGGTGGGGTAGTGTAATGACTTCAATCGGGCCACTGGTGTTGGCCTATTGGAGTATGAACTCTCTGATTAAGGATCCAATTGGTGGGCCAATCAAGGTGTCTTTGCCTTGTACTTAACCATGAGTGTCAGTTCCTCTGGCACCCCGCCGAGGTAGACTGCTGACTGCTAACACTCTGTGTACTGCTGTTAGAGTTAGTAAATAAAGGGATTTTGGTGAAGGGACTTCTGTCTCCGAAGATTTATCACAGGGAGACACGCTGTGGCAGGGCCATTAAATCCTGGCCCAAGTTTCTCTTGCATTAAATATATTTAATCATAATAACTTGGTGCAGTTGTATTAATACAACCAACATGGGGTTTTCTCACAGAAACTACCACCTGTAAAAAAATCCAAGTTCAAATAACTGAAAATGTCTTTCTTTTCAAAACCACTTACTAGATTAATTAGTATACAGTAGTCGGTTTCTTAGTAAATTAAGTATCCTTTAATTATTTAAAAGCTTTTAAAGGATGCCAATTAGTGGCCATGCGCCAAACAAAAATGCTTAAAATTAGGAGCCGCCTTGTGCAGCCACAAAGCAGCAGAAACATGCTACAGATTGATCTGCAGTAACGGTTAGTTTCCAGCACAACACAAAAGATTGCAGCAAGCTCATTTCTACTGGGTGTAACTTGGGCCTGAAATTCCATGATTCTTTTCACACAAGCTAGGGGAAACTGCAGCATTTGTGCCATGTTCTATCATTTGCCGGTTTGACATTCAGCAAGTGTTTCGAGTGGTCTATATTCTTTGCTGGTATATTCTTGTTCTCAATGAAAACCAGACAAAACACAGGGCTACGTGACGTATTCCAGGCAGCCATAGTACAATGACGAGGTTCTCTGTTAGGGTACCCAAGTCTTGCTATATTTGCTTAATACTGTGCAGGTGGAGGAAGGAACAACTTGTTTTGCAGGGGGTGTAATGTCCATTGCCCATTCCTAAAAAATGAAGTGTTTCAGGTCAAATCCTAAACAGCATTCACACATAGAATACACAAATGAAAATGAAGATGTCACAAGTTGTTGACTGCAGAGTAAAGTAAAATTTATTTATTTGTCACATGTTACATTACCATTGCATTGAAGTCACTGTGAAAATCCCAGTGGCGTGGTTCTTCAGCATCTCTGCCTAATATCCTACCCACCTCATTTTCGTAGGTAGCACTGATTTGTTGAACTCAAACCTGTAAGTCATAGTTTGCTTCACAGAAGTTTGGGCGGCACGGTGGCACAGTGGTTAGCACTGCTGCATCACAGCGCCAGGGACCTGGGTTCAATTCCAGACATAGGTCACTGTCTGTGTGGAGTTTGCACGTTCTCCCCGTGTCTGCGTGGGTTTCCTCCTACACTCCAAAGATGTGCAGGTTAGGTGGATTGGCCATGCTAAATTGACTATGTTCTAAGATGTGTAGGTTAGGTGGATTAGTCATGGTGAAGGGGATAGGGTGGGGAGAGGTCCTGGAAAAGACACTATTAGAGAATCGGTGCCGATTCAATGGGCTGAATGGCCTCTTTCTGCACTGTAGGGATTTAATGATTCGATGTAGTTTCCCTAAGTACACAGCAGCCTAGATTTACATCACCGAGGCAAATAGCAGGAGTTGGGAATATGACCGGCTCGACACACCCACCTCGGGAGAGAGTGCCTGCAAGGACAGGACCTTCATTGATGGAGTCAAGTCAGCCATAGGCTTTGCCGGGTGCTCAGGACCATCATGCAATGCTGTGGGACTTTGTCCCCGTTAAAGTAAAAACAGGAAGGCCCACCAACTCCCATCCCTCAACAATCCTCACCTCGGCACACTCCCCACAGTCTCCATCTTAAAATACTGACATGTTGGGCGTGATCTAGCAGCCCCATCAGCCACTGGTGCAAACCCCGTCATGGCCGCTAAGACTCATGAGGTAGCCAAAAATCGAGATTTGCCCCAGCGAGATCTCATCTTGAGATCCTTTCCACCTCCACCAGTGATGTAATCAAGTTCACACCCTTGCTGGACGTGAAGCTGATATTCAGAGAGTTAAATAAATTTTAATATAATTAATGGGCTTGATGCTATTACATCCATCCACAACATATCCCTCGTGACACCCTCCCCACACACACGCGCGCACGCACACACGCGCACGCACCCTCCACCCCCCAAATCACTGCAGGTTTTGCAAAGTGAAAACCAGTCATGATGACCATGCTGGGGAGGTTGATGGATAAGGCTGGGCATTGCCCACTGGCAGTGCCAAAGGCGGTACATAAAGGGGGCTGTAGGCCTTTTGGTGAAGATCAAGTATAGTTTTGGCATTCTGCGCTTGACTGAAGTCATGAGGTTACACTGAGGCTTCATTTGAAGCAATTTTTTAAAGCGGCATCTAGGTCTTTTGGCTAAGATGCAAATGAGATCAAGCCTTGGAGAAGCTGCAATGCCTGCTCCAATCAGCTTGGGGCATGTAGATCAAGCCCAAGACAGGAAGAGGCTTGCCTGTCTTGTCAGCTTGGATCTGGAATGTCTCACTTGCTGAGACTTTGGATTGGGCTTTGATTGGATATAAACATAAAGGGGGCTCTGGCTGGGGTGTTAGAGGGAATCCCCCTCCAATGGAGGAGGGGCCCCCTTACATGGGCAGGGGGGATAGAGAGGAGTGAGCCCCAATGCCTGTGAGGTAGGGGAAAAAGGGGAAAATCCTGATGCCTGTGAGTGGGTGTGCCCCGATGTTGGCGTTGTGGAGAGTGCTATGATGCTTGGGAGGGGTTCAGATCTCCATTGGGTGGTGGGGGGAAGAGGGTCCCAATCTCCGTGGGACGTGGGTGGCCTTAAATGTAACTTTGAAATTGGGGCACCCCGATCTCAGGATCCTGCTTTGTCAGCCTGTTTAGGCCCGGCCCACCAGCTGGCTGTGTAATCCTCACCAGCACTTTGAAATTGCACAGAGTGCTGTTTACTCGGGCAAGAAAGGTGTCTGTGATACCACCGTGTTTCACACAGCATTTCCCACCTGCTCCAATTTGGGTAAATTCATTTTAAACAATGACGCTTAGTTCTAGAGTCTCCGACAAGAGGAGTTCTAAAATACCTGAGTCCCAAAGAAAACTGATGCGCGATATAACTCACGAGGCTAGAGATGCTCGAGGAAATAAAGGCTTTTATTTACTATTACAATGGAGCTACCATATATAATACACGATCCCAGACTGAGGGGTCCCAGACAGAGCAGTGACCTTTATACCTCTCCCAGGAGGCGGAGCCCGACTGGGATGTACCATAATAACTATCATACAGGTAGAACAGCCCAACCCTAACCCCAACAGTGACAAGTAGAACAACCCAACCCTAACCCGAACAGCAACATATATACAGACTCATAGTACTGGCCAGACCCTGGCTCAGTACTACCTGGTGGGAACCAACGATGGTTCACCACATTCACCCCGCCTTTGAAGACAAAGGCCGGCGGGGTACAAAAAAACACAGAATAATTGGTCATCAGTCTATAAGTTCAGACGGTCGGGGGGACCGCACCGTCGTTGTGACCTCCTCAACACCGGCGATGACACCGGAGTAGGCACTCGCGGTGGCGTCCTCCCCAAGGCGGTGTCCAACGGCTCCTCCACTGTCTCACGGGCCGGTTGACCCCGAGGTGATGACAATCCGTTGAGCTCGGACACGCCTTGAAGTGGCGACCATCTCCTGGACTCGGGCAAGCTGTACACGGGAGTAAAAGGGTTAAGTGATGGTCCCGATGCTGCCCGCGCCGTGTCAGGAGGGGAAACAATAGTTGGGGGATCTCTAACAGGAGGTATGGGAGCGACAGGGGTTTCCAAGTCCCCTGCTGGCGCCAGGTCTCGAATCGAGACCGTGTCCTCTCGCCCGTCAGGGTATGTCACATAGGCATACTGAGGGTTGGCGTGGAGGAGATGGACCTGTTCAACAAAAGGGTCGGACTTGCGGGCCCTAACATGTCACCGCAGGAGGACAGGTCCTGAGTACGTCAACCAAGACAGTAATGAGGTCCCAGAGGAAGACTTCCGAGGAAATGAAAACAGCCTCTCATGGGGAGTAGCGTTGGTTGCCGTACACAGGAGTGAGCGTATGGAATGGAGCGCATCAGGGAACACCTCTTGCCAACGGGAGACTGGAAGGCTTTTTGACTTCAACGCCAGTAAGACAGCCTTCCAGACTGTAGCATTCTCACGTTCCACCTGTCTGTTACCCCTAGGGTTGTAGCTCGTGGTTCTACTAGAGGCAATCCCGTATGAGAGCAGGTATTGCCTCAAGTCATCGCTCATGAACGACGAGCCCCTATCGCTGTGGATGTAGCAGGGGTACCCGAACAGGGTGAAAAGATCACGAAATGCCTTGATAACCGTGGCAGCGGTTGTATCAGAGCAGGGAATGACAAAAGGGAATCTCGAGTACTCATCAATGATGTTGAGGAAGTACACATTCCGATCTGTCGAGGGAAGGGGGCCCTTAAAGTCCACACTCAGTCTTTCGAAGGGACGAGTGGCCTTAACGAGTTGTGCCCTGTCAGGTCGGTAAAAGTGCGGTTTGCATTCCGCGCATACCCAGCAGCTTCTAGTTATGGACCTGACATCCTCCACCGAGTAGGGTAGATTCCGGGCTTTTACGAAGTGGTCGAGCCGAGTGACCCCTGGATGGCAGAGGTCATTGTGGAGAGCCTGCAAACGGTCCTCCTGCATACTGGCGCATGTTCCACGCGACAGGGCATCCGAGGGCTCGTTGAGTTTCCCTGGACGATACATAATGTTGTAATTATAGGTGGAGAGTTCGATTCTCCACCTCAAGATCTTATCGTTCTTGATCTTGCCCCGTAACGTGTTATTGAACATGAACGCCACGGACCGCTGGTCCGTGATCAGGGTGAACCGTTTTCCCGCCAAGTAATGGCGCCAATGCCGGACGGCCTTCACAATGGCCTGGGCCTCCTTTTCCACCGCTGAATGTCGAATTTCGGGGCCTTGGAGGGTGCGAGAAAAAAAGGCGACGGGCCTGCCCGCCTGGTTAAGTGTGGCGGCCACGGCGAAATCAGATGCATCGCTCTCCACCTGAAAGGGGATGGACTCATCGACAGCGTGCATCGTAGCTTTCGCGATGTCGGCTTTTAGTTTTTCAAAGGCCAAACGAGTCTCTGGTGCTAGGGGAAAAGAGGTAGACCTGATAAGCGGATGGGCTTTGTCCGCGTAATTTGGAACCCACTGTGCGTAGTAAGAGAAGAAGCCTAAGCATCTTCTCAGTGCTTTTGCACTAGTGGGCAGGGGAAGTTCGAGGAGGGGACGCATACGGTCTGGATCAGGGCCGATGACCCCGTTTTCCACCACGTATCCGAGTATAGCTAGGCGGCGCGTGCGAAATACACACTTCTCCCTGTTGTAGGTCAGATTCAGGCGAGATGCAGTGCGTAGGAATTTAAGGAGATTGGTATCGTGGTCCTGCTGGTCATGGCCGCAGATGGTGACGTTATCCAGGTACGGGAAGGTAGCCCGCAGTCCGTTATGGTCCACCATTCGGTCCATAGCACGCTGGAAGACCGAGACCCCATTGGTGACACCAAAAGGAACCCTTAGAAAATGGTACAAGCGACCATCCGCCTCAAAAGCCGTGTATTGTCGGTCCTCTGGGCGAATGGGGAGCTGGTGGTAGGCAGACTTTAGGTCGATGGTGGAGAACACCCGGTGCTGCGCAATCTGATTGACCATGTCAGAAATGCGCGGGAGGGGCTACGCCTCCAGCTGCGTGTATCTATTAATGGTCTGACTATAGTCAATGACCATCCGGGGTTTGTTCCCACTCTTGACCACCACGACCTGCGCTCTCCAAGGGCTAGCGCTAGATTGTATGATCCCTTCCTTGAGGAGCCGCTGAACCTCAGATCGAATGAAGATCCGATCCTCAGCGCTGTAACGCTGGCACAAGTTTCTGGAATAGGGAGGGTGTAGTAATCTTAAGCGTCGAGAGGCTACAGGTGGAGCGCGTTGGGCAATTTGGAGGCTGCTGTTCTCCCACTGAAAGCGGAAGGAGTGGCCCACCGTACTGTAGGGTTACACTCTTCAAGTGGACCATGAAATTTAGTCCGAGGAGTATTGGCGCGCAAAGGTGCGGTAGCACCAGGAGCTTGAAGCTCTCGTAAACCGTGCCCTGCACCGTTAAATTTACCACGCAACTCCCTAGCACGGTGACAGACCGGGACCTTGATGCCATCGAAATCGTCTGCTTGACAGGTTGGATCTGGAGGCCACACCGCTTCACAGCGTCAGGGTGAATAAAGCTCTCCATGCTCCCGCTGTCAAACAGACAATAAATCAAGCGTTTGTTTACGTGTATGTCCATCATGGACTTGTCGAGTCTGTGAGGCTTTGCCTGGTCTAGGATGATCGACGCCACCGTTGGTTCGTGAGCGCCACTGCAGGCAGCTGAGATGGATGATGATGACCCCTGCTGGTCATTCGCGGTCGGTGCCGACCAAAATGGCTGCTCCCATAGGTCGCACGTGGGCGATGGCGCCAAAATCAGCGACCCCTGGTGGTCGCACGTCTCTTGCGACTCCGTCGTCTATAATGGCGACGTCCTGGCCTCGCACGTGGAAGAAACCCTTGACGATGCCGACGACGAGGAACCCGGCTCCAGGGAGTCGCAGGCCGCACTGCTGTTCCTGGAAGTAAGTTTGGATCGACATACCTTCGAATAATGCCCCTTCTTGCCGCAGGCGGAGCACAACACCGCTTTAGCGGGACATCGCTGCCGAGTGTGCTTCACTCCCCCACAGCTGCCTGGAGCTGCTGCCGTCGTCAGGCCCGAGTGTGGGCACGCCATCCCGCAGCTTTTCGGACCCGAGGGACGAGGTGGGATCTGCGACTGCTCCTGCCACGCTGTCTCCACGTGGTCTTCGGGATACATCGCTAGGCTTTTGGAGGCCGTTTCTAGCGTATCCGCTAGTTCTATAGACTTAGTGAGATCGAGATTACCATGCTCCAACAGTCGGAGTCGGATGTAAGACGATCCAATTCCCGCCACAAACGCATCTCGAGCGAGGTCATTCATGTTCTGGTCTGCCGACACTGCTTTGCAGTTACAGCCCCTGGCTAGCTGTAGGAGCTCGCACGCGTACTGTTCCATCGTTTCGCCGGGCTGCCGTCGTCGAGTGGCTAAAAGATATCGAGCGTGCATCTCGTTTGGCGGTTTAATGTAGCGCTTCTTAAGAAGCTCGAGGGCCCCTTTGTAGTCAGTGGCCGCACGGATCGCTAGATATACAGCGTCGCTTACCCTCGCGTGGAGGACCCGGAATCTGTCGTCGTCTGTGGTGACCGCTGCGGAGGCTGCGAGGTAGTCCTGAAAACATTTCAACCAGTGGTCGAAGGTGTTAGAGGCGCCCGCCGCACGTGGGTCCAGCGTAAGACGTTCGGGTTTTAACATTTGCTCCATACTCTCTGTATCGTTTTCCTTTTTTTTTCAACGACGAGAGTTCAATTAATAGTTAATAAAATTGATGCGCGATATAACTCACGAGGCTAGAGATGCTCGAGGAAATAAGGGCTTTTATTTACTATTACAATGGAGCTACCATATATAATACACGATCCCAGACTGAGGGGTCCCAGACAGAGCAGTGACCTTTATACCTCTCCCAGGAGGCGGAGCCCGACTGGGATGTACCATAATAACTATCATACAGGTAGAACAGCCTAACCCTAACCCCAACAGTAACAAGTAGAACAACCCAACCCTAACCCGAACAGCAACATATATACAGACTCATAGTACTGGCCAGACCCTGGCTCAGTACTACCTGGTGGGAACCAACGATGGTTCACCACAAAAACATTGCTTCATTGACAACTCCTGACTCTCTGGTCTCTTCTGTCAAATTCAGTAGTGGGTGGCAATTGGGTGCAGAGCCCTGTGGTAGTGTGGGGGTGATGGGCCACAGTGACTGGCTATAGCTGGGGCAGGCAGTGACATGTTTGTGTGCTCATAATCTGCAGGTGCGCAATTGCGTTCTCTGATACAATCAGCCAGCTTTCAGGCAATTTACACCCTGCCCTTCTGCTGGTGAATTCCAAGATTGGCTTGATTTTTTTGATGAAGTCAGGTAAGATTTGATTTTTAAGTTGCCCAATGAAATGGCGCCAATTTCATGCTCGTACGGGACTTAGAATTTTTTTGGTAAGATCACCCCCACAATGTTTATTGGCAGAAGGTTATGAAGTTTCAAGTGCTTGCAGTTTCCGCTGTTGAAACTTTAAAGGGTCTGGATGATTGGCACTTTTATTGGGTTATAGCGAAAAGACTGTTTTTAAACATGGTGTATTGTAAATAATGAATAACATCTCTAAAAGCTTTTTCTAACATTGCATCTATACAGTGTACAGATGGTCAATTGGCATGGAAGTGCTATAGCGTGGCATGGCAGCATTACCTTTAAAAGGTAAGTTCATGACTTCTCTGAAGGGCTGCCAACCAGGAATCCTTTAAAAGTCGGCTGACTCTAAGGAAATAGTGGAGGAGTAGGATGTGCCTATGCAACCAGCCAGGCTAGGAGTGCAGGGTATGGACTTTCCAGCCTAACCAACCTACAACATTGAAAAGCAGACAGGCCAGGTGTATGTTTGAGAGTTATGGGTCTCACCCACTATTGTGAATGAGCTCCCTAAATCACCTCAATTGGGTGACAATCCAGGCCTATTATGTTTGAAGGTATTCAAAATCCTACAAGTTAAACAGACACACTTCTTCAATGGCAGGTGTGAAAAAGCCAAGAATAACTATCTTATTTAAAGTTGATTTATTAGTGTCACAAGTAGGCTTACATTCGCACTGCAATGAAGTTATTGTGAAAATCCCCTAGTCGACACACTCCGACGCCTGCTCGGGTACACTGAGGGAGAATTTAGCATGGCCAATGCACCTAACCAGCACGTCTTTCGGACTGGGGGAGGAAACCGGAGCACCCGGAGAAGATCCACGCAGACACGGGGGAAACCTGCAAACTCCACACATACAAATCACCCAAGCCAGGAATCAAACTGAGAGGCAGCAGTGCTAACCACTGTGCCACCATGCTGCCCATATTTTGGTGGAGACTTGCAATAAAAATGATTTAAAGCCCAAGAGATTTTAACATAGATAAATGGAAGATAATGCTAATCAAAACTGAAGGATTATAAATATGCATAACATGCAAGAGCTTTATTTTGTTGTCAGCTCCTGGCTTCCAGGATATATTAACAGGATACATCCCGTTAAAAGGAGGACACCATGAAAAATTCAGGAAGCTGCTTTATTCAAACAGACCTCAACAAAACAAAAAGAAATTCAGAGAACCAGTAGGCCATGCCGTCAAGAAAAAAATAGACACTTTGACATGTTCGTATTTCTCAACACTTTCCCTAAGTGCCCTTATTTCCAAGATGAACAAAAGGACAAGACTCAGTAAAAAAGCAAATTACTGCGGATGCTGGAATCTGAAACCAAAAGAGAAAATGCTGGAAAATCTCAGCAGGTCTGGCAGCATCTGTAAGGAGAGAAAAGAGCTGACGTTTCGAGTCCAAATGACTCCAAGTCCTTTAAGTTCTGAGTTCTCGAAGTTCTGAGCACTGCTCCTTCATCAGATGGTGGAACCTGCCCACCCCAGTCCAACGCCGGCATCTCCACATCATGTCTATTTCTTGGTTGCCGCCAAGTCTTATCTGTAGTCTTCTTCGCTGGCGGTCATGCTGAGTCATTGTGGGGGTGGCCTCCAAGTGTCTCTTCTTATCCCCCTCTTCACGCCCTTCCAGAAGGTTCTCTGGTTTTCAGCCAATGGAGTTACCCAGTAGGGGTCGCAGCACCCAATGAGGTTGCAAATTCCTTATTGGGGGGACGCTAGATGCACCTAGGGATGGGATTTTCTAGCCGCGCTCACCCGAAAGTCAGAAAATCTCACCCAAGGTCAATGGACCTTTGAATGGTCCGCTCCCATCTGCTACGATTCCCTTGATGGGCGAGATGGGAAAATTCCACACTTGGTGTCCATCACCAGGTATGCATATCCCACGTAGCCCCCTTCCACATAATGCCGTGGCGGGAACTCTAGGCACCAGAGAGTCCAGCTGAAACCAGGGAATACATAACTACCTGCCAAAAATGGTCAGGGTCAAGTCCTTCTGATCTCTGCTTCTAGGGCACACCCTGGCTTGCCCTGACCTGTATCGTTCTTGGTCTTGGCCCGTCCAAGTTGCCAGCGTTGTTACTGTTCACTGCAGCAGTTTACTTCAGAGTGTCCAATTGTCCACTGGGCCTACGATTCAGGCTGTTGATCATCTGGCCACAACACTGCATATTGACACTCTGTCATCTAGTCTAAAACTCTATAAAGGTAGAGAGGAATCTGACCCAATGACCTTACGAATCATGGACCTGCATTGGACAATGATTGGATATTTTGCTAGGCCAAAGAGCAGATCCATCAAACATTTGACCAATCAGTTTACTCTGTGCTTCGAGTGCACAATGAACAAGTAGGTAATGCAGACAGGCTGAGGCTAAACAGGAAATGAATCTTTTATCAAATCCCAAAAGCACCAGGTTACTGTGAAGCAGTTACCACTAAAGCAGGTCGCATAATGGGATCCATCTACAGAGCATCTGATTACAGTTTAGTTATTCCAATACTGTACAAATCATGGGCCAGACCAAGCATAGAGTACAGGATCCAATTTTGGGCAATCATAAATATTTGTTTAACAAAGATGACCAAGGTGATTTTAGATATCTTTGGATGATGTAATGAAAAGAGGCTCAAGTGTCTATAATCCATTTAAAATTAGTTGAGTCAATCAGATGTAACACAGATCATTAAAACAATTACAGGAAAGTACGGAAAGAGGTAGAGAATCTGGTGAAATGGTGCAACGACAATCATCTCTTCCTCAAGGTCATTAAAATGAAGAAGATAGTCATCAACTTCAGGAAACAGAGTGGAGGACATGCCCCTGTCTACATCAGCGGGGATGAAGTGGGAATGGTCGAGAGCTTCAAGTTTCTAGGTGTTCAGATCACCAACAACCTGTCTTGGTCCCAACACGCTAACACTATAGTTAAGAAAGCCTACCAATGCCTCTACTTTCTCAGGAGGCTAAGGAAATTTGGCATGCCCACTACGACTCTGACCAATTTTTACATCCGGATATATCACAGCTTGGTATGACTCCTGCTCTGACCAAGACCACAAGAAACGACAAATGGGTGTGAGAACGTAGCCCAGTCCATCAAGCAAACCAGCCTCCCATCCACTGACTCCATCTACACTTCCAACGGTTTCAGAAAAGCAGCCAGCATAATCAAGGACCCCATGCACCCCGCTGGACATACTCTCTTCCAGCTTCTTCCATCGGGAAAAAGATACAAAAGTCTAAGGTTATGTACCAACTGACTCAAGACAGTGTCTTCCCTACTGCCATCAGACTTTTGAATGGACCCACCAGATATTAAGCTAATCTTTCTCTACACCTTATCTGTAACTGCAGCACTAAATTCTGCACCCTATCCTTCCTTCTCCCCTATGTGCTCAATGAACAGTACGCTTTGTCTGTATAGTATGCAAGAAACAATATTTTTCACGGTATCTCAGTACAAGTGAAATGTTCATCCTGGAGTTCAGTTACTAGTGGTGTACAGCAAGGATGTGTTTTGGGGCCACTGCTGTTTGTCATTTTTATAAATGACCTGGATGAGGTCGTAGAAGATTGGGTTAGTAAACTTGCAGATGACACTAAAGTCGGTGGAGTTGTGGACAGTGCGGAAGTTTGTTGCAGGTTACAGAGGGACATAGATAAGCTGCAGTGCTGGGCTGAGAGGTGGCAAATGGAGTTGAATGCAGAAAAGTGTGAGGTGATTCATTTTGGAAGGAGTAACAGGATTACAGAGTCCTGGGCTAATGGTAAGATACTTGGTAGTGTGGATGAACAGCGAGATCCCGGTGTCCATGTGCATAGATCCTTGAAAGTTGGCACCCAGGTTGATAGGGTTGTTAAGAAGCCTTACGGAGTGTTAGCTTTTATTGGTAGAGGGATTGAGTTTCGGAGCTAGGAGGTCATGTTGCAGCTGTACAAAACTCTGATGCGGCCGCACTTGGAGTATTGCGTACAGTTCTGGTCATCGCATTATAGGAAGGATGTGGATGCATTGGAAAGGGTGCAGAGGAGATTTACTAGGATGTTGCCTGGTATGGTGGGAAGGTCTTATGAGGAAAGGCTGAGGGACTTGAGGTTGTTTTCATTAGAGAGAAGGTTAAGAGGTGACTTAATAGAGGCATACAAGATGATCAGAGGATTAGATAGGCATAGAGAGCCTTTTTCCTCGGATGGTGATAGCTAGCACGAGGGGACATAGCTTTGAATTGAGGGGTGATAGATATAGGACAGATGCCAGAGGTAGGTTCTTCACTCAGAGAGTAGTAAGGGCGTGGAATGCCCTGCCTGCAGCAGTAGTGGACTCGCCAACATTAAGGGCATTTAAATGGTCATTGGATAAACATATGGATGATATTAGAGTAGTGTAGGTTAGATGGGCATTAGATTGGTTTCACAGGTTGGCGCAACATCGAGGACCGAAGGGCCTGTACTGCGCTGTAATGTTCTATGTTCTAAGTGACAATAATAAATCAAATCAATTTTTAAAATACAATATGGTAAGCATGCGTCTTGAACTTGGACAGTGCACCTTAGTAGGCGAGAGTGTACATCTTTACAAGAGTTTATAACTTTCATACATAAATCACAAAAATACCTTTTCGACTGCTCCAATGGGTAATAAGCACACAGAGAACTCTGAATCAGGTTTAATGGACTCTGTTACAGTACAATAAAATTAGTAAATACTACAAAGAGGAAAACAAGGGATTCTGATATTTCAGATCAATTCACACTCAAAAGATCACAACCTGCCTGTTTTCTACATGGATGCTGTCTGGCCTATTTATAGCAATTTCTGTTTTCATTTTCAAATTCCAGCCTAGCAGCAGAATTTATCATCCTGTAAAGCAGGAGATCAACAATGGCAACAAATGGTCCGGATTAAATCCAAGATCAAATATGCACAACATGAACTCTGGATGGCAAAGGCCGTTTTCCAGTGTCTCTCGATTAGAGGATGATATCTACTCAAGGCCATGAGTTTCTGCCATGGGTCTTCATGTCACTGGAAAACCAATTCTCAATGCGCAGATCTTTGAGCCCATTGGGCAGGATGTCCCTCGGGGTAGTGGGATCCGGAGTGGAGGACTAGCTTCCTTTTCATTCCTTCCCTGCTGCCACTCTGCTTCAGCATTAAGACGCTTTGACTCAAAGCGCGGCGCAGCTCGATGGATAAGTTGTCACCATTCTGAATGATTGGCAGCATGTTCCTCCTGGTCATTAACATCAATGTTGTCGTGCTTTAAGGAATGCTCCAGAGTGTCTTTGAAGCATTTATTTTGTGCTCCTCAGGAACATTGGCATTTCAGAGTTGAAAAAAACGGGCGAGCCTGTTTGCAGCCATCCGACAGAAGGCAGGATTTTCCAGACCTTCCCGCTGGCAGGATCTTCCTGTCTTACTGCAGACGACCCCACGCCGCGGGTTCCCCGCAGGAAAGACAGGCCATGCAAATTGCCTTTGACTTCGGTACGACCATAAAATCTCACCGGTGGTCAATGATCAGCCGCCTCCACCACGTGAAAACCCACGGTGGGCTTCTAGAAAATTCTGGCAACAGTTTCCAGTCAAAGTGTTGATTTTGCAGGAGTTTTGCCTGAACGCTTGTGGATCTGGCTCTATGAAGGATACCAGCATTTGTTTGACGATCCTCCTATTAAATTTGGAGGATACGGTGCAGGCGTTGCTGATAGAATTTATCCAGTGCTCCTGTGTCTTGCTGTGGCACAAGAGTATGGAGACTAAAACGGCTCTGTACGCTCGGACATCCTGCACACATGGGCATCCTACAAAATCCCCCCGGACACACAGTGTGCAGCCTCAGACCTTTCAGAGCGACTTACAACATGTTGCCAGCCGAATGTCAAGAATAACGCCAAGAACTCTTCATTGCAGTCAGCGAGCTGACATAAGCATTTGATTTAAGAAGTCACAAGGCTCTGCATTGGGCTCCTTTGGAGGTCCAAGAAACTTCATCATAATCCTGCAATTGTCTAATGATGACATGACTATAAATGTCTTGAGTGGGAGATCGGAAACAAACGCCCTCAAAATCCAAAAAGGCACAATGCATCAAATGGCATTCTCTCATAGAATCCATAGAAACCTACAGTGCAAAAGGAAGCCATTTGGCCCATCAAGTCTGCACCGACCACAATCCCACCCAGGCCCTATCCTCATAACCCTATGCATTTACCCTTGCTAGTGTCCCTGAGACTAAGGGTCAATTTACCATGGCAATCCACCTAACCCACACGTCTTGGACTGTGGGAGGAAACCGGAGCACCCGGAGGAAACCTGCACAGACACGGGGAGAATGTGCAAACTCTGCACAGACAATGACCCAAGTCGGGAATCAAACCGGGTCCCTGGTGCTGTGAGGCAGCAGTGCTAACCACTGTGCCACCATGCCACCCCTCTCATGCCTGGCTTTATTACATTCAAAGAATAATTCATTTTGGTTCACTGTTACCCACATTAATTATAAGCCACTGGAGCACACTTTATAGAGAAGTGATTTTTGAAACAACTGATGGTAATGTCCAGTACAGCGCTCAGTCCCATTTTAAGAGGTAGAGAAAATGCTATCCCTATTGGATATCCCAAGGAAGTATTGGTCACAACATGTGGTTAGAATGAAAAATGGTGTATAAGGTATAAGCCATGATATCCTCATAAGGCATTCTCCAGAAAATAGTCCCATTTATTCCTTTGTAATTTGGCTCCATTGCCACCAGGGGCAGCATGAGTACAATCAGTGCTCAGTGAATTTAAAATGTTTCTCCCTTTAAACATGAATACGAAAGAGATTTCCTTGAAGTATAAAATATACCAATCAGCTCCGAGTGCACAATAAACAAGTAGGTAATGCACACGGGCTAAGGTTGAAAAGGAAATGGATCTTTCGTCAAAAACTTCATGCCTGTGTCCACACGTAAAACCCTTGACAGGAATTGGGTAATTTGTTACAGAACAATTACTCTTTAACTACAATAAACGAGATACAGTGTGAGATCCCCCATAGAACCCCGACAGTGCAGGAAGAGACCATTCAGCCCATTGAGTGCACCGACTTTCTAACAGAGCATTCCACCCAGGCCCAATCCCCGCAGCCCGTCTTAGTTGCCCCACTAATCCATCTAACCCACACATCCTTTGGACTGTGGAGGAAACCAGAGCATGCGGAGGAAACCCACGCAGACACTTGGAGAACCTGCAAACGCCACACAGACAGTCACCTGAGGTCGGAATTGAACCCAAGTCCCTGGCGCTGTGAGGCAGCTGTGCTAACCACTACGCCACCGTGCCGCCCCACAATATTCCAGGCAGTAAATATCACTACGTTCGGCCCAGAAGAAATGGTTCAATGGAGAAGCAAAATGTTACACTGAAACAAGATACTCACAGTATGTCATCAGATTTACTAAATTGGGTAATTTTACACATTTCCACTCCAATCACAGAACATTGTTCACTGGGGAGTACATGATGGGAATTTGGGAAGCCATTCTCTATGATAGTCCATCCATTACCTTAAACCAAACATAGGGGAAGGAGCCTGAACTTCTAAAATTTTGAAAAGGAACCTCAAAATATGCTGACTCCTTCAACACGAGAAACTCGGAATGGTCTAGTTCCTTTCAGTAACCTCTGCAATGGGCTTTAAATAGGAAGAGGATCTTACATTGAGCCCTGTAAGTGCCCTCACATTACCGAGCCATTTCAAAGACTCAAAATCTACAGGATCCACTCTAAATCGTACTTGATGTTCTTCTGTGATGCAAAAGGGTACAAAACATACATATATATATAGTGCCATTCACAAACTCAAGTCAAACTAAGACACTGTATAGCCAATACAGTAATATACTCACTGTTGTAACATTGGAAAGACAGCAATCAAGCTGTAAACAACATGGTCCCAGAGGCAGCAGTGTGATAATGGACAGATACCCCATCTGTTAGTAACAGTGGGATTGAGGAAGTAAAGTTGGCCTGAATATCAAGGAGAACTCCTCCATTCTTCCTCATCCATTACAACAGTGACTACAATTCAAAATACTTGATTGGCTATAATTGGGCGGTCTTGTGCTCATGAAAGTTGTCATCGAAATGCAGCTTGATCCTTTCTTCAAGTAGCTCCACATGGTACTTTGTGCCCACCTGACAGGGCATCTCATCAGAAAGGGGACACCTCCAATGGTGAAAGAACTCCTTCAGTGCTGCATTGGAGTTGGTGGTTTTGGTTAATGGTTTTGAACAATACACAACCAACCCTCTGAGATAAAAACCACCTTGATCAACTAATCATTTAAGATGCAATGAATATCTGTAAGATTGCATACGTTTTTTTGTTTACAAGCAACTGAAACCATTGTGTCTGATTGGCATAAGCCAGAGTTAAAATACCATTATCCTTCAAAGGAACAAAGAACAAAGAACAAAGAACAGTACAGCACAGGAAACAGGCCCTTCGGCCCTCCAAGCCTGTGCTGCTCCTTGGTCCAACTAGACTAATCGTTTGTATCCCTCCATTCCCAGGCTGCTCATGTGACTATCCAGGTAAGTCTTAAACGATGTCAGCGTGCCTGCCTCCACCACCCTACTTGGCAGCGCATTCCAGGCCCCCACCACCCTCTGTGTAAAAAACGTCCCTCTGATATCTGAGTTATACTTCGCCCCTCTCACCTTGAGCCCGTGACCCCTCGTGATCGTCACCTCCGACCTGGGAAAAAGCTTCCCACTGTTCACCCTATCTATACCCTTCATAATCTTGTACACCTCTATTAGATCTCCCCTCATTCTCCGTCTTTCCAGGGAGAACAACCCCAGTCTACCCAATCTCTCCTCATAGCTAAGACCCTCCATACCAGGCAACATCCTGGTAAACCTTCTATATGATTAGTACCTTGAATCAAATTACTGCAATCCATCTTACTGAGAGATCAAACGATGTGGCCTGCGTTCTTGGAGATGGCTACACTGCAGTCTTAATTTTGAAATCTGGTCGAAATAGTCAGCCAGTGTTCTGACAGAACACCTGGCAGAAAGCAAGAAGAGTCCGAGGGCAGAATTTTACGGCCGTGCTCATCCCGAAACCGTAAAATCCTGCCCGAGATCCACGGACCTTTCCATGATCCACCCCTCACCCACTCCAATCCCCGTGGCAGGCGGAGCAGTAAAGTTCCGCCATAGAGTAATATTGCATGAAAACAGGCCCTTCGGCCCAACCAGTCCATGCCGACCATAGTGCCCTCCCTGCTAGTCCCAATTGCCCATGTTTGGCCCATATCTCTCTAATCCTTTCCTATCCATGTACTTATCCAAATGCTTTTTAAATGTTGCTATTGAACCTGCCTCAACCACTTTCCCTGGCAGCTCATTCCATATACGCACCACCCTCTGCGTGAAGAAGTTGCCCCTCAGTTCCCTTTTAAATCTTTCCCCTCTGACCTTAAACCTATGCCCTCTAGCTTTCACTTCCCCTTCGCTTGGAAAAAGACAATGGGTTGAATTTTACCGTCCCACCTGCCATGAGAGTTGTAGCGGACAAGGAGCGTATTATGGAAAGATCCGTCGGCCTCGGGCAGACTTTTCCGGTTTCTGGGCAAGCGAGGCCGGAAATCTCGCCCTTCGTGCGTTCATCCTACCTATGCCCCTTATGACTGTATACACCTCAGTAAGGTCACCCCTCATTCTCCTACGTTCCAAGGAATAAAGTCCGAGTTTTGCCAACCTCTCCCTATAACTCAGGCCCACGAGTTCTGGCAACATCATTGTAAATCTTCTTTGTACTCTTTCCAGTGTCTTTCCTATAACAGGGTGACCAAAACTGCACACAATACTCCAAGTGCGGCCTCACCAATGGATTGTACCTACTGAAAATCCCAAATAAGATGAAGGAAAAAACTTTGTGTTTCAGACAGTCACCATATAGGTATTCTGTTTTGAAATTCAAAAACTATTTCCCAACCTCAAAAATCTAAATTTCTACTCTGTGGTGGCATTCCTTCTCTAACTCGTTGCCTGCTTTATTCCCATTCTCAGTTCATTTGGTGCACCTTTCACTGATTGTCCTTTCTATTCTGCTTCTCTTGCTTCTAGGGTGGCACAGTGGCACAGTGGTTAGCACTGCTGCCTCACAGCGCCAAGGACCCAGGTTTAATTCCGGCTTCGGTCATTGTCTGTGTGGAGTTTGCACGTTCTCCCCGTGTCTGCATGGGTTTCCTCGAGGTGCTCCGGTTTCCCCCCCACAGTCTAACGATGTGCAGGTTAGGTGGATTGGCCATGATAAATTGACTGTAGTGTCAGGGAGATTAGCAGAGTAAATGTGGGTTTACAGGAATAGGGATTGGGTGGGATTGTGGTCGGTACAGACTGAATAGGTCGAATGGCTTCCTTCTGTACTGTAGGGGTTCTATGATTCTATGACTGTCACGCCCTTGCTTTAGATGATGAATTAAGGAATTCACAGATAACATTTGAATCTGACAAGTCAGGCAGGCATCATACTGCAGATCACCAGCTGGAGGCCTCAAAATCAGGCTGGGGGAGTCACACATGCAGAGGGTACAGAATGGGTGCAGAAACCCAATTACTTCTGTGGTCTCCAGTCGAGCCCAAGTTATGGAGTAAAATGACAATTGGTTTACTCATTGGGTCACAGGGCACTATCTCCCCCCACCAATTTCCACAATTAAATAAGAGAGGCTATTGCCAGAAACCAGTAAGCCTAACTAAATGCCAAAACTCAAGTGAGGTTCCCTGCAAGTATACCTCAAAAATGTGCCAGGCACTGCCTCAGAAGAGCAACAACATTTTGATTCTCTTTCCATCACATCACACTAACCATCTTTGTAACCTCACAATGGAGCTGCCAACTTGCACCATATCTGTGGTCCTGTAAACCTGATTGAGGTTACCCACATAACAGTTAGCAGAGAGGGGAAATTGTTCTATGCCCATCTGACCTGGATTCAATCCAAGATCCAAAACAGCATGGTCCATACACCATACAATCCCCAAGTTTATATATTTTTTTTATATCCAGGGGAAGAACATTGAAGACTAAACAATTGTTCCCTTGTTCGAATTACATTGACTATTCTTGTGAGAAAGCTTATTTTCCTTTATTCATTCAACGGATGTGGGCTCTGTTGGCTAATTTAATGGGCATTCATTGCCAATTCCTAATTGCTCTTGCGATGATGTAGTGGCTCATAGATATGGCATTATCGGTCACTTATGAATCCATGTGACTCTTCTTTAAGACATGCGACTGAGAAATGATAAAATGAAACAAAACAATTTGGATAGGAATTCATTTGATTCACTACAGCTGCAAACCTTTTCTTTCGGAGACTGATAATAACTAAGGCCGCAATTTTCTCAAAAAATGAGTAAGCGTCGTAATGGTGAGAAAACCGCAACAATCCGCACCGAACCTACACTTTTATTTGGAATCATGAGCTTTCGGAGCAGCACTCCGATAGCTTGTGTTTCCAAATAAACCTGTTGGACTTTAACCTGGTGTTGTGAGACTTCTTATTGTGCCCACACCAGTCCAACGCCGGCATCTCCACATCATGGGACCCACACTTAGTCATTTTTTTGGGAGAGTGGTGAGTTCTGTGCCAGTTCTGGGAGGAGCGGGACCTAAACACATGGGTGAGCCCGGCTGCGATCGGGCACTGTTTTGATGGGTGCCCCGATCTCACAGTGCACTGGGAGATTCCCCCCTCCCCCCACGGACATCAGGACACCCCCTCATCTGCAGCATGTTTCCCCACCCCTTCCCTGACCGCCAGCATTGGGGCCCTCCCACTGGGTCACCCAACATGCCCCCCTCTTAATGAGCCCCAACACGCCCCCTTCAGGCTCCAACTTTTGATGACCCTCCCTTCATACAATCCCTACAGTGCAGAAGGAGGCCATCTGGCCCATCGAGCCTGCACTGACAACAATCCCACCCAGGCCCGATCCCCGTAATCCTATGTATTTACCCTGCTAACCCCCCAACACAAAGGGGCATATACCATGCCCAATTCATCTAACTCTAACCCTTCACAAGCCCTTCCCTTTCCAAGCATCCACCTCCCCTCATCCACCCACATAGTCCCTCTATTACAGCCCCTCTGTCATAGCCCTCCCCTATACCCTTGCTCAAGCCCCAACTCTGCTCAGGCTCCACCCTTCTTCGCCCCCCCCCCCCTCTTGGCACTGATGGGCACTGCCAGGGTGCCAGGCAGGCACTGCTCAGACATGTTCCCAACCACCAGGGGGTTTAAATGGCCTCCGAGCAGCCCCCCAACATAGCCATCACGCCTGGTCTCCACTCGTGGAGACTAGTAGTGATTATCGCCGGGCTTGCGCTGCGCCTGAGGTTCTGGAAAGCCCGACAGCAGGGAGAATACGGCGTCGAGCAGGCTAAGTATATTTAAATGCTACTTCAAATATGCTAATTGGCCTCACGCCTTTTCTGGGCCAGTCCGGTTTGCACCCAGTATAAAGGGACCGGGACGATTGCAAATCGTTGGGCGCCGGTCGCGAAACACGTTGTTAGGCCCGCAGGCAATTTCCAGGATTGGTGCAATCTTCAAGGCCGGAAATTCTGGGAGTAAAATATTCCTGGTTTTTAAAATGTATTGTGTTTGCTTCTTTTCAATCGTACTCCTGTTCAGACACGTTTTGTTCATGACTCTGCCCCAAGCTTCTGGAAATGCAATGTACATCTGTACTTTACCAAGGGATGTTAGAAACACGTTATAACAGATTTTATGAATGAAAGCATCTGATCAACAGGTATAACGTGGGGTAAATGGCAGCAACTCCTCACATCAGATTTCCGCCCATTTAGCACTTTATCCAATCGTTACGTTCACCTTTTGTTTCCAAAAAATGTCCACCAGCACGTGATCAATAACAGTAAAATTAGGTCCCCCATTTTTTAGTTGTCCGTCCAATTCCTGAGATTACATCGAGAAAGCAGTCAGCCACTGAGATTGCCAGCACCATTTTGAAGCTGTTTCCTGTCAGCTAGGTTCAATGATCGCACTCGCACCTTCTGGCGTGAGTTTATCATCTGGGCAGGAACAAGGGGAAATGGGCGGCCAGCCCATCCACGAGGTGTTACCAGGCAACTCAATTAATTTTAATCACTTGGCCAAAGTGGCCAAGTACTCAGCAGGAAGCAGCTGCCCTGGCCGTTAGATCGAGGTGGCAGCCCGACCCAGGAAACAGGCCCCGGCACAAGGAAAGTGCACAGAGAGGAGATTTCCAATCATTGGAGGAGAGGTTTGGAAGCCTGAGGCAGGGAGACCCGTGGTTTCATTGTGGAAACCGAAGGAGCAGTTACATTTCCCTCTGGTCCACAAGGAGAGCCAGAAAATAAAATGTAAAGACTTATTTTCAGGGTCTCTTCTGTCGCTTGTCATAGAATCTCTACAGTGCAGAAGGACACCATTCGGCCCATCGAGCCCGCACCAACAACAATCCCACTCAGGCCCTATCCTTGTAACCCCATGTATTTACCCTGCTAATCTCCCAACACTAAGGGGAAATTTAGAATCATATCATAAAATCCTACAGTGCAGAAAGAGGCCATTCAGCCGATCAAGTCTGCACCGACCACAATCCCACCCAGACCCCATCCCTATGCACTTACCCTAGCTAGACCCCCCCAACACTAAGGGGCAATTTAGCATTGCCAATGCACCTAACCCGCACATCTTTGGACTGTGGGAAGAAACCGGAGCACCAGGAGGAAACCCACACAGACACGGGGAGAACGTACAGCCTCCAGGCAGACAGTCACCCGAGACCAGAATTGAACCCGGGTCCCTGCCACTGTGAGGCAGCAGTGCTAACCACTGTGTCACCGTGCTGTCCCAACGTTAACACGATTGTCAAGAACGTTGCCCTACCAGCAATCTGTTAACATTACAATTTAGCAGCATCTGGCTGTTAGTGATTAGATTTCTCTTCCCCGTTGAGAGAATGATGTGATAGCTTGAGTTTGATGACGACTATGTATTGTATAAAACAGGTACCAGTACCTACAGTATAACTACATTCCTAGCCAATTTTCACACAGCATTTCTTCAGAAATTTATCTCATTGGGCAGAGGATGAAATTGAAAAATAACATTCTGATGATCAATAAAAATGTTTCACGATCAGCGGACACTGGGAATGAAGAATTTGTTACCAATGCCAATACGATCAAAATGTAATTAGAGCTCTGCTGCTTTATTAAGCGTACTGTTTAATTTGACTTTGTTTGTTCATTGTATTACTGATGCTGTAGGGAATTTGCCACTGCTTTTATATTCCTGTTTGATGACACTGGAGCAAACAAATGTCCCCGTGCTTGTTTTAAAAAGGCCAAAAAACACAACCATCAACAAAGCAAAATAGTACAAAACACAAAACTAGTATATTATCTTACAGTGGTTATTGTGCAACATCCAGTAGTTTGCTTTAAAATGTTTATTTATTAGTGTCACAAATAGGCATACACTGCAATAAAGTTACAGTGAAAATCTCCTAGTCGCCACACTACAGTGCCTGTTCGGGTACACTGAGCGAGAATTTAGCATGGCCAATGCACCTAACCAGGCCCTATTCCCATAAGCCCTCATATTTACCCTGACACTAGGGTTACTTTATCATGGCCAATCAACCTAGCCAGCACGTCTTTCAGACTGTGGGAGGAAACCGGAGCATCCAGAGGAAACCCACACAGACATGGGGAGAATGTGCAGACTCCGCACAGTCAATGACCCAAGCCAGGAATCCAGATCCCTGGCACTGTGAGGCAACAGTGCTAACCACTGTGCCACTGTACACTGGATTTAGGGACCTGGCATTAATTAAATGATTCCTACATTCTTATTTGCCATTATATTCGAGCATAAAGTCAGTCACTGCAGACTTATAAATACCAAGGACTGTTATTATATCATGTCAAACTGTGATGGGCTGAGGACCACTTCCAACACACAAAGATTTTAAATTGTGTTTTAATTTTTAATGAGAAAGCTAAACTGGTAAATAATAATCTGATTTCACTATGGTCATTGACCTCCTTTTCAATCAACAGGAAGATTAATATCAAATGGCACAATATTAAAGCATCAGAAAAATACACCTTAGACCAGTCAACCTAGACCCAGGACAGGATGCAGCTGTTTTATTATTAAACAGCATCACATGTCATTGGCAGTTACTATTAAACACAACAGACACAACATCTAAGTGATGAAATACAGCCTTGTACACGGTGTGGACTTGTAACACAAACATAAGAATAAAGCTTGGGCAATACGGCACTTGTTGTCAAATGCTGGTGGAATATGGTGAAGCTCTGAATTTAAACAAATGGTGAGAGGGGATGAGGAGGCACGAGGGGAGATGGAAATGAAAAGCAGAGAGAAGAGCATGAGCGGGAGAAAGAGAAAGAGGATGAGAGAGGGAGGAAAGATGATGAGAGACGGAGAGAAGGAAAATAATGAAAGGAGAGAGGATGGGGAGAAGGAGAGAGAAGAGAGCACGGGGAGATTGGGAGGATGGAGGAAGAGGGAGAGGATGGAGGAAGAGGGAGAGGGGATGGGAGAGGAAGGGGGAGAGAAGATGGGAGAGGAAGGGGGAGAGAAGATGGGAGAGGAAGGGGGAGAGAAGATGGGAGAGGGAGGGGGAGAGAAGATGGGAGAGGGAGGGGGAGAGGGAGGGGGAGAGAAGATGGGAGAGGAAGGGGGAGAGAAGATGGGAGAGGAAGGGGGAGAGAAGATGGGAGAGGCAGAGGGAGAGAAGATGGGAGAGGAAGAGGGAGAGAAGATGGGTGAAGAGAGGATGGAGGAAGAGGAAGAGAGGATGGAGAAAGTGGGAGAGAAGATGGGAGAGGAAGGGGGAGAGAAGATGGGAGAAGAAGATGGGAGAGGAAGGGGGAGAGAAGATGGGAGAGGAAGGGGGAGAGAGGATGGAGGGAAAGTGGATAGAGGGAGAGAAAGGATGGAGGAAGAGGGAGAGAGGAAGAGGGAGAGAGGAAGAGGGAGAGAGGGTGAAGATAAGAGGAAGAGGCATTGAGCTTGAAATCAGACAATGGCTCTGCAGTGGGTGACAAAGGCAGTGTAAGGAGAGAGAGAGAGGGAGAGGTGAACTGTACCAGTTGTCCTCGTCCCCGCTGCAGCGGCCGTTGTCCAGATCCAGAGTGTCCACCTCCTCCAGGAGCAGCCTGGCCGAGCCGGAGGAGCCCAGTGACCGGGGAGCCGCCTCGCTGGCGCCGGGAGGCTGGCGGCAGTGGCTGGCTGCAGGGGGGTGATAGCTGCCGCTGCCGGGACCGGGGCCGGGGCAGTAAGCCGGGCTGGCGGCAGGGTAGAGAGAGGCGGCGCTCGCCCGGCTCTTGAGCTGCTCGTTCTGCCACTCCAGCTTCCGCACCAGCTCCTGCAGCTTCTTCACCTCCAGCTCGGCGCTCACCTTGGAGCTGACATCCCCTCCTGCAGCCCCCAGCACCTTGAGCAGAGGAGCTTCCATCCTCAGCCCTGTCCCAGCCCCCAGTAACACACACACACTCCTAATGCTCAGCCTTTTGTGTGTGTGTGTGTGTGTGGCTGGGATAAACCGCAGCTCTCTGCTTTCTCTCTCAATCTCTCCTACACAACAAAGAGCTGGCGAATACTGCGACTGGGATTCTGCGGAACCCTCCTCTCCATCACAATCTGTGCCAACTCTCTCTCTGTGTCTCTCCCTCAAGCAGCACCACTTCTTACTCTGACAATGAGTGCTAGCTTTCTGCCTTCTCTCCCTATTAACACCATCAGGCGACACTTGTTTTCTCCCTCTCTCAATCCCTCAAAGCTTTTATCCGAAGGGGTATTTCTTCTTTGAGGAGGGGGGCGATGGGTGTCCCACCAAAGCGCCGCCCACTTCAATGGAGTCTAGCCACTGGACCACAACTGGCTTGTAAACACCCTTACTGACGCATCGTTCCTTCATCTGGATGTTTTCAAGGCATAAGAATGCTCACAGTACAGAGTGAGCCATTCGGTCCATCGAGTCTGCACCCCGTAACCCCACAAATTTACCCTGCTAATCCCCCCCAAACCTATGCATCTTGGGACACTAAGGGTAATTTAGCATGGCCAATCCACCTCACCTGCACATCTTTGAACCTAAGGTGCAATTTAGCATGGCCAAACCACCTAACCTGCACATCTTTGGACCTAAGGTGCAATTTAGCATGGCAAATCCACCCACCCTGCACACCTTTGGACTCTAAGAGGCAATTTAGCATGGCCAATCCACCCAACCTGCACATCTTTAGGTGTGGGAGGATGTGAGAGGCAGACACTGGGAGAACATGCGAACTCCACCCTAAGCAGGAATTGAACCCCGGATCCCTGGAACTGTGAGGCAGCAGTGCTAGCCACTGTACCACCCTATGTTTTAATCTGTTACTGTTTTACTGCTGGGAATATGCTGCAACATGTTTGTGCATGTGCATAGCTATGCTTCAGTGGACCACAGTTTGCTGTAAAAAAAACCGCAGCAAGGTGGTGATTAATGCACAGTTGATATCGCCAAATTCCAGTGAGGGCATATACATGGTTAACTGCAGAAATTGAAAAGTAGCCACCAGACCAATCACAGTATCATGATCTTCATGAAAATGTCATTTCATTATTGTCTGGCTCACCATTGATATGCATTGAGCGATGTGCAGCTGATGTCATTGGTATGAAGTTACATATATAAACTAAATTCACCAAAGAATGTAAGGTCATGCCTATTTCAATCCTTTTATAATGTGATTCAATCACTCTGGTACTGAAAATTGATCATTACAAGTGTGAAGTCTCATTCGTTTAACTTTTAATCATTGTCAGAGATTTTAACATATAAAACTTCAAAGTAAAAACAAGTTATTTTCTATTTATTTCCCTCTCTCTTGATTTTATCTTTCATAGAGTCCTAGAGTCAATGACAATTCAGAAAGAAATCATTCAGCCTCTGTCCCTCCCCACCCCCCTCATGGAGCAACCCAGTCAGTAGCACTCCCCCATTCAATTTCCATATCCCTGCAGGCTTATTTTCTTCAAATGCCTATCCAATTTCCTTTTGAAATCACAGCTTGTTTCCATCTCCACCACCCATGCACGCAGTTTTACTGCATTCCTCACATCCTCCTTGTATCTCTTACCGAAAACCTTAAATCAGTGTCCCCAAGTCCTTGTACCATCAGCTAATGGGAACAGTTTTACCTTGTCTACCTTATCCAAGCCTGTCATGATCTTGTATCTTTCTAAAATATCTGCCCATTCTCATAGAATCCCTACAATGCAAAAGGAGGCCATTTAGCCCATTAGGCCTGCACCAACAACAATCCCATCCAGGCACTATCCCCCATAACCCCATGTGTTTAACCTGCTAGTCCCCCCCGACACTGAGGGTCAATTTAGGTTGGCCAATCAACCTAACCCGCACATCTTTGAAGTGTGGGAGAAAACCGGAGCACCCGGAGGAAACCCACGCAGACACGGGGAGAATGTGCAAACTCCACACAGACAGTGACCCGAGGCCGCATTTAAACCCAGGTCCCTGGCGCTTTGAGGCAGCAGGGCTAAACATTGTGTCACTGTGCCACCTTTAATCTACTTTGCTCCAATGGAAACAACCCCAGCTTTTCTAACCTAACCTTGTAGCGTTCAAGTCCCCATAACTGGAACCATTCTACTAAATCTATTGTTCAACTTCTCAAGGACCCTCACACCCTTCGCCAAAGTGTGTGACATGAGTTGGTTACAATAGTCCAGTTATGGCCTAACCAGAGCTTTTGAAGGTATCAGCATAGCTTCCCTGTCTTTTTAACTCAATGCTTCTATTAATGAAGCCCAAGACCCCATCTGCTTTGCTAACCACTCTCTCACTATATCCTGCCATCCTTGAAGATCAATGCACTTGCACTCCCAGGTCCCTCTGCTCCTGCACCACATTTTAGAACTGTACCATGATGTCTATCATGCCTCCCCCTATCCCTTCTGACAAATTGCGTCACCTCGCACTTGTCTATATTAAACTCCATCTGCCAATCACCTGCCCATTCTGCTCGACTCTCTCCTTTTGTATCTGGTTTCGCATTGAATTCTCCCATTCGACCTTCCTCTCTATCCTAGTGCTGTCAATTTCTCAATCACTCAAGCTGACTGCTTAAACAGGTATACTGTTGCTTGCGTTGTTCGTTTGGGCTCCCAATGTCATGTGAGTCCTTTGCTGCCCAGTTATCAACTTGCACTTTCAGCAACTTGCCTCTCAGATATTTCAAAAACCTAAACATACGAGGGTAAGTCTAACTAACAGTGACACCATGGACGGGATTTTATGGCCTCACTCGTCCCGAAATCATAAAATCCTGCCAGAGGTCAACGGACTTTTCCATGGTCCGCCCCTCACCCGCTCCAATTCCTTTGCTGGGGGTGGGGGGGTTAAAATTCCAGCCCACGAGATGTTAGGATACAGATGCCTGTGCATACTTACTTCAATATGTAGAGGGTGCAAAGTTCTTCCCATTAAATGGCTGACCTGAAATCTCTCCCACTCTTACCTCCTGTCATTGGCATGTTGGGAGGAGTTTAAGGTTGACACTCAACCTGTTTGGCCACATTATGAATGCATTTTTCTTGGCCATTGAGTCCTGAGTTTCTGCCTTGGAGGAAAGGATGCTACCCACTGTACCACAAGGCCTCCCCCTGTATGCAGAGTTCATATAATTCAAGATAGATGTACACACACATAAACACCCATGTATATATATCACAGAATTCAATTTCTACAACTACTTGGTAAGTTCTGATTTGATGTATTATTGTCATATGTATTGAGATACAGTGAAAAGTATTGTTTCTTGCACACTATACAGACAAAGCATACCATTCATAGAGTGCATAGGGGAGAAGGAAAGGAGAGATTGAGTTTGCCAGTTTCAATCCAGTTCCAAGTGCATTGATGCCAATGACATAAACAATATGTTATGGTGAATGGTCATTACCTGAAATGTTAACACGGTTCCTTTCTCCACAGATGCAGCCAGGGGTTGCAGGGTGGCACATTAACTAGCACTGCTGCCTCACAGCACCAGGGACCTGGGTTCAATTCTGGCCTTGGGTGACTGTCTGTGTGCAGTTTGCACATTCTCCCCTTGTCCGTGTGGGATTCATCCAGGTGCCCCAGATTCCCCCCCCACAATCCAAAGATGTGCAGGTTAGGTGGATTGGCCATGTTAAACTGTCCCTTAGTGTCCAAAGATGTGTAGGTTAGGGAGATTAGAAGGGGCAAATATGTGGGGCTACGGGGATGAGGGTGGGGAGAGGGTCTGGGTAAAATACTCTGTCAGAGAGTTGGCACAGACTCGATG
This sequence comes from Mustelus asterias, assembly GCF_964213995.1. Classification (NCBI taxonomy): domain Eukaryota; kingdom Metazoa; phylum Chordata; class Chondrichthyes; order Carcharhiniformes; family Triakidae; genus Mustelus; species Mustelus asterias. The sequence continues at coordinate 15,003,645 of NC_135810.1, read as the reverse complement.
GGCCGAATGGCCTTTGTCTGCAGTGTAGGGAATCTACCTGCTCAGCATTCTGTTTCCATTTCAGATTTCCAGCATGCGCAGCATTTGGTTTTGTGTTGTTGGCATAAAGTTAGCAAAGATTGGAAATCTTACTCGAAAATGGCACAGAAAAGATTTGTAGATGAAATGGAAAAATGTGCGAAGGCTCTTTGCTGAGGTCAAAGCAGAAGGTTCTTAATGTTGCATTTGGCAGCAATGTTGTATTAGGGCCTGAAATGGAAATGGTTATATTTCCCCACAGAGACTAATCTCAACTTGCTCAGCTATGTGGGTGTATATATTTTATGTGCTTTATTATATCTATGCACATATCTATTACATATGTCATAGATTTTTGTCTATTCAGTTGATCATCTAAGATGAAGTATAAAGGGCGGGATTCTCCGGCCGCACTCCCCTGAAAACCGGAGGTCCCCGCCTGACCTTTAAATGGTCCGCCCTCCACCCGCTAGGATTCCAGTGGTGGACAAATTGGGAGAATTCCGGCCAAAGACCGATTATATAGAAAGCCAGCAAGTCTGAAAAGAACAAAATAGAAGATGAAGTGAGTCATGTCGCGTGGATTAGTCAAAGCCAAAAAGCATGGAAAATTGTGGGAGGGAGATTATTAGAGATACGTCGTACACAGTTTTAACAACGAGAAAAGAATGGGATGGTAAAGTGGCCACAGTCCCAGATCACCACGGGCTGCTTTACCCTTTGAGGGGGAGAGAGCTGACTGGTGGTGATTTAACCTGAGGATCACCACACCTCAGGCAAGGGACAAGGTTGAGATGGTGGGGCCTTCATGAATGGGATGGTAGGAGAAGACTGTATTGTAAATCTTGATTTCAATACAGTAAGGGTGTTGAGCAGAGGAAAGGTATTCGGAGCTCAAAAGGAACTGAGAGGAAAGTTAAGAGGAACACAGACTACAGTGATATTTATAAAACAGTGAAAAACAAGAATGTTTGTAGTGTAGAGTTCATCAAATCATAGAATCCCCACAATGCAGGAGGAGGCCATTTGGCTCATCGAATCTGCATTGACCCTTACCCAGGCTTACCCCTTAACCCCACATATTTATGCCACTAATCCCCCTAACCTATATATCTTGGGACACTATGGGGCAATTTAGCATGGCCAATCCACCTAACCTGGAGTGTGGAAAGAAACCAGAGCACCCGGACAAAACCCACTCAGACCTGGGGAGGACGTGCATAACCCACGCAGACAGTCACCCAAGGCCGGGATTGAACCCGGGTCCCTGGCTCTGTGAGGCGCAAATGCTAACCACTGTGTCGAATTTGGGGTCAGAAGCTGACGGGGTTTGCTTACTAAACTGTCAGCCGTTTCTTGCATTCTGTCCAGCCATACAAAAAAAAGGTTGGCAACAGAACCTCCCTAAGATATGGGGGAATAATCAAGAGTGCGATTTTTCCAAAAAAATTCTAAGTGTCGAATTCGCGTAAAAACTGGAGTAAATCCCACTGGGTTTTTTTCAGCTGAATTTTCAAAATGTATCTCCCACACTCTGCACTGCAGAGTGCGCTAACGTGATGCATGCAAAAAATATGGGGGTGAGGCCTATTCCAACTGGAGAGGCTGGCAGCATAGCGCTGAGCAAGCCATTGCGTAGGCGTCGACCTCACAGCGCCGAGATTGGCAAATGTACAGTGGCCTGCACTGCCGGGCTCCCAGTTGCTGGCCATCCCCGCGGCCCCTCATCGCTGCCCCTCCAATCCCCCCCATGGCCCGATTGCTGGCCATACGAGCCCCCAATCCTGATCACTAGCCCCCCCCAATCTGATAGCTAGCCCCCCAGGCCAGCACGCTGTCTCCCCTCCCACCCCAGCCAGCCCCAATCTCCACCCAGTGACTCAGCCTGCCTCAATTGCTCCTCACCCCCTGCAGCCCCGACTCCTCCCCAGCAGGGCAACACCCCCCCACCATCCCAATGGCCAGCCTGATCCTGGCCTCCCTCCCTCTGTCACTGATCCCAGTGCAGAGTGGCAGTGGGACCCTCACCCCACCGATGCCCCCCCAGAGGCCATGCCTCTATAGGTCCTGCCCCATTAGGCCTGGCCCCTTTGGCACTGCCGATGCCCAGTGAGAAGTGGTGATATGTCCCCTGGGCATTGCCACTTTGCCCCCTGGGCAGTGCCAAGGGGCCACGCTGGTACTGCCAAGCCTGCAATGCCTGGGGGGCACCCCTCCTCATTCCAACCTCCTAGGGGGCATCGATGGCCCCTCTTCACTCCAGCGGAGTCGGGCCGGTAGCTCGCCACAGGTGGGGAGCAATTGTAAATCCCGCTGAAGTGAAACAGTACTGGTGGGTAGGGTGGGGGGAGTGGAGAGGCTAGTGGAGATCTCAGTCCTGGGCCCGCTAATATGATGTAAATCTTAATTTACATATTTTATACAGCTCCGCGGAGCTGACGGTGCTGGAAATCCAGCGGCCAGAGACGCACGGAGGCCGTGGCGCCCAGCGGGAAGCCTGCCACACGGCCTCTACTTGAGTCTCCTGGCCCGTTTCCCCCAGGCTGGGAGAATCGCCCCACGTGGGATTCCTCCGGGTGCTCAGGTTTCCTCCTACAGTCCAAAGATGTGTGGGTTAAGTTCATTTACCATGCTAAAATTGCCCCTTAGTGTCCTGAGATGCGTAGGTTAGAGGGATTAAAGGGGTAAATATGTAGGGATAAGGGAGTAGGGCCTGGATGGGATTGTGGTCGGTGCAGACTCGATGGGCCAAATGGCCTCTTTCTGCACTGCAGGCTTTCTATGAAGTCTTTGTCAGGATCGCCTTTGAGAGCTGTGCTATCGAGAAAAAAAGGTGTTTGTCACAAAATAAATAATTATTGGAGACAGCAGTCATAGCAGAAGAGATGCGAGAGGGCCATTTGATGTCAGATTTGATCATTTTACCAAACAATTTCCTGTAGAGTTATCCAAAGAAGGAATTTTACTCTCACAGTAAGGACAAGAATTAATGAAGGATAACTGATGCTGGAACCATTGCTGGAAATGGTTGATATGAGTTGGTTAGATTTACAAGAGACATGAAGGAACTTGGTCGCTACATTTTCATTGCCCAATGGGTGTTGAATGTATTCAAGAGGCGGCTGGATATAGCACTTGCGGCGAGTGGGATCAGAGGTTATGGGGAGAAAGCAGGATTAGGCGATTGAGTTGGATGATCAACATGATCGTAATGAATGGCGGAGCAGGCGCGAAGGGCCAAATGGCCTCCTCCTGCTTCTATCTTCTACATTATAGAGTCATAGAGGTTTACAGCATGGAAACAGGCCCTTCGGCCCAACTTGTCCATGCCACCCCTTTTTTTAAACCCCCTAAGCTAGTCCCAATTGCCCGCATTTGGCCCATATCTGTCTATACCCATCTTACCCATGTAACAGTCTAAATGCTTTTTAAAAGCATTTTTAAATGTTTCTATATTGAAGACCAAGGTTTGGAGATTAAAGTATAATTAGTCTCACCCATCAGAGGCATGAATTTGAAAGTTGGGCAATATTCCATCGACTTAAAACCAATGCTTTTTTGAGGTACTGAATATGCATGAATAGAATGAAAACATTGGCTAATTTTTTTATAAAAGTACTGAATGATGAATTAAAATAGAAAAGATATGCAAGGTAGGCTAATGCATAAAATTGACCAAATGATCTGACACAAATTTGTGTATGTGTGGATATGATATTAGAAAGAATTTGAGTGTCTTTTGATTTGATTTATTATTGTCACATGTATTGGGGTACAGTGAAAAGTATTGTTTCTTGCACGCGATACAGGCAGAGCATACCACTCATAGAGAAGGAAAGGAGAGGGTGCAGAATGTAGTGTTATAGTCATAGCTGGGGTGTAGAGAAAGATCAACTTAATGCGAGGTAGGTCCATTCAAAAGTCTGATGGCAGCAGGGAAGACCAAATCTGTAAGAGATTGAACTGGAGCATTGTAAGAGAGTATTTGACTTACGAGTTTTAAGAGCATAGAATGGGAGTAAAAGATAGAATTAGAGGGTATACTGGGGATAGTTTGCAAGAAGTCACCATACTCCGGAGTCTTTCAAGATATCAAATAGAACTTTTTAAAAATTAAATGAAAATAAAACAGAAGTAATGATTTCCAAGTAATTAAAGGGTGGCAGGTTGGCACAGTGGTTAGCACTGCTGCCTCACAGCATCAGGGACCCAACTTCAATTCCTGGCTTGGATCTCTGTCTGTGTGGAGTTTGCACATTCTCCCTGTATCTGCATGGGTTTCCTCCAGGTACTCCGGTTTCCTCCCACAGTCCAAAGACGTGCTGGTTAGGTGCATTGACCCGAACAGGTGCCAGAGTGTGGCGACGAGGGGAATTTCACAGTAACGTCATTGCAGCGTTAATGTAAGCCTTACTTGTGACTAATAAATAAACTTTAACTTTAATGGAACATCTGCATAATTAAGAACAACAGTATTTACCAATAGGTCAGTTCTTCCTTTTTTATTAACACAACATTACAGCTCATTAACAAACTACCTCCGTACCGACATATCCTCCTGCTAAATGTTCATGCATGAGTACAGAGCACATTTTACTTAACATATTGCTCAAATATAAAATATCATTTTGTAGGGAGCTCTTGTTGCTTGCTTCTGACAAATGATAGAGCCATCAGAATATTGTCCCGCTTGTTCTCAGCACTGGATGTTTTGGTCTTAAATCTAAATTCACTCAATTACAACTGGTGCTGAGAATTTAAAGCAGGCCAAATTTTTAAAGATTGTATAAACGCTTGTGTCTTCAATTTCACTGTATATTTTGTGTGATGCAACCAACAGTTCAATAAAGTAATAAATCACAATTGAATCTCTCAGGTTAACCTTCCGGTGAACATAAAGTGTACACTTCTATAGATGATGCTATATATATATATATGTATATGTGTATGTGTGTGATATTTAAAAATTCTGAAGCTATGATTGCCCTGGACCCATTGATTCCCCTTTCGTTTTAAATCCCAACGAATCTAAATCATGCTTTTGTACATTGAAACCTAAGCTATCTCTAAAAATGTGAAACGCAGTGGGCCAGATTTTCTCGCTTGCAGCATTCAGATGTGATGTTACAAGTGGCAGATACCAGATATATTTCCTTGTTTTGCTTGTTGTTGCCAGCAGCAGGAACGAAGGTGAAACAACAGCAGAATATGCTGGAAAATCTCAGCAGGTCTGACAGCATGTGTGGAGAGAGAATAGAGCCAACGTTTCGAGTCTGGATGACACTTCATCGGAGCTCTCCACAGATGCTGTCAGACCCGCTGAGATTTTTCAGCATTTTCTGTTTTTGTTTCGGGTTCCAGCATCCGCAGTATTCTGTTTTTAAACAGAAGATGATTTTAGGTCAAATCAAATGTTAAGACCGCCAGCCAGTCCTGAAATCTTAATCTTCTTTTACTATATTCTAATAAAGACAATGCACAGAGTGGACGGGACAAGCCCGAATCCATTTCCTTGCTTGCTCCAAAAAAATAATTCAAATTGAATCCAATTCATGGTCCCTACAGGGGAGACAAACAAGATGCAAGCTGACAAGAAGAGGCATTACGCTCTATCTTGGACTTGATACGATGATTGATCTTCACCAAAAGGCCAGAAAAATGTCTCTCTGCATCCAAAACAATCTCCATAAATTACATAGCATTACCACAACTTCATGGAGTAGACATTTTTGTGAGCATGTTTGAATGACCTAGCCAGTGATGTGAGGAGAAAGATCTTCTGTCGATATAATCCACTGTCAAACTATTACTGCAAGAGGAAAGCCTGGCCCAGATGGTTTGTTGCACAAATATCCACACAAATTGAAATAAAATGATAATGTCATTTACAGATTTATCATCACCATACAAAAACATAAACCTCCCTAAAATCACAATTTAGTAAAGAAATTATATATAAAAGAGATGGCATTAGCTTCAATGTTCATTTTGAATTCCTGCTGCTTGCTGTTAAAGAATCTTTTCTTTCTGAGATTACATTTAAGAAGAATTTCATAAATCTTCAATTTGCCTGAAAGCTAATGGCTAAAATTCAGAAACATCATAATATTTAATTCATAACAGTGCTTGCCTCTTAAAGATGCAGTGTTGTCATAGTAATTAGGGTGGCGCTTGACACAATCATCAATGTCCTGATAGTTACTGTGTGGCAAATTGGGTTCCGCTATGACCTAGTTGCCTCAAATTAAAATAAAAATGGTTCACATATTACCGAATAAGCTGTGATGCCAAACAAATCTCTTCTGTAGCAAAGTAGTGGTTGCTTCAGAAACTGAAAAGGTCTGAACCCTCCCCCCCCTCAAATGCCACCCTTTCAATGTAGTGGCTTGGTTTCATTTTTAAGTCTTGCAATTGGAAAACTGGATACATTTTTTTTGTATTCCAAGTTAAACATTGAAGATTTCATCTCTATTGATTTTGCTTTGTCACCTAACCTGTCAATCTTTTATCATTTGGGGAACACATGCTGCTCTTTAGATACAGGTAAGGATGCAAAAACAGAGAATTTGAAATAACACAGGCTGGTGAACATTGTTCGGCAAAAGCAGCCACAGGGGGTCTTATTATGCTTATTCAGTTGTACGTTGATCAAACAGAAAAATAATTTCATGGCTGTTCTTTAAGCAATGACTTCATTTTCACGTGATGCAGCACCTTTGTTGCAGTTTGCCCCCAGAATATAACATACAAGGAGTATTTAGGAAACATTATTCCTTATTTTGAAATACAATTCAGAAAGTACAATTAGAAAAAGCAATTATAATTTGTATAAGAGATTTTTCTAAAATTCGTAAAGCAACGTAAATATATACCCTCCCAACCCGAATAAATCTTAAAGTGTAGAGTTGTCATTCTTCAGCAGATACGTTTGTTTGAGTCAACTTAGTATGACCGTTGGACTGCAAAAAAAAGAAATATTATTCAAATTTTAAAACCATTAAAATATTCTTATCTGCATGTTTGTAGTTATATATACATTCTATTTTGCAAATGGAACATTAGCATACTTAATATTAAGAAATGAACATTTTTTATTTATTAGTGTCACAAGTAGGCTTACATTAACACTGCAATGAGGTTACTGTGAAAATCCCCTAGTCGCCGTACTCTGGTACCTGTTCAGGTACACTAAGGGTGAAATTAGTATAGCCAATGCACCTAACCAGAGGTCTTTCGAACTTTGGGAGGAAACGAGCACCCGGAGGAAACCAACACAGACACAGGGAGAATGTACAAACTCTACACAGACAGTGACCAAAGCCGGGAATCGAATCCGGCTCCCTGGCACTGTGAGGCAGCAGTGCTAACCACTGTACCACCATGGCGCCCAATAAAAAATGAGAACATAATGGCAGTGCCAGTGATGGGGTAACTGCCAGCATTCACTGTCATCCTACTTTGAAAGAGACAGCAATATCTTGGCTGGAATTCTCATGCTGGCAGGATTCTCCAGTCCTGCCGGCAGCACACCCTCGCCCGTGGCTTTCCCGCCAACGTGGGATGATGACAATGGGAGTTCCCATTGACAGCAGCGGGACCAGAGAATCCCACCACTAGCAAACAATGCTAGTTGTTGGCGAGAAACAGGGGGCTGGGAGGCCGGAGAATCTCGCTCCTTGAGTTTGTGCATGTACAGTTCAACAGAGAATTCCAGAAACTTTCTGTGAGCCTACACATTTCCATTGCATACGCTGCTGAAGTCACCATTGTTTCAATCTATTCTAAATCATTGAACTGTCGAGTCCTTGCCCTTTTGATGCAATAGTCTCACAATAGAAACACCTTACTGAATGAAGTGTACCCATGGTCTTTAGAAATATACTAAAGTCATAACTACTGTTGAAAAATCTCTCTGGCCCTGAAAACTAATTTTATGTTTACTGGATGGCAAATTTCTGCGTTATGTAAAAAAATTTTTAAATATAAATATTTTCCCAAGTTTTTAAAAAAATGATAATTCAGCTTCTACCTTAACCTCATGTATCTGTCCCAACCACTTACATCACTCTCCGTGAACCTGCATTGCAAAGTGAAGGGAAATCGGTGGGCAGGATTTTCCAGCCATGCTTGTCCCGAGACCAGAATTTCCTGCCCGAGGTCAATGGACCTTTGCATGGTCCGCAGAAATTTCTGTCCCGCCTGCTATGATTCCTATAGTGGGCAGGATGGGAAAATTCCACCAGTGCATTTCACTTACTAGCTTGCTGTCTATGAGAATACTTCAGTTTGATTGGCTGTTTACCTTGCTTGGTGACATCACTCTTGCTGGAGATCCTGGCGATCCCTTCAATTTGGTGCCAGATTTAAACTCACTTTGGGAAAGGGGATATCCACACCACAGAGATTACTGTATACTTATGGTCATCTTTATTTCCAAAGTTACTAATGAATTAGTGACTCACTGCAAAATTTGGCCCAATAATCTATACATCTTTTGTAAATTGATACCATTTCCAGAAGATCAAATATAACTGCAAAGTAGGTGACTTGTCAAACAAGTAGCTTGAAATGTGTTTTTGTTTTTTCTTAAGAAATGACCATGAAACCATTGTTGATTGTTGGAAAAACCCATCTGATTCACTAATGTCCTCTAGGGAAGGAAATCTGCCGTCCTTGCCTGGTCTGGCCTACATGTGATTCCAGATCCACAGCAATGTGGTTGACTCTTAAAATGCCCTCATGGATGGGCAATAAATGCTGGGCCAGCCAGTGATGCCCACATGCCTTGAGCGAATTGTAAAAAAAATCTATGTGTATTGGCGAGGTCCATAATACACTAAGGGAAGGATTCTTCAACCTCGCCCATTCCAGCCCTGCTGGCAGCAAGAATGGAGAATTTGGCACCCAGCCAAAACTGCATTCGCTGCAGCAACACTGAAGAACCCCAGCCACGAGCACGGCCGGAGGTTTCCAGCGTGAATAACAAAGATGAAGAGTGGAGAAGAAAATCGGTAAGTAATGCTTAATTGGCACCAGGCTTGAATTTAAAACCTTGAAGATTGTTAGGAGAAGTAAAGCTAGAATGGCAAAAGATTCCACGATTCTGGGAAAGAAAGGGGCAGACCTTGATTCCGTAGGATAGTAGAAAACAGGTGATGGTGAATCACCATCGCTTCCAATATTTGTGTAAATTGGCTTTAATGGAAGGGAAGATGGGAAGGGATGTAAAATGGAAAACCAATTCACTCGCCTGTTTTACATTGTCACGCAAAGGTCGAGATCTACACTAGTGGGTGAGTTTGGAGAAAATATTTTTCAACAGATAAAATGTGTTTAAAAAAACACATAGAAGGAGCCTTTGGCTTAGATCTATTCCATAAACTTTGTAGCCTACTATTCTACAATGCTGCAAAGGTATTATAGCACGAGAACAATAGAAAGCTTTGTATCATGTGCAGCAACTATTATTTTTCTCTGCAACAATATCATCTGGCACAGAAATCGAGCCTGGCACAATACAGAACAGTCTGTGTGGCAATGTAGAGTCATCTTTGGCCCAGCTCATGAAGAAATCTATATGTTTAAGAGGGGTTGTAATATTTTTAAACAAGAGAACTAACACACTTGCTCTGAAATTTGGATTAGCTCAGTTTGAGCAGGGGAAGGCAGAATTTAACTCTTCCTTTTCAAATCAGGACAATGGGATTGATGCAAATAACTTTAGTATAGAATCTGTTATACTGTCAACAATTTTTAACCGTTCCCACAAAGAAGGACATTCATAACAGCACAGCAGGAGTCTGAAATGAGATGCTGATTTAATATTCTCTCTCTAAAAAAATGTGTATTGGCTATGTGTACAGGTAGAATCGTGTGTACAGGTTGTGAGCGGCACGGTAGCACAGTGGCTAGCACCGCTGCTTCACAGCGCCAGGGACCCCGGTTCGATTCCCAGCTTGGGTCCACTGTCTGTGTGGAGTTTGCACATTCACCCCGTCTCTGCGTGGGTTTCCTCCGGGTGCTCCGGTTTTCTCCCACATTCTGAAAGACGTGCTGGTTGACCTGAACAGGTGCCAGACTGTGGCGACTAGGGGAATTTCACAGTAACTTCATTGCAGTGTTAACGTAAGCCTTACTTGTGACTAATAAATAAACGTTAAAACTTTAAACTTTAAATCCAGTTAGGGCAGCCACAAGCCTCGTTCAGAACATTGAATGGAAAGAAATTTCAGAACGTACGTAATATGAGTCTTTCTTGAAAAAAAACACGATGGCCGGAATTCTTCCATCGCGCCTGCTAAAATTCCAGTGACGGGATGGGAGAATTTCCCGTTTGCGGACAATGTGAAACCCCATTGACAGTTGGACGTGACTTTCCGGCTTTTAGACCAGCGGAGCCGGAGAATTCTGCCTGATATTTTTCTTTCGTCCATGTCTGTACTTGAGGATGCAAAGTCATTCCTTATTAACATTAAGGTTTATAAGAATTTTTGCCAGCAGCAAACCAAATATCAGAGGGTCAGTTTGAAGTTCAACCATACTGCAAGCCTCTTTGGATTGACTGCCCAATTGCAGGAAAATCGGCCGAGTTTTCCACCTCTGATGAAAGTTCACATCAGCCCTCAGATCTCATGTCAATGTCCCAGATCTTGTTCCATTCGTGCCCTCATCGATTTATGGACGTGGGTAAAAGTGGCAACCCTACAGCCTAGCCGGATGGCACGGTGCCACAGTGGTTAGCTCTGCTGCCTCACAGCACCAGGAACCCAGATTAGATCCCAGGCTTGGGTCACTGTCTGTTCAGAGTCTGCATGTTTTCCCCGCGTCTGTGTGGGTTTCCTCCGGGTGCTCCAGTTTCCTCCCACAGTCTGAAAGACGTGCTGGTTAGGTGCATTGGCCATACTAAATTCTCCCTCAGTGTACCCGAACAGGCGCCAGAGTGTGGCGACTGGAGGATTTTCACAGTGGCTTCATGGCGATGTTAATGTAAGCCTACTTGTGACACTGATAAATAAATTAAACTAAATTAAACTATTGCCGTTGGCCACTTTGGTTGGCTGTGTCCCACGGAGGTTTCATCGCAATGTCTTCCACCTCCTACAATCCTATCCTGCCCACCCCATCCCTCCCCCCCAACCCCCCTGCTCTCCCGCCATTAGTCTACCCAACATGCCTGTCCTCAAAGCAATCGGTCACTAATGACAGCTGCAGTGTTGAGGTAGTGTTGCAAATGTTGAGGCTCCATTTGAACCTCTCAAACAGACGTGAAAGATCCCATTGTACTGTTTTACAGACAAGCCCTCCGTATTCGCAGGATCTGTTCAGATGAGGAGGATCGCAACAGACACCTACAGACGCTGAAAGATGCCCTCATAAGTACACAATATGGCGCTCGGCTCATCGATCGACAGTTCCGACGCGCCACAGCGACAAACCGCGCCGACCTCATCAGAAGACAAACATAGGACACGGAGGACAGAGTACCCTTCGTCGTCCAGTACTTTCCCGGAGCAGAGAAGCTACGACATCTTCTCCGGAGCCTTCAACATGTCATCGATGAAGACGAACATCTCGCCAAGGCCATCCCCACACCCCCACTGCTTGCCTTTAAACAACCACGCAATCTCAAACAGACATTGTGCGCTGCAAACTACCCAGCCTTCAGCAGAACAGTGACCACGATACCACACAACCCTGACACAGCAACTTCTGCAAGACGTGCTGGATCATCGACACAGATGCCATCATCTCAAGTGGGAACACCATCCACCAGGTACACGGTACATACTCTTGCGACTCGGCCAATGATGTCTACCTGATCCGCTGCAGGAAAGGATGTCCCGAGGCATGGTACATTGGGGAGACCACGCAGACGCTATGACAACGGACGAATGAACACCACTCGACAATCACCAGGCAGGAGTGTTCTCTTCCTGTTGGGGAACACTTCAGCGGTCATGGGCATTCGGCCTCTAATCTTCGGGAAAGCGTTCTCCAAGGCGGCCTTCACGACACACGACAACACAGAATCGCTGAGCAGAAACTGATAGCCAAGCTCCGCACACATGAGGACAGCCTCAACCGGGATCTTGGGTTCATGTCACACTATCTGTAACCCCCACAACTTGTCTGGGCTTGCAAAATCCCACTAGCTGTTCTGGCTTGAGACAATTCACACGTCTTTAACCTGTCATTATCCCTCTCTCCACTCGCATTGTCTGTACCTGTAAAGACGTAATTACCTGTAAAGACTCGCATTCCAACCATTATCTTGCAATTGAGTCTGTGTCTATATATGCCCTGTTTGAGAACCCAACTTCCACTCACCTGATGAAGGAGCAGTGCTCCGAAATCTCATGTTACCAAATAAACCTGTTGGACTTTAACCTGGTATTGTGAGACTTCTTACTGTTTTGAAGAAGAACAAAGATGTTGTTCTTGGTGTGCTGGTTTTCAATTTATCCCTCCAACACCATCAGAAAAAGATTTTGCCGGGCCAGCATCTCATTGCTGTTTGTGGGGGCTTGCCGTGGAGAAATTGGCTTCTTCAAGCATTGAATAAAAATTAATTTGGACATCCCTGCATTGAAAAATGCACTGGATAAATACAAGTTGACAAAGGGCAGGGGATTTTCTGGATGGGCTGAATGTTCCGATGTAACATTTGCTTTCTTGTGATTTGCGATAGCTTCTACGGACTGTTCCACAACAGCTGGAGCTTTTACTGAGATTTCAATGATTAAAAGAGCAAGATTTAATATTTTATGAAGCAAAGTTAACTCTGCCACTTACTCTTTACTTTATCGTAGCAGGGCTCGCAGTGTACGGTACGGTGGTGAACCCAGAAGCTGTCGCCAGCACTCAGATTTTCGAGAGAAGAGTTGCAAACTTGACACTGCAGTAAAATAAAACGTAATTCTAATTATTCTGTGAACCAGAGAACACTCCTTTGCAATCAATGAACTATTGCAGCAAGAGCAAATTAAATATGAGCGCACTTCTTCAAATTGGAACTAAAGGATAGTATTAAACTAGAAAGAGTGCAGGAAAGATTTACTAGGATGCTACCAGGACTTGATGGTTTGAGTTATAAGGAGAGGCTGGATAGACTGGGGCTTTTTTCCCTGGAGCGTAGGAGGCTGAGAGGTGATCTTATAGAAGTCGATGAAATAATGAGGGGCATAGATCAGCTAGATAGTCAATATCTTTTCCCAAAGGTAGGGGAGTCTAAAACTAGAGGGCAGAGGTTGAAGGTGAGAGGGAAGATTTACAAAAGGGTCCAGAGGGGCACTTTTTTCACTCAGAGGGTGGTGAGTGTCTGGAACGAGCTGACAGAGGCAGTAGTAGAGACAGGTACAATTTTGTCTTTTAAAACGCATTTAGACAGTTACATGGGTAAGATGGGTATAGAGGGATGTGGGCCAAATGGGACAATTGGGACTAGCTTAGTGGTAAAACTGGGCGGCATGGACAAGTTGGGCTGAAGGGCCTGTTTCCCTGCTGTAAACCTCTATGACTCTATGATGCTATAAATGATCTCCCATTATGTCAGTCATATCCCATGCTGGTCAAAGTATGGTTCTGATCTTAAGCTGCAATGGTGGAATAGTCTACAGCCTTTTCTCTTGTGTATTGGAAACATGATATGTGGAACAGACATTGGTTTGAGTTTAGAAGGATGAGGGGGATCTGATTGAAACTTACAGAATAGTGAAAAGCCTGGATAAAGTGGATGCGGGGAAGAGTTTTCCATTAGTAGGAGAGACTGGGATCCGAGGGCACATTCTCAGAGTAGAGGGACGACTCTTTAGAACCGTGATGAGGAGGAATTTCTTCAGCCAGAGGGTGATGAATCTGTGGAATTCATTGCCACAGAAGGCTGTGGAGTTCTGGTCATTCAGTGTATTTAAGACAGAGATAGATAGGTTCCTGATTGGTAAGGATCAAAGGCTACGGGGAAAAGGTGGGAGAATGAAATTTGAGAAACATATTAGCCACGGTCGAATGGCAGAGCAGACTTGATGGGCCAAATGGCCTAATTCTGTTCCTATATTTTATGATCTTGTGGTTAAAAATGAACAGAGCTTTATTAATGGTGTCTTCCATGGCTGCTTCTTCTCTCTTTGTTTTCTACGCTAGATCAATGATAACAGCTGGAATTTTCTGGCCGTTCACACTTTGCTGCCGCAGTAAGCGAGGACGGATAATTTGATGCTCATCTGAACCTCCGTTCCCTGCAGCGGGACCAGAGAATCCCACTGGCATGAACCGGAAAATTCCGGCCATTATTTCCGGTGCGTACCTTAATACAGCAAAGCTCTAGTGAACCAATTGGAATGTAGAGACCCATGTTAATACTCTGGGAACATGGGTTCCAATTTATATTATATTACAATCTAGAATTGAAAAGTAGTTTCAGCAATAGTAACTATGAAACAATCATCGATTGTCGTAAAAGCCCACCTGGTTCACCAGTGTCCTTGATGGAAAGTAATCTGCTGCACTTACCATGCAAAATTATAAGTCATATATAAAGGAGGGTAACTTTTGGTCAAATTAAGATTCAGCGATGAAAAGCAAAAAAGTAGAGAGTTTGCTGTATGAGTCCTTCACTGTTGTTTATGGTTGAGGCATTCCTTCAAAAGTCTAACTATTTTTTTACCTGGGATGTTTGGAATTTTGACATCGAAACATAGAAACTAGAAGCAGGAGAAGGCCATTTGGCCCTTCGAGCCTGCCCCGCCATTCATCTTGATCATGGCCAATCATCAAATTCAATATCTTGATTCCCCCCCTTCCTCTAATATCCCTTGATCCCATTAGCCCCAAGAGCTATGTCTAATTTCTTCTTGAAATCAAACAATGTTTTGGCCTCAACTACATTTGGTATTTCCAAATGTAGTTGATACCAGTCAACATCTCCTTCAGAACTTTTCTGGCATTTGACACCAGCATGAAATAATCAGGCAAAGTTTGGTTCAATTGAGATTAATTTCAAAATGTAACAGGGAAATGGTCTTGAACTTGAGAACAGCAGGGAGAGCGATGGTGTTACTTGTCCATTATGCAGACTTCTTCTTTTGCCTGTCTTTTGCGCACCAAATGTTTCTTCTATCTCTACATATCTAAGATGGCTTCTATATCATGTGATTGGCCTTCACCGCACAGTCATTGTTCGCCCTGGCAGTGGGATTTCTCTTACCTGTTTTAGAAGATCTACAGATTAATAGTGGCCTCCAACTAATGAGAAGGTGAATGTCTTGCATCCTGTCAGGCATTGTGATAACTAAAGATCAGTGTCTCAACTAAGCAGGATGTGATTATAGCAGATAGGGATCCTAAACATCCTTCTTGCATTAAAGCTTTGCTAATCTCTCATTGTTCCTGGCAGTTTCTGTAGTCAAAAAGTATAATGTCCCATTTCCTTCTGTTTCGGAGAGAATGCAGATGGACAGAGTAAAGTCCATCAGGATAACTGCCATATCTCCTGGCAAATCCACATTCAGACATTTACAGAATTGACCAATCTATAAGTCAGATGATTTCTACAGCCATTTTAAACATTAGTGCCTTGCTTGGCAAAACTTCGTTAAAATAGTTTAATGTGTATCTGACCAGCCGATGAAATTAAATATTAATATTCTGCATGCACATATCACATCATCATAACACCGCATGGGGCGGCACGGTGGCACAGTGGTTAGCACTGTTGCCTCACAGCACCAGGGATCCGGGTTCAATTCCTGGCTTGGGTCACTGTCTGTGTGGAGTTTGCACATTCTTCCCGTGTCTGCGTGGGTTTCCTCCGAGTACTCCAATTTCCTCCCACACTCCAAAGATGAGCGGGTTGGGTTGATTGGTCATGCTAAATTGCCCCTTAGTGTCAGGAGATTAGCAGGGCAAATATGTGGGATTGCAGGAATAGGGCCTGGGTGAGATTGTGGCCGGTGCAGACTCGATGGGCTGAATGGCCTCCTTCTGCACTGTAGGTATTCTACGATTCGATTATTTTTTTGAAACAGCCTAGCAAGCCAATCAGTTCAAGGCCACTTATGGATGGACAACAAAGGTTGGCCTTGCTGATGATGCATCAAAAAATAAAAATAAACTTGATGTCAATTATTGGTTAACAATTGGGAAGAGAATTTACAGATTGGCAAATGCTTGTAATTCCCCAAACTCAGTCTATTGGGAAGTGATTAGATATCAAAGTGAGGAAGAACAGTCAGGAAATCCCTGGCTTGTTTTCTCTTCAGGGAAACACTTTTGTCAAAATCATGCCTGCAGTTTAATGCCTGTGGAATGACAGATGTACGCTTGACTTGCAACTGTTTCATGTAGATCAGGCGTATCTAACTCACAGCCCAGACTGTGGCCTGAGATTGGGGGTGCCACACACACACCGTCTTACTTTAATGGTCATTTTTATTCATTATTCTTTTCTTTAAATTATCAATTCATTGCTTTAATGTTTCTTTACTTTTGCTCAGCAAGTTGTTTCATTTCCTTATAGTCAACTTTTTTTTAAAAATCCTGTATCTTCCTATGTTCATATTTTTCCAAAATCTGCTCATTGGCCCCTTGAATGAGAAAAAAATGGAAGTGTGATCCCCCCCATCCCCTTGCCCCCCCACTCCATGCAAGAACGTGGAACAATCCTGATGCAGATGGTTAAACAGACATAAAGGGGTTAATTTTGACTTTGGATCAAATTCTGCCTCTTGTGATATACTGTGAGCCCAAAGTCAAAATTATGCAAAATGTTATACTTCACATGTGAGTCTGTGGCGCTACACATGGTGGTTTCTCGATAGTGACCAAGTTTTGAAGGAGGGATTGATTAATCCTGAGTAGATATCCTTCATTTTCCCAATGGAGTGACTGGGAAAAGGTGAGCACATCTCATCATATTGCTGTGCACTACTTGGCAAATAAGTTTAAGTTTATTTATTAGTGTCACAAGTAGGCTTACATTAACACTGCAATGAAGCTACTGTAAAATCCCCTAGTCGCCACACTCCGCCATCTGTTCGGGTACACAGAGGGAGAATTTAGCATGGCCAATACACCTAACCAGCACGTCTTTCAGACTGTGGGAGGAAACTGGAGCACTTGGAAACACACGCAGACACGGATTGAAAGTGCAGACTCTGCACACACAGTGACCCAAGCCGGGAATCGAACCCAGGCCCCTGTGAGGCAGCGGTGTTAACTACTGTGACATCGTGCTGGGCTTGAAAACAATGTTAAAGTTCAAAAATTACATTAGTTGTTAGTGAGGGTTAGCTATGACAGCACGTGAATCTATAAGAAGCAATTTTATTATTCCACAACACCATCTTGTACCTTAAAGCACGTTGCATGGCAATTAATGTTCAGTTCCTCCAAGATCATTTTGGGAGTCTGATTGATGGGCTTGTAGCAATGGCTGCATAGGTTTTTATCCTTGGATCTCCTGCAAACCAAACACCAGAGTTTAATACGAGCACAATCAAACATGACTTCAAAGTTATTGGCAAGGCACTGGAAGATCACCATTGGTGCCTGCCCTTATACTCAAAGCAATTCACCTGCTTCCAAGACAAGAAGATCAAGGAGAGAAAAAAGTGAAGGTGAAGCATAATTTTATCTTTTTCTGATCGCATTTGCTATCCCGTGTGGAGACACATTTTGTAGTCTAGGGTGAAAAATTTACAAACCGCAAATCGTTTTGTGAAATGTGGCTGAGAATGAAACTGGCACAGATAGGCACCGTGCATTTGCCATTGCCACATGCTGGGTACAGATTTGAATCTTACTTCAGACAGTCCCCTGTCTGAGCTGCAAGTGCAAAGCAGAGACTGCCACATTTGCCAACCAAAGAACAAAGGGAAAAAATAACTATGGGGTGGGATAATCCTGCTTCGGGGGTCCCTGACTTCTCTGATCAGAGAGCAGCACTGGTATATATCATATGCCAGCCATGTCAGTCACAAGCATCATTGCAGGCAGTCAAAGAAGAAAGAAGTAAAAACAAAATCCGGAAAACTGAAGACAAATTTATCCACCTGATGATGGCAAAGGGTTGAATTTTCGCCACCGAGGCCAGTAACTCAAGCCAGGAAATTTCCCGACTCGCCACACTTACCTCAGCAGAAAGTGCCCCAGATGGCGTGACCTTTGCTCTGGGGACAGAGGGCGGGATGGATTCAGGCCCTCTCCCCCGGGAAGCAGAGCAAAGGCAGCCACTGGCCGAGGCAGTTTGATTACAAGGCCTGATTCGGTTTTCTGGTGCTTCATCCCAGTTATTTGGTTACATTTTAGGCTGTCTAACCCTAACCTGTTACATTCCATCATCCCACCCCCCACCTATTTCCTATGCCACCTTCATGCATCCATGCCAACTCATGTCACTCCCAATGTCCACTTATCACCCCCATCCCAAATCAATACCAACTTAAGACTCCACCGACCCCCAATGGCCTCTCATACTGTCCATGCCAACTTACGGTCCTTTCATGCCATCAACCCAGTATACATTATGTATCAAATCAATGAAGTCTATAGTGACAATGACATGTATGAAAATGGTTAAAAATACCACCAAATCATAAATCTATAACCCTATAACAGTGTAAAAAAATCCATTTAAGTATCCATTTAAGTATCAATAACAAACTTAACATCTCTTAATCATGTGCAAATAAGCATTACGACATTGACAAAAGAGACCACAAGACACATAACGTTTTATAACCACATAAAGATGTCAATCAAGTTATTAATTTCCTTAGGCAGTGGAAACAAACTCTACTTACCTAATCCTTTTAAGAGTCTGAGCACCTCAGCTAAGCAGCTATAGTGAGGAGCTGTTGGGTGGCACCATTAGTTGGCATGGAACAAGCATAGGTAAGGCTTTTGAAGTTAGCTCTCAAAAGTTCCCCAAATCTAGACTATGGTTTATAAGTCCTCTGAGGTCTATAAACCATCAGTCATGGAGAAGCTGCCCGACTACTAAAATTCCCGAGAGGGGTGGGTGCTTGGAGATGCCTCCCTCCACAATGGGGAAGTCCAGCTGAGATGTAAAGGTACTGGGGTCATTATCCACACACTTATCCTGCACCAGTGAAAATTGACAGTGCGAGAAGGAGACAGGACTCCTGGAATCGGGTCTTGCCAATCTTTTTTAAATGGCTCCAGAGACCTCATGACTCCGCAAGAATCCAGCCCAAAGTACCAATCACTGCAATTTAACCAATAATTTTAACAAAAAATAATTCCACGTGCTCGGAAGCTGTATTCCAGGTATTATCTAAACAAGCACAAAATAGTATAAATTAGGATTCTCACAGCTATCGTGGATCTGGGAGGGCAGCACCAGGGTACATGCTTGGCCAGGGAGCGAGGATTTGGGGGCAGAAGGGGTAAGGGGACATAAATTCTGTTCCTTCCTGCCTGAAATCCATGTTGATGACTAATCAGATGGAAACATCTTGGGGCTGGATTTTTCCAGTGGGCCTCAGAACCCTGCCATTAGGTGTGGATCAGAAACCCGTATTGTGTGGGAAGCTGTGAATCAATGTGACCTTCCCTGGAGAACCAAATGGTCACATGTTGTTTTCTGGTTGGGCTGGATGGCCAAGAGACCTTCCAGCTTGGAAGGAACAGCAAGTTACCAAGACATCCTCTCTCCAACTTTTAAAACTTTGAAATAAAAAATGATGTTGGGGAAACCCTTCTATCGGGCGGCATGTATCCGGGCAGATATAGGAACCTCTAAGCCTGCCGGGAGTGTTGGCCTCCAGTCTGCCATCTTCCAGCAGAAAAACTGGCCTCCACCATCTCTGGGAACCTAGAGATTAACTGGAAAATCCCAGTCCCACCATCTCCTCAATTCCTTCTGGGAAAATGGCCCAGGCAGGTTGGAACTGGGGAACAGGTATGCAGGGGGCTCAAAATCCAGACTAAGTCTGCTTCACCCTTGTTTCATGACCTTTTCGAAAGGGATGGTTGGTGCTTTTGCATCTATTGGCCGGAAGAAAGCCTTTAAAATCTGAAGTGCCCCATGAAACTTTCGTTCCAATGAGTTAAACTCAGACAACCTTCATTTACATGTGATTGTGCACTGGACCATAAATTATATTCTTATCAGCAATAGAGAAGTAGGTCAGAACATTGAACAAGCACGTCAATAAATCGGGCAAAGTCTCGATGGTACAAAATCGAAGTGTTCAATAATAATGATTTTCTTTCTTACTGTTCAGCGCTGGTGAAGGCAGTAGTTAAACTGATCACTTTTGCGGGAATCTTGCCATCTGAAAGAGATGAGCTACAGAAAAAAACAGTGAATTGCATTAGTTATTGTGTGATTATCTTTTAAGATCTATATTTCTTTTTCACGAGCCGATTTTTGGACCTACATCTGGCACCTTGCAGGCAGCACATATCCCCATCAAGAAAGACAAGGTTAGTACAAAACCAGGCCTTTGGTCTTGTTAGAAATTCAGCTGCTAGAGGTTGCTTCCCTCAGCAGCAGCCAAAATGTTAGAAGGTAGGTGGGTAGATGATGGAGGGGCAGACGTAGAGGATGGGATTATGAGTGAGGGGTGGGGGGATTGCGGTGGCTGGTGACAGTTAGAGAAGTTAACATAGAATCCTACAGTGCAGAAGGAGGCCATTCAGCCCATCGAGTCTGCACCGACCACAATCCCACCCAGGCCCTATTCCCATAACCCCATGTATTTACCCTAACTAGTCCCCTGACACTAATGGGCAATTTGGCATGGCCAATTCACCTAACCCACACATCTTTGGTCTGTGGGAGGAAACCGGAGCACCCGGAGGAAACCCATGCTGACATGGGGAGAATTTACAAACTCCACACAGACAGTGACCCAAACCAGGAATTGAACCCAGGTACCTGGCGCTGTGAGGCAGCAGTGCTAACCACAGTGTCACTGTGCCGCCCAACTGTTGGGGCAATTGGTGGCTCACTCCTTTATTTGCAAAGGCTGTAGAGTCCTGAGAGGAGCCAGACATGTGAAATGCCCTGGTTCAATTTTAGATCGGATATTTTCTAGGGTTTTGTTTGGGACAGTGGGCATTGGCCTGAGAAATCGGGACCTTGAACACCCAAAAACAGGTGCAACAAGATCCAGTTGTAAGGAATTTCCATTCCTCTGACTCTGACCTCCTGAATGCACACAACCATCTATTATCAATTGTCTAGAATTATCTCCATCTCCAAGAGAGTTTAGTGGCCAAGAAACCTGGAAGGCTGCACCAGAATGGAGTGATTGGAGAAATCCCAAATATTGGGCCCTTTAACTCATTGCCATCATGTTAGTGCTGAGAGGGGGGGGGGGGATGCCAATGCGAAGGCAGAAAAAATGGGCCGTTGCTAGTGCCCTTGCGGCAATTGAAGGACTGAGAGTCTTGGGGGTGAGATGGGAGGTATTGCAAGGTTCAGAGAGGGGGATGGGGTTGAGGGAGAAATTGGTACTAAAGAAATTCTGAGCAGACACATTGGCAAAAAAACTTCACCAAGAAATATGGCAGCGTTAAATGTCATTTTAGAAACACATTTTAGATGAGAAATATCAACATGGCACTTTTAATTTGCGATAAATTCCTCTGTGTCATTAAATCCTACTACAAACTCCATTCGGAATGGCCAGTTGCCGCTCTTTGTCAAGCTTCCACTCTGTGGGGCATTGCAAGGACGTTTTAACGTATTTGGCTTTTTGATCAGAAATGAAGTGTAGGCATCTCAGATTCTAAAGTAGTTAGATGCTTAAGGCGTAAAGAATTCCCAACAAAGGGAGTACCTGGAATTCCTATTCTTCTGCTGAGTATAACTCGGTGCTTGGTAGGATGGTGGTTCATCAGCATCAGCAATTTGCTTAGTTGGAAGGCTGCGATATAAACATAATTGATAATTTGTTGTGTCTCAGTAAAACATATTCTGCTCAGTATTCCCTTTCATATTCGCATATTTTTCTTTGTCTTTAATGTTTTCAACATATCAGACCAGATTCACCTCATTAATATTTATCTGCTTATCACTCAGCTGATAACACAATTGGTAATTTTACCTCGACAAATCTTCAGACACGGTTATGCATAGAAATCAAAGTGTATCATGGTACAAGTCAGCCATTGCAATAGGATGCCAACTTCCATCCCTCCCTCCACAGAACTATTTGGGTTTTGCCTTGTGTGCTTAACAACCTGAGTGAAGTAAGTATAACACAGTCTTCCTGCAATGTAGTCAATGGAATTGTTACAGTATGAACGTTGCATCTTTAACATCAACCATTCAGCTATTTTGTTTGACATTCATCACTTCTACGTGCTGCTTTCTTTCCACCATTTATTGTTTATTTGTCAGTTTTGGTGCCGCTTACTGCCAGAAAACAGAAGTAGCTTTAAATCATCTACATTTGTATTTGTGAGTATGAGAAACGAGGTATAGCTTTAAGCAAGTTTAATTTTGCGTTTATGTGTAAGAAAGGGTTAAACTTTAGTTAGTTTCATGTTAAACCAAGGTGCTGCATGTTTGTAGGACTTGGTCACTTTAAACGTGAGGTGGCATGGTGGCACAGTGGTTAGTATTGCTGCCTTACAGCGCCAGGGATCCGAGTTCAATTCCGGCCTCAGGTGAATGTGTGTGTGGAATTTGCATATTCTCCCCGTGTCTGCGTGGGTTTCCTCTGGGTACTCCGGTTTTCTCCCACAGTCCAAAGATGTGCAGGTTAGGTTGATTGGCCATGCTAAATTGCACCTTAGTGTCAGGGGGACTATCAGGATAAATATGTGGGGTTATGGGGATAGGGCCTGGGTGGGATTGTGGTTGGTGCAGACTGAATGGACCGAATGGCCTCTTTCTGTAGTGTAGGGATTCTATGATGATTCTATGATTCTAAACATTGCCTGCATTGTGAATAGATAGTTTACGATGTGAAAAAAATAAGATTTAAAGAAAAACTAGGTTGTTGCTTAGGAACCAGAAGGCACCCTATGTTAGAAAGAAGTTTTGAGTTTAATTTTAAGCTGGACCCAGAAAGAGCTGGGACAGGACAGGGGAGCTGCAAAAATCAAACTTCCCGAAAGAACAAAGGAAAATCCAAAAACCAGTGAGTTGGGACAAAAGATGTCTCAGGAAGACAGTTAAGATAAAGGAACAAAGAAGCTGAACAAGGTCCTGTTGGGTGAAGTTAAAGTAAAAAGCAAAGGAATTGCTCTGAGTTGAAGAGACAGCTGCAAGACCCAGATTTAAAATAAAAAGCCAGGCATCTGAGGTAAATCAAAAGTGTGGTGATATCTTAATGCAGCCTGTGAAGCAGGAGTGTTCCATTGGTATGATTGGGTACCTGAGAGATTGTGTGGAAGCTTGAAAGCACATGGTAATCCAAAGCATAGGAATAAAGAAAGGAGGGATTGAAGGCCTGGAAGTGGATCCTTGGTGAAGGCATCTGAGAGAATGCTTTGTTTGCGAAATGATTCTGAGGCTTGGTTTTCTGAGAGTGGATTTTGGAAACACTTGTGTGGAAGTTAGAGTTCCAGGGAAACCAGTCGGCTCAGTGTGTTAAGAATTCTGGTGGAGGGATTTTGATGAAAGATCTGCACAAATTGCATTGAGTGGCACCTGTCAGAGTGTGGTGTGTCTGACCACATTTCACTTATGGGCTTACATGGACTGTGTATTTACTGAGAACATTAGAATTTAAGATATGTTTTATATCTGGTGTTATCTATTCAAATCTGTGTACATGTGTAAAGATATAGGTGGGGTGAAGGAGTAGTGCATAACAGTCAAGCTTTTCTTGATGAATAAATGTTTTATTGCTTGTTAAAAGTCAGTTGGCAGATCGGTAACTATGTTAATCTACATCTCTAAACAAAAAATATAAGTTACAGTCAACTGAGCCAGGATTCCATCCTGGGACCTGACTGTCCAGGATTAACTTCAGCTGGGATCATAGATCATAGGATCCCTACAGTACAAAAGGAGGCCATTCAACCCATCGAGTCTGTACCGACCACAATCCTACCCAGGCCCTATTCCCATAACCCCACACATTTACCCTGCTAATCCCCCTGACACTAGGATCAATTTTAGCACGGCCAATCAACCTAACCTGCACATCTTTGGACTGTGAGAGGAAACTGGAACATCCGGGGGAAACACACGCAAACACAGGGAAAACGTGCAAACTCCACACAGACAGTGACCAAGGACGGAATCGAACCTGGGTCCCTGGTGCTATGAGGCAGCAGTGCTAACTACCGTGCCGCCCACATGGGATTATAACATTACCTGTGTATCTTCACATTAGCAAAACCATACAGGCATACAGAACTTCAGTCTACACTAGGAAAGGTGGATGGACCCAAGCTCGTTGTTTTGTGCACCACACATTCCTCGATATACTTAAGTGATCTTAACACCAGTACTGGTGAAATGATGACCGATGTCAAGTAATCTCTAAGATGTAGATACCCAAAATGTAGATACCCATTTTGTGAAGCACCTCATCAGCAATATTAAATGATTATAACATTTACCTCCACAGAAAGAACATCCAGCCGAACATGGTATCAGCTTTGAATAAAGAGTTTCAACAGAATTTTGAAGCATTAATGAGCCCAAAATTCTATTTACACTTTCCTCCATTGCTAAGACATTAGTTGGATTCTAATGTCGTAAGAAAAAAAAACAGTGGGTTGAACTGACAAGAAACAAAGCATTTTATGGGTCTTATTGGCAATCCAGTGGCCATTCTTCATGTGTGAGTCTAACCAATGAGTGTCATCAAGATTATTCCTACGTGCAGAGGTACTGAGAGTAAAACTGATCAGGAATCATAGAATCTCTACAGTGCAGAAAGAGGCCATTCAGCCCATCGAGTCTGTACCGATTCTCCGACAGAGCATCTTTCCCTGGCCGCATCACTGTAACCTCATGTTTTTACCCTGATAATCCCCCTGACACCAAGGGGCAATTTAGCATGGCCAATCAACCTAACCCACACATCTTTGGACTGTGGGAGGAAACCGGAGCACCCGAAGTAAACCCATGCAGACATGGGGAGAACATGCAAACTGCACACAGACAGTCACCCAAGGCTGGAATCAAACTAGGCTCCCTGTTGCTGTGAGGCAGCAGTGCTAACCACGGTGCTACCGTGCCGCCCAAGAAGCTGACATATCAAGGGGTCATCGGGCACACGCAGGATTTTTCTGCATCCCAGGGACAATGAGGTTTTCACCACTCCGGCTGCAGTCTGCTGACTCAGCAAAAACCACTGATCCACCAGAAAGGATGGGGCTGTATTGGTATGAAGATACACAGGTATGTTATAATCCCAGTCAGGTCCCAGAATGGAACCCTGGCTCAATTGACCGTAACACATATTTTTTGTTTAGAGATGTAAATTAACATCGTTACCGGACTGCCAACTGACTTTTAACAAGGAATAAAACATTTATTCATCAAGAAAAGATTAACTGTAATGCACGACTCCTTCACCCCACCTATGTCTTTACACAGCCCAGAATGGAGAAGGCACACAGAGAGAAGAGGAGAAATAGCAGATGGGGATTGATATAAATACCTGTTTTCCTTGTAGGATGACCGAGAAATCTTCTGTTCTGGTTCTGCAATTGGGCTTTTTTCATTGAGTGAATTAGAGCTGAAACAGATAAGCATCCATGAAGATTTTCCACGCTAATTGCATGTGTACATCTCGCTGAACACATTTACTATAAACTGATGAAGTGTCGCCACATCCCACATCTGAATTATTAAAGGATTTACCAAGAGTCTGAGGGGTAATGTTAGCTTCAGTCAATTGTGTGAAATGGAAGATATCAGATTAACTGAGGGCATATAATAGAGTTAGAATAATAAAAATTATATTATGGTTAAAATTACCCCCATATGTGATTTACAAAAGCTTTAGCTCATTAGTTTGGACAAAATGAATCGGAATGTTTACTTTGATTGACATCTTTATGAAGTTACAATACATTATTCTTTTTGTGATCTCTTTTGTCAATGGCTAATGATTAAAAGGTATGAAGCAAGTAAAGCTTCTATTCCCCAAAAAAGTCCATCTGATAGACATTTTAAAGGGTTGTAGGAACATTGGTTTTCTTCAAAGCAGATTTCTGAATGAGTGTTATATTCCTCAGAATTTTAAAACTTCCCATTGTTAAATGGCTCATTGGTACATAGTGCACATTGGATGAGTGGGCTATGGATGCCATGGAGATGACATGGAGGCAGTGAAGGGGTTAGGAAAGATTTGGAGGTGGCATGGAGTTGGCGTGATTGTGACATGGAGTCCATGGAGGTATAGAAGGGACATGGATAAAAATCTTTTAAACTTGCTTGAATCTAAACGGTGGTGTGTGACTCTTTCGAGGGGTCATGAACCATGAGTGTTCCAGTTGGCCAAACTCCATGAAAATTGTGACAATGGAGCTGGCCAGGTCTGGAATGAACCTACACCTTTATCTTGTGCCAAAGAAAATTGCCAACACCACCAAATTACAGTACAACTAAACTCTATATAGATTTTACACTTTTTAAGTTAAGCTTTAACTTGCTGTTCTTGAAACACATGCTAATTAGTTCATTTTAGACCATAATGAAGACAGGGTTGGTTGTAGCTGGCCCCCTATGAAATGTTGAGAGAGATGCACATTAAGTACCTGGAGGTCCTGCTTGTTTTGGTGTAAGAGGTTGGTGACTTATAGGCTGAAGATTCATCTTTGGGAAGAGCTTGCTCGATCGTGGACCTAAGGTTAAAAAAAAACAATGAGTGATTTATTCTGTAGCTTTGTTTATACAATTTAATTGCCATTTTCTGATACTTTATCCTGCATCAATGTACATCCTGTGAAACACTGGTTTTCAGTGCAAAAGACACTTGGACCCATTTTTTTACATTGCTTTTCCCACAGTCTTTTGCACCAATTCCATTAAAGCTCTACTGTTTAATTGCAACATTCCACCCCCATCCCAAAGACTGGGGAACATGAGTTTCCTGTATTTAGGTCAGTTATAAACAAATTTTAGTCTCAGCATGATCCGATCTCATATTTCTGGTGTTTCATGGTGATGTCATGGAATCATAGAATCCCTACAGTGCAGAATGAGGCCATTTGGCCCATTGAGTCTGCACCGACAATAATCCCACCCAGGCCCTATCCCCATAACCCCACATATTTGCCCCGCTAATAGAGTCATAGAGGTTTATAGCATGGAAACAGGCCCTTCGACCCAACTTGTCCATGCTGCCCCTTTTTTTAACCACTAAGCTAGTCCCAATTTCCCGCATTTGGCCCATCTTTCTCCATACCATCTTACCCATGTACCTGTCTAAACACTTGTTAAAAAACAAAATTGTACCTGCCTTTACTACTACCTTTGGCAGCTTGTTCCAATCTCTCTAACCTACGCATCCCGGGACACCAAGGAGCAATTTAGCATGGCCAGTCAACCTAACCTGCATATCTTTGGACTGTGGAGGAAACCGGTGCACCCAGAGGAAACCCACACAGACACAAGGGAGAACGTGCAGACTCCGCACAGACAGTGACCCAAGCTGGGATTCGAACCCAGGAGCTGTGAGGCAGCAGTGCTAACCACTGTGCCATCATATTGTTTCATTGCTCCTCACTGAGACTGCCATTTTGTTCCTTTTGTCGCTGAAAGCATTTCCACGGCATCAGAATGAGTAACTTTAAAGAATGAAAGGCCTCCATGATTGAATTTCTTAAGCCTGTTCCGGAAAGATCTTTTTTTTGCTGGGCTTCAAATGTTTAATCTTCCAGCATAAAAAAAAACAAAATATTGCAGAAGCCCCTCACTTTCCTTGAGCCCTGATCATATAGAGATTTCTGCTCATTTGACCATGCTCATTTTGGCACTGTTCTTCCGCCATGAAAGTGGTAGGATTCAACCTACTTGAGACATCCATTGAATAGCGAATGGAATTGTAACAAATGCTTTGCAGTGCAAGACAATACCTGGTGCTTCTCAGAATGGAATCAGGAGATGATTTTGTGATTGTAGTGGTGGTAGATTCGACATTCTCCCAGTCTCCACTTTTTCTGTTAAAAGGAGACAAGGTGCAACTCAAACAGTGTAGCATAAATTATAAGAATACAACTTTTTAGAATTCTCCATTCAGCACTACTAAAGAGTCTCCTGCTGCTTCCCTGATAGCCTCAGAGTAAAAATGTGCATGTTAGGTTGATTGGCCATGCTAAATTGCTCCCACATGTCTGCTATAAAATATCTGCCCCTTGATTGGCCTTGCGAACTCCAGCAGGGTCCAAGCTGGTAGCCACTGGTGTTCGTAGCCTTACAACTACTGCTTATGATATCTGGCCAAAATTTGATTCCTTCATTGGGCGAGCTTGTCTGTAGGGGTGAGAGGTTCCAGTTGCTAGCCGCAATTATTTAAATAAGGCCTAAGGACAAATTTTTTATAATGCTCAGGGCAATTGAAATACTTTTTTTTAGGTCATATTTATTTGATTTTCCCACCACAGCTCATGGAGAAGACTAACTTCATAGAAATCATAGAAACCCTACAGTACAGAAAGAGGCCATTCGGCCCATCGAGTCTGCACCGACCACGATCCCACCCAGGCCCTACCCCCATATCCCTACATATTTTACTCACTAATCCCTCTAATCTACGCATCCCAGGACACTAAGGGGCAATTTTAGCATGGCCAATCAACCTAACCCGCACATCTTTGGACCGTGGGAGGAAACCGGAGCACCCGGAGGAAACCCACGCAGACACGAGGAGAATGTGCAAACTCCACACAGACAGTGACCCAAACCGGGAATCAAACCCAGGTCTCTGGAGCTGTGAAGCAGAAGTGCTAACCACTGTGCTACCGTGCCGCCCAATAGATAACTTGAAAGATAATCGCAAAATCTCAGCTAGGGGAGCAGCCAAAGGCTAAAATTGACACAGTGCCTTGGCAATAGGGACAGGAAAGGTCATCCAGAGTTTGTAACCTGAATTGGATCCTACTCTACAGTATTAACCAGTGACTTCTGTTGAACAGTGGACATGAATGGGCATGTTTTGAGGACAGTGTTGGGTTTGGTTTTGAAGCCCTCTGCATGACCAACCTCCTGCTAACAAACAACAAATAGACTCATCAACTCAGAAAATAATCCTCCAAATCAAGAATTGAATCAATGCTGATGCCCAAGAAATCATATTCCTCGTCCATGCCCTAAAGAGGACGATGGTGACCATGGATTTCCATTGGATTGGTCCATGATTATTCTTGGCATGGTATTGCAGCGGTTTGCCATTACGTTCTGCAGTCTGGCTGACCAGGAAACTCTCCCACTCTTACCACCTGCCATCAGGCATATTGGAAGAATCTATAGGCTCGGATCTTCCTGGAGTGGGACTTGAACCCAGAGCTTCTGGGCCACAAGCAGGGACACTACCAATGCACCACAAGATCTCCAGATATCACATTTCATTAAAAGTCAACGCCTTTAGAGGAGGAGAGAAACATTTAGAAAGGGAACAAAGGTTTTTCTTTTACTTTGTGCATTTTGATAAAAGAGGGGACAGTCAATTAACAGCCTGTCCAATTCTTATTTTCATTGAAGCCAAATTATACAGAAAATTATGGAGAAAAATGTTTCCCCATCATGTGTTCTTAACAACTGAGCTAAATTAATTTTTAAAAAATCAAGATTGGCTACATTGGATATTGTTTGATATGACTACCTTGGCTGGATTGTGCAATACCTGGAGGTTCTTGAGTTTGGATCAAAGGTTGTTTTTGTGCTTGTGGTGGTGTAAGAGTTGTCATTGTCCCAGTCCTCATTGTTGCTGTTCAAAAGAGAAAGCAAAAATAAAGCAGCCCATTGTAAGAGTGTGGTGATTTAAAAAGGAGGTATTCATTTCCCTTCGCGACAGTCTCACCCCCAGCAAGTAGTTCTACACCTTCAACTATCACGTTCCCCATACCTGGGGTTGCAGGACTTTCATAGTAATAGGCTAGAGTGACAAGTTTCCCTTTTCTTGGCTACATATTTCCTCTCCATGGGTCCCATAGTATCAGCTGAGTTCAGGAATTCAGGAGGTTGGTAATCACAAGACATGAGCTCCAGGGTCTACCATCAATGGGTTCAACATCTCAGAGCTTCAGAATATTTCAGCAACAGATCTGCAAAGCTCGAGTCCATTCAATTCATCCAACCCTGAACTCTGCTCCCAAATTTGGAGGAACCTTGACATTGACTCCCACCCCCCTTACAAGATACAAGACAAGCTCCTTGTTTGCATTTTAAAACTGCAGTACACGTGCAAGTTCTTTTTGGCTTGAATAGAAATGGGAACTTTTATTTTTAAGTATTTGATGATCTTGGTCTTTATGTAAAGGTGGCATGGTGGCACAATGGTTAGCACTGCTGCCTCACAGCGCCAGGGCCCCAGGTTCGATTCCCGCCTTGGGTCACTGTCTGTGTGGAGTTTGCACGTTCTCCTCATGTCTGTGTGGGTTTCCTCTGGGTGCTCCGGTTTCCTCCCACACTCCAAAGATGTGCGGGTTAGGTTGATTGGCCATGCTAAATTGCCTCTTAGTGTCAAGGGGTTAGTAGGGTAAATAAGTAGGGTTATGGGGATAGGGCCTGGGTGGGATTGTGATCAGTGCAGACTCGATGGGCTGAATGGCCTCCTTCTGCACCGTAGGGATTCTATGATTTAAAGAATAGATAATGAGCTTTTAAGGGAAAGCAGTATTTGGCTTAAAAAAACAAGTTTATTTGGTAGCAAAAGCCACATTGATATGCGTGATCTTCTTGGAGATCCTCTCCACTTGGAGCCGGCAGTTTGCGGTGTCGATGGTAGTCATGATGTGGAGATGCCGGTGTTGGACTGGGGTAAACACAGTAAGAAGTCTCACAACACCAGGTTAAAGTCCAACAGGTTTATTTGGTAGCAAAATCCACTAGCTTTGGTAGCAAAATAAACCTGTTGGATTTTAACCTGGTGTTGTGAGGTTTCTTACTGTGTTTACCCCAGTCCAACACCGGCATCTCCACATCATTAAAAAAACAACACAGTTCACTTAGAGATGGTTAGGAATGCAGGGGGTGTGATAGCTCCCTCTGAGATGAGTGAGGATACTAATGTTGACAGATGATGGAGGAACCTAGGCTTGGACCATGAAAGGTTGTACCTTTTGGTTGAACATTAAGAGGAACAACACAACCATGTCTTTGAAAAATGGAGAAAGATGGGATGGAATTTGAGGGCCCCATCGCAATGCAGGGGGCCGGAAAGTACGGCGAGCCACTCAAAAGTCTCTGTTGGGACGGGATAATCCCACTGGCAGGAAGGGCTGTAAAATTCAACCAATGATTCTCCCTGGCCCACAATGTTCATGGACAAGGTCAAGATGGAAATTCACAGCTGTCTTAGGTTGAGTTGATAGTTAGGAAAGCAAATGCAATGTTAGCATTTATTTTGAGAGGACGAGAATGCAAAAGCAAGCATGTACTGCTGAGGCTGTATAAGGCTCTGGTCAGACCACATTTGGAATATTGTGAGCAAATCTGGGCCCCATATCTAAGGAAAGATGTGCTGGCCTTGGAAAGGGTCCTGAGGAGGCTCACGAGAATGATCCCGGGAATGAAAAACTTGATGTATCAGGAGCTTTTGAGGACTCTGGGTCTTTACTCAATAAAGTTTAGAAAGATGAGGGGATCTCATTGAAAATTACAGAATACTGAAGGGCTTGGATAGAGCGGTCATGGGGAAGATGTTTCCATTAGTAGGAGAGACTAGGATCCAAGGGCACAGACTCAGGGTAAAGGGACGACCCTTTAGAACTGAGATGAGGAGGAATTTCTTCAGCCAGAGAGTGATGAATTTGTGGAATTCATTGCCACAGAAGGCTGTGAAGGCCAAGTCTTTGAGTGTATTTAAGACAGAAATAGAAATGTTCTTGATTGGTAAGAGAATCAAAGTAAAAGGGCAAGAGAATGGGGTTGAGAAACATATCAGCCACGATCGAAGCAGACTTGATGGGCCAAATGACCTAATTCTGTTCTTATATCTTACGGTTTTATGGAAAAATGGTGTGGACAAGACAATACAATTGGTTAAACTTGGGCTAGCAATGGGAAAACAAGCAAGGCTCCCACTCTGCGCTGGAGAAGGGACTGGGCTTGGCTTTTTTTTTTAAGTCCTCCAACTTGTCGCTAACTCAAAGCCCAACCACTTGAATAAGAAAGTGAAGGAGTCCCACTCGCAGTGGAACAGCTGCCGAGCAAAGACTGGCAACTTTCAGAGAAGAGAGGACAAAAATCAGAAAACACCAATATAAAACATAAGATGTTGAGGAAATGACCAAACATGTGAACAGAAAATGTCCTGAACACTTTCCTTTGCAATCTTGATAAGTGCATGCAATTTCGTTACAAACTGCAGATTTCCTTAGCAGGAACCAACTGCATTAACGGACAATGTTGCGCATCATAGTACCTGGAGTTTCTTGGGTTAAAGGTTGTTTTAGTGCTTGTTGTGGTGCTTGAGTTGAGTTCATCCCAGTCTCCACTAAGCATTGTGAAAAAGAAACAAAGACGTTTTAAATACCATGCTGCAAAGTGTAACAATTTCCAACAATTAACGATTTACATTTATTTTCCACCATTCTTCCCATCTCAAAGCCTCCCAGTCGCACACTATTAGCTGGTCAAATCATGACTGGAGGCCAATTGTTCAGGAGGGCGTGTTGATTGTTCCTTTAAGGGCAACACAGCAGAGTATGCGGGGTGGGGGGAGGGGGGGTGCTCCGAGTGGGGAGTTCTCTGAGGGCAAAGGTATTTTAGAGCTTGCTGCAAACATGTAGCTTTTGAAGATTATGGAATAAATCCCATTTTGTGCACTAATAAAATCTCTGAAAAGCGCACCATTACAGAGGGCCACAAGAGTAAGGTAGGGTCATGGGGGAGTTACTTTTGCACAGCCGGTGATCTGAAAAATGGATCATCAGCCACTCTGCAGCTTGCCTGACTTCCCCCGCATTGATTGCAAAGAATAAAACAAGAAACATAGAAACATAGAAGATAGGAGCAGGAGGAGGCCATTTGGCCCTTCGAGCTTGCTCCACCATTCATTATGATCATGGCTGATCATCCAACTCAATAGCCTAATCCTGCTTTCTCCCCATAACCTTTGATCCCATTCGCCCCAAGTGCTATATCCAGCCACCTCTTGAATACATTCAATATTTTGGCATCAACTACTTCCTGTGGCAATGAATTCCACAGGCTCACCTTTGACCCAACTTCAAAGAGGCCCAGTTATCCTATTACATAAATGTGTCCTTTAATACAATTAATTCTGCCTAAACCATGTAACCATTTGCCTCATTCTTTGAATGGAATGAAAATCACTTGAGATCTATAATGGGTTGGTGATCCGCTTCCCAATTGGTTTGTAACGAATTTGGGAGATGAAATGTCTCCTCACCTCCATCCTAAATGGTCTACCCTGAATCCTCAGACTGTGACCCCTGGTTCTGGACTCCCCCACCATCAGGAACATCCTCCCTGCATCTACCCTGTCTAGTCCTGTTAGAATTTTATGGGTCTCCATGAGATCCCCCCTCATTGAACTCCAGCGAAAACAATCCTAACCTAGTCAATCACTCCTCATACATCAGTCCCGCCATCCCCGGAATCAGCCTGGTTCCTTGCGAGTTCCCTAACAGACAGATAATCCGTCCATTGCGTGACTCAGCATGGAGAGAAGACAAAAATTTACTTCTGTATCAGTGAAGGTTAAAAAAAAACCTTTGTTTCCCCATCAAAGGTTAAAAATATATCAAAAGATCTTATCTAGGTAAGAAGCTGGGCTTGCTTCAGCTGGTCCCTCACTCTCGGACAGGAGAGGGTGAATCCAGCCAGGGTTACTACATCTGATAATCATTCAATGATACATGTGTAGACATGAGCGAGAACCACATCAGGCATTGTCCCAAACAACATTGTTGTCCTTACCAAGAGAAGAATAAGGCCAGTGTTAATGACAGCCCATTGAAAAGCGCAGTGACTTAAAATGAATGACTTCATCCCTTTCCTACAGTCACTCCAGCCCTGCTATGCAACACAATATGACACCACAGCATGCCCATGCTCTTTATACTTGCTCTCTGGAAACTCACAATAAAAGGCTGGGTCAACTGACTGAACGACTTCCGCCACTCCCCCCCCCCCCCCCCCTTGGGAACATATTTGTCTGCGTTAGTCCCAACATAACAGCTGCCATCATGAATTCAGAACATCAGCAAACATAGATACGAGCTCTAGGTTCACGAGGGGGCTGGACAGAGTCGATAGGGAGGAACCGTTCCCCCTCAATAAAAGGATCACGGACGGGAGGGCACAGATTTAAAGCGATTTGCAAAAGAAGCAAATACGAGGGGAGAGAAAACTCTCTCACTCAGCGAGCAGTTCAGGTCTGGAATGCACTGCCTGGAAATCAAGCCATTCGAGAGGGCATTAGATGGTTACTTGAATGGAAACAATGTGCAGGAGGTACGGGGAAAAGGCAGGCGAATGGTGCTAAGTCATGATGCTCATCAGGAGAGCTGGTACGGACGCAATGGGCCAAATAGCCTCCTTCTGCGTTGTAACAATTCTGTGATACCATCACTTGGTTCAGAGCTTCAAAGATTGCACCAATTGGTCAACAAAGTCTAAGGCCATTCTATCCATCCAGTCTTGAATACTGCTCCAATGTTGGGAGGCACATTTACACTGATTCACACTCTTGGGCAAATACAAGAAAATCTTCTCATCTAGCTTTACTGTGTTGAATTTGTTGTCACAGTACCTGGATTTCCTTGGGTTAAGTGTTGATTTTGTGTTTGTAGTGATTGTAGTGGTGTACGAGTTGGAATTGTCCCAATCTTCAGTGTTCCTGTTAAAAAAACATTGTTTCAAATGCACCACATGCTTTAGTGACATTTAAAAATTCATGCTTTACTATTTTTCTCCATCCTGCCCCTAAATAGACACCCCTTATCATATACCTTTTTACCTGATCAAAATTACTGACTGAAGATCCATTGCCGAGAAGGACCACAAGAGTGATCCAGGATCACAGGGTGGTAACCTGGGAAGCGGATCACCAACCCATTATAGATCTCAAGTGATTTTCATTCCATTCAAAGAATGAGGCAATTGGTTACATGGTTTAGGCAGAATTAATTGTATTAAAGGACACATTTATATAATAGGATAGCTGGGCCTCTTTGAAGTTGGGTCAAAGGTTGTTTTTATGCCCGCTGTTGTCGAATAGCTGGTATTGTCCCACTTCTGTTAAAAAGAGAAAGGCCGAAAATTTCCCGTCTCGCCAGCCGCAGGGCGAGACGCAAAATTCGGTGGACCATGGAAGGTCCGCTGAGCTTGGGTAAGAATTTCCGATCTTTGGGACGCACCATAGGAAACATTCTTTCTGGTTGTATCACAGCTTGGTATGGCTCCTGCTCTGTCCAAGACCACAAGAAACTTCAAAGGGTCATGAACAAAGCCCAGTCCATCATGCAAACCAGCCTCCTAACCATTGACTCTGTCTACACTTCCCGCTGCCTCGGCAAAGCAACCAGCATAATCGTGGACCCTACACACCCTGGACATTCTCTCTTCCACCTTCTTCCGTCGGGAAAAATATAAAAAGGTCTGAGGATACGTGCCAACCGACTCAGGAACAGCTTCTTCCCTGCTGCCATCAGAATTTCGAATGGACCTACCTCGCATTAAGTTAATCTTTCTCTACACCCTAGCTATGACTGTAACACTATACACTGCACTCTCTCCTTTCCTTCTCTATGTACGGTATGCTTTGTCTGTATGTGGCGCAATAATACTTTTTACTGTATACTAATAAATGTGACGATAATAATCAAATCAAATCAAATCAACCCTGCACAAAATTAAAGACTGTTTCTAAGACTTCACTGCAGACTATATCAATTTTTAAAAGATAATTATTGACTTTGAATTAATAATTCTCAGTACCCTAATACATAAATACTAACAATACACCTGCCCACAAGTAGGCAGACATATTGTTAGGTGTCTGGTCCCTGTTAGCAAGGTACCAGATTAACATTGAGCAGGTACACCATGCTGCATGATTCCGGTGCAGCTGCTGCCTCAATTCAGCAAAAATAAAATGGGGGACAATGGTTCTAACCACTATATCCAGGGCTGGCACAAGAATGGGCAGCACGGTGCCACAGTGGTTAGCACTAGGCTGCCTCAGAGTTCCAAGGGCCTGGGTTCAATTCCCGGCTTGGGTCATTGCCTGTGTGGAGTTTGCACGTTCTCTCCGTGTCGTGTGGGTTTCCTCCGGGTGCTCCAGTTACCTCTCACAGTCCAAAAGACGTGCTGGTTAGGTGCATTGGCCATACTAAATTGCCCCTTAGTGTCCCGGGATGCATAAATTAGAGGGATTAGCGGGGTAACTATGTGGGGTTACAGGGATAAGGCCTAGGTGGGATTGTTGTCGGTGCAGACTCAGTGGGCTGAATTGCCTCCTTCTGCACTATAATTCTATAATTTCTATAAAGAATGAGAAGGTCATCAACAGATCATCATATTGGAGGATTACCAAGAGTGACACGGAACCAATAACGTAAACATGAATTTGAAGGACTATGAAGGAGTGCCAACTACCTGATCCAAAATGTCAGCTATAGGAAGGGCACTTCTGAACTTACCTCTTAAATTTGGCTGGCGGGGATGGTGACAGATCAACCAGACTTGAAGTTCTAACTGGAGTAGTTGGAGTAGCAACCGGACTTCTTAAACAAGAGCAGAATTGGCAAAAGCCACAATTCCAACATTATTGCAAAGTTCTGGTATTCTCATTCAACATTACAGAGGAGAAAGTGACCGGGATTCTCCAGCCGTTCACACCTCTCCGCCACCATAAGCGAGGACGGAGAATTTGATGTTCAACCGATTCTCCATTCACTACAGCGGGAACAGTGAACGGTCAGAGAATTCCGGCCAGAAATTCTCTAAGGTACTGTCTACCAAGTAAAATTCAATGAAGTGCCTGTCATATAATCATAGCATAGAATCACTAAATCATAGAGGAGAGGAGGAGGCTATTTGGCCCATCGTGTCTGTGCTAGGCTAGCTGGAAGAGCTCCTAAGTTCCTCTCATGTTAGTCTCTCTTCCTCACCCTTTGCCCCAAGTCCTTATTTTAGTTTAATGAATTTATCCAATTCCCTTTTGAAAGTTGCCTTTCAATCTGCCTGCACCATTTTCTCAGACAATCCGCTCAATGGATAAAAATGTTCTCCTCATCACCCGCCTGGTTTCTTTTGTTGTCAACTTTACCTTAAATCTATCCTCTGAGAAATCCCCCTGGGAATTCCACTTGCCGGTGGAAATTGTTTCTTTTATTTAATCTTATCAAAGCTTGTTATAATGTTGCACAACACCTTTCAAACTCTCCTTAACTTATTCTGCCCGAAAAAGGGTAATCCCAATTTCCCCAAACTCCCCAAATAACTGTGTAAAGATGTTCATTCACCAGTTTAAGGAAAACACAACTCTTTTATTTACAGGTTTAAACTATGCAGAGGCGTGCAGCCTCGTGGCTGCAATCAGCTCCTGAGATGGCTTTGAACCCCTCGCTAATCAGAATGAACCCCCACCCTGCTCCCCGACTGGCTCCCTGGGTCATGTAACCCTTACGCTGCAGATTGATCCTTAAAGGGACAATCAGCACAAACTGAAATCCTTCATCTCTGGTATCATTCTCCTCTACACTCACTCAACACCTTGACATGCTTTCTGAAGTATGGTGCTCACAACTGGACACAGATCCAACTGGGGGCGAACCAGTGTTTTCTGCAAGTTTCTCATATCTTGCCCGAATTTGTGATCTATGCTCCCTTTTACAAAGCCAATTGTATTCTGCCAAACCCCTCAAATGTGCAGAATGTTTTGCATTGCTGGCGGTGGGGTCTTGTGGTCCCACTGTTGTCAATGGGATTCCCCATTGAACGCACCCTTGCTGCTGGGATATCTGTGGCGGGGGGGTGGGGTCGGGGGGGGGGGGGGGGGTGGTGGGGGGCGGCGGTGCACCATTGGCGGGACCATAAGATCCCGCCGGAATAAATGGCAGCAAGGTTTTGGCGTAAGGGACTTTGATGAACATGCTGGAAATGGCTGATTTATGCAAACTACCAGGTTTAGAAATTCTAGGAGCTTTGCATGTATGTGTCAACAAAAATGTGCTGTTGTGAATAACTCCACACACATCGAAGCAATAAAGAGACGCAAATGAAAACCCCAGTGGGAAATAATCATTCATTGCTCAGCTGCTGCTAAGTTTTATTATTAGCAGAGTTGGGGTGGCCATTATGAGCACACTTTCAGGTCTAACATTAACATTACAATGTACAATTGGTGATTAACAGTTAGCTTGGAGCAGGGTGGTGGCAAAGCAAATAGTGTAAGAAATATGGCCATGACGTTTGAGGGTAGGGACGTTTGTCTGAGAGATGGGAAGAATTCGGAAAGTTCTCAAGAATGAGTTTCAGAAACAAGGAAAATGCGAAATGTTCTCAATTGTACAACGTTCACTGACACATCCCACTCTGTTAGCCAGACTGGTGATCTTACCTTGTACTTGTTTTCTCCGGATTGAATGAAAGATCAATTAGACTTCTGCTTCCAACAGTTGATGGAAAATCAGATCTGAAAACAGAAAATAAGCTGTGTTACAGCCACAGATTCCAGTATTCATGCAATATATATTTGGCCATCGATTTCAACAGCTCCCAGTTGACCCCCGCTCCCAGTTTGTTTTGCAGACTGATTTAACAGGCTGCTGAATTACATAAGAATATAAGCATTTTTCTTTATTGGGGAGGCAGTGACATTGTTGCGGGACTAATAATCCAGAGACCCAGGGTAAAGCTTTGGGGGCCCAGGTTCAAAACCCACCATGGCACATGATGGGATTTAAGCTCAATTTAAAAAAAAAATCTGCAATCAAAAATCTAAAGCCATTGTCAATTACTTTTAAACGGACTCATCCATGTCCTTTAGGAAAGGAAACCTATGGTCGTTATCTGATCTGGCCTACATGTGAGTCCAGACCCACAGAAATGTGGTTGACTATTAAATGGCCTAGCAAGCCATTCAGTTGTATTCAATTGTGGGAGAGTATGGTAACTGTGAGCCCACATCCAAACCTGCAACGCCATCCCTCACACTCAACTCAAACCCAACACCATCCCTCACACTCAACTCAAACCCAACACCATCCCTCACCCTCAACTCAAACCCAACACCATCCCGCACACTCAACTCAAACCCAACACCATCCCTCACACTCAACTCAAACCCTACACCATCCCTCACACTCAACTCAAACCCAACACCATCCCTCACACTCAACTCAAACCCTACACCATCCCTCACACTCAACTCAAACCCAACACCATCCCTCACACTCAACTCAAACCCTACACCATCGCTCACATCAACTCAAACCCAATACCATCCCCAAACTCAATTCAAACCCTCAATGCCATCCTCAAACTCAACTCAAACCCAACATCATCCCTCACACTCAACTCAAACCCAACATCATCCCCAAACTCAATTCAAATCCTCAACGCCATCTTCAAACTCAACTCAAACCCAACATCTTCCCTCAAACTCAACTCAAACCCAACATCATCTTCAAACTCAACTCAAACCCAACATCATCCCCAAACTCAATTCAAACCCTCAACACCATCCTCAAACTCAATTCAAACCCAACATCATCCCTCACACTCAACTCAAACCCTACACCATCCCTCACCCTCAACTCAAACCCAACACATCCCGCACACTCAACTCAAACCCAACACCATCCCTCAAACTCAACTCAAACCCAACACCATCGCTCACATCAACTCAAACCCAACACCATCCCCAAACTCAATTCAAACCCTCAACGCCATCCTCAAACTCAACTCAAACCCAACATCATCCTTCACACTCAACCCAAACCCAACACCATCCCTCAAACTCAACTCAAACCCAACACCATCCCTAAACTCAATTCAAACCCTCAACGCCATCCTCAAACTCAACTCAAACCCAACATCATCCCCAAACTCAATTCAAACCCTCAACGCCATCCTCAAACTCAATTCAAATCCAACACCATCCCTCAAACTCAAAGAAAACAGCCCTGTGGGTGTACCTACACCTCACGGACTGCAGCAGTTCAAGAAGACAGCTCACCACTACCTTCTGAAGGGTGACTAAATGCTGGCCAATCCAGTGATGCCCACATCCCATAAATGAATTTTTAAAAAACTGGTGTCATATTTGCATTTCGAAACAGAACTGACGTGTACCCTAAACAGGGTGACCTCGGTGAATTGGATGATCTTGTATTTAGGTAACATCACCATGGTAAATTGCTTGCCCAGTCATACAGCTCACATGTGAAGAATTGCCTCTCTTTGAGGGACCAGAGATTGGGCAGTGCAATGATAAATGCAATACGAAATACTTTCAGGAGAGAAGGGAACAGAAAATTGTGGGGTAGAAGAATTAACATTTTGTGCAACAGGACATAACACGAAACAAGTATTGGGCCATTAGTTGCTTGAATATATGCCATCTGCAAGCATAAAGGATATGCCCAGGCATTGCTTCTTTTTTGAATTAAACCAAAGCATGGGTAACAATATCTCGCTGGTGCACTCTCCATGGCAACGTCTCCATCAATCAGACTTGACTTGCCAACGTATTAGCACCCTTTTTCTTCACTCAGTATAAATTGCTGCTCCTTTCTGAAATTTGGCATTCTTGCATCTGTCCAGATGAGTGCAAGAAGAAAAACTTTGACAGCGTGTGTCTTTTTTTCAGCAGTATTGGGCAATTGACATTGAAAGCAGGATACATGTTCAGAGGTCTGTCTACAAGAGAATTGAAAGAGGAAAGCTCTGGGCCTGAGCTAATTTGTGAAGCTGTTAAATGTGGCGTTGGTAATAACCCACCACCAAAATGTTAGCCACAGGATGAGGGAATGTGGCACTTACCTTTTGTTTGTACTCTCAGTAGTAGGTGTCAGGTCAATCAGACTTTCAGGTTCAGTCTTAGTTGATGTTCTTTAAACAGGAGAGGAAATTGAGTTATAGCTAAATTCCTGGTACTTAGTACAGGTCAATGTCAGTCTCACTGCAAGTCAGTGTCAGACTTACTCTCGCTGTTGTTCCAGTTGACTCCATGGGCTGAATTCTTCCCCACAAAGGCAGGAAAGAGCATTCGGGAATATTTTTGGGACTCCCAACCCGCCTCACATGGGAAACTAAATAAAGTCAAGATTTCCATGTTGATGAGCCCTTAATTGGCACAGAGATGGGTTTCCTGTCTGATTAAAGTTGGTGAGGATGTTCATGAGGGTGCCCGACTGCATTATCATAGAATCATAGAATTCCCCCTGTGCAGAAGGAGGCCATTCAGCCCATCGAGCCTGCACCAGCAACAATCCCACCCAGGCCCTACCCTGTAACCCCATGTATTTTATCCTGCTAATCACCCTAACCCACAGATCTTGGGACACTAAGTGACAATTTAGCATCATCTATCCACCCGACCAGCACATCTTTGGACTGTGGGAGGAAACTGGAACACCCGGATGAAACCCATGCAGACATGGGGGATTCATGCAAACTCCACACAGTCACTCAAGGCCAGAACCGAACCCGGGTCCCTGATGCTGTGAGGCTGCAGTGCTAATCATTGTACCACCGTGCCACCCTACCATGCCAGGTTGGTCCTATCATGCCAGTACTCAACAAGAAGGGGTCCTCTCTGCCACTTTCTAAAAATATTAATTAAAATCATATTTAAATCAATCAGGTTACAACTATGGAAAGAAGGGGATGGGGATGTGGGAATGGGGGAAGCCTTCCCTTTTATAGAGTGGCCTTTTGCTTTATGCCCACTAGGCATCCAGAGAAGGCTGGTATGCTTGCCAGAAATGCTGGCACTCCAGCCTGCCACTAGGTGCCTATCTCAAGGCAATTGATCTGCTCAGCACCTGCCCCCACACCATGCCACCCCATTACCCTTTCCACCACCACTACCCCAGTCCATCAGGAAACTTAATCCCTGCTGAACAAGGCTCTTACTGAGTCAGATTCCCTGCCTGACAACTGGGGCTGAGCAGCTTTCCTGGAGCCAGAACACACATTGATCAAAATGGCCAATGTCGGGAATGGGGGCAGGAAGGTTGCAAGCCTATTGGCCTTGTAGTTTTCAGGCTCCATCTACCTTTGTCCCAGCATTAACAAAGCCCAAATTCTCAGCCCCAGGAGTTTATTCAATTAGCGGCTCAGCTTGACAAGAGCATGGGGTGGGATAATCACCCACGGTGCAGACAGAGGGAAATTTCATTTTCTTGATCCATAATTACCTATCTTGTTATCATAACAATGGTAATTTGCTGAGTTTACATTGACAGGCAGTATAGACAAGCAGTCGCAGATCAATCAACCTCACATTCTGAAATGTAAAACAGTGAGGATAATGGGCCAGGGACACATGCAGCTCCACCCAACACCATGACCCAACCAGAGCAGTCTGGAGGGAAGAGTGTCGGGAAGATGAGGGGCACGGTTTAAAGGAGTTGTACGAGGCAAGTTTTTACACAGAGGGTGGTGGGTGCCTGGAACTCACTGCCAGGGGAGGTAGTGGAAGCAGATACGATAGTGACTTGTAAGGGGCTGTCTGGACAAGTACATGAATAGGATGGGAATAGATGGATATGGTCCCCGGAAGAGTAGGGGGATTTAGTTCAGATGGGCAGCATGGTCGGTGCAGGCTTGGAGGGCCGAAATGTCTGTTCCTGTACTGTGATTTTCTTTGTTCTTTGTTAAGACTTGACTGGGCTAGGAAATATTTATATGCACACACACACGCACACACAAGTGTACACAAACATGCACAGAGCGTCATTGGGGGAATATTTTAAATAAAAAGTTTTCTTATAGAACAGCCTTTTCCTTTAAGATCATATTCTCCTCTTCCCCAACCTAATCCCCACAGAGGTTATGTGTGAAAAAGGCACCATCTTGTTTTCGTGAAAACATGACACCCACTCACAATAATCATACAGTAATACAATTATCAATCAGGATAAGCAGCATAAAACAAACAATTTCAAAAAGGTTTTTTGTCTCCTCACTTTGATCTATTTCGATCCAGTGTTGAA
Source organism: Mustelus asterias (assembly GCF_964213995.1). Lineage (NCBI taxonomy): Eukaryota > Metazoa > Chordata > Chondrichthyes > Carcharhiniformes > Triakidae > Mustelus > Mustelus asterias. The sequence continues at coordinate 14,960,331 of NC_135810.1, read as the reverse complement.
GACTTTGGCACATAGCCACTTCCTGAAGTTTCATCTTTTTGGCTGCCCCATTTCAAAATTGGCCTGTAAATGGAAAATATCAAAATGTCACTTTCTGAATCTGAGAAGAGATTATAATTGTGTAAAGCTACTTTATTTCAAATTTAATATATACATTTGATATGAGTGTCATAATATGGGTGAAAGTACTGCCCTCAGGAGCTGCTGGCCCAAACCGATTGACTGGTGGTTCCATCAGTTCCGCCAGCACCAAGGGCGCATTACTGCGCACTACCAGACTGCCACCAGAAGGAAGAAGGCCCAATGGACCCTGGAGCCAGGTAAGTCCAGGGTCTTGGACAGGGAGAGTTTGGGAAGAAGGGCAGTGGGGGTTGGCAGTGGTGTTATTCATGTAGCAAGCAGGCAGGAAGAAAGGGGGGATTCAATCTGAGGGGTGCTGCCTGCCATCTGCAAAGGGCAGCCCCTGGAGATAATTCCCCCCCCCCCCCCCCCCCCCCCCACCCCCCGCTCCTGTCCATGGGCTGCTTTGTCCTGGATGGTGTCAAGCTTCTTGTGTGTTGTTGGAGCTGCACCCATCCAGGCAAGTGGGGAATGGTCCGTCACACATTCCCAACTTGTGCCTTGTCGAGGGCAGACAGGCTTTGGTAGTGAGTTACTTGCCACAGAATTCCTAGCCTCTGACCTGCTACAACTATATTCCTGGAAGTTTAAATATTACAAGGTGACAGATTGCTGAGTAGAGCCAGTAAATTAAGGTGGTTCATGATTTTGCGAGTGGGTTAAGACATTACGCATGTTCAAACATAGAACATAGAACATAGAACATTACAGCACAGAACAGGCCCTTCGGCCCACGATGTTGTGCCGACCTTCATCTGAAACCAAGATCAAGCTATCCCACTCCCTACCATCCTGGTGTGCTCCATGTGCCTATCCAATAACCGCTTAAATGTTCCTAAAGTGTCTGACTCCACTATCACTGCAGGCAGTCCATTCCACACCCCAACCACTCTCTGCGTGAAGAACCTACCTCTGATATCCTTCCTATATCTCCCACCATGAACCTTATAGTTATGCCCCCTCGTAATAGCTCCATCCACCCGAGGAAATAGTCTTTGAACGTTCACTCGATCTATCCCCTTCATCATTTTATAAACCTCTATTAAGTCTCCCCTCAATCTCCTCCGCTCCAGAGAGAACAGCCCCAGCTCCCTCAACCTTTCCTCATAAGACCGACACTCCAAACCAGGCAGCATCCTGGTAAATCTCCTCTGCACTCTTTCCAGCGCTTCCACATCCTTCTTATAGTGAGGTGACCAGAACTGCACGCAATATTCCAAATGCGGTCTCACCAAGGTCCTGTACAGTTGCAGCATAACCCCACGGCTCTTAAACTCCAACCCCCTGTTAATAAAAGCTAACACACTATATGCCTTCTTCACAGCTCTATCCACTTGAGTGGCAACCTTTAGAGATCTGTGGATATGGACCCCAAGATCTCTCTGTTCCTCCACAGTCTTCAGAACCCTACCTTTGACCCTGTAATCCACATTTAAATTTGTCCTACCAAAATGAATCACCTCACATTTATCAGGGTTAAACTCCATTTGCCATTTTTCAGCCCAGCTTTGCATCCTATCTATGTCTCTTTGCAGCCTACAACACCCCTCCACCTCATCCACTACTCCACCAATCTTGGTGTCATCAGCAAATTTACTGATCCACCCTTCAGCCCCCTCCTCTAAGTCATTAATAAAAATCACAAAGAGCAGAGGACCAAGCACCGATCCCTGCGGCACTCCGCTAGCAACCTGCCTCCAGTCCGAAAATTTTCCATCCACCACCACCCTCTGTCTTCGATCAGATAGCCAGTTACCTATCCAATCGGCCAACTTTCCCTCTATCCCACACCTCCTTACTTTCATCATAAGCCGACCATGGGGGACCTTATCAAACGCCTTACTAAAATCCATGTATATGACATCAACCGCCCTACCTTCATCAACACACCTAGTTACCTCCTCAAAAAATTCTATCAAATTTGTGAGGCACGATTTGCCCTTCACAAATCCGTGCTGACTATCCCGGATTAATCCGCATCTTTCTAAATGGTCGTAAATCCCATCCCTAAGGACCTTTTCCATCAATTTACTAACCACCGAAGTCAGACTAACCGGTCTATAATTACCAGGGTCATTTCTATTCCCTTTCTTAAACAGAGGAACAACATTTGCCACTCTCCAGTCCTCTGGCACCATCCCCGTGGACAGCGAGGACCCAAAGATCAAAGCCAAAGGCTCTGCAATCTCATCCCTCGCCTCCCAAAGAATCCTAGGATACATTTCATCAGGCCCAGGGGACTTAACGACCTTCAGTTTATTCAAAACTGCCAATACATCCTCCCTCCGAACATCTATTTCCTCCAGCCTATTAGCCTGTAACACCTTCTCTTCCTGAAAAACATGGCTCCTCTCCTTGGTGAACACTGAAGAAAAGTATTCATTCATCACCTCGCCTATCTCTACTGATTCCATACACAAGTTCCCACCACTGTCCTTGACCGGCCCTAACCTCACCCTGGTCATTCTTTTATTCCTCACATAAGAGTAAAAGGCCTTGGGGTTTTCCTTGATCCGACCCGCCAAGGACTTCTCATGTCCCCTCCTAGCTCTCCTGAGCCCCTTTTTCAGCTCATTCCTTGCTAACTTGTAACCCTCAATCGAGCCATCTGAACCTTGTTTCCTCATCCCTACATAAGCTTCCCTCTTCCTTTTCACAAGACATTCCACCTCTTTTGTGAACCACGGTTCCCTCACTCGGCCATTTCCTCCCTGCCTGACAGGGACATACCTATCAAGGACACCCAGTATATGTTCCTTGAAAAAGTTCCACTTTTCATCAGTGCCTTTCCCTGACAGTTTCTGTTCCCATCTTATGCCCCCTAATTCTTGCCTAATCGCATCATAATTACCTCTCCCCCAATTGTAAGCCTTGCCCTGCCGTCCGGCCCTATCCCTCTCCATTGCAATAACAAAAGACACCGAATTGTGGTCACTATCTCCAAAGTTCTCTCCCACAACCAAATCTAACACTTGGCCCGGTTCATTTCCCAGTACCAAATCCAATGTGGCCTCACCCCTTGTCGGCCTATCCACATATTGTGTCAGGAAACCCTCCTGCACACACTGCACAAAAAGTGCCCCATCCAAACTATTTGACCTACAAAGGTTCCAATCAATATTTGGAAAGTTAAAGTCCCCCATGACAACTACCCTGTGACCCCCACACGTATCCATAATCTGCTTTGCAATTTCTTCCTCCACATCTCTATTACTATTTGGGGGCCTATAGTAAACTCCTAGCAACGTGACCGCTCCTTTCCTGTTTCTAATTGCAGCCCATATTACCTCAGTGTGCATATCCCCCTCAAAGTGCTTTTCCGCAGCCGTTAAACTATCCTTGATTAACAATGCTACTCCTCCACCTCTTTTACCAGCTTCCCTACACTTACTGAAACATCTATACCCTGGAACGTCCAACAACCATTCCTGTCCTTGTTCTACCCACGTCTCCGTAATGGCCACAACATCGTAGTCCCAAGTAGCAATCCACGCCCCAAGTTCATCCACCTTGTTCCGGATGCTCCTTGCATTGAAGTAGACACACTTCAACCCATCTTCCTGTCTACCGGTACCCACCCTTGACCTTGATACCTTCCCCAATATCTCACCACCCTCAACACTGACTTCCGGACTACAACTCCTTTTCCCACTCCCCTGACAAATTAGTTTAAATCCCCCTGAAGAGCCGTAGCAAATTTCCCTCCCAGGATATTGGTGCCCCTCTGGTTCAGGTGCACCCCGTCCTGTTTGTAGAGGTCCCACCTTCCCCAGAACGTGTTCCAATTATCCACGTATCTGAAACCCTCCCTCCTGCACCATCCCTGCAACCACATGTTTAAGTGCACTCTCTCCCTGTTCCTCAACTCGCTATCACGTGGCACCGGTAGCGTACCAGAGATGACCACATGTTTTGTCTTTGCTCTCAGCTTCCAGCCCAGCTCCCGAAATTCCTGTTTTAAATCCCCGTCCCTTCTCTTACCTATGTCGTTGGTACCAATGTGTACCACGACTTGTGACTGTTTCCCCTCCCCCTTAAGAATCCGGAAAACACGGTCCGAGACGTCACGGACCCTGCCATCCGCTAGGCAACAAACCATCCTCGAGTCTCTTTTGCTGCCACAGAACCTCCTATCTATCCCTCTAACTAACGAGTCCCCAATAACTATTGCCCTCCCGCTCTCCTCCTTACCCTCCTGAGCCACAGGGACGGACTCAGTGCCGGAGATCCTCTCACTGCGGCTCACCACTGGTATGTCGTCCCCCTCAACCGTATCCAAAGCGGAATACTTATTGCTAAGGGGAACGACCACAGGGGATCCCTGCACCGACTGCTTCTTCCCAGCCCCTCTCACCGTCACCCATCTATTTTCATTCCTCGGAGTAACTGTATCCCTGAAGCTTCTGTCTATGGCCATCTCTGCATCCCTAATGATCCTAAGTTCCTCCAACTCCAGCTCCAGTTCCCTTACACGGTTTTGGAGGAGCTGCAGATGGATGCACTTCTCACAGGTATAATCAGCAGGGACACTGACGTCGTCCCTCACCTCGAACATAGTGCAAGAGGAACATTGCACTGCCTTCACACCCATCCCCTCTAGATACCTTGCCAGTACCAGGTAGAAACAGCAAAAAATGAATTAACTCACCCCTGCTCACTCAAGCCCTGTGAGCCAAAGCCCTACAGCTTTCACTCTGCCTCCTGCTCACTCTGCTGCCCGCTAACGACGCTGCCCGCTCAAAAGTGCGGCCTACTTTTAAACCCTCCAAAAACCTTCCCAGACTCCTGCTGGGCCCACTTCCTGTTTTAAAAAAAACCTCCAATTTTTTTACACAAATTTAACTTAAAATAAATAAATAAATGTAGTGAACAAACCAACTGCCTTCTCCTCAGCCTGGTCCTGTCAGGGGCTAATTATTGGAGAAAACATGCAAGGGCACTTAAAATGGTGGCTCTATGGAGGACAGTGTGTGAAGACAATATTATAAATTAAACCCTTCCTGTAGAAACATCCAAGCACCATCCTAAAGCTTCATAAACACAAGGAATTTGAGGTTAAATTGCAAGTTAACAAAAATGTGAATATATTTGGTTTTGTGAAACAAATTCTTCAATGATCAGAACCCGATGCTTACTTGGTAGGGGATTTTTCCTGTGTTGTTACTTGACCATCAGGACTGGGTCTGCTCTGTAGGCTAAGAAAGAAGAAAAACAGAGCGATCTTTGGCACATGGTGTAAAACACGTTCACGTTCTAGCTTAGCTCCTGAGGTTAAACTTCCTGAATCTTACTACATAAACAGCGTTAATTCCCCAAGTCACCATGGACGTCAAAAGATCAAGCAGAAAATATTGAATAGTGTGCAAAGAGTTGGCATGGCTTGAGTTTTATTTTTAAGGCAGGTGCACCAAAACAACAAGATTATTGCATCAATCTTTCCACAACGGTGGCACAGTGGTTAGCACTGCTGCCTTTAAGCACCAGGGACCCGGGTTCAATTCCGACCTCGGGTGACTCTCTGTGCGAAGTCTGCACGTTCTCCCTGTGTCTGCGTGGGTTTCCTCCGGGTGCTCCGGTTTCCTCCCACACTCCAAAGATGCGCAGGGTAGGTGGATTGGCCACGTTAAACTGCCCCCTAGTGTCAGGGAGATCAGCAGGGTAAATATGGGGGGTTTCGGGGATAGGGCCTGGGTGGGGTTGTTGTCAGTACAGGGTCGATGGGCCCAATGGCCTCCTTCTGCACTGTAGGGATTCTATACCGGAATTCTAGTGCCCCACCTGCCACGGGGATCGGAGCGGTCGAGGGGCGGACAATGGGAAGGTCCCTTGACCTTGGGTGGGATTTTACAGTCTCGGGTCTGGCGAGACATAAAATCCCGCCCTGTGATTCTATGATCTTCAGTTGAATGTTATAGTTGTGACCTTACCTCTTGCTGTTTGGACTCTCCAGTTTTGATTCAGATGAAATTATGGTCCTGCAACAAAAACGAAGTTAGAGAAGATGCATTTGCAAAACTAAAATAATTCAGTTTTCAAAACATGCTTGACAAAACTCAAAATGAGCAAATGGTGGCTCGGGAAATCAATCATTTAGAAACATTTCCTAATCCACAATAATGTGGCCTTACACCAAGATTCTCCGACTTCGCCCGCGGCTGTGATTTCCCTATCCTGCTGCAGTGAATGGAGATTTGGCAGAATGCCATATCCTCCATTCTGGCTGGCAGCGGGGATGGGACATGTGAGATTGGAGAATCCCGGACCTAATCTTAAGATTCGAGCCAAGCCGTCCCGGAGTGAAATCAGGAAGCATTTCTTCACACAAAGTGCAGGAGAATTGTGAAATTTTCTCCTCCAAATGCTTCAAGTCACTTGAATCTCCCAGCACTGAGACTAATAGATTTTTGTTAGATGAAGTTATCGAGGGATATAGATCAATGATGGATACCAGTAAATTAAATTAGCCATGAATTGACTGGCAGAACAGGCTCGAGGGGCTGAATGGCCTACTTCTGTTCTTATGTTCCAATAGACAGTTTATCAGTGAGCTGGAGAGAATATTGTTACTTTTAATATACAATTTAATATCTTGGTGAGAGTGCCATTAGCTAAATCTGCAAGTCTGCCGATGATATAAAAGTAGGATGCAGGACAAGCAATTGGAAATCGTGTAGACGGATTCACAGTAATTAAATAATTAGTGAATGCAGTAGGCAACGACTGCAGTTTAGTAAAATAATTAATGTGGATCAGCGAGTGGGGAAAGGTTCATAAGTCGTGGGATTTGATATAAGATCAAAATTCAAGATAAGGTTATTTTACCCCGCCAATGTGATCAATCAGACCGCATAACTTTACAGTTGAGATCATAGTGAACAGAACTGTGAGTTATTAAAGTCAAGTCGTGATGACTAATAATGTTACAAGTTAATATGGTCTCTAGGAAGTCAATATTAATGGACTCATGGGGCTGGGTATTACAGCTTACTGGGTATTGACAGGCCATTGGGATGGGGGCGGGAAGGGGGCTGTAGCGTGGAGCGCCAAGCCCCTCACCCCTAGCTCACTGCAACTCTACCAATGGCAGGGTCGGTGTTTGTGTACCAGTTCGGGCACTTAAGTAACCGATTGATGGCCACCTAAGGGCCGCCTCCTGCTGACAGCGGGATTTTAACCATGGTGGGGGCAAATGTGCAGCTCATCAAGTTTCATCAAGATTCTAACCAGTGGTCATTTAAGCAGTAGTGGGTATGTCCCTTGCCCATCAGGACAACCCCCCACCCCCCACATTCCCAACATGGGTGACACAGTGGTTAGCACTGCTGCCTCACAGCGCCAGGGACGCGGGTTCAATTCCCGGCTTGAGTCACTGTCTGTGTGGAGTCTGCACCTTCTCCCCGTGTCTTCATGAGTTTCCCCCGGGTGATCCGGTTTCCTCCCACAGTCCAAAGATGTGCTGGTTAGGTGGATTGGCCATGCTAAATTGCCCCTTAATGTCAGGGGGACTAGCTAGGGTAAATGCATGGGGTTATGGAGATAGGGGCCAGGTGGGATTGTGGTCGTGCAGATCCAATGGGCTGAATGGCCTCCTTCTGCACTGGAGGAATCTATGATTCTAAGGTCATCCCACAGCATGCTTCCCCTCTCCTCCCACCCCTGGCAACCCACCACCCCCAGGTTCAGATTGATGAACAGTTTCACCAGGGCCGGCTGCAGTCCCAGTGGCAGCCACCACTCCTAGTGGCGCTGCAAGGAACAGAGATATGCAGGCCGTTTGATGGGCCAATAGCTTTCAGAGATGGGACCTCCTTCTCAGATGGCGGGGTGTGAGTCCTGCTGCAAGCAAAATAATGTTCTGATAGCCATTGAATGGCTGTGGTATGAGACCCCCACACCTCCAACCTCACCCAACCCTGTAAAGTTCTACCCACATTCTTTTAGCTTAGGTGTATTTAGACAAAAACCAAATACTCACATCTTTGGCAAATCATCTGTTTTGTAGGTCGTCCTGCAATTAGTACAAAAAAGAAGCAAGCTCTCAGGTCATTAATTCTATTGATTTCAATCATTAAAGTAACATTTAAATAATTAACGTAAAATGCTGATTACAAAAGCATTGCTTATTGTTAGAAAGAGTATAAGTATTAATAGGCCCCAAACCACTTGAGATCATTTTTATCAAAAGCTCAATTCACAATTTTGCCAACCTGTTGCAATCAGATTAAATGAATTAAAAATGGCAACGGTATAAAACCATAAGACATTGGAGCAGAGGCAGGCCATTCGGCCCATTGAGTCTGCTTTGCCATTCAATGAGATCATGACTGATCTGATATAATCCTCAACTCAAATCAGTAGATCAATAGATAATCCTAGAGCTACACTTCAATTTAATATTTAGGACTGATCTTTTATTCAAATGTTTTATTCATATTGAAAATGATCATACTTCATCACTTTTCAAATAAAATTCTTTTAGTCTCATCAGATAACTTTGAAAGTCTGGAGGATAGGCTGGAAAGCCCACGCCAAGTTGGTTGGGTAAATCACTCTAACACCATAAATTGAGAAATCTCGTGAAGGGGTGGCACAGTGGTGCCTAACAACTCAAGGGACCTGGGTTCGATTCCTGGCTTGGGTCACTGTCTGTGTGGAGGTTGTACATTCTCCCCGTGTCTTTCCTTCGGGTGCTCTGGTTTCCTCCCCCAGTCTAAAGATGTGCAGGTTAGGTTGATTGGCCATGCTAAATTGCCCCTTAGTGTCTCAGGATGCGTAGGTTAGAGGGATTAGTGGGGTAAATATGTGAGGTTAGGGGGATAGGACCTGAGTGGGATTGTTGTCAGTGCAGATTTGATGAGCTGAATGGTCTCTTTCTGCACTGTAGGGATTCTATGATTCATAAGGAAAGCTGAAGTACAAATAATTTGCTGGAAAGCTTGGTTGAAAATTTAAAGTCAGTGAAGTTCATTTACTGTGAGACTTCAGAAGGCAGTACCCTCTAGTGGAATCTTGGAGTAAAAACCTTTACAAAGCAACCCAAGTTACTGGGATGGTAACATTGGGACATTCAGGATTATGTACAGATTTCAAGGGCTAAATTTAACCTGTGCAGAGAATTAAGATGCATAAGACTGTTTCACGTTAATGACTTCTCAAATATCTTACCAATTTAACACAGATTTGATGTGAAAATAAACTGTCAAGTTAAAGCCTGGGAATGCCATACTCTTGTTATGCTAGATAATAGAAGGACATACAAGGAGGACGGACAATGTTGTGGCTGCTGTGGTCTGTGTGTTTTTTGGTGTAATGTTTGAGAAGACCAGAGAGGTTAGTGCTTTGCTGGCCCTGGGGTGTGTGCGAGTGTTAACTTTTGAAGCACTTTATCTCGACAATGTCAGCTACGAGCTATTGCATTTGGAATTACCAAACCAAATTTTTACAAGTGAATTTTTTTAGATTTATATATAGATGTATATAATTTTCTTTTTATATGTGGACAGATTTCAATGTACATCAGGAATTTTAACACTAAAAATCTATGAAAGGCTGTGGGGGTAATCTTACTAAAAAAAAGTACCAAATGAGGGTGAAAACGGGATAGAATCACTCCCATTTTTTGGGCGAGCTCCCAGAGGCAATCTTATGTCACTTAGTGCAAAACAATGAAGCAAAGTGTGATTCATGCCAGTAGAGGGGAGTGGATGGAATCTATTCTCGCCGAGAAGCCGGCTGCTGACAGCTAGAGGACGCCATTGTGCATGCGTTGATCTCCAGTGCAGTAACAGTTTACAAGAGTACACAGTTTGTGCTCTAAGAGATACCTCACTCCCCCCACTGCCTTGGACATCACACTTCCACCTCCCCCAAACGCATCCCTCACCCTCACCCTCCCACCGCCCCGCCCCCGCCCCCCTCCCCGACTGACCGATGGGACAAGCCGCTAAGATCGCTAAGAGATAAGATATTTTTTCAACCATGTGGTAGTCTCTCAAAGTGAGGAGGGCATTTGCCATGGAATATGTTCTGTGGCAAGAACTTGCACATACAGTCTTTGAACATGGGGAGGCTGTTGCATTGTAGCTACTACACACTTCTCGCAGATCAGGAGATCCTCCCTCTCTTGCTGAAGGTGTATGGGTAGGATTTGCAAGTTGATAATCAAACTCCTTGGCCACATTATGAACACACCTTCTGTGGCCAAAGTCCCTGAGTGGGATTCAAACCTATCACTTCTGACTCAAAGGTCGGGACACTACCCTCTGCACCCAGAAGACCTCCACCTACACGACTTACCAAAATGTAATTCAGTGATATGTTTGTAAAACCTGACCATGATTGATGGCTGTGGTAATAAATTATTGATGATGTGAGAGTGCATTGGCTTCTTGAACCGCTGCACGGCCACATTGACTTATGTATCCCAAGGAGCAAATCACTTACTGCTTATAGTGTGAGCGCTGAGTTCAGTATGGATTTCAGAGGGACTTTCAACGACACTTACTTTAATAAGTGGAAAATGCTTCTTCTCAGTTTTTGTTCAGGCAACAGACAAGACTTAATGACAACAGAGGGTAATAATTCTTTATTATTGCTAGTTGATCAGTATGATTAAATGGGTTTTTTCCTGTATCCAATTTTAATTACTTGTTATTTAATGAGGCTTTTTAATTAATTGTCTGCCTTAACACTGCATCATAGGCTACCAAACTTGGGTCCATGGACTTGGTGACCTGTGAGCTATTATGCAACAAGAGGCAAGAATTAATTATATCATAAGGGGAAAATTCATTACTATTGCTCAATGGTTTCGGTCACTAATGATTATTGAAGATTAAAAATGGGAGAATTGCATAATGGATGAGTGATCTAATATTGCTTGTTTCACACTTATGCCCAAAGTCAAAATTATTCTCAATAAGTTTTGCTGTTTGCTAATTGACTTGAAAAAGGCAAACACTTCTAAAAATAATCCTAGAGGTCACAGGTGCAAAAAAAAACAAATTAAAACTATAATATGTGGCAGCCTGACATAATGGCTGAGTAATGTCTGAGAACTAGGAGGTTAACCTCTTAATTTTTACCTCACTTATTAACATATTTCCATTAAATTCTTTCCGAACTATTATAATATGATTGTTTACTCATTAATTTTGAATGTGTTGACAGCCATATTAAAGAGAATATGAGAACAAGCCCAGGAGTACAGAAGAAATAAACTCCTTGAGTGTCACCTTTGAGTCAGAAGTGATAGGTTTGAATCCCACTCAGGGACTTTGGCCACAGAAGGTGTGTTCATAATGTGGCCAAGGAGTTTGATTATCAACTTGCAAATCCTACCCTTCGCTTCTCGGCCTTTTGGCTAAGATCAAGTGTAGTATGGATCGCCTGCACTTGGTTGAGGTCATTAGGTTACGCTGAGGCTTCATATGTTTCATATGAAGCAATTTTTAAAAGCGGCATCTCGGCCTTTTGGCTAAGATGCAAATGAGCTCAAGTCTTGGAGGAGGATCCTCCCCCTTCTCCAATCAGCTTGACTCATGTAGATCAGGCCCAGGACAGGGTGGTTTTGGTCTCCCGTCCTATCTTGTCAGCCTGGATCTGAAATGTCTCAACTTGTTGAGACTCTGAATTGGATTTGATTTGATTGAATTGGAAAAGTATTTTTAAAAACTTGCAAATCCTACCCATACACCTTCAGCAAGTGCTAAGAGAGGGAGGATCTCCTGATCTGCGAGAAGTGTGTAGTAGCTACAATGCAACAGCCTCCCCATGTTAAAAGACTGCATGTGCATGTTCTTGCCACAGAACGTATTCCATGGCAAACGTCCTCCTCACTTTGAGAGACTACCACATGGTTGAAAAAATATCTTAGGGAGTGATCTTAGCGATTTGTCCCATCGGTCAGTCGGGGGGGTGGGAGGGTGAGGGTGGGGGACGCGTTTGGGGGGGGGAGGTGGAAGTGTCAATTCAAGAAGATGTCTCACCGTCACCTTCTCAGGGGCAATTAGGGATGGGTGAAAAATGCTGACCTAGCCAGCGACATCCATATTTTTAGCATGTTTTTAGTCTCCTTATCTAAGGAAGATGTAATGACTTCAATGTGGCCCACGAGGTTCTGCTCTTAGAGTATGAGCTCCCTGATTGAGCTCATAATTGCCTGCCCAATCAGGGAGCCTCACCTGTGTATAAATATGGGAGTGGCAGATCCACTAACACTCCAGATTCTGACTTTGTACCTGAAGCACTCGAGGAGTGGAATAGAATTTGTAAATAGTGGGAATCTGGTGAAGGGACACTGGCCTCTGAGCAGTCATTTCAGAAGAATATTCTTGCTATGGAAGGATTGCAATAGAGGTTAACCAGACTAATGCATGTGATGGCGGGATTATGATATGAGGAAAGTTTGAGGAGATTGTGTCTGTATCTCTAAAATTTAAAAGAATGAAGGGTGACTTCATAGAAACCTATAAAATTCTTATGGGGAAAAACAGGGTAGATGCAGATATGGAGATGCTGGTGTTGACTGGGGTGGGCACAGTAAGAAGTCTCACAAAACCATGCTAAAGTTCAAAATGTTTGTTTGAAATCACAAGCTTTCGGAGCGCTGCCCCTTCATCAGGTGAGTGGCTACTCATCCTGGAACTCCCTCCTAACAGCGCTGAGGGTATTGCTACATCACATAGACTGCAGCAATTCAAGAAGATATCTCACCATCACCTTCTCAGGGGCAATTAGGGATGGGCAATAAATGCTGACCTAGCCAGCGACATCCATCTCACATGAAAGAAGTTTCAAAAATGACGTGGTACTAAGCAGAGGGACTTGTCAAGTGAGTGTTGCAGCATCGTCCAGCAGGGAAAATAGAAAATAAGTCAATATAGCTCAGCCTGGTGGTACAGCATTCCATTCATCCACTTGCTAAAGAGAGCATGGAGTTTATACATTCTCCTCGTGTCTGTGTGGGTTTCCTACGGGTCCTCCGGTTTCCTCCCACAGTCCAAAGATGTGCAGGTTAGGTGGATCGGCCATTCTAAATTGACCCTAATTGTTAGGGGGACTAGCTAGGGTAAATGCATGGGGTAATGGGGATAGGGCCTGGGTGGGATTGTGGTCAGTGCAGACTCGATGGACCGAATGGCCTCTGACTGCTTTGTAGGATTCTATGATTCTGTGAAAACATTGGGAAAGCTTAGGTGATCTGAAGTCAACAGCAATGGAAATCAGGCATTTATTTTTATAATGATTTCGGAGCTCCTCTGCTAGATTCATGCTTATTAAATAATAATCCAGACATGAACTCCCTTTATTAATATTAATTCCAAAGATCAAAGTGTTAAACTTGGTGGATTTATAAATGTTAGGTCATGTGTTATTAAAGTAAGTCCCATTTTAAGGGAAAATATATTCCATGTTGCTGTGGAATTTCCATCCTACCTGGTCTTTCTATCCAAACTTGAATACTTGCTTGTAGGGCTGCTGATGTCAGTGCTGCCTGGGTCTCTGTGTTAAACAAGTACAAGAATGCGGGAAAAAAATCAGTTAATATGAAAATAAAGCAATATTCTTTTAGCACGACATTCATGGAAATTTTCAACGAAAGTCAAAAAGATTTGCAAAGCACAATTCTAAGACATGAAATTTAGAAAGCATCTTGATTGGGAAGCTGTCAGCATTGATTAAATGTGATCATTTTTGTTTTCTACTTTGCTAGAATCATTCATACTGCAAAATTTTGTGCTCTACTGAATTGAAAGAAGGCATCCGAGATGTGGTCTTGCAGAGATCCATAACACAGTAAATGGTAGCAGCTATGAAATCTAAGGACAGATGACAGGAGGTTCATTTCAGGCTAAGAGTGATCACTTTGTAGAATGGATTGTCAACTGGAGCAAAAACCCTAGATTTAACTAAAACTCACTGGACGCTGCAATGGGGAATGTTGGCCACATTCTGCTACTGAAACCCTCTTCAGTTACCCCTAGGCCTGACTATTCCAATGCACCCCTGACAGGCCTCCCAGACTCTTTCTACAAACTTGAGATCATCTAAAACTCTGCTACCCTTGTCCTAACTTGCACCAAATTCGCTTCACCCATCATTCCTGTGCTCACTCACCCAACGCTAGCACTTGGTTTCTGCCAAATAAAGTTTACAGTTCATATCCTTGTTTTTAAATCCCTACATCATCTTACCCCTTTCTTGCAATGTAATCTCTTCCAGCCCTGCAAATCTCTAATCCTAGTTTCTTGAAAATCCAAAGTTCAGTCGTTCCACTGTTGGCAGACATGTCTTTAGCTGCCTAGATCCTAAGCTCTTGACGTTCTCTCTCTGAAACTCTTTACCTCTCTATCTTGCTTTCCTCATTTAAGACAACCTACCTCTTTGACCAAACTTTTGGTCATCTGTCCTAATCACTCTTTAGCTGGGTCAGGGTCAAATATTCAAAAATTCCCCCAGCAAGCATCTTCAACATGTGTTCCAGCTTAAAGCAATACCAGTTTAAATTCCCAGTTTAAAGAAATACATTGTTGTAGGTTTCTCAGCTGTGTGATTTGGAGATTCTTAAACATGGGCTGGGATTTTCCAGCCCTTCCCACTTCCAGTCCCACAAAAGGTGACGTCCCGCGACAGGTTCCCTGGTGGCAGGGCAGGCGTGCCTTACAAAACGCCATAGACCATGACGGGATTGGAAGATCTCACAAGCGGCTAATGGTGCGCTGCCTCTGCCGCAGGAAAACAGACCGCGGGGGGACAGGAAAATCCCGGCCGTGGTATCGGGTTTCAATGTACTAAGACACCCAGCTGACCAAAAGCAAAGCAGCGCTGAAACTGAAATGGAGCTACAGCCACTAACTAAAAATATTCACCGCTCATGTCCGGACTCAACAGGGTGGACTTCCTGAGGGCGGTTTTTGTAGTTAATCTGCATTAACTTCTGTTTTGTCTTTCTAATAAACATTTTAGCTTGCTCGTTCAAACATGGTTGCAAACTTAACTACATTATGAGATCAAGAGGAACATAGTTTGTTAATATATCCAAACCACATTATTGGTTTGTATTTAAGGTTATTGAGTTTATTACAATAATTTTTTTAAATTCCCAGTTGAATCTCTCCAGAACTTTATTACCGAGTCCTTGACAAACAGTAAAATCAACTGATGCATGACAGGTGCCGATCCCATTTGCTGTTCGGAATATCAATTCATTAAACTATATTTGGCCATCACTGAGAGTTACTTTATTAAATAAAATTTGAATTATTGAGAACACTGCAGGTATTTCCATGACATTGTAAACTCGTTCTCATTGCTGGCAAGTTCTTTGAGTTAAAATGTTCACATGAAATCATTGTTTAAACCTCCTTGAGGTGTGACTGAGGTTTAATGGTATTTGTTTCCACATAATCACATAATCATAGAATCCCTACAGTGCAGAAGGAGGCCATTTGGCCCATCACATCTGCACTGACCACAATCTCACCCAGGCCCTATTCATGTAGCTCCACATATTTACCCTGCTAATCCCCTGATACTAGTGGCAATTTAGCATGGCCAATCAATCTAACCCGCACATCTTTGGATGAGGAAACCGGAGCACCCAAAGGAAACCCACGCAGACACGGGGAGAACGTGCAAACTCCACACAGACAATGACCATGGCCGGAATTGAACCCGGGGCCCTGGCGCTGTGAGGCAGCAGTGCCAACCACTGTGCCACCGTCCCGCCCCCAAGGAATCTTCCCACTGATATTCCCAATAATGCTCTGACGGGAAATATGTTCGGCAACAGCATCAACATTAACATTTGTTGAGGTGTGCAAACAGTAATTCTGTCTGGTTTCTCAGAAGATGTCAAAATTTACTGGCACGACTGTGCATGATTTTCATGGTTAAAATGGATGTGGTTGTAAAGCCACAGATATCAAGTCAGTTGAAGGATTTGACAGCACGCTGACACAGTGGTTAGCACTGCTGCCTCACAGCGCCGGGGACCTGGGTTCTCCCCGTGTCTGCGTGGGTTTCCTCCGGGCGCTCCAATTTCCTTCCACACCCCAAAGATGTGCAGGGTAGGTGGATTAGCCATGCTAAATTGCTCCTTAGTGTCAGGGGGATTTGGGTAAATATGTGGAGTTATGGGGATAGGGCCTGGGTGGGACTGCTATCTGTGCAGGCTCGATGGGCCAAATGTCCTCGTTCTGCACTGTAGGGATTCTATGATTCTATGATTTGAAAGAGAGATAATTGCTCGAGGAGTAATGGTCCTCAGGACATGAGATCAAAAGATAAAGCTCCAGTGGCTAACAGAAAAACAGTAGACCATTCCTGAAGGGCCGAATGGCCTGCTCTTGGGCCTATTGCACTTCAACAAGTGCATTATCAGCCAATGTCATGAAAATTCCTGTCAGAAGGAAAGCAATTTGGTAGCTCAAATCAACAAGTAAATGTCACTGGAAAGCATTATCAATTACATTATCATATATAAATATTGACCAGAAAAAGTGCACACACTGATTTAAAACCAATGATCAAATTACTCTGATTCATACAACTGGTGTTTGTGTTGAAAACTCTTTCACTTTACTGCACTCCAATATGATAAGAATGTTATCGCAATTCGTGGGTAACTTTAAAATTGCGGCCTAAAATTTCATGCAACCATTTGGATGATGGACTAGGGATTATGAAGGGAGGGGAGTGATGGGGGCTGTTCTCTGAGAGACCTGAAAGAGGCACCAAAAGAGCGGCATGGTGGCACAGTGGGTAGCACTGCAGCCTCACAATGCTTGCGACCCGGGTTCAGTTCCCAGCTTGGGTGACTGTGCAGAGTCTGCACGTTCTCCCTGTGTCTGCGTGGGTTTCCTCCGGGTGCTCCGGTTTCCTCCCATAGTCCGAAAGACGTGCTGGTGAGGTGCATTGGCTGTGTTAAATTTTCCCCCAGTGTATCCGAACAGGCACCGGAGTGTGGCAACTGGGGATTTTCGCAGTAACTTCATTGCAGTGTTAGTGTAAGCCTACTTATGATGCTAACAAATAAACGAAAAAAAATCTAAAGAAGGGAAGAAGACATTGTGGTAAATATGAAAGAAGTACTCATAGATTCCAATGAGATTATCTTTCAAAAACTCCTGAGAAAATGACACGATAGAGGGAAAGACTGATAGGCGTCTATGGGAGGAAGCTGTAGATCTCTGATGTCATGTGGAAGGTGATGGCAGTGGCAGCTTCGCATCCCCAGAGCTGCTGATAGGTGCCAGGAAAAAGATCAATGAACCTATGAGGGTGTTCAGGGTAACATACTGGGTGGGATTTTATGGCCTCGCTCATCCCAAAACCGTAAAATTCCGCTTGAGGTCAAAGGACCTTCCCATGCTCCGCCCCTCGCCCTCTCCAATTCCTATGGCATGCGGCGTGATAAAATTGCGGCTACCCCTCTCTCATCACACCCCTTGTACTGCAACCCTACCCACTCTCCACCCTCTCCTCATGAAAACTGCCTGGGTCTGGGATGGAGGCAACAGGTCATCGGTACAACATTTTGGGATTGCCCTTCTCCCTCCCAGCCCACTGCCATCCTTAAAGATCCAGCGCCCCCCCCCCCCCCCCACCCCCCCAATGGAGGTCAAACGCAATCACAGCTCATGCATTATCCATGAAGCATTCAGCTCCCCTATTGCCTTAACTGGGGAAGGGAAAAAGGGTAAGGGTAAGGAAATTGCCTAGCATGCTACTGAATCAGTGCTGGATCTCCGAAATGATGCAGATGTGCCTCAAATACATCAGAGTTCAGAATTCGGCAGGAGTTTATTTAGAAAGAAAACATCTTAAAAACACATCTTTCACAAAGCACCAGTTGTATATTGTTCGCGGTGGGAGTGACATGTTGTTTATTATCCAACGATGCGGGCATACAGCATGAGCAGTCAGAAGATGCTGCAATGTCAGGCCATCGTACTCATATAATAAACAACATGTTTCCATCATTTTCACCACATAGTCTCTATTTCAGAAGTGATTCAGACTGCTGGGACAATTTCTTGCATTTAATCATGAGCAGGAGCCTGGCCTGCAGCTCAGATGGAGCTGGCCAGCATTACAATGTCTACCTGTTCAGGATTTCTTCAGATCTGTATCGGCTGAGCGTAACGTTCTCATGGTTCCCATGAGCTGGCTCTGAACTGCTAACACAAAGAACAGTTCTATACCTGAAACATACAAAGCTAAACACATTTACTCAAAGGTTCAGACCTCACATTGCACTGACCATGGAGATCGGAATGATGCAAGTCTTCACCTCGTTGCACCCGCTGTGACAAAACATCTGTCGTCTTGCATTATGTAAAAACCACATTAACATTAACTGAAAACCAGGCATTAGCAAAGCTTCCCTCATAGGCAATTATATTACCAGATCACCTTCGCTGGTTCGAATGCTTTAAAGACAACCCTGTGAAAATAAGCAATGCAACATGCCGTACGAGTCACCCAAACCTTACTCAAGGAGGCTTGTCTGGGTATTGACACTCGCACTTTGGTTGGATCTGCCATCTTGGCATTTAGAATGCCTCCACAACAACAACCTGCATTAATATAGGGGAAGCGGTGGCGTAGTGGTATTGTTGCTAAACTAGGTATCCAAAGACCCAGAGTAATGCTTGGGAACCTGGGTTCAAATCCTACCAAGGCAGATGGTGAAATTTGAATTCAGTAAAAATCTGGAATTAAAAGTCTAAAGATAACCATGAAACCATTGTCAATTGTTGGAAAAACCCATCTGGTCCACTAGTGTCCTTTAGAGAAAGAAATCTGCCTTCCTTACCTGATCTGGCCTACATGTGACTCCAGATCCACAGAAATGTGGTTGACTCTTAAATGCCCTCAGGGATGGGCAATAAATGCTGGTCCAGTCAGCGACACCCACATCCCATGAATGACTAAAATAAAATTAGTATAGCACCACTAACATAGCAAAACAGCCCATGGCCCATCATAGAAGAATAATCAGACAAAAAAATCACCCTCCAAGCAAAAAATGGTACGAGAGGGGGTTATGTCTGACGACTTGGTGAAAGAGGTGGATTTTTTTGGAGAGTATTAAAGGAAGAGAAGGAGGTGGGCAGACGGAGGGATATCGAGAAGGCATCATTTCATGCCTCTGATCGTGTGGAGGATGATCCAGCTCAAGTGAAACTTGCCAACGTCACAATCATTATTTATAGCTGGCTGATAGAGCCCATTTCACAACAATAAAGAAGGTTACAGCCAAAAGGACACCGGCAATGCTTATATATATATGCATAGATACTCTGCTGTTGTTGTATCCACTCTGCAGTAACAGGGCACGTTTGTCAGCAAAAGAACCAGTACCTTTTCAGAACTGCTATATAAATCAGATGTTATTTTCCCCTGATACTCATTTCTGACATGAAGGGAAGAATTTCAAGTGGATAAAGAATGAACAGTTAAGATTTTTATACTGTGAACCCATGTACATGATGTCCTCCTAAGGCTTCTCTACAGCTTCATACTAAATTTTCAATAGCAAAAAGTTAATTGCATTTTTTGTCTTTGAAGCAATAATTTATATTGACAAACTAGAACAAAAGTCCAAGAATGATGGTGGATAAAGAATAAACCATTCATACCTCCAATGGTTATCATACTTTTTGTGGTCTATCTCCCAAGACTTGCAGACCTGACTTTTACTTCTATTTAATCCACAGGTGCCAGTGACCATAACTCACGTGAAATCTTTCACTCCAGATTTATTGGGTCAGTCCAGTACAATGGGATATAACCATGTGGGCTTCATAATCTGACCTCCATTTTGCTATGCCCAATATTATTACAGTTAATGTGTCCAGTATTATTACAGCTCCTGTGTCCAGTATTATTACAGTTAATGTGTCCAGTATTATTACAGCTCCTGTGCCCAATATTATTACAGTTAATGTGTCCAGTATTATTACAGCTCCTGTGTCCAGTATTATTACAGCTCCTGTGCCCAGTACTATTACAATTGCTGTGCCCAGTATTATTACATCTCCTGTGCCAAGTATTATTACAGCTCCTGTGCCCAATATTATTACAGTTGCTGTGCCCAGTATTATTAAAGTTGCTGTGCCCAGTATTATTACAGTTGCTGTGCCCAGTATCATTACAGTTGCTGTGCCCAGTATTATTACAGTTGCTATGCCCAGTATTATTACAGCTCCTGTGCTCAGTATTATTACAGTTGCTATGCCCAGTATTATTACAGTTGCTATGCCCAGTATTATTACAGCTCCTGTGCCCAGTATTATTACAGTTGCTATGCCCAGTATTATTACAGTTGCTGTGCCCAGTATTATTACAGTTGCTATGCCCAGTATTATTACAGCTCCTGTGCCCAGTATTATTACAGTTGCTATGCCCAGTATTATTACAGTTGCTGTGCCCAGTATTATTACAGTTGCTATGCCCAGTATTATTACAGCTCCTGTGCCCAGTATTATTACAGCTCCTGTGCCCAGTATTATTACAGTTGCTGTGCCCAGTATTATTACAGCTCCTGTGCCCAGTATTATTACAGTTGCCGTGCCCAGTATTATTACATCTCCTGTGCCCAGTATTATTACATCTCCTGTGCCAAATATTATTACAGTTGCTGTGCCCAGTATTATTACAGTTGCTATGCCCAGTATTATTACAGCTCCTGTGCCCAGTATTATTACAGCTCCTGTGCCAAATATTATTACAGTTACTGTGCCCAGTATTATTACAGTTGCTATGCCCAGTATTATTACAGCTCCTGTGCCCAGTATTATTACAGCTCCTGTGTCCAGTATTATTACAGTTGCTGTGCCCAGTATTATTACAGCTCCTGTGCCCAGTATTATTACAGTTGCTGTGCCCAGTATTATTACATCTCCTGTGCCCAGTATTATTACATCTCCTGTGCCAAATATTATTACAGTTGCTGTGCCCAGCATTATTACATCTCCTGTGCCCAGTATTATTACAGTTACTGTGTCCAGTATTATTACAGCTCCTGTGTCCAGTATTATTACAGTTACTGTGCCTAGTATTATTACAGTTGCTGTGCCCAGTATTATTACAGTTGCTGTGCCCAGTATTATTACACTTGCTGCTGTGACCTCACCTTGCAGGTCTATCCAGAGTTGAAGCCCGCTGTGTCTTGCTGAGGTCACTGGTGCTGCTTGTATCCCTGTGCAAAAATAAAGCTATCAGCGTTAGAAAGGAGATTTTGATGCTCGTACGTTTTCACATTAGTTCATTAGATTTGCAAACTGGAGTCATCAAACAAAGAAAAAGTCCGATACGCTGAAAACCTATTTTATGTCAGACAGGTTATCATTTCAGGTGTAACCTTTCAACTTTCTGGGACACGGGTTCGAACCCAGCCTCGGGTAATTGTTTGGGTGCCACCTTACCTGCTGTTCACGCCACGCTCCGGCTGCGGAGAATTTGGCACCCAACCAAATCTCCATACACTGCAGCCAGATGGGCAAATCCCATTGGCGTGAACAGTGGTAACATTCCAGCCTCAATGCGGAGTTAGCATGTTCTCCCCATGCCTGTTTGCAGTTTATTTTTAAAAGTTCATTTATTAGTGTCACAAGTAGGCTTACATTAACACTGCAATGAAGTGACTATGAAAATCCCCACCGGGCAGCATGGACGGCCGAAGGGGCCTGTTCCTGTGCTGTAATTTTCTTTGTTTTGTTCCGGCGCCTGTTCGGGTACACTGAGGGAGAATTTAGCATGGCCAATGCCCCTAACCAGCAGGTCTTTCAGACTGTGGGAGGAAACTGGAGCACCCGGAGGAAACTCATGCAGACACGGGGAGAACGTGAAGACTCCACACAGACAGTGACCCAAGCCGGGAATCGAACTCGGGTCACTGGCGCTGTGAGGCAGCAGTGCTAACCACTGTTCCACTTTGCCACCCCCCAAGAAATACCAATAGAAAATCAGATGCTTTCTTTGAATTAATGTTATAATAAAAGCTATTTTTCTGCATTTATGGGAGCTTATAGTTTTAGGATCGTGGCAAACACTTATGCAAGTTATTTAATCTAACAAAGAAAAAGATAAAGTTTATTTACTTCAAATATAGTTATCTCCAAATATTCCAAAATGGGACACAGTAATCACAGCTATTTTGCTTACCTGAGCCCTATTCTAACCAAAATAAAAGCAGATTAATCCAGTTACATTCACAATGAAGTGTTCTGAGCCAAAGATATTCATGTTGCGAATTTTGCAAGATTTTATGTTTAACATTCATTCAATTAATTTAAAGATCATTAATTACTCTTGTTAGATATACTTTGAACAGAAGGGAATTGTCTTAAATAGGACAAATCAACAAGTAAGTGTGATTGGAAGGCTCAGTTTGAAACTAGCCATTGTATTAAATGTTTGGAAAGAAGTTCATTTGATCGAGCAGCAATCATCCGACGAAATTATGCTGATTTAAGGTGATTGGGAAAGACAAAATCACTTCAGGAATTTAAGTGTATCAATGCCACTCAAGTGGAGGTCGACTGTAGTGGTATCACCAGCATTTCTACCTGTCCAGGAACTCCTCTGATCTGAAGCGGTTGAGAACAACTTTGCTACGGCCACCATTAATTACCCAAGTGCTGCTGGCAAAGAGAACATTTCTGCCTTAAAACGCATTTAACAGAAAAAATACCCCTGGTCACCTTTGATGGAGTGAATCTGGGCTTTTGTTAAAATGTCAATAACGCAACATTTAAAGTAGTTTTTTTTGTAATGGCTTTTTCCATCACCAAACCCTCAATAAAAAGTTTCAACACTACTTACACAATAGTTACTTCACTGGGCCGGAATTTATGGCAACAAGACATCAAATATAGTGTGATGACATAACATTCACCATCATCATGCCAGTCTCAGATATTACAGTGGGTAAGCAGCCACCAAAATTGGAAGTCCACCTACCACGGTGAAATAGCCAATTGACAAGCTATCCAGCTTGTTAAAGAGCCAGTTGTTTGTAATTTTTCATTGCCCACTCCTATGTGTGGGCGTCGGAGTGTTTTATGCCAGATATGAGGAGGTGGCACACAAAAGGCAGAAGGAAAACCCTGCACTGGTACCATGGCTGCATGGGGCAGCAGATTCTGGTGTCACCATCTCACCACCTGTATGTTTTTGGACTTCATTTATGAATATTTCTGAGCCTGCCATAAGTAAAAAAAAAAGATGTGGAGAAGCTGGCTTTGGACTGGGTTGGGTGCAGTAAGAAGTCTCACAATGCCAGGTTAACATCCAACGAGTTTATCTGGAATCATTAGCTTTCGGAGCGCTGCTCCTTCACGCACTCACCTGAGGAAGGGGCAGCGCTCCGAAAGCTCGTGATCCCAAATAAACCTGTTGGACTTTAACCTGGTGTGAGACTTCTTATCGTAAAACAAAAGAGATTGAGAGAACAGAGGATCTTTAAATTTGTTGCCGTGACAGATTTCCTGTTCGCAGCACTCCAACTGGCCGTGGAGACCCACAAACTTGCATCGCTAACCGTCCGCCCTCCTGCCAGACAGCCGCTAATTGGCCATGTGATACCTGACTCGCTGAGCTGAGATGGCGGAACAGGAGCGAGCAGCCATTGCCATTCAGCCTCCATTACCCCGCTGAAAACTGCAAAGTCCAGCCACTGTTTTCAAATAATAGGGAGGAAACTGCTCTGATGGCGAATGTACTGATCAGGGTGGAAATAAGCCAACTAAAACAGAAACAGGAAGATCCCAGCTTTCAGCACTGTGTGTGTTGACGTCAAACAGGGCGGCTCCAATTAGCAATAGTACCTGAGATGTGGGGAATTGAGGGAAGTTAAAACCTCATAATGAACATTAAAAAACACATAGTTTAACCCCAGTGAACCCAGTCACTGAAAGGTAATGTCAATGGAGTTGAACATTTTCCATTTCAATTACCTTCACATAAGAAAGAGGAAATATTTTTAAAAACAGCTTAACTGTCAGAAATGTAATGGATATAAACACTGGAAAATCTTCATATATCCTCCAGCCATTGAATACTCTCCAATAATTACCTCTTCCAAAGTTATTTCCTGGAACCTGAGCTCTAATTATCACCACACTGGAATGCATAATGTACAATTCAGCATAAATTAAGTCCCTGTGTAGACCTAACTCATCGGGTTCCACTCACTGAAGCTTTGGAACTGGTTGACTTTATTAAGTATACAATATCTTTGGATTTTTTTTTGCACGTTCCTTATAATTGATTTTTGGTATTGAAGAAGAATTCACCCCTGCTTTAACCATCTTTCAAAGTAACTCTGATCTGCATTGGAACCCCTTATTTAACTAAATGTCTCCCGCACTTTGACTTAACTAAGGTTCCAGATTGAAGGAAAAATTATGACAAGATTCATCATACAAATGATGATACCCAGCTTCAGATGTATTTTTTCATATCTTATGTGATTTTAAAATATGAATCTGTGGAGCGATGTTCAAAAAACCGTGTGATATCTTCCTCAGCACCCATTACAGCATCTTTTACAGCTCAGGCTGGCAACTTTAATGCCAATAGGGGGAGATGGCAAGGAGAAATGTCACTGGTAATCTAGAGATATGGGTTCAGATCCAGCCATGAGAGTTGGTGGAATTTAAGTATAATGAACCAAAAGTTGGTGCCATGAAACCATCATCGATTGTTGTAAAAGCCCATCTGGTTCACCAGTGCACTTCTGGGAAAGAAATCTGCCATCTTTACCTGGTTTGGCCGACATGTGACTCCAGACCCACTACAATGTGGTTGACTCTTAACTGCCTTCTGGAATGATGTGGAGATGCTGGCGTTGGACTGGAGTGGGCACAGTAAGAAGTCTCACAACACCAGGTTAAAGTCCAATAGGTTTACTTGGAATCACAGGCTTTCGGAGCGCTGCTCCGGAGTTAACCTGGTGTTGTGAGACTTCTTACTGTGCCTTTCTGGAATGAGCACTCAGTTCAAGGGCAATTAGGAATGGGCAACAAACGCTGGCCTTGCCAGCGATGCTCATGAACCACGAAAGAATGAAAAGCAGCATAATATTATCCAGTTGGCTATACTTGCATCTGAGTTTCAGAAACCTCCTCAATTTCATAATGATTTCCTTCTGCGTTACGTTAAGAAGGTTCGAAAAGCCTGCTGTTAAACAATGTTCAACCAGCTATGCTTTTTCCTTATTTTGTCTAACCTGCCATTCCAGATTTTGCTTTAATATAAATTGTTTTCCATCGAAACCGCACTCAACTCGCCACTCCCAGTAAAAACCCAAACTATTTTCTTATAAAACCATTATTGCATTCCTCAAATGCCTTTCTTGCCGTCCTCATATACTAAAATAAACTTTGATTTGAAATATCCTCCAAAATTGCACTTTCCCTAAATGCTGGGGACACGAAGGTCAGGCAACATCTGTAGGAAGGACAGACAAAGTAACATTTGAAATGTACATCTTCTTCAATGCGACAAATAAAATATTCCTTTCTTTATATGGTTTAATCAATTTGTTCCACTGAATTCAGTGATGGAAGGATTCCGATCTTAAAACTTTGGGTTGGATTCTCCAATCCTTTTTAAAGTTCATTTGTCACAAGTAAGGCTTACATTAACACTGTAATGAAGTTACTGTGAAATCCCCTAGTCGCCACACTCCGGCGCCTGTTCCGATACACTGAGGGAGAATTTAGCATGGCCAATGCAGCTCACCATCACGTCTTTCAGACTGGGGGAGGAAACTGGAGCACCCAGAGGAAACCCACGCAGACACGGCGAGAACGTGCAGACTCCGCACAGACAGTGACCCAAGCCGGGAATTGAACCCGGGGTGCCTGGAGCTGTGAGGCAGCAATGTTAACCACTGTGCCACCGTGCCACCCTCTGTTGCAGCCAACAGAGATTTGGCCGACTTCTCCGTTCTCGCTGGCAGCACTGGTGTGAATGGCTGGAGAAACCTTATTTGCATTAATAATTCTGTTCAGCTAGTTCTGAGTGCCAAATCTCTTTCTGCGGAGCTGGGTTTCAAACTGGACATTCTACACAATGAACAACTATTGACAAAGAGATTGCGTCTAACAAGCTGTTTATTGCTGACCGGCCTGGGCTTAAGATCACTGACTGTTTGGTGTATCAACTGGCGAAACATGAAGTCATTCCCCTCGTGTTAATGTAGCAAAAATTGCCAAATTATTTTCTTTTGCTCCCCCTACCACCCACTGGAATTGATAGTATGATTGCTGTCAACTTGGCATTGAACAATCACATTTAGACTTCCAGCCCGAAGACAGGTGCTTTTATTCCATCTCACTGGGCTAGCCGCAAATGAAAGTGTAATGTCAGTCTTTGTAGATTATGCCATGCTGTCTGTCGGAGTGTATATTCAGCTTTATTAAAACAAGAATGAATATCAGCACTGTAACTCACATCTGAGAAGAGTTGGGTGCAGCAAAATTCATGAGCACAAAATATTAATGGGCTGTAATAACAAAATTACCAGAGTAATTTTCTTCTCTGTTCATTTCTAATGGAAGATAAGATATTCGAGGCCACAGACTTCTTCGTCCGAACAGCATTATTATTATACTACCTTTTCCCAGCAGGAGTCATGATTCCGGTGGGGAAGTTGGATTAATTCCATTTTTCAATGTGGGAATGATAGGTTTTGGAATTCCCTGTGGGAACTCATTCAACTTGAGAAAGTGAGTACATGAGACAATAGCCCTGGATTTTGAAGCTGAAATCTGTGTTGCTCATCATTTACACTGACAGAGCCACTCTCACGTGACAACTTGTTTATTTAAAAGAAAACACTGCAATATATATGCTACTGGAAAAACTTGCAATAAAGCCATACCGTTTTCGTCCATCTATGGTATCTGCTTTTGTAGTTGATCTCAGGCTGCTAGTCTTACCCGAGCCACTGAATAAACAAGATAAAAGTAGGTTGAGAAAGCATGAAGAGAAACATAATGCAACCAAAGTACTACACACTATCCAGTGAAGCAAAAGAGAACATAGAATCTTAAAACACATAATCATAATGAGATAATTATTTCGGTGATCAGCCATGATTAAAATGGATGGCGGAGCAGGCTTGAAGGGCCGAATGGCCTACTCACACTTCTAGTTTCTATGTTTCTATTAGTGTCTTTCATAAGGGACATGTGGTATGGAATTTTTGTCAATGTGCATATTATTGGGGCCATGCTATTAAACCAAAGACAAAAAAGAGGAGGAAGAATTAAAGTTATTTTCATTGAATGAACATTTGCTGCTGCATTTGTTGAAATTGATCCAAGACGTGGGTTCGACAGCAAGGAGAACTAAAGCACACAGTAACTTTGAATAAAAGTAACTACGTTTCATAGTCAGTCCTTTTGCCTTTCTCTGACTGAACAAGGCAGAACTCCATGTTTGCAACCTCAACTGGATACATAGAGCCTGGCTCACCATCCTCGGTGGGCCAAAGATATTTTTATTGATAAAAATGCTGATGACTCTCGGGTCTTTTCACCGATGATGGTGTTAAACAGGAAGCATTCAAAGAATGATGACGCAAAGCAAAAACAACCCTCTGGGTGCGGTTTTCCTGCCGCATTTGCCTCAAAACTGGAAAATCCCACCCAAGATCAATGGACCTTTGCCTCATCCATCGCCCCCCCCCGCCCCCCACCTGCTATGATTCCTTGGCAGACGGGATGGGAAGATTCCTCCCTCTGTCTCTGAGATGGTCTGATTTTTGTCAATGGAATAAGCAGTAGAATGTTACACTTTTGAGATTGTTGTATTAAATTCGTTAGCTTTGTCCGATTGAGGGGAGGTCGTGGTGTAGTGGTATTGTCATTGGACAAGTACTTCAGAGACCCAGGGTACACTGGTGACCTGGGTTCGAATCCCTACCATGGCAGATGGTGGAATTTGAATTTAATAACAATCTAGAATTTAAAAAGTCTATTAATGACTGTAAAACCATTGTTGTAAAAACCCATCTAATTCACTAATATAATGGGTAAGATTCTCTGGCTGCCCCTCAGTGTTTTCTCAGCGGGGGGGGGGGGGGGGGGAGGCTGTCCGCTGGCAATGCGATCCTCTGGTCACAGCACTGTCAATGGGAATTCCCTTTGAAGCCACCCCAAGCTGACGGTAAACCCAGAGAACCCCGCCAGCATGAACAGCCAGAGAATTCTGGCCAATACCCTGGCCGATATGTGACTCCAGACCCACAGCGATGTGGTTGACTCTGAAATGGCCTAGCAAGCCACTCAGTTCAAGGACTGTAAGTGTTGGCCAGCCAGTGATGCCTACATTCCATAAATAGAAAAAAAGCACAGATAGCACCAGACTGATACTATTAAATGATGATTAATATTTATGCTAGTTGAAGATGCCACAGTATTTCATAACTCATCTTCATCGTAGAAATCATAGAAATCCTACAGTGCAGAAGGAGGCCATTTGGCCCATCGAGTCTGCACCGACAACAATCCTACCCAGGCCCTATCCCCGTCACCTCATCTATTTACCCCACTAATCTCTCTAATTTACGCATCCTGGGACAATAAGGGGCAATTTAGCACGGCCAATGCACTTAACCCACACATCTTTGGAATGTGTGGGAGGAAACCGGAGCACCCAGAGGGAACCCATCTTCGTGGATAGTGCTCGTTTTGTACTTCAGTAACATATAACTCCTTTAAATGTGCACCAAGGTCAGTTTCTTGAAGTATTTTTTACCAAGTGTTTGCAGTACACCTCGAAGCAAAGCCGCAGCAATCTAATGTCAATCAGCAGGAAGGTTAAAGGACAAAATTCAGATTGAGAAAGAAAAGGACAGAGAATAACAGAATAAAAAACATGAAAACAATTTACAAAAACCTGGAGAATTACACAAATTCTCATGTGTGAATCAGTTACAAAATACATTAAAGCCATTTACAGAAAATAAGCAGCATTTTTCCACTTGGAATTTCTGATGCAAAATGTCCATCAGTGAAATATTTCTACCTGTTCAGGTATTCTTCAGATTTAGCTCCCTTTAGTGCAGTTTTGCCGTGGTTGACATCACTTGTCATATATCTGTTAATAAAGAACACATATTTCATTGAATAAGTATAAGAATGTATCACGGCTTGGTATGGCTCCTGCTCTGACCAAGACCACAAGAATCATAGAATCATAGAAACCCTACAGTGCAGAAGGAGGCCATTCGGCCCATCGAGTCTGCACCGACCACAATCCCACCCAGGCCCTACCCCCACATATTTACCCGCTAATCCTTCTAACCTACACATCCCAGGACTCTAAGGGGCAATTTTTAACCTGGCCAATCAACCTAACCAACCCTAAGAAACTACAAAGGGTCATGAACGTAGCCTAGTCCATCGCTCAAACCAGCATCCCATCCATTGACTCCTTCTACACTTCCCACTGCCTCGGAAAAGCAGCCAGCATAATCAAGGACCCCACGCAGCCCGGACATTCTCTCTTCCACCTTCCTCCGTTGGGAAAAAGATTCAAAAGTCTGAGATCACATACCAACCGACTCAAGAGCAGCTTCTTCCCTGTTGCCATCAGACCTTTGAATGGACCTATTATATATCAAGCTGACCTTTCTCTACACTCTATCTGTGACTGCAACACTATGTTATGCACCCTCTTCTTTCCTTCTCCCCAATGTACTCTATGAATGGTAGGTTTTGCTTAGTGCAATATTTTTCACTGTATCCCAATACATGTGACAATAAAAAATCAGATCAGATCAAATATGCACACCTCAAAATAAAAGTTGTCCCTCAATTTTGATGCACAACTTCGGCAGGGGGAGAGTGGGTTAGCGGTGTGGCCAGGGGGTGGGGGGGAAGATGGCTACAAGGTGGTCCGTCATCTATTGGCAGACTATTTTTAAAGCCTCAGCGATGGATAAGTGGAAGTTCCATTTGTGGTCAGAGTTGATAGTAAATCCAAACATACCAATGATCACAGTGAAGGAACTGTCAATAGTAAGAAATGAGTTTTTACACTCATGATGGATGAGAAAGAATTGTACTGTCAAGTATTAGGTGAAACAGAATTTTCATTGCCCTATACTAGGGTGTGGCAAAGATCAGTGTGCAGCAATATTGCACTGAGGATGAAATGAACATGTATACAGTGAATGCACATGATCGGAATGACATTGGTATATGTAGAGTGGAACCTGAGGCAAAAAGGTGAATAGGATAATGATCTGAGGAGGTAATTGACATAGTAAATAAATAAAATTGGAGAGATGATATGTGTCTGTGGGACTGAGTTGAAGGAGGAAGATTAGCAGACAAGTTGGAGTGATTTGAAAACACAACTAAAGTTTATTTATTAGTGCCACAAGTAGGCTTACATTAACACTGCAATGAAGTTACTATGAAAATCCCCCAGTTGCCACACTCTGGCACCTGTTCGGGTAGACTGAGGGAGAACTTAGTATGGCCAATGCACCTAACCAGCACGTCTTTCAGACTGTGGGAGGAAACTGGAGCATCCGGAGTAATCCCACATAGACATGGGGAGAATATGCAGACTCCGCACTGACATTAATCCAAGTTGGGAATCGACCTTGGGTGGTATTTTCCAGTTGTGACTGCAGCAATGCTAACCAGTGTGCCACCATGCCGCCCACAACTATTTCAGGAGAACAATGTTCAGAGGTATTTGTCTATAATGGCACCGAAGGTCCATGAATCCCAGATGAGCATCTTCAATCTTCTTCTTCTTTGGCAGTCCCTCAGGGCCAAGGATGACTCGCTTCCACACTAAAAATGAATTGTCAGGTGACTGAGGAGTCCAATGTTTGACCCAGAGTTTCTGGTACAGGTGGGGTAGAGGGGGTTAGCAGAGCAGGTGGGTGAATTGTCCAGGTTGCCACTTCAATCTAATGAAACTACTGCACACACATTGGCTCATTGTTAAACTCCATTTATCCACAGGTTGAAAATAATTTGGTTGCCACCTGTCTGATTTTGTATTAATTAATCAAAACATCAATTTTTTTTAAAGAAACTTATGGACCTGAATTCTCACCGTCGAGAGTTTAATGTTTATTTCCAAGTGTCACAAGTGAGCTTACATTAACATTGCAATGAAGTTGCAGCATGGTGGCACAGTGGTTAGTACCGCGCCTCACAGCGCCAGGGACCTGGGTTCAATTCCCAGCTTGGGTCACTGTCCGTGTGGAGTTTGCACATTCTCCCTCTGTCTGTGTGGGTTTCCTCCAGGTGCCCTGGTTTCCTCACACAGTCCAAAAGATGTGTGGGTTGGGTTGATTGGCCATGCTAAATTGACTCTAGTGTCAGGGAGATTAGCAGGGTAAATATGAAGGGTTGTGGGAATAGGGCCTGGGTAGGATAGTGGTCGGTGCAGACTCGATGGGTCAAGTGGTCTCCTTCTGCACTATAGGGATTCTATGATAAGATACTCCATGATTCTATGATAAGTTAGTGTGAAAATCCCCTACATGCGACTGGTAGCCACACTGATCAGTTTAAATTTTGCCCATCCAACTGTGGTCTCTGATGTATCTCCCATTTCCAAAGCTCCATGATGGGGCTAGCTGTGTGTGCTTTCACCTGTCCTCACCTTCCACCATCTCCATTACCTAAACCCCATGATGCTTGTGAGATATTTTTCAGCCCTACACCCTTGGGACTTCTAGCTCCAGACTACTGCTTGATCCCACCACCTGAGCTCCCCCAGTAGACCCAGATCCTTCAGCCATGTTTTGCGGAATTCTCTCACCAGCCAGTTTTGCCTCAACTGCCTCCCTGTTTTCCTAATACCCTGTCTCTTAGAGCAGGCCAATCCTTCTCCCACCCAAACTTCTTCAACCTCTTCCTCAACCCTCACGCATACCTGCCCTTGTATATCTCTTTATGTGAGGTGTAAGAAAATGAGTTGAGATGCCAAGGCCGAATAAGTTGCTGTGGAGTGATGTCGAGTAAAGGACAGACGTGTCCTCAGGAGGAGTGCTAGGTGACTGGACTCAGAGTCACCATTGAACCATGGAAACCCTACACTGCAGAAGGAGGCCAATCGGCCCATCGAGTCTACACCAACTCACCGAAAGAGCATCTTAATCCTGCCCTATCCCTGTAACCCTCACGCATTTAGCATGAGCTACTGACATGCGTTTGCCAAAGACTGGCTACCGTTGATAGATGCTGGCGCACTGACTCCTCCATCCATTCAGTCTGTAGCCCTCTTGGCTATAGTTTATGCAGGGGCTAAGGAGCCAATCTGAGGAATCCTGTCATCTCAGGAAAATTTATGTCAAAGGCATACACATGTTTCTTTTATTTCACTCTAAAAATACAGAATTTCCTTTAATTTAATCAATCAATATCATTTACAAGACATTCAATTCAATCAAAACGATGAATTGAAAGTGGCACATGTTGACGCAATGGTCCCTTTCCTTTTGAAGCATCATTTTAAGGACTCAGTTCAACACTTACTGAGATTCTTCTGGTTTGCTTTTAATCCAGTCATTATCATTCAATAAGCGGGTCCTCTTTTTTGCTTCCCGAATGACCTGATCGCGGTCTTCATCTGAAATTGAGGATTTACAGTTTGTCAACAGTTATGGTTGAAGACACATCACAAAGGGTAGCAAAGGTGTTTCATCAGAAAGTAACAAGGTCGGTAAAAGAAAAAGCCATTTAATTATCAGGTTTATCCCATTCAGGTCCTCATTTGCACCAAAAGTTTTTATTTCCTATCCTTTCTGTTTTCTGTATTTTGCCATTCTTCCACCTTAGTAGGAACATTGGAATGCCTGTTCTAACATTCAGTAAGATAGGGCTCAACCAGGATCTAAACCTCATCTCCCAATTTCAGTTCTGTAACCCTTAAAACATTTGCCGAGCAGAAATCTATCAATCTTTGTTCTGAAACTTTCAATTGGTCTTGCCCCAACAGCCTTTTGGAGGAAAGAATTCCTGATTCGGGAGCACGCATTACCCTTTGTATGAAGAAGTGCTTTCTGAATGGTCCTCGTTCCAATTTTAAGGCTTTACATTGCCTTATTTGGAACATCTCCATCACAGGAAATATCTATCCTTTAATATCAAATACTTTAATACGATCAAACATTTCAATTGGATCTCCCCTTAATCTTATATCTTCATAGAATCATAGAATCCTACAGTGCCAAAGGAGGCCATTCAGCCCCCACCGAGTCCACACTGACCACAATCCCACCCAGGCCCTATCCCCATAACCCCATGCACTAACCCTAGCTAGTCCTCCTGACACTAAGGGGCAATTTAGCATGGCCAATCCACCTAAGGAGGATAGTCAATGCAATCCTTCATCATAATTTAACCCATTCAGCACCAGTATCGTTCTGGAGAATCTGAGGTGCACCCCCTCTAAAGATGATGAGCTGGATTCGCTGACCTCGCCCGCGGCTGGGATTCTCCGGTCCCGCTGCAGTGAACGGAGATTTGGCTGAGCACCCAATTCTCCGTTCTCGCTGGCAGCGGTGACAGGGTGTGAACGGCTGTTGAATTCCAGCCGATATATCCTTCCTGAGGTATAGTAGCCAGAACTGAAAGTATTATTCCATATGGGGTCTTACCAGAAAGTTACCATAACTTCTAAAACTTTGTGAACACGCTCCATTAGCCCCTTTAGCACCACAGGATAAGGATTTGGTTTTTAATGCTTCAGTTGCATAAGGTGAACTGCAGGAACTCACCAAGGCTCCTTAGACAGCACCTTCCAAACCCACGAGCACTTCCATCTCAAAGGACAAGGGCAGCAAATATATGGGAAGACTACCACCTGCAAGTGCCCTTCCAAGCCACTCACCATCCTGACTTGGAAATACATCGACCATTCCTTCACTGTCTCCGAGTCAAAATCCTGGAACTCCCTCTCTAACAGCACTGTGGATGTACCAACAGCACATGGATGGCAACGGTTGAAGAAGACAGCTCATCACCAACTTCTCAAGGGTAATTAGGGATGGATAATGAATTCTGACGTAGCCAACGACACCCACACCCCGTGAATGAATAATAAAAAATGTTTAGTCATTAGGATAGACTTTCTCCTTTGGGAACTCATCAGGTAGACTATGCTTGAGAGAAGGCAGCTACACATCACTTTTCCTTCCCCAGACTTCAAATTCCAGAAACAAGTTTCTCATCGAGATATCAGTCTTTCAAGATTGCCTCTTTCCAGTAGCCAAGTGGCCCAAAAGTGCCTTGTGTTTTTTTGTCCCTGAAGGGACATAAAATAAGTTATTTTATTTGGCTTTGACCCGTCCAGGATGTTGGTAGACCCCCACTGTTCACAAAAGGGTCAGAGTAAATGATAATATATATTTGGCCTCTGACCTAGGTTCGGTTCTCGGCTTGGGTGACTGTCTGTGTGGAGTCTGCACATTCTTCTTGTGTCTGCGTGGGTTTCCTTCAGGTGCTCTGGTTTCCTCCCATAGTCCAAAGATGTGCAGGTTAGGTCATGCTAAATTGCCCCTTAGTATCCTGGGATGCATATGTTAGAGGGATTAGCGGGGTAAATATGTAGGGTTACGGGGTTAGGGCCTGGGTGGGATTGTGGTCAGTGCAGACTCGATGGGCCGAATAGCCTTCTTCTGCACTGTAGGATTCTATGATTCGATGAAATGAATGCTTTTATCTCAGCAGTTTTGCCATGAGAGGCAGACATGTTGTCAACAGCTCCTTTCAGGATAAAAGGCCGATCTTCAAGTGTTCTGATCTTTTTGTAGCATCTATGAGCTGTTTCTTCTTTCATGTTTTGTGTTGACTCTCCAAATGTGCTGCACTGGTTTAGGATAACTGTTCGCTTTTGGGTCCCGCCGTGACAGGGTCGGAAAATTCCGGCCTAAGAGTTCAATCATAAGGCCAGCCCTGAAAAGTCCAATCAACAAGAATGTGGAAGAGGGAAATAAGTCAAAATCAGAACCGAGATAAAATGGTGGGAAAATCTTGTAGGCCGCACTGCTCTGTCTACCTGGGCCGGAATTCTCTGCCCTCACTGGGATTCTCCAGTCCCATTGCTGAGCGCCAAGTTCTCCGTTCTCGCTGGCAGCGGTAGTGGGGCATGTGAGACCGGAGCATTCCAGCCCCAGATTCCCAATATGTCATCTAGGTGAGCCAGAAGCAGTAATTCATAAAATCTGCCCAATATCCTTGTGCTCCAAGTTACATATATTTATTAGTAGGCGTATATTAACACTGCAATGAAGTCACTGTGAAAATCTCCTAGTCACAACACTCCAGTGCCTGTTCGGGAACACCGAAGGAGAATTTAGCATGACCAATGCACTTAACCAGCACGTCTTTCAGACTGCGGGAGGAAACCGGAGCACCCAGAGAAAACCCACGCAGACACAGCGAAAACGTGCAAACTCCACACAGTTACCCAAGCCGGGAATTGAACCAGGGTCCCTGGTGCTGTGAGGCAACAATGCTAACCACTGTGCCACCATGCCACCCTCATGTTTACCCTTTAGCTATCAAAGTACAAGTGTCAGATTTACCTGCCCTGTTGCACACCCACCTAAAGTAAGTCCAGTTATTTTTCCAATTATTTATAATCAATATAAATACGAATATAAATTCTGATCAAAGAAGTAATTGAAGAGATTGATCCCTTGGCGTGTTTTCACTTTGAGCATGGCTGCTGTTTGATCAAATCTTGAGAGAGGAGGAATTAAAATCCGCCCAAAAAGGTGATAGGTGAGAATCACTTCTTCCTAACTTCTGAAAATCAATTGCTCTGAAGTTAAAGTTAACATTCTTGCCAATAATTATGGAAGGTGATATCTTAACTTATTCAATAATAATACAACATCTGTGACTGTTCCTAATACAACTATCCCTTTTGAGTCTTGATCACTTTATCCTAACAGTGGAAGTCCCAGGTAATAAAATATATAGGGCTAGGCTTTGAGTTGGGATTATTGTAAAGTGCCTTTAAGGGGTAGCAGCATGCTATCACTTTAAGGCAAGTGGGTCATGTCATCCGCCATCTGTTTCACTTTGTCCTGGGACAGAACACAGACATACAATCCTGTTGCTGATGTTTTCAAGCTTTCGATCCATGTTCACATGTGCCTGTTCCGAATGCATGAACCCACTGTGTGTTTGCAGAATTCTTTATGCACAAATTGGACACGTCAGGATTGACAGCAGAAGAGTTAATTGATCTCCAAAAGAGATGGGGTGAGATTCTCCGTTCTCCCATCTGGTGTTTCCTGCCAGCGGGAGGTGGCGCGTTTTTTGCTCGCAGCAGGGTTCTCTGGTCCCGTCACTGTCAATGGGAATTCCCATTGAGGCACCCCACGCCGGCGGGAAACCCGTGGGCTGTGCTGCTGGCGGGACTGGAGAATCCGGTCGTGAACTACATTGGAAGACCGGTTCAGAATCAGGTTAAACTTCTGTATCCAACGATTAGAGTTCACGTCAGTTTAACAACAGCCTACAGAATCCAGAGAACATTTCGTCCGTGGATGCAGACAAAAGAGTAAGCACTGAGATTTTTTAGAACTGGCAAAAAGAATTACTGAGTTGCTGATGGCATCCACTCCATTGGAATCATTCCAGCAAGATCTGCTGGAGAAGCCCATAACATAGAGCATCGAGAACTATTCAAGGATAGATGCAAGCATGCAATGATCCTCGCAGGTCGACAGAGCTGACAGGTCCTAAATACAATCCTAATTATTGACATACCTATCAAAACCTAACAAGGTATGTGGAAGGTCTGACCTTCTGCAGGCAGCAAGGATATGCCCATCTCCCTATCAATAATGCAAAACACATGGCAGAAAGGGCCATTGGCAGTGACAATGCACTGGAGCAAAGGCTACAAAGAGCTATACAGTGATCCACACAGACTGTACACAACCGTACCTACAAGCAGTAAAGTATTCGGTATCCTGTCAGAAACATATATTCGAGATGACTGACAACCCAGAAACTAATGATGATCTGCATAATGAGCCAAAAAGCAGTGAACAGATGTTTCACACCATCAATACCATGGCAAACATGGCTGCCATTACATCAACCAAAATGTATGCCAAGATTAAACTTATCGAGCCTAAGAAAGTGGATAACTACTCATGATTGGCCAAGATTGACACAGGCAAGTGCCAACATACTACCCCTGTGAATTCTAAAAGATATGGAAGGCCATGGTGAAACCTACCATTGTGAAACTTTCAGTTTACAATAGTTTATTAATTCCGTATGCAGATTCAATAGTCTGGCAGTCCAAGTAAAATCAATCCTCCTGGGTGCCACAATGTTTCATATCATGGCGTCTAAAGGTTCGGCAATCACAGGTCTACTAGCATGCTGTGACCTCACACTAGTGTAATCTACTGAATTAGTCAGATCTCGTACGGCAGACAAAACTCAGAAACTACTCCTAACACCTCAGTTCATGACCTAACATTGGAATATTCAGAATATTGCAACCAAACTGGCTGCAATGTTACACTTTTAGAAGAATGCAAGTCTACCCATTGATTCACCAAATAAGCACAGCATCCACTTACAAAACAAGTTGAAGGTTGAACTAGACAAAGTGGAGAAAGACCAAATCATTGGAAGAGCACAAGAGCACACAGACTGGTGAAGCTCAGTTACATGTCATAAGAAGGACAGATCATTGAGAGTATTCCTTAATCCATGATGATTAAACACAGCTTTGAAGCATCATCTTTACAAAATACTCACATTAGAAGAGCTAAATCCATGATTTGCAGGTGCAAAATTGTTCTCAAAGCATGATGCCAAGCATGACGACTGATCAGTATATCTCACGGAAAAGTCCCAGGATCTTAGTACATCATATACTGTTTCCAGTGTTTTCCTTTTGGGCTGTTAACCAAAATTTCTTTCAATAGCAGCAACACATGCACTGTGCCAGGGTGCATCTGTATTGCTGCTGTCATTGTGGGAAGAACAAAGGAAGAACATGACCATAATCTTCACTTACTGATGTAAGCAGCACATGATGAAGGCTTGGAGCTGAACCATCTGAAATGTGCCATCAATGTGCAGCAGATCGATTTTTTAGGTTCCCTTTATTCTGCCGCTGGCATATGTCCCAATCCAAGTAACGTAGAAGATATTAAAGCCATGCCATCTCCTCAACATAAGGAAGATCTTCAAAGATGCCCGGGTCTCGTTAATTTCTTGTATCCATACATTACCAATTTCATCCAAACACTGAGGGAATTGTTGAGAAAGGCCTTTCCTATGGCATGAAGGCCGAATGAATAATTTGCATGGTGAATTGTCGAACGTAGATAGACCAAACCAGGTCTACACATTACAATGTTGTAGAGCGACACCTTTAAGTGCAACTATTCAATCACAGGCAGAGCTCATGTTTGGCAGACCAGTGTGGACCAATTTATCTCCTCTCAACCCATTCTACTCCCTCAGGAACTCAAGAAAAACTGTTAAAACTGCAAAAGAGGATCACCAATGCCCACGAGAAAAATGTAGGTACAGAATTGCCAGGTTTACGGTTGGGACAAGAAGTTCACATCCAGGATTCCACAAAAGCTACATGGTAACCACCTGAGGTGATAAGGATTTGTTCAGAACCAAGGATCTATGACATTATCACACACAAAGACACAATGGGGCGGAGTAACCAAAGACAAATCAGATCCATTCCAGCTCCTCGACCATCGTGCAGTCTTGTGGCATTTAGGACAAGATCCAAAATTAAACCAGGAACAACATGCAAGAATGACAATCCCTAGATTACTGGGAACAAGTAAAGAAACCTCCAGACAAGGTTACCATCACCACATCTGGGCATATCAGTAGATTACCTCTATGCCTCATAGATTCATGGATTCACAAGTCTTATGCACTTATGTAATGGAAACAAAACAGGGACATAATAGTTTTGTGGGGGGAGTGAGCATAAGAAAGGGGATGCTTTAAGGGATTTAAGGGATGGCAGCATGCTATCACTTTAAGGGAAGTGTGTCAAGTGATCCAGTAAGAAGTCTCACAACACCAGGTTAAAGTCCAACAGGTTTATTTGGTAGCACGAGCTTTCGGAGCGCTGCCCCTTTATCAGGTGACTGGTGTTGTGAGACTTCTTACTGTGCCCACCCCAATCTCCAGCATCTCCACATCAAGTAACCCAGCCTCAGTTTCACTTTGGCCTGGAGTAAAACCCTGCTGCTGATGCCCTCAAGCTTTATATCCATGTATTTATGTACACATGTGCCACTCTTAATAAATAAAACACATAGGGTGTCATTTTGCGCCCACGTTCACCGTGAGCGTAAACGGTGACGCAGCTTGGGTCACTGTCTGCGCAGAGTCTGCACGTTCTCTCCGTGTCTGCATGGGTTTCCTCTGGATGCTCCGGTTTCCTCCCATTGTCCGAAAGACATGCTGGTTAGGTGCTAAATTCTCCCTCAGTGTACCCGAACAGGCACTGGAGTGTGGCGACAGTAACTTAATTGCAGTGTTAATGTAAGCCTACTTGTGACACTAATAAATAAACTTTAACCCGACAGTCCCTCTGGCTGACTGCAAACTCTTTCCCCGCTTGACTGGTGACACTGAAACTCACAACCTCCCCCCACCTCCCGCCCTACACAATGAAAACCATTTCCTTGTGAGAATTTTCTCCAGAGGCGGGCGAGAATTTTCTCCAGAGTGAGCTGATAATTTTTCTAACTCTCAGTACCTACCTCGAGGCTGTAAGTCCAGCCCATAATTTTTGAATGTTGATTCCCTACAACAGGAATCTCTTTGGGATCCTTTCACAATGCTTTGTATAGTATTCTGTTTGTGTCAGTGGGCAAAAGTTTTCACAAAAGATAGATCAACAAAAATAAAAAAGGGAGCTTTTATTTTTCATTTATCCTTAAAACACACCTCACTATTGTAGGGGTAAAATGTACTTCTTCGACCCGTGATGTAACTCTGTGCATAAATAAGAATCATAGATTCCTTAAAGTGCAGAAGAGGCCATTCAGCCCATTGAGTCTGCAATGACTCTCTGACAGATTATCTTACCCAAGCCCTCTTCCCCGCCCTATCTCTGTAACCCCACAGATTTACCATGGCTAATTCATCTAATTTGCACATCTTGGGACACTATGGGGCAATTTATCATGGCCAATCCACCTAACCTGCACATCTTTGGACTGTGGGAGGAAACCAGAGCACTCGGAGGAAACCCAAGCAGACACGGGGAGAACATGCAAACTCCACTCAGATAGTCACCCAAGGCCGTAATTGAACCCGGGTCCCTGACGCTGTGAGGCAGCAGTGCTGAGCACTGTGCCACCGTGCCGCCTTGTAGAGATGGATAACAAAAGAATATTGGGTGCATCAGTGTTCACACAATCCAGTAAATGGTGAGTCCTACTATCACTTTCGAGATGCTTTGTCATCATTAATTAATCATTCAATGACATCCCTACTGACATTCATTGGAGGTCAATAGTAAACAGACATTCAGCATTTTCCAACTGGATCCAAGAATAGAATTATTGTTTATCTGCGAATAAATCCCAGCAAGAATATCAAAGTCACAAACCTGTACGAGTATTTTGCGTATCTGAGAAACTGTCTGCTAGTTTGCGAAAGAATGACATTTCCAATGATTTGAACTGGCTATCACTTCTTCAATGAAGATGAAATCTTCAACAGGTTCACCTAGGAGCAAAAGAGGCAAAGTTTAGATAAAATTCCTAGTTCATCACCTGTTCAATTTATTAATCACAGGATACAATTTGGAGGAATAATATCAGAACAAATCAAATGGACAATGTCCACGGTAGCGTTGAGATTGCAGAGAAAAACGGAAAACAGCTGTAGGGAATGGGAATTGTCTTTGTGAAAGAGGATTTGCACAACAGTCCGCAAATTTGAGGAAACACATTTCTAACTATGGAATCACAATTTACATGCTAGATAAATTTGGGTTTATAATCTGTTAAGAGTTGTTGAAGGGAAGCCTTGCATGTATACTTGGACTGAAAAGTGGTCTTCTTGGCCACAGTCTACTTTGGTCAACCTCCTCCAGCAAGAACAACACGTCAGCATCAACAGTAGTACTGGTCATATGTTTCCCCTGTGAACAACGATTCAGCTTTTCTGTCACCATTAAGATTTCCTTTACCAACTGCTGCAGACAGTACACAGGGCTTTTGGAAAACACACAATAGTTCTTTGAGCCAAAGCCCAATATGGTTGGGACTCAAGCTGGCATAGGCAGGCAGCTGCTTCTAATGACTAACTGTGTGCTAGCAGTGTTGGTGCCTCTACTGTTAACATTGATTGTTACTACTTCCAAATTTAGAATTGTGCATTGTCTAAATGGCTGGGCAGTTCATGCTATGCATTGACTGAGCTGTTTGGGGCATCAGCACTGTATTTTGTTTAGGGAGTGTTAGCATTGTCTGAATTATAATGTCAGCATTGTCTGAACTTTAGGCAGCATTGTATGAACTCTTGGAGAGTTACCTGTGTTTTACCTGAGGTGTCGCGATACATTGCCAACTATCTCTGTATATCTCTGTGGGCAGCACGGTGGCACGGTGGCACAGTGGTTAGCACTGCTGCCTTACAGCGCCAGGGACCTGGATTCGATCCCCAGCTTGGGTCACTGTTTGTGTGGAGTTTGCAAATTCTCCCTGTGTCTGCATGGGTTTCCTCCGGGTGTTCCGGTTTCCTCCCACAGTCCAAAGATGTGTGAGTTAGGTGGATTGGCCATGCTAAATTGCCTCTTAGTGACAGGGGGACTAGCTAGGGTAAATGCATGGGGTTACGGGGATAGGGTCTGGATGAGTGTGTGGTCAGTGCAGACTCGATGAGCTGAATGGCCTCCTTCTGCACTGTAGGATTCTATGATTCTATGATATCACATTACAGGAAGAACATCAGGTGACTGTTATTCAATTTTATCTCCCGTTTCCAATATTGTCTGTGTACCTTCAGAGTCCAATACTCAAATGTTATCCATA
The DNA here is from genome assembly GCF_964213995.1 of Mustelus asterias. Lineage (NCBI taxonomy): Eukaryota > Metazoa > Chordata > Chondrichthyes > Carcharhiniformes > Triakidae > Mustelus > Mustelus asterias. The sequence continues at coordinate 14,918,147 of NC_135810.1, read as the reverse complement.
TAATCACCCTTTCTATGTCATGAAAAAACTGTTCAGTGTTTTGCATACAGACCGGATATTCTGAACACAAACAAAGGTATATGTTTCTGCAAAACTCCGGAAATCAAAGTTTACACGTCAATTTCAAGCTAGGTAATGCAACAAGTCCTGGATAAATATCACTGCAATTCTGTATGTCTGATACGCACACAAATGTTTGCCCATGTTGACTGATTTTTCAGAATTAATGTACAAGCATTGTGTCAAAAGCATTCAGAAAACCTTTTTAGTTATGTGCCCAAGCGCTCAGTGCATGGGAGTAAGTCTCAACCAAACACATTTCTTGTGCATGACATTAGAAGAACCACATAGAGATCTAACATTTGGGGAGCCTCCGATTGGCCCTTAAAATACATTAAAAGGAATTTCTTGCAGCAGTCCAAAGTTGTGCAGGTTAGGTGGATTAGTCATGGTAAATGCGCAGGATTACGGGGATAGGGTGGGGTATGGACTTGGGTAAGGTGCGCTGTTGGAAAGTCGGTGCAGACTCAATGGGCTGAATGGCCTCTGACTGTACTATGGGGATTTAATGGATTCTACGATTCTAGGGTAGCACGGTGGCACAGTGATTAACACTGTTGCCTCACGGCGCCAAGGACCCGGGTTAAATTCCAACCTCGGGCAACTGTCTGTGTGGAGTTTGCACATTTTCCCTGTGTCTGCGTGGGTTTCCTCCGGGTGCTCCAGTTTCCTCCCACAGTCCAAAGATGTGGGGGCAAAGTTGATTGGCCATGCTAAATTGCCACTTAGTGTCAGGGGGATTAGCAGGGTAAATACCTGGGGTTATGGGAATAGGGTCTGGGTGGGATTGTTGTTGGTGCAGGCTTGATGGGCCGAATGGCCTGTTTCTGCACTATAGGGATTCTATGATTCTAGTCTCCGCTGTGGTTCAACTGGTAGAATTCTCACTTTTGAGTCAGGAGGCTGTGGGTTCAGGTCTCACTCCAAAGTACTGAGCACAAAAATCTAGGCTGACAGTTCCGGTTCATTCCAGTGCTGCACTGTCAGCGGAGCCCATTTTCAAATGAGAGGATGTTTAAAAAAATCCAATGACACTATTCTGAAGCACAGGGGATTTGTTCCTCGTGCCCTGGCCAATATTTATATCCTGATCATGATAACAATAAACAGAGTATTACCATTACCACATCGCTGTTTGAGGGAGTTTGCTCTGTGTAATTCAGTTGCTACATTCCTACCTTACAACAGTGACTATACCTCAACAGTATTTAATTAGCTGGAAACCACTTTGGGACATTGGAAAGTTGCAAAAAGTGCTGCAGAAATGTATGTCTTTCCTTGACTCAATTCCCTTTGATATATCCTTTTTGTTATTGGATTAATGTGAGTCAGAGTAGTATTTTAATGCTGAAATGGACAGAAGAAGAATAGATACAGTAATTCATTCCACGGTATTTTGAAGACAGTTAATAATTATAAATTCTCGTAATGGATCTAAGGTGATAAACTTTTTCTGACTGTCCTGTTGGACAAAGTAGTTGGATAATGATGAATTGATTGTCAGTAGAAACAACGTACATTGGTAACCAGTCTTCACATAGCAAGCTGTCACCCACAACACAAAATGTAAGGTTGACATTTCCAATTAAACAACTAAAAATGCTTGTATCCTTTTCTGCTCAACCCTTTATACCCATCTTATAGGAGCAGACTCAGGGGCAGAAGGGTGAAACAATTACCAAGGGAATGGTTCACTTGAGTTATAAACTGGATGGTTCATACTGAAAAATTGGTTTTCACATGTCCCTTAGGGTAGGATACTTCCCATCTTTAACTAGCCTGGCCTTTATGAGGCTGACACCCCACACCAGCATGGTTGACTGTTCCTTTGAAATGGTCTAGCAAGCTCCTCAGTCATATCAAACCACTAGGAAAGAGAATAAGAATAAAAATGGGCAGATCACTTGGCTGCAACCTTGGTATCAAATTAAGACACAATGACAGCACATTCAGCCAAGGCGATCTCGCAAAATCCTGCTCACTAACATTTGAGTCTGGCTCCAAAGTTGAGAGAGAGGTCCCTCAAAAGTTAGTCAATATTAACCTGACATCAGAATCAGTCAATGTCTCAGACTTCTTCATCACCATCCCTGGATATATTTTATCACGATGTGGAGTTTAACCCTAGTGTTGTTAAAGCTCTTACTATATTTTATCACACCAGCAGGACAAACAGTAGGAGCATAGCGACATACAGTCTGATGATAGTCCTCCTCGTTGACTCTGGATCTCATGAAGACTTGTGGCTTTGGAGCCATCAACATCCAAGAACCCACCCTTGACTGAAAACTGAACTGCAAATCCATGTTAATGCCTGGACATTGTTGCAGATCAGAGACTCACAATTTCACTATGAATAACTCGTTTCCTGACTTTACAAAGCCCCTTCATTATACAGGGGGCATGGGCCAGGAGTGTAATTGAGTACACACATTTTCCTGGATGGGTGCAACTCCAACAACACTCAAAAAGCTCAATAACATCCAGAACAAAGCAATCAAATAGATTGACACCCCATACATTGGTTTTAACACCAATTCCCTCCAGTATTGACGTATAATGGCTGCAGTGTGTACTAGCTACAGGATGCACTGCAGACATTTACCAATGCTTCTTCAGCAGCACATCCCAAGACAGTGACCTCCACCACATTGGAAGGACAAGGCAAGAGAAGACTTATCAACTCCAATTTCTACAAGTCACACACTCTTCTGACTGGGACATGTATCATTGTTCCTCAATTGTCAAACTAGGTCAACTTCCTGCAATTCCCTACCTAAGAATATCCCTCCTCCCACACAGACAGACTGTAAAAATGGAAACCACTGCGGGGCAACCAGGGAGGGCAAAAATAAGCCTTGCCAGCAATACCCACACCCCAGGGCTGAATTTCACAAAAACCTGACCTGTTTCAACATTGAGATGTGTAATCAAACGGCAATGAGGAATTCTGTTGAGATGGGTAGCTGAATTAATGGATATATCAAGAACATGTCACTCTCTCCTCATTATATTACATGATTGTTTTATGTTGCGGTCCGTGCAAGCTGTCGTCAGCACTCACTTAATCATTGTTCAGACTTAAACAGGCTATTGAAAAACATATAAGTTAAAGAAATCAACTAAAAGAGCAGGAATGTTTTATTTTCCTGGCTGGTGTGAATGAAGTATTGCACTGTGTTACGTTTCACTACTTAAAATACTTGCAATTTTTATCAATGGAGAATAACAGGTGGAATATGACGTGAGCTATTAATGCATCATTGCTTATTTTGCAGTGCCACTGAAGATCAATTTCACCTTTCATCGTGAAATGATTACATGCTCTCAAAGGAAACTCAACTTTTGTTACTTTGTTCAGATGCTGTCCAGCTTAAGATCATAGAAACCCTACAGTGCAGAAGGAGGCCATTCGGCCCATCGAGTTTACACCGACCACAATCCCACCCAGGCCCTACCCCCACATATTTTACCCACTAATCCCTCTAACCTACGCATCCCAGGACACTAAGGGGCAATTTTTAACCTGGCCAATCAACCTAACCCGCACATCTTTGGACTGTGGGAGGAAACCGGAGCACCCGGAGGAAACCCACGCAGACACAAGGAGAATGTGCAAACTCCACACAGACAGTGACCCGAGCCGGGAATCGAACCCAGGACCCTGGAGCTGTGAAGCAGCAGTGCTAACCACTGTGCTACCGTGCCGTTTTGGTCTCCTTTTCTGAGGAAGGGTGTTCTTGCTCTCGAGGGAGTGCAGTGAAGGTTTACCAGCCTGATTCTGGGGTTGGCGGGACTGATTTATGAAGAGAGATTGACTAAATAATGGACGGTTTATCGTTTGCGTGGATAAGGAAGACTGAATTATTTAAGAAGCGGGTGAAAATTGTTTAGCCATTGATGCCAAAGTGCTGGAAATACTCCAGCATCTGTGGAGAGAGAAATGGAGTTCACACTTTGAATTGAATAGATTCTGAAGAAGAGTCATTTTCACTCATCCCGAAGCCGTAAAATCCCGCCCGAGGTCAACGGACTTTTCCCTTGTCCACCCCTTGCGTACTCCGATTCCCGTAGCGGGCGGGGTGGTAAAATTCCAGCCATCAACTCTGTTTCTCTCTCCACAGATGCTGCCAGACCTGCTGGGTTTTTCCAGATGTCCATTTTCCAACATCCACTGTATTTGGCTTTTATTATAGGGCATGGGCAGCCAGTTTTATACTCTGCCCTTCTTACTTCTCCATGTCCCGTCAGCGGATAAGGAACCCCTGTGTCATAAGGGCTGCTGAGACACTATTGCTCACGTTGCACAACTGTCCCAGGTGAATCTCACGGCCAACTTTTCTGTCGCCCATGAAACAAAGTGAGAAGTTCTGAGTCACATCATAAACTGTCAATATCTAAACCAGTTAGGGCAGTGATTCAGATTCTAGTTCCATGCAATCGGTTAAGAAAAGAGTTTCTAGGTGGAGGTTATAAATTGTATCATTTACACATGTACCTTTACACAATGACATTTCACTCCTCGGTGAAATTGACAATCAAATACTCAACTTGGTGTCGCCAATCCTCTCCCTGCTTATAAGGCTTCGATTTGGATAGAAACTGAATTATTCCAGCAATTACACTTGCCCTGGTTCTTTTCCACCATGAACATATGAATATTTCTTGTTGATTTTGAAATTTGCAGTTTTGGTCTCCTTTTCTGAGGAAGGGTGTTCTTGCTCTCGAGGGAGTGCAGCGAAGGTTTACCAGCCTGATTCTGGGGATGGCGGGACTGATTTATGAAGAGAGATTGACTAGGTTAGGATTGTTTTCACTGGAGTTCAGACGAATGAGGGGGGATTTCATAGAGACTTATGAAATGTTAACAGGACTAGACAGAGTAGATGCAGGAAGGATATTACCAATGGTGGGGGAGTCCAGAACCAGGGATCACAGTCTGAGGATTTGGGTAGACCATTTAGGACGGAGATAAGGAGACATTTCTTCACCCAAAGAGTGGTGAGCCTGTGGAATTCATTACCACAGGAAGTAGTTGATGCCAAAACATTGAATGTTTTCAAGAGGCGGCTGGATATAGCACTTGGAGTGAATGGGATCAAAGGTTATGAGGAGAAAGTAGGATTAGGCTATTGAGTTGAATGATCAGCCATGATCGTAATGAATGGTGGAGCAGGCTCGAAGGGCCAAATGGCCTCCTCCTGCTCCTATCTTCTGTGTTTCTGTTTCTATGTTAGTTTCTGTCAACATTCACTTTAATTCCAAGGATCATGCTTGTTGCTACTTATCTATCTATTGGTTCTTGTAATCCTTCTTCCTTGTTTGCTGCTAGTCATATTCAAATCTAACCGATGTTGTCATCCCCAACACCCCCTCCACTCCCACAATCTTAATGGCAGATTTCACGTCTTCAATCACTTCTTTGATCATTGCTTCTGCATACACATTGAAGAGGACTGGTGATAAATAACCCTCTTGTCAAACTCCTTTTCAAATTACAAATTCCCAAAAAATATTCATAAATTCATTGCAAGAAAAAGGACAAGAAAAGGTTCAAGAATTCAAGTATTTAATAAGTAAATCTGAAGATGGAAGGCACAACAAGAAACAAGAACGAGTATTGCTGTGGGAGATACTGTGTTTGGTAAGATGAGACAGTCACTAATCGGAAAGCTGAATGCACAACTCAAGAAGCGACTGGTGAAGAAACCTGATTTGGAGTGTTGTTCTGTGTGGGGGTGAGACTTGGACTTCACTGAAAGAGAAGTTAAACAGCTCAGAAATGTAGATGAGAATGGAACGGATCTGGGCAGAAAAAAGTGACAAATGATGAGGTGCCAAAGAGAATAAGTAAACGAATTTGCTGAACGCAATCAGCAAAAAAGCACTGAGACTGGGTGGGCACATCACGAGAGGAAGCAGATTAGTAAGAAACATTATGGAAGGAAGACTTCAAAGAAAAAGAGGAAGAGAAAGGAAGAGAATATCACTGTTGGGTAGCTTGTCAACTGAAGTAAGTTATTGAAAAATGAAAATCATCAAAGAAGAATCATAGAACCCCTCCAGTACAGAAGGAGGCCAGTCAGCCCATCGAGTCTGTACCGACCACAATCCCACCCAGGCCCTATTCCAGTAACCCCACACATTTACCCTGCTAATTCCCCCGATACATGAGTCAATTTAGCATGGCCAATCCACCTAACCCACCCATCTTTGGACTGGCACAAGGATAGAAAGACATGGAAAGGTTACTACAAGCCAAGGAACTCCAAGCAGAGCACACATGATGATGATGGTGATATTACTGGATGGGACAAAGTTTCTGGAAGAAAATAACATTGAGTTCATAACATATGCCATTATTGATGCATAAAACTGTTAGCAAGTTCAGGGGAATAAGAAATATTCCATAAATTGCAAACCTCTCAAATTTTCTGGTCAATTTATGCCATTTTGTTAATGGCCTCATGCACATTGGTGTCTCCCCCTTAGAACTTGCAACACTTGTACATTAATTACCATTAAGACGTCACATTAGGTGACGGATCATCATGAACAGCATGGGTACCGCTTGCGTAACATGGTCACTGTTACTAACATCGCAATCAATCTCTCCAATCCAGAAAGGGAACCATTTAAACTTGACTCCAGCAAATCCTTAGAGATTTTTAGAAACTCAATATTTGAATGGTTTACATTTTTTCTTACTTTTTCCTTGTAATTCTTTTTTCTCTCTTTCTTCATCCAATCTTCTTCCACTCACTTTATTTCTCTTTGTAAACCTCATTTGACAATAGTTCACCCCTATTTCCATATCCGTCATTTTTCCCAATCCTTAAATCATATTAGACAAAGGAATAGATTGCCGATTTCATTGTGCCTCAAGGTTCTAGGTGCCATAGAATCATAGAATCTCTACAGTGCAGAAGGAGACCATTCAGCCCATCGAGTTCTCACCCATTCTCCAACAGAGTATTTTACCCAGGCCCACACCCCACCCTATTCTCATAATCCCATGCATTTACCCCGCTAATCCCCTTAACTAGCATATTTTGGGACACTAAGGAGCAATTTAGTATGGCCAATCTACTACCCTGCACATCTTTGGATGCCATCACTGTATCATTATCCATTCGCTCTTCCAGCAAATTCAAATAATGCTTGAGATTACTAGTTTGAGTGTTCATATTCTACCATGGCCTTGCCCCTCCCTATCTCTGTAATCTTCTCCATCCCCATAACCCTCCGAGATATCTGCGCATCCCCAATTATAATTCTTCTATTGTTGGTAGTCATGCCTTCAGTTGCCAAGGCTCAAAGCTCTGGAATTCCCTTCCTTCACCTCTCCACCTCTCTACCTCGCTTTCCTGCTTTAAGACACTCCTTTAAAACCTACCTTTTTGACCAAGTCTCAGGTCAAATGGCCTAATATCTCCTCAAATGGTTCAATGTTATTCTTTGTTTTATAATACCTTGGGACACTTTATTACATTAAAGACACTACCCAAATGCCATAGTTTGGCAAGCTGAAGCAGGAAAATGTCTAACTCATGGTACATGCCGCAAAATGTTCCCCCCGTGTCTGCATGGGTTTCCTCCGGGTGCTCCAGTTTCCTCCCACAGTCCAAAAGGCGAGCTGGTGAGGTGGATTGGCCCTTAGTGTGTCCTTAGGGGAATTAGCTAGGGTAAATACATGGGGTTATAGGGATAGGGCTTGGGTGGGATTATGGTCAGTGCAGACTCGATGGGCTCAATGGCCTCCTTCTGCACTGTAGGATTCTATGACGTCCTACTGCAGGAACATTTGCCTCAACAATCTAATTCACTGCGTATAAATGTTCAACATTCAAATGAAACAATTTAAGAGGAACTATCATTGTTATAACACAGTTCTGCATTACATTACGTATCGAGTTAATGTTTCTCCATCACAAAACCTGGATGACACTTACAGTAATTAATTGTTCTTTGAATAGAGTGGCAGTGATCTTAGACACTTAAGAGAACTGAAACTTAAAACTTGCCTTTGCTGTATCACCAGACTGTTGAACAATTGATCCTCTACCTTTAGATTAAAAATAGCTTTGTTTGTCAACTCTAAAACTAGGGCAAGACGTAGAACAATGGCTTGTGTTTAAAGATGTATTTACCTCTCATGAAAAATAATGTTAAATTCCCTGAGCTTTTTGCCTCGATATAGGATTCAGAAGATCTGCACTTTCAATGGTTCCAAGGAGCTAATATTCCAATAATCCAAAGTGGAATCAGAAGCAGAGAAAACATGAGTCACTTTCAATTGCCCCTGTACAGTGGCACAGTGGTTAGCAGTGCCACCTCACAGCGCCAGGGACCTGGGTTCGATTCCTGGCTTGGGTCACTGTGTGCGGAGTCTGCACGTTTGCCCCGTGTGGGTGGGTTTCCTCCGGGTGCTCCGCTTTCCTCCCACAGTCTGACGTGCTGGTTAGGTGCATTGACCATGCTAAATTCTCCCTTAGTGTACCTGAACAGGCACTGGAGTGTGGCGACTAGGACATTTTCACAGTAACTTCATTGCAGTGTTAATATAAGCTTGCTTAAATAAATAGCAGAAGGATCAGAGGCGCACAAAAACACTGAAAAGAGGGAAGTGAAACTGTGTTGAGGAGTCACAACCTGAAACTCATTTTCTTAAACCCCGAGGAATATTGGAAAAGGCTCATTAGTTAATACGCTGACACTTAAAACACACGTTTAAGACTCATTGCGCTGCTCACATATCTTACTTTGTCTTCAGGACTGGTTTCACCTGAAACTCCTTCCAGCCAGTGACATCAAATTGAGGGATTTTACTTACATCCAATTAATATGAGTAACGCTGCTGTTAAGTTATCTGGGTGGGAAGAAGCTGCTTCTTTAAAATGAAAACTTAAAACAGGGTGTTTGTGTGTGTTTGCAAATTATTTAAACCGGTTGTGCAAGTTTTGGGTGGGGCTGTATGCACACCTGAATGGCGCTCATGGTTACACCTTTATTCTCCTATTCTAATAACCAATGCAATTCTTTCATTAATTCTAATCAACTTGGTGATTTTTATTCTGTTATTATTACCCTGTTATTAAATTCTGTTGGGTTTGTCCTCAGCTTGGATCATGGTAATTTGTGCTTCTTCTGGATGAACCAAATATACTAAATCAACAAATTAAGGAGTAAAATTAAAAGGCAGCTCCCTTAAAGGGATATTGCATCAAAGTAAACAGAATCGCAAAGGAAACTTAAAACAGCGAAACAATGTGTGACTAAAGAGCTTGATAAAGCACCCCAGCCACCCCCCCCCCCCCCCCCACCCCATAGTGCCCACTGGGGGTACGGAGGCCTCGACCGTGCCAGCAAACACCATGAGCTCCCTTTCTAGGGACACCCAGCATTGATATAGCCATAGAATCCCTACAGTGCAGAAGGAGGCCATTCAGCCCATCAAGTCTACACCAATCAAAATCCCACCCAGGCCCTATTCCCGTAACTCCACACGTTTACCCTGCTAATCCCCCTGACACTAAGGGGAAATTTAGCACGGCCAATCAATTTAACCCGCACATCTTTGCACTGTGGGAGGAAACCGCAGCACCCAGAGGAAAACAACGCGGGCACGGGGAGAACGTGCAAACTCCACACAGATAGTGACCCGAGGCCGGGATTGAACCCCGGTGCTGTGAGGCAGCGGTGTTAACCACTGTGCCACCGTGCCACCCATGTAGGAGAGGGAGATTGTCAGGATGGATGATCCCCTGGACCTATTAATGACCAGGTTGTTCAGGCCCATGAGAAGATCTTCTTTTCTCCCTCCCTCCGCACCTGGTGGCCAAAGATCAGGAGGTAAGTTGGATGTGTTTGCATTAATTACAAAGGAACATTGATTAATTAAAACTACAAATTGACAGGGTTTTGACTGAAATGCTTCATAATGCAACACTTCCCTGCTATATCTTTTAAGTTCATTATCAGCTGTGTATTTCTAATTGCAGCAGATTTAACCATGCTTATCTTTCGAAAGGGTCAAGGATGATAACATAATTGTTATGTTATTGGACTAGTGGGATTGTTGATTTGGCAAAGATCAAACTTCACCACAGTAGCTGGGGGAATTTAAAATGAATTCAATACATGTCGAGTGCAGGGCTGGTGAGTGAAGGTGACCATTAGTTGTTGTAAAAACTCATCTGCTTCACCAGTGTCCCAATTCAGAAGGAAACCCACCAGACTACATGTGTCTCCAGACTTACAGCAATGTGGTTGACTTCTAACTGCACTCTGAAATGGCTTAGCAAGCCACTGAGCTGTCAAACGATGGCTTACCTTGGCCTTCACAAGGACAATTCGAGCCTTTTTGTGTCAGATCAAGCCGAAGATGGGGTGCAATGCCTCATCTTGTCAGCTTGGATTTTGTTTGTCTACTTTATGGGCACCACGAATTGGATTCAATTGATGTGGAGATGCCGGCGTTGGACTGGGGTGGGCACAGTAAGAAGTCTCACAACACCAGGTTAATGTCCAACAGGTTTATTTGGAATCACGAGCTTTTGGAGCACTGCTCCTTCATCAGGTGAGTCACCTGAAAGGAGCAGCGCTCCGAAAGCTCGTGATTCCAAATAAACCTATTAGACTTTAACCTGGTGTTGTGAGACTTCTTACTGAATTCAATTGGGTTTTGAATTTGTTTTTTGGAGCAAGCAAGGAATGGATTTGTGTTTGCCTAGTCCACTCTGAGCACTGGCTTTGTAACTTTAAGGATGGAGTTAACAAAACTAAATAAGGAGGGCAATTAGGGATAGGCAATAAATGCTCGCCTTGCCTGTGATACCAACATTCATGAATAATATTTTAAAATTGCACCGTTTTTCAGATGTGGAAGATGCTATACTGAAGCCCTTACTGTCATCTGAGGCAGATGTAGAAGAACCCACGCACTACTCAAAGAGTAGGAGAACGCTACTGAAATGTCCTGGGCAATATCTATCCCTGATCAATCACCACCAAAACAGATCATTTGGACATTCATCTTGTTGCTGGATTGTGGATACAAACAGGAAAGAAATAAGTGATGCACACTGTCGTTCCTGAATTGCAAAAAGTATTTCATTGTTTGTGAAAAGCTTTCAGGAATTTTAAAGTCATAAAAAGCACTGTATAAATGTCTGTTCATTTTTTAAGAGATATCTGTATAAGATAAGCAGGATACTTGCCTATCTTGAATACTCAGTGCTAGTATCAGTTGCACAGGTATTATATGTATGTAGAATTATACCAGATATACTGCGTTTGGTCCAACCAGCATTTAAGTCCCTTTTGAGACAAGCGGAGCTCCAAGTGCCAAGTACACTATTCCACTCTCTTCCAGACAAAGCTAGCAGGCTTGAAATCTAGGCCAACATTTCCTGCACCAGTGAAAAACTCTGCATTTTCCATACCATCATGTTTATTGTATCTCCGCACAAGGCTTCAACTAGCCACCGTGTGGCAAACAGTAGGCAGGATCTAGGTTTATTGATGTGTCACAAGTAGGCTTACATTAACACTAATGAGGTTACTGTGAAATTCCCCTGTAACTTCATTGTAGTGTTAATAGATATAAGTTTACAGTGAAACTTGCCAACTGGCAACTACCCAACAGAATCATAGAATCATGGAATCCCTACAGTGCAGAAGGAGACCATTCGGCCCATTGAGTCTGCACCGACTCTCCGACAGAGTATCTTACCCAGGCCAACCTTCTGCCCCATTCTCTTAACTTACACATCTTGGGTCACTAAGGGGCAAGTTAACATGGTCAATCCACCTAACCTGCATATCTTTGAACAGGAGGAAGGAAACAGGATTCCAATCAATATGATTACATTCATAGCTAAATACTGGGCATAATATGGTACTCTACTCTTATAATCTTTCGCCATCAATCTATCTCTCGTCCATTCTCCGATTTGGAGCTATATTATTTTCTGATTATCCAACAAGTGTCTAGTCTACCAGCAACAGAATAAAAACCCTTTCTGTCCCTTACATGCATCTGCATCATGATCAGAATTTCTACTGGATGCTTACAATTCACTTGAGAGAGAAAGAGAAGGTGCCTGAGATTGGCTATTAGAAACCCCTGTTGTGTGGGCTACCTATTTCCAGCCAAATGGATAATTTCCTTTTCAATCACGTCTGGAGACTACACGGCCAGAAATGACTGGAACTGATTCTACACAATAGTTTTGTTTGCTGAGGTTCATGGAAACTGTTCATGAATAGATTCTGTAAATGGAAATTGTTGACTATAAAATGCACTGTCTGTCTCTTGAGTACAATTAGTTGTAAGTCTCGGCCCACCTCCAACTCATCAACAAACACAATGGTGTCAAAAAAGGAAGACTTGCATTTAAATAGCACCTAGTGCACAACCACAGAACATCCCGAGGCACATTGCAGCCAGCGAGGGACTTTTGGAATGTGACCATTGTTATTATGTAGGAAAGGCAGCAGCAAGTTTGCACACAGCAAGCCTCCAGGAAAAGCAATGTGATAATGTCTCTGTTTTGTGATGTTGATTGTGGAATAAATATTAGCCAAGATACCAGAAATAACTCCTCAAAATAGTCCAAGGGATCTTTTACACCCACCTGACATGGCAGATGAGGAGCTCGGTTTAATGTCCCACCCAAAATACAACACCACATTGGATTGTCAACTTTGATTTGCTTGTTAAGTCCTGGAGTGGAACTTGAACCCACAACCAGCTGGACTCAAAAGCAAGAGAACAGCCCATTGAGCTGCAGCACGTTAGTAGCCACCAGTGTCCCCCCACTTCTCCGCCTCCCACTGATCCCCTCTCTCTCCTGCACCCAACGGGGCGGCACGGTGGCACAGTGGTTAGCACTGCTGCCTCACAGCGCCAGGGACCCAGGTTCGATTCCTGGCTCGGGTCACTCTCTGTGTTGAGTTTGCCCATTCTCCCCGTGTCTGCGTGGGTTTCCTCCAGGTGCTCCGGTTTCCTCCCACAGTCCAAAGATGTGCAGGTTAGGTTGATTGGCCATGTTAAATTGTCCCTAGTGTCAGGTGGTTAGTAGGGTGAATAAATAGGGTTATGGGGATTGTGGTCGGTGCAGATGGGCCGAATGGCCTCCTTCTGCACTGTAGGGATTCTATGAAATGATTGCACACCCCTCCATCTCCCTCTTCCCCTCTCCTTCCCCACTCCCCTCTCACTTGGCAAATTTAAAACAGTTTGGCTATGGACTGATATCCAATGGGATCCAACCAAATGAATAACTACACTGCCTCCTAGGTGTCCATTGTATTTTATTTTCAATACACGGAGGAGTTAAAATACTCCACCCTTCTAAAGTCCAAAACGGTTCTTCTGGAATAGGTAAACCTACATTTGTTTCACAGCACATCTCATTCGCAGTGATGTTGATGATGTTTTATCTAAACTGAAAAAAAGGGCATGGAACCCTTGTCAGGAGTGGACTGCAAAATACCATTTTGGTATGAATCAAAAACACAAGTCTTCCATTAATTACAGCCTGTATCATTTAGTCCTAAAAATATGCACCTCTTTCTCAGCTCCTCAGTCCCAGACCTACTTTTTTAGTCACCTCACCTACACATCTTTGGACTGTGGGAAGGAACCGGATCACCCGGCACCCAGAGCCAGAGACCCAGGGTAATACTCTGGGGGCTGGGATTTGAATCCCACCATGGCAGATGGTGAAATTTGAAATAATTTTTAAAATCTGAAATTTAAAATCTAATTGTTGTGAAGACCCATCTGGTTTATCGATGTCCTTGCGAAGCAAGTTGTGAAGTGAAGTCATGGTCAAAACTGGAGGCTGTTTCAGGGGGAGAGGTCGATGATCTGAACGGATCTTTCTCTCGGTGCTCCGGTGGGAGATCTGCCTCATGGTGGAAGCCTCTTCCATATGGTCCTTGATCATGAACAGGTGTTGATGTGCAAACCTGTCGCTGCCTCGGGACTTGGCCATCCACAACATCAAGGTGGCTGACACGTCACAAGCCGTCCTGCATGTAGGTCCTTTGCTGAAGATAAATCTTCAACATGTAACTGATGGGATTACTTTGGGATCAAGTTGGCTCCAAGATGGTGTGACTTTGTCATAGAAAATTACAACCAGTTTGTTACTCAGTGACACACTCAGTCAGCCAATACTTGAGGAGTCAGGTAAGCAGCACTCCAGGATGGTTGACCATCTCAATGTTGGGATTTGGAGGGGCAGAGTTGTTACTGCAGTTAAAATTCTTCCTTATTCGTTCCAAATACAATCCTGTAAGCTAACTCCAAAACAGATATGGTGATCATGGATGAGCAATCAGGAAGGAATTTATCAGCAAGCCATGTGATTTTAGATGGTTAATGTACCTTTGCTATACGCTTGAGGTTAAAGTAAAGTAAAGTTTATTTTTTAGTCTCAAGTAAGGCTTACATTAACACTGCAACAAAGTTACTGTGAAATTCCCCTAGTCTCCACACTCCGGCACCTGTTCAGGTCAATGCACCAAATCAGCACATCTTTCAGACTGTGAGAGGAAACTGGAGCACCCGGAGGAAACCCACGCAGACATGGGGAGAATGTGCAAACTCCGGACAGACAGTGAACCGAGCTGGGAATCAAACCCAGGTCCCGGGTGTTGTGAGGCAACAGAGCTAACCACTGTGCCGCCATGCCGCCCCCCCTTGTGAAATGTCTACTTGCAGCTGTGCCTATAATCTCTGAGCAGAGATAGGTGAGGCATGCCACTACAGAAGAAGGGTGTTAACTCCACATTGGGCAAATGAAAACTCAGCTCTCCTGGAGTTCCCAGCAGATTGATTTGGAGACTCTAAGCATGATGACAATTGTCAATGCACGTTAGGCACCTGACTGCCCAAATCATCTCTGCCTGAGTTATCTTGTGCATGCCCACTCAATCCATGATGAATCATCAGCACAAAAAAAAAGTCCTCAAACACATTTTTGTTTCTGCCTTATCAACCACAGACACACCTGCACATAAAAAAACACCTTTAGCTCTCTGACTATTTCACAAGCCGCTATTATCTACCTGTCTTTCCAATTATTTCCTCAACTGTCCAAAATGACTAAGAAAATACCAATGTGAAAGTAGAGGCTTTTCCATGACGGGACTTATTTGAAAGGTGGCTACAGTCATACTATTCTACTGAACAAGGACTCCAACATGGAGCTCCCCATAAAGTGTTCAAGAAGTTGCAATCACAAAGATAAATTAAATTTTGCTTCCTCGACAAGCCTACTGGTAACATCTACACTAAATATTTGTTTTGCACATAGGACTCTGGTCCTAAGAATTCCATAACTTCATTGGTTTTCACAGCTTTCAAGTTTATCTAAAAATTTATGACCTTTCTTTTTAAAAAGGGGGAAATACCTTTTACAACCAGCAGAGTAAATGATCCAGCAGCAGGTGCTGGATTAACATTGACACTACCCACTGTTTCCTCTGACAAACCAATATTGTCATTTGAGCCACTTCAAAGGTGTCAAGATTCATTTTCATATCTTACGCACTTAAAGCCAAGCTAAAAGGGCATAAACAGATTGAACTTTGAGCAAATCTTATCAAAGTGTCAGGTTGGATTATGAGAAGTACAAGCACTAATATCTTGTACTCACCTGTCTGCTTTTTTGTTCTCTGAAGGAATCCCTTTGGAGTTTCTTCTCTGCTTCCAGAGGATGCCGAATACTGCCGAGCTCCAGTCAGCGGACAAGAGGAATGGTGAAGGTAACGCTGGCAGAGCTAACCCCTAGCTTATTTGTTCCTGTATTGACAGGGTTCCACCCCAGTGCCACTGACTCACACTCTCACTCCCTCTGGGTGGAGAAAAGGGAGGGTACATTGCAATCTCCGGCAAGCAGAAAGCACCTTTAAAAAAAAACTAGAGTGGCAGCTCGCAGAGTTTCCACATTCCACCACTCCCTCTCAGGTCAACTCAGCTGCATTCCTTCCATATCAGTGCAACTCCACCTGAGCGGATTTCACCACCCAAACATATTTGCAGTGTAGCTATCGAATACACCTGTCACTGAGGTACAACAAGAATCAACCTCTTCCCTGACAGAGCCTCATTGCTATCTTTAACTAGAAAAGAGAACAATGGATACCCAAAAATGGTTGCAAGTCAGAGACAGAAGGAGCAGTTAAACAGGCAGCTGCACCTTAAAATAAGATTACAAGCCGTTGATTTTTTGCACGTTTGCCTCAATAAGAAGCAAATGTTACCAATACCAGATTTTTAATGAGAGCTATCCACCTCCATTTCCCTGCCCTTTGCCCAAATACATTCATGCTGCGCCTTTTCGATTACCTATCCTATTCAAATTTCAATGACATTATAGTATTTGATCGATTAATAATTTCTGCTCAAGCATTCCATATCCAAATGGCCTCTCCAACTAAAAAAAAACAATCTCCCTTTACCGCCCCTTTGCTTATTTGATAGTGACCCGGAATCTAGAACCTATCGCTACTGATATGCCAACCAGAGGAAAAGATCGCCAAAATCTTGCTGCCATTTACACCGGCGGGAACTTACGGTCCCACTGACCCTGCACCCACGCCACTGGTTTCCCGGCAACAAGGGGTGCGTTCAGTGGGAAACTCCATTGACAATGGCAGGATCATAAGATCCCACAACCAGTGAGCAATACGCCGCCTCCCACCGTCACAAACACGCCACAGAGGGGGAGGAAAATCCCGCCCAAGGGGCGATTTGAAAATCCCCGAGGGCTATGTTTCCCAAAATGGGCTTCATGGAACCCTGGGGTTCTATAGGAGACATCCAGGGGTTCCACAGTAGATCCGGCCTCGCCATTCAAAGCACCCGACCTTGAAGGGCTTTCGTTATGTGCGATGGTTATTACTCGTGTAGAACACATATTCAACAAATATATTCCACATCAAAGTTCACAGTTGTGTAATTTATTCTGCAGATGGTGCGTGAATTTCTGCATTCTAAGGTTATCAGAAATAGGAGCAGGTGTAGGCCATCCAGCCCATTGAGCTCCACCGTTCAATAAGGCAATGGCTGATCTGATTCTGGCCATAACTCCACCTCCCTGCCTACACCCATGAACCTTGACTCCCTTAATAACACATCATACATTATCAATTGGTGAGTCACTCGGCTCTCAAGAAAGTACAAATTCAACACGCGAGTCATGGTGCAAAGGAATGATACTCAATTGCAAAACTGGGCTGGCTTGTACAATTTCCATGCTGGAATTTCAACGTGGATTTGCATGCTGCCATTCTTGGGGCAACCTGCCTTTGAATGGCCTCTGGCTTTGGAAAGCAAAGAGTAGGAAAGGAGGGGAGGGAATGCCTCTCTTCCCCACTGCCCGTGAGAATTTTGATTTACCCTATTGTAGGTACAGGTGCAGTTCTGCTCACAGGTATTTGTGGACTGAGACTCTATACCAGTGCTGTCTACTCGATGGCCATTTAGAAATGAGCCATCCTCAAGTGGAAACAATATAGGAACAAATAGGTAACATTTGGATCGGCACGGTGGCACAGTGGTTAGCACTGCTGCCTCACAGCACCAGGAACCCGGGTTCAATTCCGACTTTGGGTGACTGTGTAGAGTTTGCACTTTCTCCCCCTATCTGCTTGGGTCTCCGCCGGGTGCTCCGGTTTCCTCCCACAATCCAAAAGATGTGCAGGTTAGGTGGATTGGCCATGCTAAATTGCGCTTTAGTGTTCAAAGATGTGTAGGTTAAAGGGATTAGCGAGGTATATATCTGGGGCTGCGGAGATAGGGCCTGGGTGGGTTACTCCGTTAGAAAATCAGTGCAGACTCGATGGGCCAAATAGCTTCCTTCTGCACTGTAGGGATCCCATGATTTAGATCTAGAACATAGAACATAGAACATAGAACAGTACAGCACAGAACAGGCCCTTCGGCCCATGATGTTGTGCCGAGCTTTGTCTGAAGCCCAGATCAAGCTATTTCCTCCCTATCATCCCGAAGTACTCCATGTGCCTATCCAATAGCTTCTTAAATGTTCCTAAAGTTTCTGACTCCACTATCCCTGCAGGCAGTCCATTCCACACCCCAACCACTCTCTGAGTAAAAAACCTACCTCGGACATCCTTCCTATATCTCCCACCATGAACCCTATAGTTATGCCCCCTAGTTACCGCTCCATTCACCCGAGGAAATAGGCATAAATCTAAACAGAGTTTAACATATGGTGCAAACTGCTGCCCAATGCAATGAATGTTAACAAGTTTTTAAAAATCAGATTCCTGATTTAAGTGAAGACAGATAGATTTGCCACAATGAGAAGGAGATGAATTATGAGTGTTGTTGGTAAAACCACATCTGGAATACTGTGTGCAATTTTGGTCTCCATGTTTAAACAAGGATATACTTACATTGGGGTGATACAGCAAAGACTTCCATAAATTGATCCCATAACTTGGGATGGGGGGGGTTGTCCTATGATGAGAGGCTCAAACAATTGAGCCGATTTTCACTGGAGTTCAGAAGAATGAGAGGTGATCTCATTGAAACTTATAAGATTCTGAAGGGGCTTAAAAGGGTAAATGCTGGAAGATTGTTCCCATTGGTTGAGGAATCTAAAACATGGGGGTACAGGATAAGGGGCTGATCAGTTTGGACTGAAGGGAGGAAAAATTACTTCACTCAAAGAGCGGTGAATCTTTGTGATTCTCTACCCCAGAGGGCTGTGGATTCTCCATCATTGAATATATTTAAGGAACGGGTAGGCAGACCTTTGTTCTTTCCGGGAGTTGAGAGACATAGGACATAGAGAAAGTGGAATTGAAACTGAAGACCAGCCATGATTGTATTGAATGGCAGAGCAAGCTTGATGGGCCATATGGTCTACTCCTGCTTCTTTTTCTTGGGATCTTTTATTGTTTCTTGAAGCAAGGTCTTCAATGACATGATTGAATTACAAGGAATTTGTAATCTTTACCCATCTTTCCATTTATGGTTTGAAGTGTAACACTTAGTGTATAATGTTTGTGGCTTTGCATTCAGATTGTGGTTCACATTTGAATTCATGGATTGGAGTTGTAACATTGAAACAGGGCCATTTGGCCCATCCTGTTGCTGAGAGTACTCTCACATGCCGTGAGAGTAATTTGGTTTAATCACATTTGCCCCCCTGTTCCAAATTTAATCCCTTTTACCTCAACCTAATCTTCAATGTTGATTTAATGTCTGCCTCAATTATAATCCTGGAAGCAAGTTCCACAGCCTTACAGTTCTGCGTAAGATAGTTTCTCCTGTTCTATTCTAAGTCTGTTAACTCATATGGAGCACTTTGCTCTCAGACATTGTAATTCAATCATGTCATTGAATCATGTGGAAGGTTTACATGGCCTCCAGACCACCTGAACCTCTAACTTCAAGGACTTGAAGGGAGTAGATGAGTAGTGGCAATGTTGTTAATGCTAATGCTGTAATAGCAATAATGTTGGAATATCATTAAGGTTGTAATAATAAGGTAAATGCATAAGACATGAAGTAAACTAATGTAACTCGATATCCATGGGTTGAAGACTTGGGAGAGGTGTAGTATAATGGTCTGGTACATGCAGGGTTAATGAGGGACTGAGTACAGTACTGCCCACATGAGCGTGGCTCCTTAGGTGGCACCAAGGCTCCTGAGGTGGCACTTTCCAAACCCACGACCACTACAATGGCCTCACCTAGGCCGAGGTCACATGCTTCATGTAAGAAAGCATGTGACCTAGGCCAAGGGTCAGTGTGGTGTTGTCCTCAGATATGTCATGACCTAGCAATGGAGTTAGCTCCAGTCCTGTACCCTTTAGTCTATATCTGTATATAGTTACATGTAACTTGCTGTTAACATACCCAAGAGTACGAAGACTTTTCAAACAGACACATTCTGTAACCAAAACCATCCCAACAGATAACTAAAATCTTGCAGAATAATCTCCTAGCAATAACAATATTTGGCCTCCAATCTGGTGGCAGATTTCCTCTTTCATTTCCTATCCCACAATCTGGAGGTCTGTAATATACTGCCCATTATGTAACATGTTCTTATCTTTGAGTTCCGACTACCTTGTCACTATCTGTAACATTTTCTTATCTCTGTCAGCTCTCCCTGTAGCATGTGCCGTCTCTTTAAACTATGCTGCCACTCTGTACAGCTACATTGCTGTAGTGGTTCTATTACTGAACAAATAATCCAAAGGCTTGAACTGCGAATTCCGTTTAATGAGTGCTCTGCCCAAAAAAACCAGGACTTTGTGCTTTGGCTGTTGAGGTTTGGCCCTGAGCTGTTTTTTGTCAGTGGTGGTTTGCCGTTGCATTCTGCTGACGGGTGCAGGGTGGGGAGGCAGGTCCCACATCCACCTTAGCTTGAACAGGAATCAAACCAGTGATGTTGGTGTTATTCTGAACAACACACGAGCCACCTAGCCAAGCGAGCTAACCGTACCCCCAATTCTGTGAAAGTGAGTTCAAAAGCACACTGTGGTAGTTTCAATCTTGAATTAAACTGCTGCTGTCACATATATTTGAACATAGAATCATAGAATACCTACAGTGCAGATGGAGGTAATTCAGTCCAGCGAGTCTGCACCGACAACAATCTGACCCTGGCCCTATCCCCGCAACCCCACTTATTTACCCTACTAACCCCCCTAACATTAAGGAGCAATTTAGCATGGCCAATCAACCTAACCTGCACGTTTTTGGACTGTGGGAGGAAACCAGAGCACCCGGAGGAAACCCACGCAAACACGGGGAGAACATGCAAACTCCACCCAGACAGTGACCCAAGCTGGGAATCGAACCCGGGTCCCTGGCGCTGTGAGGCAGCAGAGCTAACCACTGTGCCACCGTGCCACCCATAGTAATTAGCAGTAGGAGTAGGCCATTCAGCCTCTCAAGCCTGCTCCGCCATTTGATAAAATCATGGCTAATCTGATTGTGACTTCAAGTCCACATTCCTGTCTACCCCACTATCTCTTTACTCCTTTAACAATCAAGAATCTAACGCAGTCTTAACAATATTCAATAACCATCTCTGCTGCCCTGTGGGAAAGAGAAATCCAAAGATGAACGATTCTCTGAGAGAAAAACATTCTCTTCATCTCAATCTTAAATGGGAGACATTTTTAAACTCTAGTCTCTCTATATGGGGAGGCAACTGTGTAGTGGTGTTGTCACTGGACTAGTAATACTGAGACCCAGCATGATGCTCTGGGGACTTGGGTTCGAATCCCACCACAGCAGGGCAGGAAGAATC
Organism: Mustelus asterias; assembly: GCF_964213995.1. Lineage (NCBI taxonomy): Eukaryota > Metazoa > Chordata > Chondrichthyes > Carcharhiniformes > Triakidae > Mustelus > Mustelus asterias. The sequence goes on along the minus strand of NC_135810.1, from coordinate 14,896,776 downwards.
CTGCGGTGAGTAACTCACCTCCTGACTGTCCAAAACCCGTCTGCAGTCAACAAGGCACAAGTCAGGAGCATGATGGAATACTCTCCACTTGCCTGGATGGGTGCAACTCCAACAACACTCAAGAAGCTTGGCACCATCCAGGACAAAATAGCCCGCTTGATTAGCAGCCCTTCCACAAACATTCACTCCCACCATTACTGACCCACAGTAGCAACATTGTGTACCATCTACACGATAGCAACTCACCAAGGCTCTTTAGATGGCACTTTCCAAACCCATGACCACTACAATCTAGAAGGACAAGGATAGCAGATACCTGGGAACACCACCATCTGGAAGTTCCCTTCCAAGCCACTCACCATCCTGACTTGGAAATATATCACCATTCCTTCACTGTCGCTGGGTCAAAATCCTGGAAGTTTCCCCCTCCCAACCTTCCCCCTCCCCCCTCCCCCAACAGCATTGTAGGTGTACTTACAACATATGGACTGCAGCAATTCGAGAAGGCAGCTCACCAACACCTTCTCAAAGGCAGTTAGGGATGGGCAATAAAGGCCTTGCCAGCAAAGACCATATGAATGAATGAATGAATAAAAATCTTCCTCCCTGCATCCACCATGCCCCCCCAGTACCTTACATGTTTTAATAAGATCACCTTACATTCTTTTCAATTCTAATGGATACAATTTTCCCAATCTTTCTTCATAAGATAATCATAGAATCCTATAGTGCCGAAGGAGGCCATTCGGCCCATTGAGTCTGCATTGACCACAATCCAACCCAGTCCCTATCCCCATCACCTCATGTATTTACCCTAGCTAGTCCCCCTGATACTAAGGGGAAATTTAGCACAGCCAATCCACCTAACCCACACATCTTTGGACTGTTGGAGGAAACCGGAGCATCCAGAGGAAACCCACGCAGACACGGGGAGAACGTACAGACTCCGCACAGACAATGACCCAAGCCAGGAATTGAATCTGGGTCCCTGGCGCTGTGAGGCAGCAGTGCCAACCACTATGCCACCACGCCGACATTCTCGGGAACAGTCAAGTGAACCTTCTCTGAACTGCTTCTAATGGATGATTATCCTTTCCTAAGTGGGGAGAACTTGACCACAAAGTTAGCAGATTTTTGTTTGAAAACCAACTAATGGGAAGCAAACCTGCTGTCTTTACCCAGTCTGACTTAATGAGAGTGACTTCAAAGTTACCAAGCAAGTTGTACAACCCAACTAGGGATGGGCCATCAATGCCCACATCCTGGGATTGTTGTTTTAAATTTCACCTCACCCGTTCTCTTCTCCAATTTTCCTATATGTGTCACAAACTGTTCGTTTCCCATCTTCCTCCCGTTCCATTAGATTTCTGTTAATACGAATAAATCTTTCTTTAAAATAATTGCATCTGTTTTATTTCTATCACGTTGTTTGCAACATTAAGCATTTTAACCATTTATTTAACGTCCTTCCAATTTTTAAAATCTACATTAACCTTGCTTTTACCTCAGCCTTTTGCAACTAATCCATTTGATGTTATTCCTCCATCACATACCCCTTGTATTTGCTGCATGAACATTATCCAAAACTGTTTCCCCCTTCACTATTAGCTAACCCCCAACCCCCTAAACCCCTCCTCCACCCCGGCACCCCTTCCGAGCTGAAATTCCTCATACTTCTCAGTTTAACCATGAGCACTACGAGGTATGAAGGTGTGCCTTTTAATTGAAGCTACAGCCAGGAAAAGAATGAAAAGAATGAGATGGGAGGAGACATGAATAGGACCTCCATTTTATATGTATAAAAAAGAATGAGAAAACAGAGACATACATTTATAGCCCACCTTTCTCAATCTCAGGATTTCTCAAGCACTTTACAGCAACTCAGGTACTTTTGAAGTGTGGTCACGAAGTAGCCCAGAGGTCCTAGAAACAGCAATGTGATAATAATGGTTAGCACTGCTGCCTCACAGCATCAGGGACCAGGGTTCAATCCCGGCCTTGGGTCACTGCCTGTGTGGAGTTTGCATGTTCTCCCCGTGTCTGCGTGGGTTTTCTCCGGGTGCTCCGGTTTCCTCCCACAGTCCAAAGATGCGCAGGTTAGGATGTATGCCCATGCTAAATTGCCCCTAGTGACAGGGGATTAGCAAGGTAAAAATGTGGAGTTATGGGAATAGGATCTGTGTGGGATTTTGGTCGGTGCAGACTTGATGGGCCGAATGGCCTCCTTCTGCAGTGGAGGGATTCTATGAACCCAATAATATGCTTTAGTGATGTTGGTTGGGAAATAATTTTTTTATTTGTTTGTGGAACATGGGCGTCGCTGGCTGGGCCAGCATTTATTGCCCATCCCTAGATGGCCGAGAGCAGTTGAGAGTCAATCACATTGCTGTGACTCTAGAATCACATGTAGCCCAGCCCAGGTAACGACGGCAGATTTCCTTCCCTAAAGGACATCAGCAAACTAGATTGGTTTTTCCGATAATTGACAATGGTTTCATAGTCATCAGTAGATTCTTAATTCCAGATATTTTTTATTGAATTCAAATTTCGCCACCTGCCATGGCAGGATTCGAACCCAGGTCCCCAGAACATTAGCTGAGTTTCTGGATTAATAGCCTAGTGATAATACCACTTGGCTGTTGCCTTCCCAAGTATTGACCAAGTCACCATGGATATCGTTTTTGTTTTTCTTCAAAGTAGTACCATGGGATTTTTCTTTTTACTTTTACCAGGGACCACTATTTTAATATCTCAATTGAGGGACAGCACTCTGATAGTGCAACATTCCCTCAGTAATGCGTCAGTATATTAGCCTAGGCTTGGGTTTCTGTAGTGGGACATGAACTCACAGAGGCAAGGGTGCAACCAACTAGCTACAGGTGGCACACAAAGCCTTTCCATTGTTACTTCTACTAATACTAGACTAGTCACATCGACTTTCAATGACAAAAGCCCTCTGCAGCCCAATATATTAATAATTCACACAACACCAGATTAAAGACGAACAGGTTTATTTGGAATCATGAGCTTTCGGAGCACTGCTCCTTTATTAGGCAATGGGACCCGGTGTGAGAACCTGTCTGCTACATCGAGGGCATCCTAAAACCTATTGTATAAGGAACCCCCAGCTTCTGTCGCGACACTACAGACTTCTACAGAAACTCAGCACCCATGAGCCAGTTGAACCAAGACCACTCCTCGTCAAAATAGACGTCTCGGCATTCTACACCAGCATCCCCCATGATGAAGGCATTGCTGCAACAGCCTCAGTACTCAACACCAACAACTGCCAATCTCCAGACGCAATTCTACAACTCATCCGCTTCATCCCCTAGACCACAACGTCTTCACCTTCGACAACCAGTTCTTCATCCAGACACACTGAGCAGCCATGGGGACCAAATTCGCACCTCAATACGCCAACATCTTCATGAAAAAAAAAGGACTCACCAGATGAAGGAGCAGTGCTCTGAAAGTTCGTGATTCCAAATAAACCTGTTGGACTTTAACCTGGTGTTGTGAGACTTCTTACTGTGCCCACCCCAGTCTGACGCTGGCATCTCCACATTATCACTATAATAATAGTATCACGATGCGTAGTGTTTGCCACTCAGGGGCATTTGAAAGAGTTTGGGGTTACTATAGTTGACTGGCTCTAAAGTTTTGGGTCATATGGCTAAAAATATTGCAAGTCAGGAAGATTTAATTTATTTCACGATGAAATGCAATTAGAACACCAGTGAATCAAATTAGATCAAATCATGCTATTGTTGAGAAAGCTTTCACTCTTGATACTACTTAGATCAGTAGGCAGATATATTCTGGGAGGAATATTTTAAAACTATTTTTTCCTAGAATGCAGCTTGGTCACATTTTTGTTCCTATTTATTATGTGCTGCAAACTTTACCACTGCACATGCAAGGTTGCCATCTCTTTTACCTATTTGTCCTCTGTGAGGTTTCACCATGAGCTAACTCTTTGCAGGGGAGACAGTGGTGCAGTGGTAATGTCACCAGATGAGTAATCCAGAGGCTTAGGCTAACGCTCTGGTCGGCCTGTGTTCAAATCCCACTTTTCCAGGAGAAACTACTTTCAAAAAATTCATGTTCAGAATCATGAGGGGCTAGACAGGGAGAAACTGTTCCCCCTTGTAAAATGATCGAGTATGAGAGGGCAGAGATTTAAGATGGTTTGCAAAAAACACAGCTGTGAAGGAGAAACTTTTCACCCAGCGAGCGGTTGGGGTCTGGAATGCGCTGCCTGGAAGTGTCTTGGGGGCAGGTTGAATCCAGGCATTCAAGGGAGCATTAGATGATTACTTGAATAGAAATAATGTGCAGGGGTTACAGGGAAAAGGCAGGGGAATGGCATTAGTCATAATGCTCATTTGGAGAGCTGGTGCAGACACGATGGGCCAAATGGCCTCCTCCTGCTTCACAATGATTCTGTGGGTTTCAGTGTGGTGTGCATCAAAAGCAATTTTATTTTCATCCAAAATATATACACAGCTGAGATCACGAGATAACATTTAGGACTGGGCGCCTTGGCTAAATTCACTTATGTGGTGAATGAGGTCAAGTTCAGTGTTACACTGCTGATTCGGCTGAGGTATGTGAACTCAGCACAGACTGGGAGCTTCTCAGGTGTGTACTTCAGTGCTTCACTGAGCTGTGCCTTTATTCACAAGGCTGGCAAGGTTTGACTGAATTTTCTATTCACCAAGGTCTGGGTAGTGAAAGACTTTTTTCAGTTGTGCTGCCTATAGTGCCAATGACAAGTACAGCCACCTGCAGTGGTCCCTTCAATCCAACCCACCAAACAGGCCATTAGCTTCAACCTTAGAACAGGAGCAGCAACCACTCCCCCACCAACCCCATCCCACTCTGCCCACATCAAAATTTTAAATTCATTCTTATGGTGATCACCTATACTCATCAGTCATTTCAGTAGCCTTTCTGACTGAGTTGGCTAATAAAATCTTAGAATCCTTACAGTGCAGAAGCAAGCCATTCAGTCCATTGAGTCTGCACTGACTCTCCGATCAGCATCTTAGCCAGGCCCTCCCACTCCTTCCCCCCATCTCCTTCTGATCCCTGTAACCCCGCATATTTACCATGGCTAATTCATCTAATTTACACATCTTGGGACACTCAGACCGAAATTTTACCGGCACCTGATTCCGGGGTGGGCGAAGTTCGGAGAATAGCGTTCTCCGTTGGCGTTGGGCGGGATTGTACGAACCTTGGGCGGACATGTCGGTAAAATTCCGCCCTAAGGATCAATTTCGCAAGGCCAACCCACCTAACCTACACATCTTTGGACTGTGAGAGGAAACCGGAGCAACCACAGGAAACCCACGCAGACACGGGGAGAACGTACCGACTCCACACAGACCGTGATCCAAGCCGGGAATTGAACCCGGGTTCCTGATGCTGTGAAGCAGCAGTGCTAACCACTGTGCCACCATGCTGCCCAAAAAGGTGCAAGAACAGAGGAACCGTACACTTATTTATTAATGGAAAGGATGTGGATGATGTTGGCTAGGTCTCGAAAGATAATTTACTTCATATAGAAATGAGACTCAACAGTTTATGTCGCTCTCAGGAAAGGTTACAAATGGTAACATTGATCCAGATCAAGGCGGATAGCTTGAGTTGGGAAAGCTCTCGACTCAGCAGGCCAGCCTGGGATTAAAGGGCCTTGTAGACTCAATGGTCACTCTGGGGAGGCAGGCGAAGGATAGAGTTGTGCCCACTGACCCAGAAGCAAAACTGGGTGACGATGGCCATGGTCAAATACCAAGACAGGCTGATTGGGAGTCCAGTCTCGATGGTCTCGGACCTTGTCCCAGTTGGTTTAGTAGCTGTCATGCCCTCAATCCCTCACAGTCCCCCTCCCCCCCACCCACACACCCCCATGCCAGCTCCAAAGGCATTCACCCAATAGATACCACGAGCTGGATTTTACGAGAATTTTGCTAGGAGTACGCCGTGTCTCGATTCGTGATTGCTGAGGTGGCCTTCATCTGCCAGCTTTCAACCGAATGCATGCGTAACACACACAGTCCCACAGCTCTGGCAAAGCTACCCCACCCTGGGCTCCCACAGTCTCAGCAACGAACCCACTCGCCCAACTCATATACGGACCCCCATGCCAAAATGTCACTTATTTTCTTTCCTGAAGGTTGTTCACCCTGGCGGTAAGGAAAACTTATAATTTCTTTAAAATGTTTGTAGAACCTGTAACCTTTTTAAACAATGTTTGAAAGGGACTTTTAAGAATTTGCATGAATTGCAAGTTTCTTGGATAATAAAAAATGTTGGTCCATTAGACCTGGGACCCATGACCTGGAATCAGAATCAGCAGAAATGAAGCTAAGAAAGGAGTTGTGTGGTTGGCAGAGAGTCGGGCACAAAGGAGAGCTAGAAGCAGAGAAGCTGGAGGTTGGAGACCCAGGCACAGAGACAAAGAGAAAACAGAGACAGAAAAAGGAACACACGGAATTCTTTTGAAGACAAGAAGCAAATCCCTCCAAGAGAGAGGTTATTTTTTTCCATTTGACAGAAGGAGTCTTTGGAGGCATGTGTGAGCTGGCTAAAAAATCTAATACTGGAAAGCTGTGTGAATAGCTCAAAGAGGCTAAAGAGCTGGTGTTTTCCCAGAAGTGGCCAAACTGTGAATAGAGTCATAGAGGTTTATAGCATGGAAACAGGCCCTTCGGCCCAACTTGTCCATGCCACCCTTTTTTTTAACGACTAAGCTCGTCCCAATTGCCCGCGTTTGGCCCGTATCCCTCGGTAGCCATCTTACTCATGTAACTGCCTAAAAGCTTTTTAAAAGACAAAATTGTACCCACCTCTACTCCTCCCTCTGGCAGCTTGTTCCAGACACTCACCACCCTCCGTGTGAAAAAATTGCCCCTCTGGCCCCTTTTGTATCTCTCCCCTCTCACTTTAAACCTCCCCTCTCCCCCCTCACCATCATCCAATCGAGGTGCTATTGGTTAGTTGGCTGAAATGAGTCTGGAAAGCTATGCCGTCAGGAGAGCTGTGATCCAACGGAGTGAGAATAGGTAGAAGTGTGCCTGGCTGGTGATAATCATACCCATGAAAGACAGAGACTAAGGCTGTTGTTGGATAAAACTCCTGACCTATCCTACATAAATAAAGAGCAGCATATTGTGAAACTGCGTAGCTACTTAATCCCATTCATGCTGAAGGAGAATGCTTGTGGTTGTCTAAGATGTATTTTTATTGTGTTGACTACTTAAAGCGAAATGCATCCTTTTATTTGAAGCGTTATTTGTGTGTTATTTCATGATTAATTAGCATTGGCTCTGACTTGTTACAAGTTACAAAAAGTGATATCTAGTTGGCAATTTCTTCATTTGAGGTTCATTAGGTAAATTTGATCATTTTGGTTTATGGTTCCCCACAGGGATCGTAGTAAACGTAAGAGTTGCCTAAAATCACCAGCAAGTTCTGGAAGTTTGTAACCCAAGCTTTAGCTCTTAACTCCCGGAACTTCTGGCCAATTTGTGAATTCCTAACGGCTTGCATTGTTAATATTCTGTTATTTTAACAGCAAGATCCAGCTTTATACATATGCTCAGAATGCTAAATTTGGACTTTTTTTTTCAAATAGAAGAACAAAGAACGTTTTTGTAATTCTATCATTCTTCGTCACCAAATGCACACTACATTCCTGAAATGGTGATCATTGTCTGTATTTTCTGTGATTTTTCTATCAGTCCTATTAAATCAATCAAACACGCTGGTTCCGCTTGAATATTTGGTGTTCTACATTCTTTCATACCTCAAAGGAACCACCCTGTTTCTTTAATTGGACCCTAGAAGGCAAATTCTTCTTTGCTTGTTTTGCGCAATGTATGTACTGAATTTTCAGATTATGCACCTAAGCTCTGCTCATTGCGAACAACTTTCGGAGTAAGGTTGTACCCAATTACATCTGGTGCTTTCAGTCACATACAATACATTTTCAACTATACCATGGAAGATGAAGACTAACACTTGTGTCCATCCTTACTGATGATTGCTGTATAATAAATGAACAAAACGTATTAAATTAGACTCAGCTGAATCATTGATTCCCTATGGAATCTTTGTAGTGCAGAAAGAGGCCTTTTGGCCCATCAAGTGTGCACTGACTGTCTGACAGAGTATCTTACTCATGCTCTCTCCCCCGCTGTATCTCCGTAACCCTGCACATTTACCATGGTTAATCCATCTAACCGACACATCTTGGGACACTAAGGGGTAATTTATCATGGCGAATCCACCTAACCTGCACATCTTTGGACTGGATGAAACTAGAGCACCCGGAGGAAACCCGTGCAGACACGAGGAGAATGTGCAAACTCAACAGTCACCAAGGCTGGAATTGAACACAGATCCCTGGTGCTGTGAACTAACCACTGTGCCACCATGTAACCTGAAGGAGGGTTAATTTCTCTGGGTTGAAAAAGAGATCTGTCCCACTTAGATTGGAACCTAAGATTGAAAGATGAAACAGCAAGTGAGCAAAGGGACATCTTCAAAGAGGAAATAGTTCAGATACAGACTAGACACATTCCTGTGAGAGGGAAAGGAAAAGCATTCAAATCAAGAGATTCTGGACAAGGAGAGATATACAATGGAACTGAAAAAAAAAAAGGCTTATGATCAATGTCAGGTTCACCAGTGTGCAGAGAATCAAGCTGGATAGAAAAGGGACAGGGGAGAACTGAAAAAAGGAACTAAGAGGGGCAAGGAAAGTAAATGAGAATAGAATAGCGGGAAACATAAAAGGAAACTCAGAAGTCTTTTCTGCACAGATAAGCAATTAAAGAGTAATTAAAGGAAAGATAACCTTTCCAAGACCTTTCCAGGGAACAAGAAGAAGATTGTCTCGTGGAGATAGAGGATATGACTGAGTACTTTGCACCTGACTTCACTGAAGAACAGAATGCTGTTACTGTCACAGTGAAGGAAATGGTGACAGCGACAGTGGATAGGGGAAAGTGGATAAAAATAAGGTGGAATCACTTAAAAAGCTGGTGATGCAATTCTGAATGAGGTAGCTACTGCAAAAGTGGATGCACTTGTTGTACTAAGTCTTTGGAGGCAGAAGTCCCTTCACCAAAATCCCTTTATTTACAATTCTAACAGCAGTACACAGAGTGCTTTCAGTCAGCAGTCTACCTTCGGGAGTGCCAGAAGAACTGACACTCCCAGTTACATACAAGGAAAAGACTCCCTGATTGGCCCATCAATCGATTCCTTAATCAGGGAGTTCATATTCCAATAGGCCAACCTCAATGGCCTGATTGAAGTCATTACACTTGTTATGATTCTCCAAAACTCCCTACATTCTCAATTGGTCCCAGTGGATTGGCAGTTAGTAAATGTAACATCGCAATTCAAGAAAGGAGGGAGGGGGGGAAACAGGGAGCTACAGGGCATTTAGCCTGACATCAGACATCAGGAAGGTCAATCATCGAATCATAGAATCCCTACAGTGCAGAAGGAGGCCATTCGGCCCATAGAGCCTGCACCGACTCTCTGATACAGTATCTTATCCAGGCCCTATCCTCGTAATCACAGGTATTTACCCCACTAATCCCAATAACCTATGCATCTTTGGACATTAAAGGACAATTTTGCATGGCCAAATCAACTAACGTGCACATCTTTGGAGTGTGGGAGGAAACCGGAGCACCCGGAAGAAACTCACGCAGACACAGGGAGAGTGTGCAAACTCCACACAGACAGTCACCCAAGGCTGGAATTGAACCCAGGTCCCTGACACTGTGAGGAAGCAGTATCACTGTGCCATCATGCCACCCAAATGTTCCGTACATTTTATTTCATTATTCATTATGCATTGGAATTGTTGTTGTGTTCTCATTTTGAAACACAAGAGGCCATGGATAAGGTTCTAAATAAATCATCAATGAAATCGCCAGGAATCGAACCCAGGTCAACTGCCGGAATGCAGCTGTGCTCATCGCGAGACCAGCACTATCCACGCTAATATCTATTTTATACACTGATATCCAGGGCAACTAGGTACGGAAGACTGTGAGGTACATACGAATTAACAGACAAACGGTGATCAAAGACCCCACACTGCATGATAAATAACAGATTCCAGGACAGATTCCATGGATTTCTTAACAAGCCACTCAGATGTCAGTAAACATCGTGGGCGGGATTCTACAGCCTCGCCCATCCTGAAACCGTAAAATCCCGGCCGAAGCCAATGAACCTTTCCATCGTCCACCCCTCGCCCACTCCGATTCCAGTGGTGGACGGGATGATAAAATTCCAGCCAGTGAGTCAATCACTATCATTGGAATTCTGTCTCTCTTGGGAGTCTTCACCTATGAAGATCTTATCTTAGAATTCTCACCAAAAAAGTCACCCCAACTAGGACGACCTCAACAATGGCCCACTCGCAGGGTTTCAAACTCGCCCTCTGAGACTCCATTTTCTTGGATGTCTGAGGATGCACTCAAGCATCAATTAACATGCACAACTTCAGCTCTTCAACTGTGCCGAGCAGATTACTACTGCTCCAGAGGGGTATCTTCACCCCAGTGGCCTACAGCATGGAGTCACCAATCCTCTGCTGCCTTCTTGGATCAACAGGGTTTCTCAAGAGCCCTCTTCAATAGCCAGGACTTCTCCCAAGTCCTCTTCAATTAAAGTCTTCTAACCAGAACCCTTTTCTAGCTTGGAGCCTTCTTCTCTGCTCCTCTTAAATGGGACATCTTCCTGTCACTGTGTCCTGTCTGATTTTGGCCCTCTCCTTGTCCCCTTTCCCTTTGGGACTATCCATGTCCCCTGCCGCTGTCCCCTACCTGGAACTCTTGGCTACAATGGTACTCTGCTCCCAGTCACTTGACATGGCTTTTTGCACCATTTTTTAAATTTTTGTGCTGCTGTGCTGGGCCTGAGAACCTCAATTGCATATGTATAGCCCAAGTCCCACTCTGAGCATGGGTGGAAACTCCGAGGCCTGCCAGGACATGTAATTCCCAGCTTAAATATAAGTCAGACTTTTATCATTATGCTCTAAATAGCAACATGGTCCAGATGGGATGTATCCTGGGTTGCTAAAGGAAGCAAGGCTGAAATTTCCGGAGATTCAGTTCGCAGTCTTCGAAATCTCCTTATATATGGGGTGGTACCAGTGGACTGGAGAACTGCAAATCATAGAATCATCGAATCCCTACAGTGCAGAAGGGATCGAGTCTGCACTGACCACAATCTCGCCCAGCCCCTATCCCCGTAGTCCCATGTGTCCCCCTGACACCAGAGGGCAATTTACCATGGCCAGTCAACCTAATCCGCACATCTTTGGATTGTTTGCAAATGTTATTCCTCTGTTCAAAAAATAACATGCAGAACTGTCAGCCTAACGTCAACTGTGAGGAAACGAACAGGGACATTAATGCAGACATAATTAATAAGCTCTTAAAATATCTGGATGAGTAAAGGAAAGCCAGCACAGATTTGTTAAAGGCAAGTTGTGTTTGACTAATTATTCTGAATTAGTTGTTTTAATAATGGAAAGGATTAATGAGGGTAATTAATGAGTGTTTGATAAAGTACCACACAGTAGATTTGCCTGTAAATTGAATCCCATCGGATCAAAGGAGTGGCAATGTCGTGGCAGGTCTCAGCTCAGTTGGTGGTACTCCTGCCTCTTAGTCTGAAGGTTGTGGGTTCAAGTCCTGGACCAGGACTAGATATTAATCTAGATATTAAGAATTGTCGCCTCTGATTAATTGAAAAGGCAGCTGCTCTCCAGGATCTATATCCCTGAATGAGTGACGGGAAGGGAAAGCAGAAAGCAAACAAAAATTGGGAAAAGATGGAAGGTCATTTATCCAAAACATATTCAATTCTGTTTCTCTATCCGCAGATGCAGCTGACATGCTTTCCAACATTTTCTGTTTTGATTTAAGACAAAAGATTATACTGTGCCTGGTTTTACTACCATCATGCCTCACTGAAAGGACAGGGAGGTTACTTATTCCTAGGTTTCTTCTGATATTGCTCCAAGATCAGGACCCAGAAATGTAGGCAACAGGTCAAGGTAAAACCTCCCTCGAGCTTTCCTTTGATTTTGCTCATCGCAGGGACATAGCTGCTAAGTAACTCACTGTAGGGTGTGTTAAAGTTGACAGATGACTACGAGCGGAATTCTCTTGACTTCACCTGCGGCTGGGATTCTCCAGTCCCGCTGCAGTGAATGGAGATTTGGCTGAGTGCAAGATTCTCCTTTCTTGCTGGCAGCAGTGGTGGGGTGAGTGGCATCAGATAATTCCATCCTCTGTCTTTTGACTTGTTAAGAATTGCTTCGGTGCCAATGCTCATGTCTTCCAGCCACATTGTCCATGATAAACAAGAGTTCTAATTAATAGAGGAACTTGGCAGAGATCCTGTTCAAAGCAGAGCGGAAACAATCTGAGAAATTATAGCAACATATGTGCAATAACATACATGTAAATTGGACAACGGGAGGAAAAAAATGAAGAGTAAGAAGGTAACATGCCATAATAGATTACCGTTGACATAAAGAGATGAGCTGTGCAACTTCAGCCAAGGTACAATGCGAGAGGAGGTAATGGGTGCGATTTCCCTTGTGGGTTAGGGCAGGATTGCTTCTCTTCACACAATGACACGAGATTTGGCATAAATTAATCAGTGTACAGTTCACCAATCAAGGTCACTCATTTCTCTTTTGGCATGTTGTTCTTCACACATAGAATAGAACATAAAATCCCTACAGAGCAGAAGGAGACCATTCGGCCCATCGACTCTGCATCAACAACAATCCCACCCGGGCCCTATCACTAAACCGATGCATTAGCCCTAGCTAGTCCCCCTGACACTAAGGGGCAATTTAGCATAGCCAATCCACTTAACCCGCACATCTTTGGACTGTGGGAGGAAACCGGAGCACTCGGAGGAAACCCACGCACACACGGGGAGAATGTGCAAGCTCCACACAAAAGGTAGTGGAACTCTGGAACTCATAAAAGGAGGCAGTTGCTTGGTCAATTGAGATCAAGAAGTTTTGGTTAGGGAAAGAGTGCCTGGGGTTTATGGAGCAGAGCCAGGTAAATTATAATGAGCTATCAGGTGTGAACTAATAGAATGACACAACAGGTTTGTAGAGTTGAATAGTTCACTATTGTAGCTATCTGTTCCTAATGTCCATAAAATCCTGATTTACCCAAAATTCAGCCCCTAAATCATGTTGCAAACTCAGTTTTGCTCAGCCAGCTTCCCAATCCTCAATAACTCACGTTGGGACCCCATCTCCCAACGCTTTAAATCTCCATTCCTGCTTTTTAAATCCCTCCATCATCTTGGTCCTCCCCATCTTTTGTGCATCAATCCCTCCTTGCCCCATTGCAAGTGGCAGAGGCTTTAGTAACTTGGCTCCTAAAATCTGTAATTCCTTCTCTAATCTCCCTTCCACTCTCACCTCTCCTCTCTCTCTCCCTCTCAAAGGCCCTCCTCAATCCCAACATTGATATTGCTTTAGTATTATCTGCTATTTTTGGTCTCATTGTTTGTTTTACTTTGTTAATAGCGTCATTAAAAATGGAGAAAAGCACTTATCTCGCTTGTGCATTGAGACCAGCTGTGAACCACAGCATGAAGAAGAGGAAGTCAAGAAGCTAACAGAAGAGCCGTCATCACAGCAAGCTTTTGCTGTCCTGTTTTCATTTCTAGGTTTTGCCAACCAACTTTTTCCATTTATATGGAAAGTTGAATTTCGGAAGGAAACAAGGGGCAGAATTTTCTCATTCCGCCCACTGCAGGAATCGTTGTCGGCGGGACAGAAAATTTGGCGGACCGTTTAAAGATCCGTTGACCTCGGGCGGGGAATTTCTGGTCTTGGGACTCGTGTGTGCAGCCAGAAAATGCTACCCATGGTCTTCGAAGATCTGTGAGCCATAACGACATTGGTGATGGTGCCTTCTGGAACCCACCCTGCCAAAGATCAGCTGGATGGCACCGGATATGTGTGGGACTGGCACTTGCAGGCTTATTGTCTATTTGGAGCTGGGAATACCTCATCTCATTGGGCACACACAACTCCAGTCTGGTGCTGAGTTTCAACTAAGCTGGGAAAGCTGGAGCTCCTGGCTTATGGAGACTTTACTGCCCATAGCTGGATATCATTTGCACCTTGAGAGGCAGAAAACGCAACTTTGGCCTCTTTACAACCTTGGCCAAGCAGTCCTTAGATTTATGGGTGGCCATGCACAGCACAGAATGTTAACGTTCCGGTGTGCCCCTCTGGATTTCTTCCAGAATTGAGCATAGAGACTCTGTAGATATTGAGGCAAACTGAGAACTGAGCTTTGTGAAACTTTCACTTATGCTCCTGTAGATTTTAGTCCAGTTCTTGCTGTGGTTTCCGTCAGGGTTCAGAGTTACCATAAAAGAACCGTGAACTGCTGCATAATATTAGAGCCCCCCTGTCCCCAGGAGTGCTGAAGCCAGCTTTTATTGATCATGGTGTTAAATATAGCCGCCTCAATGGTAATGGTAATACTCGCCACCTAAGGTTGCTTCTGTAGAAAGCTTTGATTCTGCACAATGCTCAATGATACAGGAGTTTAACTCTTGCGGTGTGACATGTTGCCCTTCTCTATTTTCACTGTAATCATAGAATCCCTACAGTGCTGAAAGAGGCCATTCAGCCCATCATGTCTGCATCAACTCTCTGACAGAGTATCTTATGCAGGCCCTCCCCAGCCCCATCCCCGTAGTCTCACACACATTTAATGGCTAATCCATCTAACCTACATGTCTTTGGACACTAAGGGGCAACTTAGCACGGCCAATCCACCTAACCTACACACTTTTGGAGTGTGGGAGGAAACCGGAGCACTCGGAGGAAACCAATGCAGACACGGGGAGAACATGCAAACTCCACACAGACACTCACCCAAGACCGGAATTGAATCTGGGTCTCTGGCACTGTGAGGTGTCAGTGCTAACCACTGTACCACCATGCCACCGATCTGCTATGAAACAATCAATTGGGAATTCCTTTGTATGGGTGACACAGTTCAATTCCGGGTTCAATTTCGGCCTTGGGTGACTGAGTGCATGGAGTTTGCACATTCTCCCCATGTCTGTGTGGGTTTCCTCCGGGTGCTCCAGTTTCCTCCCTCACTCCAATCGTGTGTGGGTTAGGTGGATTAGCCATGGTAAATGTGCAGGATTATGGGGATAGGGCAGAGGGGTGGACTTGGGTGGGATGCTCTTTCAGAGAGTTGGTGAAGACTGGATGGGCCAAATGGCCTCTTTCTGCACTGTAGGGATTATATGGTTCAATGATCCTCAATTAGATAGCTCAGTCTATAATGCCCAGATCACAAAATGATTCAATAGGTTGCGTGGCAATGCTGGCCGCCATTTTAAGCAACCTTTTCTCTGTCCACACCAAAGTGACTCACCAAGGAGAATACATAAATATTTATTTGTGCTCCAGAATTGCAAATCAATTTATAAATAACAAGTTTGTGGCTTTATACACACGGCGCATGGAGAAAAGGCTTCCTCTGCACAACCCACTCCAGGTTCATAGAATCATAGAATCTATGGCAACAGAGATAGGCCCTTCAGCCCAAATTGGTCCATGTCAACCAAAATGCCCACTTAAGCTAACCCTATTTGCCTGCATTTGGCCCATATCCCTCTACACCTTTCCTATCCATGTATCTGTCCAAATGTCTTTTAAATGTTGTCAAAGTCCCTTCCTCCAGCAGCTCATTCCTCATACGTACCACCCCCCCCCCCCCCCCCCGTGTAAAAAATCCTCAGGTTCCCATTAATTGTTTCCCCTCTTAATTTAAACTTGTGCCCTCTAGTTCTCGATTCCCCAACCCTGGGAAAAAGACTGAGTGCATATAAGATCATCCCTCAGTCTCCTACGCTTCCAAAGAAAAAAGTCCTGGCTTGTCCAATCTCTCCCTATAACTCAATTCCTTGAGTCCTGGCAACACCCTTGTAAATCTCTTCTGCACCCTCCCCATTTAGAAAATCTTAGGAACGCTTCTTTATCTGGGGGCAAGTCTGAGGTGACAATGACACAAGTGCTGTAGAAAAAGCCTGTCAGTGTCCAGTGGTTTATTGAAAGTAAACTTCCCAAGCTGTGGTGAATAACGTTGAATGGAATGATCAATGCGAAAGATGGATTCTTGTTCATCAATCAATCCCATAAAAAGATTTTTAAAAATTAAATGAAGTAATTGTAATTCTATCCAGACAGTGAGCAGAAAAGAAACCAACATCTTTAAACACAACAATGTGTGCTTTTTAACCAAAGCATATTTTCACTCAAACACACGGGAAATTCCGTTATTTAAGGCTGATACAATGGAATGTAGAAATGGTCGAGAGCTTCAAGTTTTTAGGTGTCCAGATCACCAACAACCTGTCCTGGTAGTCACCAACAACCACCATGCCGACACTATAGTTAAGAAAGCCCACCAATGCCATTACTTTCTCAAAAGACTAAGGAAATTTGGTATGTCCACTACGACTGTTACCAACGTTTACAGATGCACCATAGAAAGCATTCTTTCTGGTTGTATCACAGCTTGGTATAGCTCCTGCTCTGCCCAAGACCACAAGGAACTGCAAAGGGTCGTGAACAAAGCCCAATCCATCACGCAAACCAGCCTCCCATCCATTGACTCTGTCTACACTTCCCACTGTCTTGGAAAAGCAGCCAGCATAATCAAGGACCCCACGCTACCCGGACATACTCTCTCCCACCTTCTTCCATCGGGAAAAAGATACAAAAGTCTGAGGTCACGTACCAACCGACTCAAGAACAGCTTCTTCCCTGCTGCTGTCAGACTTTTGAATGGACCTATATAGTATTAAGTTGATCTTTCTCTACACCCTAGCTATGATAATGACAGTACATTCTGAACTCTCTCCTTTCCTTGTCTATGAACGGAATGCTTTGTCTGTATAGCGCGCAAGAAACAATAATTTTCATTGTATACCAAAACATGTGGCAATAACAAATCAAATCAAATCATATGTATCAGAAATGGGTGGAGAAGTGTGTTAGGTTATTTGGAGCGTGAGCTTGAACTGCAGCTTATGACATCTGTTTTACACGTGAACCATTTATGGGAGCAAAGGGCAAAGAATGGTTGAGCAGGCAGTGGAGTGGCTGACGGTGGGGTCGGGGGGGTAGTTTAATCCATGTATCAAATAATTCTTAAATAGAAATTACTCGAGCTGGAAACCCCTGTGATTTATTAAGAAGAAACTGGTGCAAATAATAAGGATATGTAACTTGATATGGGTGTGTTTGGTTGAATCTTTAAAGCACTTTGCAAATATGATGGCAGAGGAGTGTTTCAGGTTTAACCAGTATTTCAATGAGAGCGCCTGATCTCTTTTTGCTATAGAAACAAAATTGTCTGTATTGTTCGCAGGACAGTGAAAAATGCTGGAGTTTCTTGACGTTGACCTGTAACTAGGAGTGGCTGCAATAAACCTATGCTGTTGTTGAGCAAAAGCCCTTGTGGGTGGAGTAGCCAAATGCATAACTACATTTTGTGGTTTGACTGATTCATTTTTTTTTAAGGCAGATAATAGTTTGGAATGTGTGTTTTACAGGGTGGTTTGCTAAGATTGCTCATGTTTAATGTTAAGGTGTTCAATCCAGTCAAGGAAAATGTGAATTTATCCATTGCAGTAGAGTTGAAGAGAGAGTATCCCACCCTATCTGAATAAGTGGCTCCAACTACCAGTGCAGAGCGCAAACAAATATTAGGTCCACACATCTAGATGAGCTGTGTCTCAAACTACCACCCATAGACAACAGTCTATTGATAACTTCAGGCACCTGGATACAAAGGAAATTTGAATGATCCAATAATTTGAATTAAGCACTATAAATAGTACACAAAAGTGGGAATGCACTGCCATAATTGAAATGGAATAGTCAATCAGAAATAAGCTGCTTTGAGTAAAGACATGGGGTGGGATTTTACAGCCTCACTCATCTCAAAATCGTAAAATCCTGCCCAAGGTCAACACATCTTCCCATGGTCCGCCCCTCGCCCGCTCCAATTCCCGTGATGGGCAGGGTGGTAAAACTCCAGCCAGGTAGTCTGTATACTTGTCTCTGAATCATTAGTTTCTAGGTTCAAGTTCCACTCCTGGGCTTGGTCACAAAAATCAAATTGCACACTCCAGTGCAGTACTAAGGGAGTGCTGCACAGTCAGAGGTGCTATCTGTCATTTACAATGTTAAGCCAAAGGCCCATATGCCAGCTTGGGTGAATTAGATCCCATGGCACCGTTTTGAAGAGCAGCAGCAAAGTTATTCCTGGTGTCCTGACCAGTATTTATCCCTCAATCAACATCAAAAGAACATCATCGCGTAGCTATTTGCTTAACCTGGCAGCCGCCGCTTTCAAAAGGCCACCATTGAAAAGGAGATCCAACATAAGAGCAGTTGTGCCAGCTCAGCCTTCTACCAACTATAGCTGTATTTGACAACAAAGACCTCTGCAAGGCAACAGAACTTCTAGGCCTGGATTTTCCAGTCCCATCAGTGGTAGGTATTGCCACAAGCGGGACGGGAAAATTTGGGAAGCGGCCAAAAGTCAACTAGCTGTAAAGAATGGGAGGGTTTTCTGGTCAGCCACATTGTAGAAGGCAATGCAAACCGCTGCAGTCCTTTGCCAAATATAATCACAGATCAATCCAATGGAAGTCCATGGTTGCCATTGCCCTCTTAGAACATGGTACATGAAGAAGGACGAGGATAGGGAAGCTGTCCAGGGCCAGGTAGATAAGGACTATGTTACAATCATGAATCTAGCAATAGGAGGATGTCATGTATTTCATTAACGTAAAGTAAAGTTAAAGTAAAGTTTATTTATTAGTGTCACATGTAGGCTTACATTAACACTGCAATGAAGTTACCGTGAAAATCCCTTAGTCGCCACACTCCGGCGCCTGTTTAGGTGCACTGAGGGAGAATTTAGCATGGCCAATCCACCTAACCAGCACGTCTTGTGGACCGTGTGAGGAAACCGGAGCACCCGGAGGAAGCCCACGCAGACTCGGAGAATGAGCAAACTCCACACAGATGGTGATCCAAGCCGGGAATCGAACCTAGGCCCCTGGCGCGTGAGGCAGCAGTGTTAACCATTGTGCCACCCTGCCGCCTACATCTAATGACAGATGGACAGAAGTGGACTTATATTGTTGTTTGAAAGTATGAGGTTAGGTGGATTCTTTGGAGGGTAGTCGTGGAGGAGGTCTCCACCATATAGAGACATGCCAAGGGTAGATGACCCAGGTTCTTCCAAAGATGGAAGGGTGTATGAGGTCACCATCTTGGAAGCTGTGAAAAATGCGGGGGGGAGCGGGACTGTGTCGATTGAGTAGTACTCAGGGAGGCTGCAGTTTGGGTGCACGCAGATCGATGGTCAGAGGATGCGAAATCACTGAGATGATTATGAAAGTCTGGAAGATCCAAGGATGGTGAAAAGAAAGCTTTAAGATAATGAAGCTGTCGATGACCGTTTCCATGGTGGTAGTGACGATTAGGGATATGGGTGAACAACGTCATGGAGATAAAGGTAGGAGGTTTTGGTTCCAAACCAAAATGAAACTGTGAGAATGCGACAATGATGGAAGGTTGGTCTTTGGGTGCGAGAGCAGTGGTGAGCAGGGCAGCTGGGTGAGACATCCTGAAAGTACCAATTGTAGGAAAGATGATGGATTGGATTTTGTCCAGAGTGATGATTCTTTGAGGGGAAGGGAAGACCAATCCTGGAGTCTGAGCATGTTCAATATACATAATTTACCAACACAATACTCCTGTCTCACTCAATCCTTAACACAATGAATTGAAAGATAGCTAGATGAAACATTTCAGTGATTTTATACAGGTAATGTTATATCTTTAAACATAGTGAGGTTCAGTTCAATCACCCAACACAATTTCTTTTATTCATTTGTGGGACATGGACGTCGCTGGCTAAGTCAACATTTATTGCCCATCCCTGAGGACATTTAAGAGTCAACCGCATTGCTGTGACTCTGGAGTCACATGTAGGCCAGACCAGGTAAGGACAGCAGATTTCCATCCCTCAAGGACATTAGTGAACCAGATGGGTGTTTCGGACAATCGACAATGGTTTCATGGTCATCAGTAGATTCTTAATTCCAGATTTTTTTTATTGAATTCAAATTCCACCCCCTGCATTGGTGAGATTCGAACCCGGGTCCCCAGAGCATTAGCTAAATTTCTGGATTAATAGTCTAGCGCTAATAACATTGGGCCATCGCCGCCCCGATTTCAATTTGCATTAATTTCAGTGCAAATTACAGCTGTGTTGTGAAGTGTCTTTCACCGGAGTTTCTGCTGAATGAATGGGCGGGGGACGGGGGACGGGGGACGGGGGGGGGGGGGGGGGTGGGGGGGGGTGGGGGGGGGGGAGGCAGTCAGGGCAGGGGGTCAGGTTGAGTCAGGGGCAGGAGTCCAGCCAGGTCAGGCTAAGTCGGAGAGGTGTGGGGGGTGGAGCGAAACCTAATCGGGCCAGATTGGGAATCAGGTCAGGTCAGTGGCGGATTAACTACCACTCGGACCCCACGGCTGAGCTTTAGTAAGGCCCCCTGACCTTGCCCTCTGCCCCCTGCCCCACCCTTCGTTGAATAGAATAAAGTGATGTTAAGTGACGTTAGATAACTTGTATCGTTGTACTATGTATAATGTACTACATGTATCATATCATAAAGTTATATGAATCAATTACAGCCCTTTTATTCCGTTATTTTTCATTTTCTTTACATTTGTACTTTAAAAAGCTTCCGTGTTTTTTGGTTTACAAAAGTGTCGATAACTGCATGTAAATCGACAGATTGAAGCATGTCTGATTCAATGTGCATGAGTGCCAGATGACTAAGTTTCTCATCGCTTATTGTTGAGCGCAAATAGATTTTGATCCTCTTCAGTGCCGAAAATGAACACTCACCTGAACAGTTAGTGATTTTTTTTGCTCTCGGGCCCCCCTCCCTTCCGGGCCCCTAGGCTTAAGCCTACTCAGCCTAATGGTTAATCCGCCACTGGGTCAGGTCAGGTCAAGCCAAGGGGGCAGTGGTGGGGTGTGTCCAGCCGGGTTGGGTCAAGTGGGGGGTAGAACGGGCTCAATGTTTAAAATAGTTACGCTGAAGTTCGAACAGGTTTTATTTCTTCTTAACTTTTTCAGAGTATCTATTATCATCTGAAGTTAGTGATCTAAATCACTTTGTCGGATTGTTCCCAGCACAACGCAATTGTCCAGAGGAAGTTAGCACTTCTGGGCCATTGCAGTGCAGGTGCTTACCTGAGAACGTCTGAGAGAAATTCACCAGCACCTCTTAACTCCCCTTAACCCGATGCTGGGGAGCTCAGATGTTATGGATCATTATGCTATAATGTGCACATAAGAGATTGTAAAAGACAGAATGAGAGAGCGAGAGAGAAAAAACATGTCACCTGTAACATTACGGTGTTAGTTTTGAGAATGAACAAACCTCTTAATTATTATTAAATTCAACCTGGATTATTGAGAAGAAAATGTAAACATTATGATTGCCAATAACTGAGACGCAGTGATAGACAGAGATTTGATTTTGATTTGATTTGATTTATTATTGTCACATATATTAACATGCAGTGAAAAGTATTGTTTCTTGCATGCTATATAGACAAAACATACCGTTCATAGAGAAGGAAAAGAGAGAGTGCAGAATGTAGTGTTACAGTCATAGCTAGGAAAGATCAATTTAGTGCGAGGTAGGTCCATTCAAAAGTCTGATGGCAGCCGAGAGGAAAAGAGACAGGTTCCAAAATCCACTTTTAGTCACCAAATGCAAAATGTAATATGTGTACAAATCCCTGAGTAAACCATAAATCAGTGTGGGTAGTTCTGGCATACCACACCCTACCTTCGCCACTCACTTTGTTATCAGGCCAAAGCTCTCCCACTCACCTCTCCTCACAGATGCCATTGAGTACCCCAATAAACATTCCAACCCCAAGCTGTGTCAATGCCTCCGACTCCCACTGTACAGTTCTACTAAATCCCAGGACTATCCCTCATTTGCAATGATGACAGATGAAAAGATTTCCAGACTCTTGCAACTCCAATGCAATGTTACCAAACAAAACCCAAGAAACACCACCTCAGTTCTTCCAAAGCTTAAAAGCAACCCCTGAGTAACCAAAGGCCAAGTATCATACTTGGGCCCAATGCTATCATAGCTCAGAACGTCCTCAAAGCACAGGGTTGCCCCCATACTTCACTTACCCAACACCACTTACCCCTTTCCCCATAACCTCCACATATTTACCCTGCTAATCCCCCTGACACTGAGGGGCAATTTACCATGGCTAATCCACCTTCATCCCTGCCCCACCCGTTCTCTGTACTCTTGCTCCCTGTGTGGACGGGAACAGGTACTGCAGGGAGGATGAACAAACTGACAAGGGCACCGTGGTACAAGGAGCCATTCAAGTGAGGGGAGAAAAAAGAAATGTAGTCGTAATTGGGGATAGTATAGTTAGGGGCATTGACACTGTTCTCTGTGACCAGGATCGAGAATCTCGAATGTTGTGTTGCCTGCCTGGTGCTCAGATTAGGGATAACTCATCTGGACTGCAGAGGAATTTGGCGTGGGAGGGTAAAAATCCAGTTGTAGTGGTCCATATAGGTACCAATGACATAGGTAGAACAGGAACAGAGGTGCTGCTAAGGGAGTATAAACAGCTAGGATCTAAATTAAAAAGCGGAACAAAAAGCTAATAATCTCTGGATTACTGCCTGAGCTACGAGTTAATTGGCACAGGGTCAATAAGATTAAGGAGGTAAATGCGTGGCTCAAAGATTGGTGTGGGAGGAATGGGTTTGAATTCATGGAACATTGGCACCAGTATTGGGGAAGAGGGGACCTGTTCCGATGGGACGGTCTTCATCTGGGACCAGAGTCCTGGCAAATCATATAACTAGGGCTGTAGATAGGACTTTAAACTAAATAGTGGGGGGAGGGTTCTGTTGTATGGAGAATTAGAAAATCAAAGTTAAAGGAGAGGGTAGAAGTGTAGATTAATGATGAGGACTTTCAACTAGTTAAAAGAGCCAAGGGTTCAGGAGGGGTTAGTAAAGTTTTAAACCACATAATAGAACAGAGAAGATAGAAGGTGGCAGGAATCTAACCTCAGGCAGAGCAAAAAAGATGACAAGTATGAGAAGGGAGGTCAATGCAGGACTGAGGGTGTTGTACCTAAATGCGCGCAGTATACAGAACAAGGTAAATGAGCTTGTTGCGCACATTGAAATTAGTCGGTATGATGTTGTGGGCATCACAGAGACGTGGCTGCAGGGGGATCAGGGCTGGGATCTAAATATCCATGGATATGTATCCTATCGAAAGGCCAGGCAGATGGCAAAGGGGACGGGGTTGCATTGTTAGTAAGGAATGAAGTTAAATCAGTCCAAAGATGTGCGGATTAGGTTGATTGGCCATGCTAAAATTGTCCCTTGGTGTCCTGAGATGCGTAGGTTAGAGGGATTAGTGGGTAAATATGTAGGGATATGGGGCTAGGGCCTGGGTGGGATTGTGTCGGTGCAGGCTCGATGGGCCCAATGGCCTCTTTTTGCACTGTAGGGTTTCTATGATTCTATGATTCTATGCTAGCAAGAAGTGATATAGGATCAGAAGGCATAGAATCTCTGTGGGTAGAGTTGAGGAATTGCAAAGGTAAAAAGATCCTGTTGGGAGTTGTGTACAGGCCCCCTAGCAGTAGTCAGGATGTGGGGCAGAAAATAAATCAGGAGATAGAAAAGGCATATAAAAAAGGCAACAGTACAATAATCATAGAACATAGAACATAGAAAGCCACAGCACAAACAGGCCCTTCGGCCCACAGGTTGCGCTGATCATATCCCTACCTCTAGGCCGATCTATAGCCCTCAATCCCATTAAATCCCATGTACTCATCCAGAAGTCTCTTAAAAGACCCCAACGAGTTTGCCTCCACCACCACCGACGTCAGCCGATTCCACTCACCCACCACCCTCTGAGTGAAAAACTTACCCCTGACATCTCCTCTGTACCTACCCCCCAGCACCTTAAACCTGTGTCCTCTCGTAGCAACCATTTCAGCCCTTGGAAATAGCCTCTGAGAGTCTACCCTATCCAGACCTCTCAACATCTTGTAAACCTCTATCAGGTCACCTCTCATCCTTCGTCTCTCCAGGGAGAAGAGACCAAGCTCCCTCAACCTATCCTCATAAGGCATGCCCCCCAATCCAGGCAACATCCTTGTAAATCTCCTCTGCACCCTTTCAATGGCTTCAACATCTTTCCTGTAATGAGGTGACCAGAACTGCGCGCAGTACTCCAAGTGGGGTCTAACCAGGGTCCTATAAAGCTGCAGCATTATCTCCCGACTCCTAAACTCAATCCCTCGATTAATGAAGGCTAGTACGCCGTACGCCTTCTTGACCGCATCCTCCACCTGCGAGGCCGATTTAAGAGTCCTATGGACCCGGACCCCAAGGTCCTTCTGATCCTCTACACTGCTAAGAATGGTACCCTTCATATTATACTGCTGCTTCATCCCATTGGATCTGCCAAAATGGATCACTACACACTTATCCGGGTTGAAGTCCATCTGCCACTTCTCCGCCCAGTCTTGCATTCTATCTATGTCTCGCTGCAACTTCTGACATCCCTCCAAACTATCCACAACACCACCTACCTTGGTGTCGTCAGCAAACTTACCAACCCATCCCTCCACTTCCTCATCCAGGTCATTTATGAAAATGACAATCATGGGGGACTTCAATATGCAGGTGGATTGGGAAAATCAGGTAGGTAGTGGATCCCAAGAAAAAGGATTTGTGGAATGTCTAAGAGATGGTTTTTTGGAGCAGCTTGTGACAGAGCCTACTAGGGAACAGGCAATTCTGGATTTGTTGATGCGTAATCATAGAAATCATCATAGAAACCCTACAGTGCAGAAGGAGGCCATTCGGCCCATCGAGTCTGCACCGACCACAATCCCACCCAGGCCCTATCCCCACATATTTACCCACTAATCCCTCTAACCTACGCATCCCAGGACTCTAAGGGGCAATTTTTAACCTGGCCAATCAACCTAACCCGCACATCTTTGGACTGTGGGAGGAAACCGGAGCACCCGGAGGAAACCCACGCAGACACGAGGAGAATGTGCAAACTCCACACAGACAGTGACCCGGGCTGGGAATCGAACCCAGGACCCTGGAGCTGTGAAGCAGCAGTGCTAACCACTGTGCTACCGTGCCGTAATGAGGCAGACTTGATTCGGAAACTTAAGGTGAAGGAACCCTTAGGAAGGAGGGACCACAATATGATAGATTTTATCCTGCAGTTTTAGAGGGAGAAGCTGGAATCAGATGTAATGGTATTACAATTAAATAAAGGCAACCACAAAGACATGAAGGAGGAGCTGGCCAGAGTTCATTGGAAGGGGAGCCTCGCAGGGAAGACAGTGGAACAGCAATGGCAGGAGTTCTTGAGAGTTATTCGGGAGGCACAACAGAAATTCATCCCAAGGAGGAGGAAACATGCTAAGGGGAGACGAGGCATCCATGGCTGATGAGGGAAGCCAAGGACAGCATAAAAGCAAAAGAAAATGTGTACAAAGTGGCAAGGATTAGTGGGAAGCCAGAGGATTGGGAAGCCTTTAAAAGCAAGCAGAGAACAACTAAAAAAGCAATAAGGGGGGAGAAGATGAACTATGATTGTAAGCTAGCTAGTAATATAAAAGAAGGTAGGAAGAGTTTTTTTCAACATATAAAAGGTAAGAGAGAGGCAAAAATAGACATTGGACCACTGGAAAATGAAGCTGGAGAAGTAATAATAGGAAACAAAAAAATGGCAGAGGAACTGAATAGTTACTTTGCATCAGTCTTCAAGCTGGAAGACACCAGTGGGATGCCAGAACACCAGGGGACACAGGTGAGCGTAGTGGCTATCACTAAGGAGAAGGTTCTGGGGAAATTGAAAGGTCTGAAGGTGGATAAATCACCTGGACCGGATGGACTACACCCCAGGGTTTGAAGAGAGAGAGCTGAGGAAATTGTCGAGCATTGGTGGTGATCTTTCAGGAATCACTGGAGGCAGGGAGGGGCAAACAGAGTAAGAAGTCTCACAACACCAGGTTAAAGTCCAACAGGTTTATTTGGTAGCAAAAGCCACTAGTTTTCGGAGCGCTACTCCTTCGTCAGGTAAGTGGGAGTTCTGTTCACAAACAGGGCATATAAAGACACAAACTCCAGGGAGGGGCCCAGAGAACTGGAAAGTAGTTAATGTAATTCTGCTGTTTAAGAAGGGAGGGAGGGAAATTATAAGCTGGTTAGCCCGACTTCGGTCATTGGCAAGATTTTAGAGTCCATTATTAAAGATGAAATCGCGGAGTACTTGGAAGTGCATGATAAAATAGGACTGAGTCAGCACGGCTTTGTCAAGGGGAGGTCATGTCTGACAAATCTGTTAGAGTTCTTTGAGGAGGTAACAAGGAAGTTAGATAAAGGAGAACCAGTGGACGTGATTTATTTAGATTTCCAGATGGCCTTTGACAAGGTGCCAGATAGGAGACTGTTAAATAAGTTAAGAGCACATGGTGTTAAGGGTAAGATCCTGGCATGGATAGAGGATTGGCTGACTGGCAGAACACAGTAAGAGTTTTAACAACACCAGGTTAAAGTCCAACAGGTTTATTTGGTAGCAAATACCATTAGCTTTCGGAGTGCTGCTCCTTCGTCAGATGGAGTGGAAATCTGCTCTCAAACAGGGCACAGAGACACAAAATCAAGTTACAGAATACTGATTAGAATGCGAATCCCTACAACCAACCAGGTCTTAAAGATACAATCTGAGTGGAGGGAGCATTAAGCATAGGTTAAAGAGATGTGTATTGTCTCCAGACAGGACAGCCAGTGAGATTCTGCAAGTCCAGGGGGCAAGCTGTGGGGGTTACTGATAGTGTGACATAAATCCAACATCCCGGTTTAGGCCGTCCTCATGTGTGCGGAACTTGGCTATCAGTTTCTGCTCAGCGACTCTGCGCTGTCGTGTGTCGTGAAGGCCGCCTTGGAGAACGGGTACCCGAAGATCAGAGGCTGAATGCCCGTGATCACTGAAGTGTTCCCCCACAGGAAGAGAACAGTCTTGCCTGGTGATTGTCGAGCGGTGTTTATTCATCCGTTGTCGTAGCGTCTGCATGGTTTCCCCAATGTACCATGCCTCGGGACATCCTTTCCTGCAGCATATCAGGTAGACAACGTTGGCCGAGTTGCAAGAGTAGGTACCGTGTACCTGGTGGATGGTGTTCTCACGTGAGATGATGGCATCCATGTCGATGATCCGGCACGTCTTGCAGAGGTTGCTGTGGCAGGGTTGTGTGGTGTTGTGGTCACTGTTCTCCTGAAGGCTGGGTAGTTTGCTGCGGACAATGGTCTGTTTGAGGTTGTGCGGTTGTTTGAAGGCAAGAAGTGGGGGTGTGGGGATGGCCTTGGACAACGGATGAATGAACACCGCTCGACAATCACCAGGCAAGACTGTTCTCTTCCTGTGGGGGAGCACTTCAGCGGTCACAGGCATTCAGCCTCTGATCTTCGGGTACCCGTTCTCCAAGGCGGCCTTCACGACACACGACAGCGCAGAGTCGCTGAGCAGAAACTGATAGCCAAGTTCCGCACACATGAGGACGGCCTAAACCGGGATGTTGGGTTTATGTCACACTATCAGTAACCCCCACAGCTTGCCTCCTGGACTTGCAGAATCTCACTGGCTGTCCTGTCTGGAGACAATACACATCTCTTTAACCTGTGCCTAATGCTCCCTTCACTCACATTGTCTGTATCTTTAAGACCTGGTTGGCTGTCGGGATTCGCATTCTAATCAGTATTCTGTAACTTGATTTTGTGTCTCTGTGCCCTGTCTGAGAGCAGATTTCCACTCCATCTGACGAAGGAGCAGCACTCCGAAAGCTAATGGTATTTGCTACCAAATAAACCTGTTGGACTTTAACCTGGTGTTGTTAAAACTCTTATTGTGTTTACCCCAGTCCAACGCCGGCATCTCCACATCATGACTGGCAGAAGACAGAAAATGGGGATAAAGGGGTTTTTTCAGGATGGCAGCCGGTGACTAGTGGTGTGCCTCAGGTATCGGTGATGGGACCACAACTTTTCAGAATAGTCATTAATGATTTGGAAGAAGGAATTGAAGGCACTGTTGCCAAGTTTGCAGATGATACAAAGATATGTAGAGGGACAAGTAGTATTGAGGAAGCAGGGGGACTGCAGAAGGACTTGGACAGGCTAGGAAAGAGGGCAAAGAAGTGGCAGATGGAAGACAATGTGGAAAAATGTGAAGTTATGCACTTTGGAAGGAGGAATGGAGACATAGACTATTTTCTAAATGGGAAAATGCTTCGGAAATCAGAAACACAAAGGGACTTGGGAGTCATTGTTCAAGATTCTCTTAAGGTTAACGTGCAGGTTCAGTCAGCAGTTAGGAAGGCAAATGCAATGTAAGCATTCATGTCGAGAGGGCTAGAATACAAGAGCAGGGATGTACTTCTGAGGCTGTATAAGGCTCTGGTCAGACCCCATTTGGAGTATTGTGAGCACGTTTGGGTTCCGTATCTAAGGAAGGATGTGCTGGCCTTGGAAAGGGTCCAGAGGAGGTTCATAAGAATGATCCCTGGAATGAAGAGCTTGTCGTATGAGGAATGGTTGAGGACTCTTGGTCTGTACGCGTTGGAGTTTAGAAGGATGAGGGGAATCTTATTGAAACTTACATGATACTGCGAGGCCTGGATAGAATGGACATGGAGAGGATGTTTCCATTAGTAGGAAAAACTAGAACCAGAGGGCACAACCTCAGGCAAAAGGGACGATCCTTTAAAAGAGAGATGAGGAGGGATTTCTTCAGCCGGAGCGTGGTGAATCTATGGAACTCTTTGCCGCAGAAGGCTGTGGAGGTCGGATCATTGACTGTCTTTAAGACAGAGATAGATAGGTTCTTGATTAATAAGAGGATCAGGGGTTATGGGGAAAATGCAGGAGAATGGGGATGAGAAAAATATCAGCCATGATTGAGTGATGGAGCAGACGTGATGGGCCGAATGGCCTAATTCTGCTCCTATGTCTTATCTTTGCAGTGTGGGAGGAAACCGGAGCACCCAGATGAAACCCACACATGGAGAATGTACAAGTTCCACACAGACAGTGACCCAAGGCTGGAATTGAACCCGGGTCCCTGGTGCTGTGAGGCAGCAGTGCTAACCACTGTGCCACCGTGAAGGCAACAGTGGGCAGAGTTGGGCAAGAGGCCACGTTTGAGAATGACTCCATGAAAAATGAATACGTTATTGCTTGGAAAAGTATGATAAGCGGGCATGGTCAGTTAACTTGGCAGGAGGAGATAATTAGAGATTACTTTATATGAACCCTCTAAATAAGACTGCTAATAAATGGCATTGATTTTGGTGAGTCTGAGGTTTTAAAAGAACAGAGTGTTATGCCAAGAACAGAGTGTTATGCCAAGTCGTATTATCAGAGACACTGATGGAGGAGCACAGAGATATATATCTACGTTAGCTGAGAATAGGCTGCACAGTAATAGTGTGGATGGCATCAGAAGTTTGGATTGAGTAAGTGGGCAAGGCTGTAGCAGATATGAATTCAAGAGGCAAGAAAGTGAAGTCATTCACTTTGGACCTAAAAGATCAACCAGAATATTTACTAACTGGTGAGAAACTAAAATCTGTGGAGGAGCAAATAGGAATGGGAATCCATGGACAGAAGTGACTAAAAATCATCAGAAAGGCTAATGGAATGTTAGTTGTTATCTAAAGAAGCTGGAATATGAAATGCTACAGTTGTATAAAGCTCTGGTTAGACCACATTTGGGCATTCGGTTCTTGGCACTGTTCCTCTGGCAGGATATTTTGGAGGAGATGCAGTGGAGGTTAACAAGAATGATGCTGTCGCTCACATAGTTAACTTGCAAGTACCTGTTGACTAGACCAGGTGTGCATTCCTTTCAAATGCTGAAAGTCATAGAGTTGTAGGGTTCTAGAGTTTTACAGTACATAAAGAGGCTCTTTGGCCCACTATGTCTGCCAGCCAACAAGCACCTATCTATTCTAATCCCAGGTGATCACACTGAATGATAGCCTATCAAGCTTGCCTCGCCATTCAACGCGATCATGGCTGATATTGGGCCTCAACTCCACTTTTTCTGCCCTTTCCCCGTATCTCCTGATCTCCTGAAGAACCAAACCTCTGCCTATCCAGCATTAAATGTACCTAACGATGGAGCCTCCCCATTCCTCTGGGCTAGAGAATTCACAACTCTTTGAGTGAAACCATTTCTCCTCATCTCAGTCCTAAACAATGGGCCCTTTATCCTGAGACTGTGCTCCCACGGAGATATCGTTGATAAAGATAAACTATTTCCTCTGATGGTCAGAACAAGGGGGCATCACCTTAAAATGACATTAGGCTAGTCGGGAAACATTTCTCCACAAAAAAAGGGTACTGGAAAGTTTGAGCCCCCCAAAAAAAAGCTATTGAGGCTAGATCAATCGAAAGTCTGAAAACTAGATTGCTGTATTTCGATTACATAAGTGTATTAAAGGATATGGAACCAAAGTGGACAAATGGAGTTGAGGTATGAACTTATTGTATGGCAGAACATGTTCACAGGGCTAAATGGTTTGCTCCTGTTTCCGTCAACACCACAAACGTGCAAAGGAAGTGACATTCCAAGGTTTTTTTGGGGATGCATAGTGAGGTTCCTTCCTAAAAGCATTGCCAATCCCTGAACCTGGGTTCCAACCATAGATATGACCCCATAAACCAGATCCTTATGGTTTTGGGTTAGCTGTATTGCAGCTTGCTAAAGAGTAACAAGCAATTAATCTAACGTCTATAGAAAGACCCAGTGAAACATTTCTGATAAATGCTAACAGGCAAATAAGGTGGTTTTGAGCTCCAGTCATTAAGGCGCTGGAAACTTGTATAAGGATACATTCCAGCCTCCCCCCACCTGGCAGGGGTTTAGGTCAACCTGTCTCTCACCCACATTTCTATTCAAGCAACATTCCCACTGGAAAACCAGGATTTTACTGACCTTCACCCACAGTGAGGCAGACTTTACACAAAATACATTAAAATAAATGAAAATAGGGTATCGTAGAACCATAGAATCTCTACAGTGCAGAAAGAGGCCATTCAGCTCATCAAGTCTACACCGACTCTCTGACAGAGCATCTTACACCACACCCACCCGCCCGCCCTACCCAATCCAGCTAACTTGCACATCTTTGAACAATGGGAGAAAATGGAGCACCCAGAGGAAACCCATACAGATACAGGGAGACCATCTTAAACAAAAAGCCTTTTTATTCATTCATGGGATGTGGGTGTCATTGGCTAGATCAGCACTTGTATCGCCTATCCCTAACTGCTTTGAGAAGGTGGCAGTGGTGAGCTGCCTTCTTGAACCGCTGCAGTCCATGTGGTGTAGGTACACCCACAATGCTGATAGGGAGGAAATTCCAGGCTTTTGATCCAGCAATAGTGAAGGAATGGCGATATAATTCCAAATCAGGATGGTGTGTGGTGTAGAGGGGAACTTCCAGGTGGTGATGCTCCCATGTGCTGCGGCCTTCGTCCTTCTAGATGGTAGTGGTTGTGAGTTTGGAAGGTGCTGTCGAAGAAGCCTTGGTGAGTTCCTACAGTGCATCTTGTAGATGGTACACACTGCTGCCACTGTGCATCATTGATGGAGAGAGTGAATGTTTTTGGGGGGAGGGGGGGGATAATCGAGTGGGCTGCTTTGTCCTGGATGTTGTTGAGTTTATTGAATGCCGTTGGAGCTATACTGTAGAATGGTGGACAGGCTTTGGGGAGTCAGGAGGTGAGTTTCTCATTGCGGGATTCCTGGCCTCTGACCTGCCCTTGTAGTTGCAGTATTTATAAGGCTGGTCCATTTCAGTTTCTGGTCAATGGTAACCCTAGGATGCTAATTATGGGGGAATTCAGCAATGACAATGATATTGAATGTCAAGATGCAATGGTTAGATTCTCTCTTGTTGGAGATGGTCATTGTCTGACAGTTCTGTGGTGTGAATGTTACTTGCCACTTGTCAGCCCAAGCCTGGATATTGTCCCAATCTTGCTGCACTTGGTCATGGACTGCTTCAGTATCTGGAGAGTTGTAAATGGGGCCGAACCTTGTTCAGTCATCGGTGAACATCACCACTTCTAACCTTATGATAAAAGGAAGGTCATTGATGAAGCAGCTGAAGATGGATGGGCCGCAGGCACTGCTCTGAGGAACTTCTGCAGTGATGTCCTTGAGTTGGGATGTCTGACCCCCAACAAACCACAGCATTCTTCCTTTGTGTTACACAACTATTTACACAATCTACTCTGATACTATATCACTTCTTTTGAATATGTGCAGTGGAATAGAGTCATTGAAATTTGCAGCACAGAAGGAGGCCATTTGGCCCATCATATCTTTGCTGGCCACAAATTTATTATCCCGCTGAATTCCAATTTCTAGTTCATGGTCCATCCCCCTGTAGTTTTTGAGACTTCAGATGCATACCCAATTGTTTTTTTAAACACAATGAGAGTTTCTGCCTCACCCTTCCAGGCAGTGAGTTCCAGTCCCCCACCAGCCACGCCACCCTCCCCCCCTCCCTCCATGATCCCCCTGAATTAAAGAAAATTCTCTTCCCCTCTCATCCTTCTACTAATCACTTTAAGTCCATGTATAAGCCTTGTTGTTGGCCTCTATGTTGAAGGAAATAAGTCCTGCCTCTCCACTCCTCCTCAAAAGTTTTATAAAACTCAGTGAATTCTTCCCTTTGAGCTAAAATTCTCCAGTTCTGGCAATACCCTCGCAAATCTCCTCCGCACCCTCTCTAGTTCAATCACATTTTTCCTGTAATGTGGTGACCAGAACTATGTGCAGTTTCATGGTTATATGTTTAGCACATTCATCATGTGATTGTCACGGGGATTTTCCTGCTACTACTTGGATTATCTGGGAGCGAACACTTTCTATTGAATAAGTAATTGCATTCAAATCTGCAGTGACGCCATTTGGACATTAATTGGCCTTCTGATTCTGCTCTTTCAAGAACTGCTCCCAAGAAATATGTTTGAAATTTTTAAAAATGTAATTATTGTCATGAGTAGGCTTATGTTAACACTGCAATGAAGTTACTGTGAAAATCCCCTAGTCGCCACACTCCGGCGCCTGTTCGGGTACACTGAGGAGAATTTAGCATGGCCAATCCACCGAACCATCACATCGTTTGGAAGGAAACCGGAGCACCCGGAGGAAACCCACGCAGACATGTTGGGGGGGTTCACGTTTGCAGAATTAGGATCCGACCTTCAAAGTGTCAATTTGCCATTTTTCTGACATTTATGGGGTTTGAACCTAAATCAAAAGCAAAATCCAGGGGAAGAAATCCTTGGTTTTTGTACAAAATAGGCCTTTAACTTAAAGCCCATTCAACTTAAAGGTGGCTCAAGAGCTTCACTGGCATCTGGCAGGAAGTCTCCTGTCCAAAACTAGCAGCGTAGACAGCATTAGTCATCTGCCACGATAAAAAAAAATGAATTGTCTTTTGTGCACTTTAGGCATCTGACTATAAAAGTCCACCTGAATTTAGCATGGCCAATGCACCTAACCAACACGTCTTTCAGACTGCAGGAGGGAACCGGAGCACCCGGAGGAAACCCACGCAGATATGGGGAGAATGTGCAGACTCCACACAGACAGTGACCCAAGCCGGGTATCGAACCCGGGTTCCTTGGCATTGAGAGGCAGCAGTGCTAACTACTGTGCCACCATGCCACCCGTCAGATTTTTTCTCCATAGGCAAGAATGGGTTTCTCCAGAATCGCTTAGCTCCACAGCTCACCCTCACAGCCCTGATTCAAACATAGACAGTAAGAAGTTTAACAACACCAGGTTAAAGTCCAACAGGTTTATTTGGTAGCAAAAGCCACAAGCTTTCGGAGCCTTAAGCTCATTCTTCAGGTGAGTGGGAATTCCCACTCACCTGAAGAATGCGCTTAAGGCTCTGAAAGCTTGTGGCTTTTGCTACCAAATAAACCTGTTGGACTTTAACCTGGTGTTGTTAAACTTCTTACTGTGTTTACCCCAGTCCAACGCCGGCATCTCCACATCAAACATAGACACCAGAGCTGAATTTCAGATGAGAGGTGAGGGTGACTGCCCTTGACCAAGGTCCAGGAGAAGGAATCCACAAGAACAAAGAACAATACAGCACAGGAACAGGCCCTTCGGCCCTCCAAGCCTGCACCGATCATGTGTTCCTAACTAGACCATCCGTTTGTATCCCTCTATTCCCAGTCTGTTCATGTGGCTATCTAGATAAGTCTTAAATGATCCTAGCGTGTCTACCTCAACCACCTTGCTTGGTAGTGCATTCCAGGCCCCCACCACCCTCTGTGTAAAATACATCCCCCGCATATCTGTATTGAACCTTGCCCCCCCTTACCTTGAACTTGTGACCCCTTGCGTTTGCCATTTCTGACCTGGGAAAAAGCTTCCAACTGTTCACCCTATCTATGCCCTTCATAATTTTATAAACTTCTATTAGGTCGCCCCTCAAGCTGCAAAACCTCAGGGCTTGGGGGCTAGGGGGTCTGGTTTCGTTGTCAGAAATGGAATTCTCGTCACTGTCCAGAAAGAGCAGCCAGAGCTTTATAGCTGAAAGGCTTTAAAAAACATAGGGACTGTCCGTTACTGCGAGTAAGAATTTCGTTTGCTTTTTTCTGACATTCGCCATTTCTTTGGCAGCTTTTTTTGAGTGTTCATTCCAAGATCATAGTTAATATGTCATCATTCGTGGCACATTCATGATCATTTGGCTGTTCATTTGCAACTGCAGCAACTCACCAAGTCCCCTCCAACAGCACCTTTCAAATCCATGATCCCTATCATCTACAAGGTCAAGCCCAGCAGACACATAGAAAGACCACCACCTACAAGTTCCACTCCACGTCACATGCCATCCTGACCTGGAACTATCTCGCCATTCCTTCACTGGGTCAAAATCATAGAATCCTTACAGTGCAGAAGAGGCCGTCCGGCCAATTGAGTCTGCACTGACCCTCCAAAAGAGCACCTGACTTAGGCCCAATCCCCCATCCCAGCCACATAACCACTGGGGTATGATCATGGCCAATCAACCAAACCTGCACAGCTTTGGACTGTGGAAGGAAACCGGAGCACCCGGAGGAAACACACTCAGACACGAAGAGAACGTGTAAACTCCACACAGACAGGCAGGAATTGAACCCGGATCCCGGGCGCTGTGAAGCAGCAGTGCTAACCATTGTGCCACCATGCCGCCCCAGAATCTTAGTAACTCCATTCCTAACAGCACCATGGGTGTATCTACACCTTCAAAAAGGCAACTCGCCACCATGTTATCAAGGGCAATTCTGGCCTTTCCAGCAACACTCACATCCCATGAGTAAAAACAACCATTCAGTCAGTTGATTTCCAAATATCAAATATCCATTCTACATAGAATCATAAAATTCCCCCAGTGCAGAAGGAGGCCATCAGCCCACTGAGTCTGCACTGACTTTCCGACAGAGCATCCCACCCACGCCCACCCCCCAACCCTATTCCCTTAACCCTACGCATTCACCCCACTAATTTCTCCCAACCTACACATCTTGGAACACGAAGGGGCAACCCACCTCACCTGCACATCTTTGGACTGTGAGAGGAAACCCACGCAGACACAGGGAGAACATATAAACTCCACACAGTCACCCAAGGCCGGAATTGAACCCGGGTCCCTGGCGCTGCGAGGCAGCAATGCTTGTGTGAGTCCTGCCAACAACGGTCAGCAGCCTATTTGAAATTGGGGAACACCTACGCTCCATAGATTTCTCACCCTAGCGTGGGTTACTAGACAGTGTTAGATCAACCAAGCAGATTTATCAAAATGATATAGTTTTAGATGCTCGAGATATATTAACTTGTTGGGTTTATTAGCGCTGACAGGAAGTACAAGAAAGATGTATACATATACCATTGGGGTCAGCAAACCATTAACCAAACAGCACAATCTCAACACAGAATTACTGAAAGAGTTATACATCAAGGTGGACAGTGCCAGATGACCTGTTCAACCCGATCAGTTGAGATCTTCGTCATGTGATCTTTATACGCCATCTGCTACTGCACCACTAGATGGCAATGTCACCCCAGATACACCCCATTCTTGTTGCACTACAAGTGTATGTTGATGAGACCACAGTGTTGCATTGTTCTCATCACCGCACCGTAACAGAACGAGAACAGTGGAATTGTTGACATGTTGGTTCCTAACTAACAATATATCTTGCACAAATCCTTTGGTCCTTCCTAAATTGCATTACCCCGACGGCTCTCTTTTGGCTAACAGGAGACCTATGGAATCCTAAAGACTCCATCTAAACATAAGCAGATAATTCTAGAAATACTTGCAGGTCAAATAAGCAAAGCAACCTGAAGAAAAGATCACAGATCTAGGGCAGCACGGTGGCACAGTGGTTAGCGCCGCTGCCTCATAGCGCTAGGGATTCGAGTTCAATTCTGGGCTTGGGTCACTGTCTGTGTGGAGTTTGCACATTCTCCCCATGCCTGCGTGGATTTCCTCCAAATGCTCCGGTTTCCTGCCACAGTCCAAAAATGTGCGGGTTATGTTGATTGGCCACGATAAATTGCCCCTTAGTATCAGGGGTGTTAGCAAGGTAAATACGTTGATAGGGCCTCGGTGGGATTTTTGTCAATGCAGGCTCGGTCAGCCAAAATGGCCCCGTTCTGTACTGTAGGAATTCTATGACTCACAGCACAGAAGGATGCCATAAGGCAGTTCCCATGGAGAGA
The DNA here is from genome assembly GCF_964213995.1 of Mustelus asterias. NCBI lineage: Eukaryota > Metazoa > Chordata > Chondrichthyes > Carcharhiniformes > Triakidae > Mustelus > Mustelus asterias. The sequence goes on along the minus strand of NC_135810.1, from coordinate 14,859,714 downwards.
GATACAGAGTTCACGTTTCAGGGCAGTGACCCTTCGTCAGAGTCTACGTTAGCCTTTAGCATACAGAAAACATTCAAAACAAAGGTATTATACTAACTTCAATGCTGCTAAGCTATTCTTCCTATTCTACCCTGCAGACAGAGATCAGGAATGACATTCTGCTGATTCTTCCTGGTCAAGAGTCATTGTGGTTAACTGTAGCTCTACAATTAACTATGCAGGGATCAGCAAAAAAACCTTCCTGACCTAAAGAGCTCATTGTGCATGGCTTTTACTCAACTCAGCTTCAGAGAACTGCTGGAACCCATTCATAGTTAGACATATTTTTCACTATAAAAGGAATGAGTGGCTTTACAGTATCAAGCTTTTTCAACCCTCAGACCTTCCTAAGTTTAAATTAGAGGAATAAAAATCCTCTTCAGCTCCTCCAGAGATAGTTGCCAATCCAACCCCACAGCAAGATTCCTGAAGACTACACCTCGAGGACTGCCCTCCCTCCTTCTGAGAATAGGAATCCTTACCTCAGGCAGACATTCCCCCTGCTGTGTTAATATCAGGATGTATGAGTGGGGGTAGCGGGAGGGGTGCCTCCTACCTGCAGCCTGCTGTTCTCCTGTGTACTAACCTTTCCTACAAGAAAAATGTACAATTAAAACTGAGGACAATTGGGCGTGCTCCGTCTCTAGGGCATGCACCAAGACATGGCCAATTTGTTGATGTTTGTTGCACCTCAATGACCGAGAGAAATCTTTCCCTGAGTAACTCCTGTTAAAGAAAGACTTGTGCCCAACATAATAACTTTAATGAACTCAGGATGTCCCAGAGCACTTCACAGCTAGTGGCCTTGTGTTGAAGTGTTATCTGTTGTACGCATGGCAGCCGATTTGCACTCCCACAAATAGCAATGTGACCATCAGCAATCATCTATTTTTTTATGTTAGTTGATTGATAAATATTGGTCAGGACACCAGGAAAAATTCCCCTGCTTTTCTTCAGAATAGTGCTAGGAGATCTTCTGTGCCTGTCTGAATGATGTGGAGATGCCAGCGTTGGACTGGCGTAAACACAGTAAGAAGTCTCACAACACCAGGTTAAAGTCCAACAGGTTTATTTGGTAGCAAAAGCCACTAGCTTTCGAAGCGCTGCTCCTTCATCAGGTGAGTGGGATTTCAGTTCACTAACAGGACATATAAAGACACAAACTCAATTTACAAAATAATGGTTGGAATGTGAGTCTTTACAGGTAATCAAGTCTTAAAGGGACAGACAAAGTGAGTGGAGAGAGGGTTAAGCACAGGTTAAAGAGATGTGTATTGTCTCCAGCCAGGACAGTTAGTGAGATTTTGCAAGCCCAGGCAAGTCGTGGGGGTTACAGATAGTGTGACATGAACCCAAGATCCCGGTTGAGGCCGTCCTCATGTGTGCGGAACTTGGCTATCAGTCTCTGCTCAGTGACTCTGCGCTGTCTTGTGTCGTGAAGGCCGCTTTGGAGAACGCTTACCCTAGAACGCTCAGTGCAGAGTTACTGAGCAGAGACTGATAGCCAAGTTCCGCACACATGAGGACGGCCTCAATTGGGATCTTGGGTTCATGTCACACTATCTGTAACCCCCACGACTTGCCTGGGTTTGCAAAATCTCACTAACTGTCCTGGCTGGAGACAATACACATCTCTTTAACATGTACTTAACCCTCTCTCCACTCACATTTTCTGTACCTTTAAGACTTGATTACCTTTAAAGACTCGCATTCCAACTATTATTTTGTAAATTGAGTTTGTGTCTTTATATGCCCTGTTTGTGAACTGAAATCCCACTCACCTGATGAAGGAGCAGCGCTTTGAAAGCTAGTGGCTTTTGCTACCAAATAAACCTGTTGGACTTTAACCTGGTGTTGTGAGACTTCTTACCCTGTCTGAATGAGCAGGCATGCCCTCTATTTAATGCCTTATTTGACACAACTCTATTGCGGGAAAATTGGACGAGTGCGCCTCTAGTGGTAGATATTGTCATCCAAAGGGGCTTTTCTGCACTGTGTGACTATGACTTTATAACTCTAAGACAACACCATTAGAAACAGTTCAGAGAAGGTTCACTAGACTGATCCTTGGGATGAAGGTATTATACCCAGTGAGGAAATATTGGGCAGGTTGGGCCTGTACCCATTGGAGTTTATTGAAACATATAAGATTCTGGGAGGCTTGGTGGAGTAGATGCTGAAAGGATGTTTTCCCTTGAGGGAGAGACTTGAACTAGGGGGTCACAATTTAAAAACAAAGGGTCTTCCATTTAAGACGGAGATTAGGCGATTTTTTTCTCTCAAAGGGTCATGGGGCTTTGGAATTCTCTTCCCCAGAGAGCGGAAGAGGACAGGGTAATTTAATATTTTTAAGATAGAGGTAGATAGATTCTTGGCTAACAAGGGGGTCAAAGAGTATTGGGGGCAGGTAGGATCGTGACGTTGAGACCACAATCAGATCAGCCATGATCTTGTTGAATAACAGAGCAAGCTCATGGGGCCGAATGGCTAGCTCCTGTTCCTAATTTGTTGAATGATCACAGCTCTCTCAGTGTAACACTCCTTCAAGATTGCATTGGATTGTCAGCCTGGATTTTTGTGGTCATAGGAATATCATAGAAACCCTACAGTGCAGAAGGAAGCCAGTCGGCCAATCGAGTCTACACCGACAATAATCCCACCCAAGCCCTATCCCTGTAACCCTACATATTTACCCTGCTACTCCCTCTAACCTACGCATCCCAGCACACTAAGGGGCAATTTACCATGGCCAATCAACCTAACCCGCACATCTTTGGTCTGTGGGAGGAAACCGGAGCACCCGGAGGAAACCCACGCAGACACGAGGAGAATGTGCAAACTCCACACAGACAGTGACCTGAGCTGGGAATCGAACTTAGGACCTTGGAGCTTGGGGCAGCAGTGCTACCACTGCACCACCGTCAAGTCTCCAGAAAGAGATTTTGGGGTGGGATTTTCCGGCTGCGCTAACTCCAAACTTCGAAAATCCCGCCTAAGGTCAACGGACCTTTGTACGGTCTGTCCCCCATCTGCTACAATTCCTGTGGCAGGTGGGATGGGAAAACTACCCTCCTTGAACCCACAACCTTCTCACTCAGACATGCAGAATGTTATTGACTGACCCGTAGGTGATACAAGGATCCTCTTGCTGGGGTAATCGATCAATGCCACCTATCTGCAATGCCAAGGCAACATATATTGGTACCTGCTCACACATGAATGTTGACTTTACAAATGCACGCCAGCCACAATTTCCTCATGAGCTCACCAAGTGAACGAGACTTCCTGCCCTGAAGTATTGTTTTGTGGAAACCAGCCCTGTCGTTCCCATGGAAACAACTCTCCATTTTGAGTGCAGGGATGGTTAATGAAGAAGAAGTAGTGTTTTTGTTCCAATTATTAAAAAAAATAGCTATCTGTAAATGCTACAGAGTAAATTTTATTAATTTGCATCACTGGCTGAGACTTTTGGCCACGGAAAACATATATGGTGAATTTAGGTGTGGAGGCAAGCAACGTTGTGCGATTTTCCAATGATTAAGTGTAATGGAGATGCGGAGATGCCGGTGTTGGATTGGGGTGGGCACAGTAAGAAGTCTCACAACCTGTGGCTAAAGTCCAACAGGTTTATTTGGTAGCACGAGCTTTCGGGGTGCTGCTCCTTCATCAGGTGAGTGGAGAGTTGGATTCACAAGCACGGCATATATAGACAAAGACTCAAGTGCAAGATAATGGTTGGAATGTGAGTCTTTACAGGTAATCAAGTCTTCACAGGTTCAGACAATGCGAGTGGAGAGAGGGATAATCAGAACTTAAAGAGGTGTGAATTGTCTCAAGCCAGGACAGTTAGTAGGATTTTGCAAGCCCAGGCCAAATGGTGGGGGTTACACATAGTGTGACATGAACCCAAGATCCCAGTTGAGGCCGTCCTCATGCGTGTGGAGCTTGGCTATCAGTTCATCAGTTAATAAGTGTAATGGATATTCACTAAATGTTTTTGGGGTCTTTGAATCTTCACTCCTTGATTCACAATCTAAATCTACACGTGTTCAGATATTTCTTAGTGGGATTCTTCCGCTGCATCAGCAACTCCTGAGGTTGTTTCTGTAAGTTCCTGCTGAGGGCCCGTTCCCTTAATTGCCGGGTAGTCCTGCACTCAAAGAGAATCCACACCGGCTGAACTGGTTTGCAGATAGCCACTTCAAAGTCAACTCTATGTGGGTGGGCTGCCAATGTCTGTTTGTTGTTAAAACTACCTAGGCACTGGAAATACTTAGGATTGATTAGCTGGATGTGAAAGGGAGGTGCTAGCTAATCTCATTGCCCCAGTGTGCCTTGAAAGGGTGCATGTGCTTGTAGATAGGTTATGGGGCAAGACTCACCTTTGATTCCAATGTGTTTGCCAGCTTTCTGAAATTGCGAAGGGTGGTAACCTTTTAATATTCCTTTGTCTCAGTTCAGCTTTCTAAGCGGACATGGATAAAACAGTTTCCATCCAGCTAAACTCCACGGTGAATATTTGTTTGAACAGGTAACTGGACTGGGGAAGTTAAAAAACCTCTGGGAACATCCAGATTCAAATCGGAATTATTCTAGACAACACCCCTGAGAATGACAAAGGTTGCACGAGTTCCCTTTTAAAGACAGATTTTGTAAGAAATTAAAACAATCATGATTGATTTTATGCTGATGTTATGCTCAGAAGTCACAGTCTTAGGATAAGGGGTAGCAAATTTAAAACAAAGCTGAGGAGAAACTACTTCTCCCAAAGGGTTATGAATCTGTGGAATTCGTTACCCCAAAGTGCGGTGGATGCTGGGACAGTGAGTGAATTTAAGGAGGAGTTGATTTTTAATTGATAATGGGTTGAAGGGTTATGGGGAGAAGGCAGGAAAATGGGGATGAGGAGCATTTCAGCCATGATCAAATGGCGGAGCGGACTCGATGGGCCGAATGGCCTAATTCCACTCCGATATCTTATTAACTTATGAACTTAGGGGTGGCACGGTGGCACAGCGGTTAGCACTGCTGCTTCACAGCGCCAGGGGCCTGGGTTCAATTCCAGCCTTGGGTGACTGTCTGTGTGGAGTTTGCACATTCTCCCCATGTCTGCATGGGGTTTCCTCCGGGTGCTCAGGTTTCCTCCCACATGCCAAAGACGTATAGGTTAGGTGGTTTGGCCATGCTAAATTGCTCTTTAGTGTCAGGGGAATTAGCAAGGGTTACAGGGATAGGACCTGGGTGGGATTGTCGTCGGTGCAGACTCTCTGGGCTGAATGGCCCTCTTCTGCACTGGAGGGATTCTATGATTCATGCTTTCTGCTGTATTATCTGAGTTACGGAGGCTGGAATCTTTCGACCTCGCCTGTGGCTGGGATTCGCTAGCTCCGCTGCAGTGAATGGGGATTTGACTGTGCGCCAATCAGTTCTCACTGGCAGCGATAGTGGGGTGTGCGAGACCTGAGAATTCTGGCCATAGTATGTCAGACTGTTATTTGTCAGGAGATTAGGGAAGTCCTGTGAGATGTGGGCCTGAGTCAAATCAATGGTCATGCAGGTATTTTGCAGTAAAGAATGTTTAAGGCTGCGTTGGCGATTGGTGCAAGCCTGATTGGGCATTCCCACACTCTACAGTTCTTGTGCCGGTCGATGCTGTTCCTGGATTGAGCAACTGCAACAGAGATTTTCATCATGGGAATCAAAGCTTTCATCCTGATTCCGCCTAACAATAAGCACAATGACAGCACAATGAATCACAAGACGTCAACATGCAGCTACAGAAATTAAGTAGGGAGACAAATGGGATAAAAGCAAAATACTGCGGACTCTGAAAATCGCAAATAAAAACAGAAAATGCTGGAAAAGCTCAACAGGAGAAACAGAGTCAATGGATGTCTCGAGTCAATATCACCCTTCTACAGAACTGGAGACGATGAATATTGGTGGTCAGTCTATTGTTGACAGGAAGTGAAGTGTCAGAGATAGACCAATCTTCATAGAAACCCCACAGTGCAGAAGGAGGCCATTCGACCCATCGAGTCTGCACCGACCACAATCCCACCCAGGCCCTACCCCCACACATTTTACCCGCTAATCTCTCCAACCTACACATCCCAGGACTCCAAGGGGCAATTTTCTAACCTGGTCAATCAACCTAACCCGCATAGACCATGAGAAGATGAGAGAGGGATGGACACTGGAAGCAAAATCAATAAATTTTACCAGGTCCAGACGAGACCATGAAGAGGCACTGATATAGTCATTGACGTAACAGAGGAAGAGTTGTGATAGAAGTCCAAAGTCAGACTGGAACAAGGAATACCCCATAAAAAGACAGGTATAACTGGGGCCCATGTGGGTAGCCATTGCCACACCTTTTATTGGCAGGGAGTGAAAGAAGTTCTGTAGGAGGGTCATCTGGACTTGAAACATTGGCCGGTATTTTACGACCTCGCCCGCCCGAGGCTTGTAAGGTCCCGCCCGAGGCCAACGGAGAATTCCGTTCTGCGAGTCTCGCCCCCCCCGCCGATTCCGGGCAGGCTGGTAAATTTGCGGCCATTAACTCTGTTTCTCTCTCCACAGAAGCTACCAGACCTGCTGAGATTATCCAATATTTTCTGTTTTCAAGACAAATTATATGTAGGCCTTTCTTGTGAGGAAGATGGAATATAAAAGTAGTGAAGCATTGCTACAACTGTACAGTGTACTGTGGCGAGACTGCACCTGGAGTACTGTGCATAATTTTGGTTTATTTACTTAAGGAAGAATATACTTGCATTGGAAGCAATTCAGAGAAGTTTCACTAGGCTGATTCCTAGGATGGAGGGATTGTCTTATGAGGAAATGTTGCGCAGGTTTGACCGACACTCATTGGAGTTGAGAAGAATGAAAGTTGATTTTATTGAAACATACAAGCTTCAAGGGGTCTTGACAGGGTAGGTGCTCAAAATATGTTTCCCCTTAAGGGGGGAATCTACAGCCAGAGTCACAGTTTCAGGGTCTCCCATTTACACCAGGCATGAGAAGGAATTTATTCTCTCAGAGGGATGTTAATCTCTGGAATTCATTTTCTCAGAAAGCAGTGATCTCGGGTCATTGAGTAGATTCAGGGCTAAATTAGACAGATTCTTGCTCTACATTGGAGTCACAGATTATCAGGGGAGGGATGGAAGAAAAGTGGCGTTAAGGCCACAATCAGATCAGCCATGATTATGTGGAATGAAAGAGGCAGGCATGAGGAGACAAGTGGCCTGGACCTGCCCCACTTTCTAATGCTCTTATGTAACCCTTTTGCATGACTATCCAGTAGAAACAAAGATTTCAAATGCAACCAAAAGCTAAAGGCCAGTTGATGAGAGCGTGAGTCATCGCAAATGTTACCGCTTTGGTCGCATTCATTATTAAGCTGGTACCAAATTGGAAAAGATGTGAAAGAAATAGGGCGGCAGTTTCCGGTTTTTTTTTCAAAGTGTTGGCTCAGGCGAGAAAAGTGGTGCATAGCTCGCCAGCTGCATGGGGGCTTTTCCTGCCATATTTTTAAACATTTTGAAAAGTTTGATTTTGTTTATTATTGTCACATGTATTAGTATACAGTGAAAAGTATTGTTTCTTGCGCGCTGTACAGACAGAGCATATCATACATAGAGAAGGAAACGAGAGAGTGCAGAATGTAGTGTTACAGTCATAGCTAGGGTGTAGAGAAAGATCAACTTAATGCGAGATAGGTCCACTCAAAAGTCTGATGGCAGCAGGTACATATCCTCAGACTGTTGTATCTTTTCCCAACAGAAGAAGGTGGAAGAGAGAATGTCCAGGGTGCGTGGTGTCCTTGATTATGTTGGCTGCTTTTCCGAAACAGTGGGAAGTGTAGACAGAGTCAATGGATGGGATATGGTTTGCATGATGCACTGGGCTTCTTTCACAACCCTTTGTAGTTTCTTGCAGTCTTAGGTAGAGCAGGAGCCATACCAAGCTGTGATACAACTAGAAAGAATGCTTTCTATGGTGCATTTATAAAAGTTAGTGAGAATCATACAGACATGCCAAATTTCCTTAGTCTTCTGAGAAAGTAGAGGCGTTGGTGATCTTTCTAAAATATGGCGTCGGTATGGAGGGACCAGGACAGGTTGTTAGTGATCTGGACACCTAAAAACCTAAAGCTCTCGACCATTTCTACTTCATCCCCATTGTTGTAGACAGGGGCATGTTCTCCACTACGCTTCCTGAAGTCAATGACTACCTTCTTCATTTTGTTGACATTGAGGGAGAAATTATCATCGCACCTAGTTCACTAGATTCTATATCTCTTTCCTGTACTCTGTCTCATCATTGTTTGAGATCCGACCCACTACGGTGATGTCATCAGCAAACTTGAAAATCAAGTTGGAGTGGAATTTGACAACACAGTCATAGGTGTATAAGGACTATAGTAGGAGGCTGAGGACACAGCCTTGTGGGGCACCGGTGTTGAGGATGATCATGGAGGAGGTGTTGTTGCCTATCCTTTCTGACTGCAGTCTGTGGGTTAGGAAGTTCAGGATCCAGCCGCAGCGGGAAGAGCCGACTATTGCATGAAATCATTTCATTTATAAATTTGGTTTGAAATATGTATTTTGTGGGTGGATTTTGTTTTTACATTGTGGCCACATGGATGCTGTGATAGTCTTTGATAGAGAGCAGAAAAGGTGTGGGACTGGTGGTGAATGGGGAATAGGGGTTATGGTTACAGGAATCGCAGTTAGATGGTCACCATTATGGAGCCTAGCTTTTTATTCCAGATTTATATTAACTGAGTTTAAATTCCAGCTGTCAGGGTGGAATTTGAACCTGTGGTCCCAGAGCAGTGCCACTGGATTATGGTGGCCTTTACCACTACACCACTACTATGCAGTATTAACTCAGTAGCTGTAGAACAGCGGGTCCAGAGATGGACTGTGTAGGTTATCTCCTTCTCTTTCTCCTCTTACTCTTCAGCTGCTTGATGTATAGCTGGTAGCAAGGGCTGTTAACTCACGATGGTGAGGTTGTACAGACCGTAGCAGACCACAATGTGTTTTAGCACCCACTCTGTCATGTACTGCAAGGGCTCTTCCAAAGCAGCCCAAGCAGCTGAAGCATTATTTCAGTGCACCAACAGTACGCTCTGTCACATTTCACAGGGCAGCATGCTTTTATTACTTGCATGGGGCCCACGTGTGAGTGTGTGAGTGTATGGGTGTGGGTGTGGGTGAGTGGGTGTGTGTGTGTTGCACACCAGAGTCATGAGCCACATAGCCAGGAAATAAATCTTGTCATCCAATGGCCACCCTTTCATTTTGTGTTTCATCTTCAAATACAGTCAGTACTGTGGACTGCCACAGAATGAAGGCACTGTGAGTACTTTCAGAATACTAGGCATTGACCCATCTGATTCTCTGCCTATGGTCGCACGCTAGTTTAAGTTTATTTATTAGTGTCACAAGTAGGCTTACACTAACATTGCAATGAAGTTACTGTGAAAATCCCCGAGTCGCCACACTCCAGCGCCTGTTCGGGTACACTGAGGGAGAATTTAACATGGTCAATGCACCTAACTAGCATGTCTTTCAGACTGTTGGAGAAAACCGGAGCACCCGGTGGAAACCCACGCAGGCATGGGGAGAACGTGCAGACTCTGCACAGACAGTGACCCAAGCCAGGAATCAAATCCTGGTCCCTGGCGCTGTGAGGCAGCAGTGCTAACCGCTGAACTGGAATGAAAACTCGTGAAACTCGGAAAACGAGAATCTCTCTGGCAAGGTCTCCTATCCTAACACTAACTGGACATTGAGGGAGTGACATGGCTTCCAGTTCCAACAAAAGGCAGAGTTAACATGCGGCACCTACAAAGTGATATATGTGAATGTAATGACTTTCTAACCCAGCAACAGGATCACTCCACCTGCTGTCTCTGGCAATAGAGAATGAGATGTTGTTAATTCTCATTGAATAAAGCGTCTCACCCAACCCTACAGTTGACAGCAAACTGTGAGACATTGCCAACATTTGCAGCTCCAGCCTCGAAGGAGCCAGATGCATCTAATTTCATCACCACAATCACCTTCACAGTCCACTGTGCAATGCACTCCTTACTCTGCTCTGAGGTTACAGTTGTGGCGGCATCAAGCACCAGATTATAGTGGGAAGGTTCTTACTGTAATGCAGACACGTCACATACTGTTCCTTCCCGAGTTTCAGTTAGCAGAGTTGCTTACTGAGCACCCCGGGTGGATCTAACATCATGCGGAGAGCCCTTCTCCCCCATTCCCTGTCCTCCCTCTTCCAAAAGTTTGTCATACTCTGTGTGGGCTTGATTGATTCCCCAAGTATGTTGTATTCTGAGGTGGGACACAGGGAGCAAAGATCTGGATGACCGTAGGTTTACAGAGTGCAATTGGTATGGGTATTGCACCCTTTTTCGAGGAGCAACTTTTTCGAAGAGCAACCCTCTTGATGTCAAAAAATGATGTTCTGTGAACAACTTCCTTCCCTTCAAAGTTGTTCGCATGGCATTTGGGAAGTTCAGCACATATGGAATATGTCTTTGAATTATCAATTGACTTAGGTAGGTAATGGACCGTAACTCATGTTAAAGGCTGTGCAAGTGCTTGAGATGTGAAGGGTTAATTCAATGGTGCTGCTGGCTGCCTCAATAGAATATCACAAGCAGGACCTTCCCAAAGCTGCAGGACTTCCTGTCAGTGGCACAAACTTATCATCCAAAAGTTATCCTAACATTTAAAAAATGAGGAAGAAATGAGTCATAGTAATACAGTTTGATTTTGGAGCTGATCTTGTGGAAGTTAGGAAAGTAAAAGAGAATAGAAAGCAATCCTGGTCAGCCTCACGTCATCCTCTCTACATAACATCAAATCATTCTGTTGCATGTATCCAAACTCGCATTTCACTCACCACCCCAGTACACACGGACGGCACGGTGGCACAGTGGTTAGCACTGCTGCCTCACAGCGCCAGGGACCCGGGTTCAATTCCAGCCTCGGGCCGCTGTCTGTGTGGAGTTTGCACATTCTCCCCGTGTCTGCATGGGTTTCCTCAGGTGCTTCGGTTTCCTCCCACAGTCCAAAGATGTGCAGGTTAGGTTGATTGGCCATGCTAAATTGACTCTAGTGTCAGGGGTATTAGCAGGGTAAATATGTGGGGTTACGGGAATAGGGCCTGGGTAGGATTGCAGTCGGTGCAGACTCGATGGGCCAAATGGCCTCCTTCTGCACTGTAGGGATTCTATGACCTTGGCTCCTGGTCTACCAATGCTTTCATTTTTAATTCACATACCTGCATTTACGTACATCCTTGGCCATAGTTGGGGCTGTAAATGTGTTGGGTTCCAAATCACAGACAACAAGGACCTACAGCAAAGAGTATTTTATTCTGTAGCTCGACCACTACTTCAACACTTGTGCTCTGCCCTTGTTCCCATAGCTAACACACTCCCAACACACGCCCTCTTAAGTAGCTGTGTCATCACATGACCACTCGAGTGGTCACGTGATGGTGCAACTACATAAGAGGAGCTAAAATGTTTTCTTAAGAAACACCAATAGGGAAAGATTTGACTGTTTAATTAAAGTGTGCGGATTGTAAGCCTTTTGAATACTGGTGCATTTTCAATAAGGCTTTGGGTTTTAATATTATATGTTAATGTTGAAGGTGTGAAGTGAATTCCTGTTCTGTGATCAAGGCACAGCAGTCAAGTATTAAATATTGTTCCTCAACTCCATCTTAACTCAGCCCCAGGGACATGAAGCATGGGTGTCGAAAAATTGTTCGTGATCGTTTGGAACAGATTATGGAATACTTCCAGCTTGGGGAAAATCAGACCATCTTTGAGCTAGCTTGTGGCTCTTTCACAGTGCTGCACGCTGTATTTTTTCTAGCTTTTGATGTTTGAACAATTGGCTACCTTGATCTCGGTCAACACGTCTGGCAAAGGGAGAAGACTACTTTGGACGGATAGATATTGGTATAATTGGCTTTCCTCCTGCAGTGTTGTAACTTATAAGCCTTCACACACCAGGAGCACATATCTGGTACTTGCACATGGAGATCAAGCAGCCTGCAATATTTTCTGGATGAGTCGTTTTATTTGAGGTGGAGATAGGGAAGGACTAAGTAACACGACTGGGGCTGATCATAGAATCATGGAATCAATACAGTGCAGAAGAGGCCATTCGGCCCATCGAGTCTGCACCAACTCCCTGACAGAGTATCTTACCCAGGCCCTCTCCCCTGCTCTGTCCCCGTAACCCCACATATTTACCTGGCTAATCCATCTAACCTACACACCTTGGGACAATAAGGGGCAATTCAGCATGGCCAATCCATATAACCTGCACATCTTTGGACCATTAGAAGAAGGAAAGGACACTGGAGATGAACAGTCAGACATGCCACTGACATTCCGTGGGGAAAGGGGGAATTCTGATAACCTGCAAAACCTCAAAACTATTTTGGGCCAAAAGCCCAAACAAGCTGCACAGCAAGAGAATGAAGATTTTGTGACATGTTTATCCAGGATTGGATATGTGTGTCATACTATTCTCATGTCTTGTGCATGGATAAAGATCTTACAAATTTCAAATATATATTTTAAAAAGTGGACACTAAAGATGACTATGGCATATCACATGATTTGGCATTATTCAGCTTGTAACAGTCCCGAAACTCAAGCAAATAACGAATCAAAATATGGACATTCTCAGCCACTTGTGAAATTCTCACATCATTTGTTAAGGATGGACTGACAGAAAGGACCACAGCATACCAGCCGACTCATCTTTCTACTTCATGGTGGACAATAGAGACTCAATGGGTGCTAGACAAACTCAAAAAAGATCGTATCAACTTTTCACTGTCTGTGATGGTTCCTCATCTCAAACACAAAGACCTTGGCTGTCTGAGACTCTCAGGGTGTGAAAAGCCACAAGACAGGATGTTTACAGGTCTAACATGTCACCTTATTTTAAAAAGGACTCGTAACAGGTCATAAGGGTAAAGCAGGCATTTTTTAAAAATATAGCACTAGAAGCCATTCTAAAATGGATATCTTCAGAAACACCATTTAAGCCATTGAACCACTTGCATGACAACAATGTAGACAAGATAACATACTGCTATATCTTCATAGAAATCATAGAAACCCTACAGTGCAGAAGGAGGCCATTTGGCCCATCGAGTCTGCACCGACCACAATCCCACCCAGGCCCTACCCCCACATATTTACCCGCTAATCCCGCTAACCTACGCATCTCAGGACTCTAAGGGGCAATTTTTAACCTGGCCAATCAACCTAACCCGCACATCTTTGGACTGTGGGAGGAAACCGGAGCACCCGGAGGAAACCCACGCAGACACGAGGAGAATGTGCAGACTCCACACAGACAGTGACCCGAGCCGGGGATCGAACCCAGGACCCTGGAGCTGTGAAGCAGCAGTGCTAACCCACTGTGCTACCGTGCCACCCATATCTTGAAAGTAAATTCTTCCCTCCAAGCTATTCCAACTTCAAATTTACCCAAGAGTCAATCTCTTGGCAATTCGATTTCAAGAACCCTCAGTTTACTGAGAACCCTCCAATTTTATAAGGCCTCTGCTCAATCTAAATCATCAATTCATTTAAGAAACTACAGGCCTGCTATGAAACAATTCCAGATTGTAATCATATTTATTTTCCCCTTAATCCATGTTTAATCTTTGTGTGTGAAACCCCCATAACAAGTACATGATAATAAAATAATGTTTATTGTTAATTTCACGAAAGCTTGCTGCTGGAATCATTTAGATTGGAACAAAAAACTCAGGGTAAGAAACACAGTAATATCACACATTGAACACTTTGATCACAAACAATAAAATACACATAAATTTAGACCATGTCACTGCGTAAAATATCATTAATCTCATGGAGCACCATAAATCGAATACATTACATTCACATATTAACATAAAGGAACAAAAATGTAGAGGAAGGTTGGCGGAGGGGGGGTGGGGGGGGGGGGGGAATTTCCTTGCAGGATGTTGGTGAAGGAAACCAGAAATCAATCTTTACTCAGCTTTCAGTTAATTCATTGTGTGAATCTGAAACAAAAACAGAAAATGCTGGAAAATCTTAGCAGGTCTGACAACATCTGTGGAGAGAGAATAGAGCTTTCTGATGAAGGGTCATCCGGACTCGAAACGTTGGCTCTATTCTCTTTCCATAGATGCCGTCAGACCTGCTGAGATTTTCCAGTATTTTCTGTTTTGAGACGCAAAGTTCCTATGGCAGAATGGCGGCAGTGGTTCGCACTGCTGCCTCACAGCACCAAGGACGCTGGTTCAATTCCGGCCTCGGGTGACTGTCTGTGTGGAGTTTGCACGTCCTCCCTGTGTCTGCGTGGGTTTCTTCCAGGTGCTCCGGTTTCCCCCCACACTCCAAAGATGTGCGGGTTAGGTTGATACAGTGAAACATTCCAAATATCCAACTCTACAACCCACCACAAATGTCAATGAGTGTCTCTTTGTATGAGTTTAAGTAATAATCCAATGAGTGCCTGCCCACCTATGCACACTTAACCTTAGTTTATACAATTAACATTAGCCATCCACTGTGAGGTTTGCAAAGGCAGAGAATCCACCGGAACAAGCTTTCTCTAGTCAGCAGAAAGATGATACAATTAAATTCTCACACTCTACAAAATAGAAAAATAGAACCCTGACAGCGCAGAAGGAGACCATTCAGCCCATCGAGTTTGCACCAGCCACAATCCCACCCAGATCCTATCCCTATAACCCCACATATTTAATTGCTAGTTCTCCTGACACTAAGAAGCAATTTACCATGGCCAATTCACCTAACCTACACATCTTGAAACACTAAGGAGCAATTTAGCACAGCCAATCAACCTAACCCGCACATCTTTGGACTGGGGGAGGAAACCGGAGCAACCCAGAGGAATCCCACGCAGACACATGGAGAACATGCAAACTCCACACAGACAGTGACCCAAGGCCGGAATTGAACCCCCGGGGCCCTTGGTGCTGTGAGACATCAGTGCTAATCATTGTGCCACCTTGCTGCATGAGACCCTTGTGTCTCAAACAGAAAATGCTGGAAAATCTCAGCAGGTCTGACTGACAGCATCTGTGGAGAGAGAATAGAGCCAACGTTTCAAGTCTGGATGACCCTTCGTCAGATCTCTGACTCGAAACGTTGGCTCTATTCTGTCTTCACAAATGCTGTCAGACCTGCTAAGATTTTCCAGCGTTTCTGTTTCAGATTCCAGCATCCGCAGTATTTTGCTTTGGACCCTTGTGACTGTTGGGTTAAATATTTGAAGTAGAGCAACATATTGGAGCATGCGGTGAGTGCTGGGCAGTGGGATTAATCTTAGGTTGCTGTAACTAGATAGTATATGATGGGCCAAATGGCCTCCTATTATGCAGTGAACCTTTAGGCTAGTATTAGGCACTAATTAACTGTGATTGTAAAGCAAAGTATTAATAACATCATTAAACCAATCTCCAGCATCGCTGGTAAAATGAATGATTAGTTCTAATTTTCTTCTAAAGCATTTCTCTCCCAGTGGATTAATTACCTTTCCCCCCCCATTGTTCAGTCTCCCGCTGACTCGTTGCAGGGAGACTGTCACCAGTGATGGAGTATTGTACTGTATCCTAAATAAAGGCATATGAGTGAACTGTAATATTCAATTAAATAAGACAAGGCAGGGTTGTATTGAAAGATTATACATTTTACAGACTGTGCAATTAAAATAGAATTATGCTAATCCTGACAATTGTGAGGGGGATATCTCTTCACATTTGCAATGATTAGGAAAAGATTTTGGCCCCATCTTTTAAAGTTTATCTTTTTAAAGTTTATTTATTAGTGTCACAAGTAGGCTTACATTAACACGACAATGAAGTTACTGTGAAAATCCCCTAGTCGTCACACACTCTGGCGCATGCTCAGGTACACGGAGGGAGAATTTAGCATGACCAATGCACCTATCCGGCATTTCTTTTGGACTGTGGGAGGAAACCGGAGCACCCAGAGGAAACCCACGCAGACACAGGGAGAACATGTAGATTCTGTACAGAGGGTGACCCAAGCCGGGAATCAAAGCCAAGGACGCTGTGAGGCAGCAGTGCTAACCACAGTGCCACATCTGAAAAGGAGGTACAATCCTGTTGAAATTCAGCAGGGAGGGGGCAAAGGAATGTGAAGTGGGTGCTATGTGTATATGTTCCCAGCCCAGGATGCCAATTTATTTGCCATTTTGAAATAGCCCATGACATTGAAGGGGGCAAAGTGAAAAAAAGGGACTTCCTGCATCAAGAATTTATCTTCCCTCAGCAAACAGGAGGACAGGATGAAAATCGATGTACAGAACTGGGGTCTATTTGAATTTCCAGGACAGGCCCAAGGGTGTTCAGGACCAAAAGTGTGAATGTGTACGGCACTGTGTTGACATTGAAGAAGGATTTGATGGCATTGGAGGCAGTTCAGAGGAGGTTCACCAGACTGATTCCGGGGATGAAAGGGCTGACGTATGAAGAAAGATTAAATAGTTTGGGCTTGTACTCACTGGAGTTTAGAAGGATGACAGAGGATCTGATCGTGGTACATAAAATGCTAAAGGGGATCAATAAAGTGAACATAGACCAAATGTTTCCCCTTGTGGGATAATCTAGAACAAGAGGTCGCAGGTATAGGTTGAGACGCAGTAGATTTATCATAGGAACCCTACAGCGCAGAAGGAGGCCATTCGGCCCATCGAGTCTGCACCGACCACAATCCCACCCAGGCCCTACCCCCACATATTTACCCGCTAATCCCTCTAACCTACCATTTTTTAGGATTCTAAGGGGCAATTTTTAACCTGGCCAATCAACCTAACCCACACATCTTTGGACTGTGGGAGGAAACCGGAGCACCCGGAGGAAACCCACGCAGACACGAGGAGAATGTGCAAACTCCACACAGACAGTGACCTGAGCCGGAATCGAACCCAGGACCCTGGAGCTGTGAAGCAGCAGTGCTAACCACTGCGCTACCGTGCCGCTGAGATGAGGAGGAGCTATGTTTCACAGAGGGTGGTGAATTTGTGGAACTCGCTGCCCCATAGGGTGGTGGAATCTGAATCGTTGAATGGCTTCAAGTGGGAGATAGATATATTTCTGATTTTTTTAAACGGGTTGAAGGGGTAAGGGGAACAGGTGAGGAAGTGGATTTGAGACCAGGAAGAGATCAGCCATGATCTGATTGAATGGTGTAGCAGGTTCAAAGGGCTGAATTTGCCGACTTCTGCTCCTAATCCCTATGTTCCTATGTTATTTCACCTCCCCCCACCACCCCACCCCCCCAACCCTGTATTACGATGTAAAGGGACCGAGGATTTTCAGGTGGTTTCGATTCTTAGTTGTTTTAGGGATTAAGCTATTTCTCGTAGGAAAGTGGAGTTGAAGCCTAAGATTGGCCATGATCCTATTGAATGGCAGAGCAGTCTCAGTGGATGGTATGACCTACTCCTGCTGCTATTTTTTATATTCTTATGAAAATATCATAAGATATTTTGTAGGAGCGTAGTCAGCCAAAATCTGGCACTGAGTCAAAGAAGGTGACATTAGGATAGTTGACAAAAAGCTTGGTTGAAGCGGTAATTTTTAATTAACAATCGGAAGGAGGCGAAATGGTAAAGAGGTTTAGGCTGAGAATACAGAGCTTTGGCCTATATGACTGAAGGCACAAAGGTGGGTGAAACAAGGGACGGGGAGGGGGAGGGAGCGAATGCCAGAGGCCAGAGATGGAGGAACTCCCTTCTGTTTTTCAAATCATGTTGTCAAATCTTTTTTCATCTGCCTGGGCAGAGAAAGCATTGATTTAATATCACGCCCCGAAAAATAGCACTTCTGACTCTGTAGCATTGCACTAAAGCATCAGCCTGATTATGTGCTCCAGACTAGAGTGGCAGATGAACTCACAGATGCTGACTCATAAAGAGAGATCATTGCTAATTGAGCTAAGCCAGCGTCCAAGTTCAAATGTGTCATTCAATTTGATCTTCCTCCTCCCTGCATCACTGCTGCTATAATTAATTCCTATTCAACAATAACTTGCTTTGATATAGCGCCTTCAATGTCAGATATTGAGTGGATAAAGACAGAAAAGGGCTTCCACTCCCCACAGCTGTCACTTTGATTAAAAACACTATTCACATGTTGGGGGAGACTTGTTGCGTTGCCCTTAAAGGGACAATCACCACAATAATGTACCACAGTAAGTACATTACTAAACATTAGTAATACTGCACATTTTGTGATACCAATGTGGTTGTAGCCTGTAAATGGAGCTAAAAGAATTTTTTAAAAGGTCTTGTATAGCGCCTTTCACAACCACAAGACATAGGGGGCATGGTTAGTAAGTTTGCAGATGACACCAAGATTGGTGGCATAGTGGACAGTGAAGAAAGTTATCTCCAGTTGCAACGGGATCTTGATCAATTGGGCCAGTGGGCTGACGAATGGCAGATGGAGTTTAATTTAGACAAATGCGAGGTGATGCATTTTGGTAGATTAAACCAGGGCAGGACTTACTCAGTTAATGGTAGGGGAGAGTTACAGAACAAAGAGATCTAGGGGTACATGTTCATAGCTCCTTGAAATTGGAGTCACAGGTGGACAGAGTGGTGAAGAAGGCATTTGGCATGCTTGGTTTCATCGGTCAGAACATTGAATACAGGAGTTGGGACGTCTTGTTGAAGTTGTACAAGACATTGGTAAGGCCACACTTGGAATACTATGTGCAATTCTGGTCACCCTATTATAGAAAGGATATCATTAAACTAGAAAGAGTGCAGAAAAGATTTACTCGGATGCTACCGGGACTTGATGGATTGAGTTATAAGGAGAGGCTGGATAGACTTGAACTTTTCTCTCTGGAGCGTAGGAGGCTGAGGGGTGACCTTATAGAGGTCTATAAAATAATGAGGGGCATAGACAAGGCAGATAGTCAATATCTTTTCCCAAAGGTAGGGGAGTCTAAAACTAGAGGGCATGGGTTTAAGGTGAGAGGGGAGAGATACAAAAGTGTCCAGAGGGGCAATTTTTTCACAGAGTGTCTGGAACAAGCTGCCAGAGGTAGTAGTAGAGGCGGGTACAATTTTATCTTTTAAAAAGCATTTAGATAGTTACATGGGTACGATGGGTATAGAGGGATATGGGCCAAATGCAGGCAATTAGGATAAGCTTAGGGTTTTTTTTAAAAAAGGAGCGGCATGGACAAGTTGGGCCGAAGGGCCTGTTTCCATGCTGTAAACCTCTATGACTCTATGACTCTATCCCAAAGTATTTCATAGCCAATAAGATATTTTTTGAAGTGTAATCACTATTGTAATTTGCAGACAGCAAGCTCCCACAATCTATTAGGCCATAAGACCATAAGATATAGAAGCTGAGTTAGGCCATTCGGCCCATTGCGTCTGCTCCACCATTCAATCATGGCTGATAGGTTTTTCAACTCCATTCTCCTGCCTTTTCCCTGTAATCTCTGATATCATTACTAATCAAGAAACTATCTATCTCTGTCTTAAATAGGCTCAATCACTTGGCCTCCACAGCTTCTGGGGCAATGAATTCCACCACAGTAAGTTGCACCAGTAGAAAGCAGGATTAGACTATTGAGTTGGACAATCAGTCATGATGGTGATGAATGGTGGAGCAGGCTCGAAGTGCCGAATGGCCTCCTCCTGCTCCTATCTTCTATGTTTCTATATTTCTATTCACCAACTTCTGGCTGAAAAGATTCCTCCTAATCTCAGTTCCAGAGGGTTGCCCCTTTACTCTGAGGCTGTATCCTGGTAACCAAACCCCTGCTACTAATGGAAACATCTTCCCCACATCCATTTCATTATTCTGTAAGCTTCAATGAGATCCCCCCTCATCCTTCTAAACTCCATTGAGTAAAGACCCAGAGTGCTCAGACACTCTTCATACACCAGTAATGCTGCCAGACAGATAATTACTGGTCAGGTTACCATGAAAAGTCACCTATTCTTCAGAACACATCTTTTACACCCACTGAGAGTTTAGAAAGGGCCTAGGTTTAATGCCTCATCAAAAGCCAACATTTCTAACAGTGCATTCTTCCATCAGTGTTCAATTGGAGCGCTCATTTAAGTTTTTATGCTCAAGTATCTGGAGTGGGACTTAAACCCACAACCCTCACCGACAGAGTGACAGCCAATACTCTCGTTATTCGAGTTTTGTTTTTAATGTGAAACCATTTTAAGAAGGTACTTTGGCACCACTTCAACTTCACACCAGATGCACTTTAATTGTAGTTCGTGCACAAAGCAATTTTAAATATTTAAAATGCTCCACCAGAACAGACTTTGTACTTAAATCGAGCTGGGGCTGAGTCATCAGTTAACAATGGATTAAATGCACTGTGCAGTGCATTTCCTCAATCTGAGACTAGCTGAATAGTTGTGTTCCCTGTAAAAGCATGTACCAGCTCAAAATTAAGTGATTTCTTTCGTGGGAGGTTAGGTGGGAGTGATAAAAAGGGGAATGGCAATGGCAGCACGGTGGCACAGTGGTTAGTACTGCTGCCTCACAGTGCCAGGGACTCGGGTTCAATTCCAGCCTCGGGTCACTGTCTGTGTGGAGTTTGCACATTCTCCCCATGTCTGCGTGAGCATCCTCCAGGTGCTCCGGTTTCCTCCCAAGGTGTGCAGGTTAGGTTGCTTGGCCATTGGTGTCAGGGGGACTAGGGCCATAAATATGTGGGGTTACGGGATGGGACCTGGGTGGGATTGTTGTCAGTGCAGGCTCGATGGGCCAAATGACCTCCTTCTGCACTGTAGATTCTATGGTTCTATGAAATGGGGAGGCAACTGTAGAAAGCAACACAGAATGTGTTCTTAAATGCTCTTAAATACAAACAATCAAAGGAATCCACACTGTATGTAGATGACCGATAATTAAGGATTGTAAAGTTTATTTATTAGTGTCACAATAGGCTAACATTAACACTGCAATGAAATTACTGTGAAAATCCCCTAGTCGCCACATTCCGACGTCTGTTCAGGTACACAGAGAGAATTTAGCATGACCAATGCACCTAACCAACACGCCTCTCGGAGTGTGAGTGGAAACTGGAGCACCCAGAGGAAACCCACGCAGACATGGGGAGAATTTGCAGCCTCCGCACAGACATTGACCCAAGTCGGGAATCGACCTATAATTAAGGATTGTAAAGTTTATTTATTGGCGTCACAAGTAGGCTTACATTAACACTGCAATGAAGTTACTGTGAAAATCCTCTAGTCGCCGCACTCCAACGCCTGTTCGGGTGCACAGATGAAGAATTTAGCATGGCCAATGCACCTAACCAACACGTCTCTCGAAATACGAGAGGAAACCGGAGCACCCGAAGGAAACCCACACAGACATGGGAAGAACTTGCAGACTCCGCACAGACAGTGACCCAAGCTGGTAAGACGCAGCATGGGTTCATGAAGGGCAGGTCATGTTTGACTAATTTGGTGGAATTCTTTGAGAACACTACATGTGCAGTGGACGAAGGGGAACCTGTGGATGTGGTGTATCTGGATTTCCAGAAGGCATTTGACAAGGTGCCGCACCAAAGACTGCTGCATAGGATAAAGGTGCACAGTGTTACGGGTAATGTATTAGCGTGGATAGAGGATTGGTTAACTAACAGAAAGCAAAGAGTGAGGGTAAATGGGTGTTTTTCTGGTTGGTGATCAGTGACTAGTGTTGTGCCTCAGGGATCAGTGTTGGGACCGCAATTGTTTACAATTTACATAGATGATTTGGAGTTGGGGACCAAGTGTAGTGTGTCAAAATTCGCAGATGACTCTAAGATGGATGGAAGAGCAAAGTGTGCAGAGGATGCTGAAAGTCTGCAAAGGGATATAGATAATCTAAGTGAGTGGGCGAGGGTCTGGCAGATGGAGTACAATGTTGGTAAATGTGAGGTCATCCATTTTGGTTGGAATAACAGTAAAATGGACTATTATTTAAATGGTAAAATATTGCAGCATGCTGCTGTGCAGAGGGACCTGGGTGTCCTTGTGCAGGAATTTCAAGGAGTTGGTTTGCAGGTGCAGCAGGTAATTAAGAAGGCAAATTGAATGTTGTCCTTCATTGTTAGAGGGATGGAGTCTAAAAACAGCGAGGTTATGTTGCAGCTGTATAAGGTGCTGGTGAGGCCACACCTGGAGTACTGTGTACAGTTTTGGTCTCCTTACTTGAGAAAGGATATACTGGACCTGGAGGAGGTGCAGAGGAGATTCACTAGGTTGATTCCGGAGTTGGGAGGGTTGGCTTATGAGGACAGACTGAGTAGACTGGGGCTATAACTCATTGGAATTCAGAAGAATGAGGGGAGATCTTATAGAAACATATAAGATTATGAAGGGAATAGATAAGATAGATGCAGGGAAGTTGTTTCCACTGGTGGGTGAAACTAGAACTAGGGGGCATAGCCTCAAAATAAGGGGAAGCAGATTTAGGACTGAGTTGAGGAGGAACTTCTTCACACAAAGGGTTGTGAATCTATGGAATTCCCTGCCCAGTGAAACATTTGAGGCTACCTCATTGAATGTTTTTAAGGCGAGGTTAGATAAATCAGTAAAGAAATTAAGGGTTATGGTGAGCGGGCGGGTAAGTGGAGCTGAGTCCACAAAAGGATCAGCCATGTGGAGCAGGCTCGAGGGGCCAGATGGCCTACTCCTGCTCCTAGTTCTTATTAATCTGAATCTCTGGCGCTGTGAGGCAGCAGTGCTAATCACTGTGCCACCATGCCATCCCTCTGACATAGGTCACTAATTTTGCAAGTAGAAGGAATTCTAACTTGTCTGAAATCATCAGATTTTGTCCTGCAAAATGAAGTTTCCAGTCTGAAATAACATTGAACAATTTCCACATGTTACCAACTGGGGAACCATTAAAATGAAAAGGAAATAAGTACCCATTTTAAATACGCCCGCACTGTAAACTTACTTGAGTGGAAGTGGCTTGGCAATACAGCTAAAGGCGCCAGCAATCATCCAGTGAATCTTGCTGAGCTTGTACTCCCTAAGAATGAGGAGTTTGTTCTTGCTTATAAGGTTTCCATTTTGGTATACCTTTGTCCCACGTCAAACGGGAAGACGTATTTGCTGAATTTGAATTCCTCTCCACAGCTACCCCGCCACAAACCAGCATCCATTGGAGACACTGAACCCTTGAAAGCGTGCCAAGCTGATCTAGTGAAGGCATATTGCGAGATTCCGAAAGACTTGGCTGATTTTCACACGCGGGGCAAATGTTTGATTGCATTGCGAGTCCTCAAGACCAACCCAGGCAATACGTACCTGCCATTTGCAGCCTTTCCCCTTGTTTTTGTGGCTATGACTCATCTTTCATTCCCTCACCCTACAGGAAAAATATCTCCCACTTTCTATGCCTTTTAGCTTTGACAAAGGGTCAGCTGGACTCGAAACGTCAGCTCTTTTCTCTCCTTACAGATGCTGCCAGACCTACTGAGATTTGCCAGCATTTTCTCTTTTGGATACAAATCTGTAAACCCGACAAGGGGACTGGAATAATCATCATTAACAAGCCTGACTATAAATACAGATTGCACGCCATTCTTAATGACAGGTTCAAAATCTACTGGACCTGCCCCTCAGCATAACCAGGCAACCTTGCTCAGAAGCAAGCAAATAAAATGCTTGCTAGATTTGTGTAATCACAACAAGCAGTCAGGTGATGTATATGATAGGATTCATCCTAACAGCATACTGCGTCAGTATAAACGGGCTGCTGAAGGCACACAAAACTGATATCCTTTTATTCCCTATCTCACCTATGATTGGTTCTGCACAATATTGGTCAATTGGTTGAGTGTGTTGCTACAACCAGTTCTGATCATGTTTTCCATAGACACACTGCAGGGTTCCTTCACATTAACAAAAACCTGATGAACAACAATGTTGTGCCCGTGTGTTTATTTGACATTGCTAGCCTATTCACTAACGTACCTTGCAAGGACAGTCGCACTGAAGCACTACATCATGGTGATCTGGACCTGCTGACATTGTGTGAATCAGTGTTCATTGAACGATGAACTCAGCAACTTGCAAGTTGAGTTCAATTTTAATAACGCCATGTATTCCCAAATAGATGTTGTACATAGTGTTGCTCTAAGATCTCCCCTGAGCCCAGCTCACACAAACATCTTTGCTGGTTCCATGAGAAACATGTCTTCAAAGGAATGATACTTAACTCTCTCTCGTTTACATTTTTCTAATTCTTTTAAAATGATCTTAGGGTGCTTGGGTATCTCTGACT
Organism: Mustelus asterias; assembly: GCF_964213995.1. Classification (NCBI taxonomy): domain Eukaryota; kingdom Metazoa; phylum Chordata; class Chondrichthyes; order Carcharhiniformes; family Triakidae; genus Mustelus; species Mustelus asterias. The sequence continues at coordinate 14,835,297 of NC_135810.1, read as the reverse complement.
AAGCCAGCATTCATTGCCCATTCCTGCCCTGGAGCAGGCAGTTAAGAGTCATTAACCACATTGCTGTGAATCTGGAGTCAATGATGGCCAGACCAAGTAAGGATGGCAAATTTTCTTTCCTAAAAGACATTAGTTAACCAAATGAGCTTTTACGACAATCGACAATGGTTTCATGGTCATCATTAGGCTTTTAATTCCAGATTTTTATTAAATTCAAATTTCAAGATCTGCCATGGTGGGATTCAAACCCAGGACCCAAGGTCACTTTCCTGCCTCTGGGGATTAATAGTCCAGTGACAATATCACTAGGTCACTGTCTAATAAATGATACATTTGCTATATTTGAACTCGCAGCTGTATGTTACAATTTCCTTCCACATTTTAATGGCTCCATCCTGAGCTCAAATTCACCTTTGAAATGGAGGAGTCAAATGAGCTTCCTTTCCTTGATATGTTAGTTGAGAAATCTGTCAGGAGGTTCTTTATTATAAATTACCACAAGCCTATCTTCACTAGTTAATGTACATATCTGGATTTTGACAGCTCCACATGCTATAAGATTGGCAACCTCTAAATAGAGCCCAACTATTTACTCACTGTGCAAGCTTGATGCTGAAATAGGGTGCATCAAAGCTATCCTGTGAGATTATGGCTACCCTGATCAGACCATTGGCGAAACGATGGTACAGTGGTTAGCACTGCTGCCTCACAGTGCAAAGGACCCAGGTTCAATTCTGGCCTTGAATGGAGTTTGCATGTTCTCCCCGTGTCTGCATGGGTTTCCTCTGGGTGCTCCACTTTCCTGATGTGCGGGTTAGGTGGATTGGCCATGCTAAATTGCCCTGCAGTATCCCAAGATGTGTAGGTTAGCGGAGTTAACGGGGACGGGTTCTGCCTGGGTGAGGTGCTCTGCTGAAGAGTTGGTACAGACTTGATGGGTCAAATGGCCTCTTTCTGCACTGTAGGGATTCTATGATTCTATATCACACAGACTCATGAATGGTCCTAAGACATCCACTTTCAGTCCTGAAAGGTACCCAGTGTACCTCAGATTACGCTGGCTGGGCAAGCTATCTCAAAAATTTGAACAACAGGTGAAGCTAGGCTTTTTGTGCTGCTAGTCCGGAGCAGTAACATGAGTGGGCGTTCACCACTAACAGCATACTGGTAGCAAACCAAAAAGATGTTCTGCCAATCACCCAATTGAATAATATGGTATATGAATTTCAGTGGCAATGAGATGCCAGATATGTAGGCCATACATCCCAAAGACTGGTGCATTATATCAAACTGTCAATATTTCTACTATCTTTACCCATGGCATGGTAAGCTAATTGCTTCAAACTTTCTACTAATTTAAAACTTCAACTAAAAGAGATTTCAAAGCCTTTAAGGAACATCGGCCGGAATTTTACCATCCCGCCCTCCATGGGAATCGGAGTGGGCGAGCAGCGGACCATGGAATGGTTTGTTGACCTCGGTCAAGATTTTATGGTTTTGGGATGAGCCAGGCCATAAAATCCCGCCCATAGTCTTAGACTGGCTCCTCAAACACAATTCTTCCAAGAGTCTCTAAGCCCATAAAATTATCTTAGGGTGGGAAATAATTGAGGGACGTCTTAGTAGATCAACTTCTTTGAAAGTTCACCAATATTAGCTCTTAGAAATCTTATTAAGATTTCTAAATTAATAGGTTGATTATCGAGATAATAAATATTTCAGACTACACATTCTATATGCTTCAAAAACATATGCATTTTATTGAAGCCTTTTATAGGTTCCAGCGCACACATGATAACTAGATAATCAAAACATGTCAATCATCTAGTTTAAATAGATGAAATTTCTAAAACCATATTATCAGTAAACCTTGTTGGATAATCAAACAATAATGGAAAAATATATACTCACAAATCCAATATGATTATATTAGATTTTGAAGACTCTCTGTCTTAACCCAGGAGAATTCTCCAAAGGAAAGTCAACCCCTTGTGTTCCAAAAATGACTGACTGAAATCTCTCAGCTAACGATGGGTGTCTCTACTAAAATTAAAAAGACTTTCATTGGCCAGTTCATTAATAAATCTTTTCAATTCAAGAACGAGTGAAGACTATGGCTGGAATTTTACCATCCCACCCGCCATGGGAATCGGAGCGGGCAGGAGTGGACAACGGAACAGTCCATTAACCTCGGGCGGGATTTTACGGTTTTGGGATGAGCAAGGACACAAAATCTCGCCTATTATGTTTTCTCTTTGACCTGTGTAATTGTGTGTTTTGAAACAGCTGGCTGGTTGGCTACCTTCCAAAAGTAAATTGGTTTCCTCCCAGAAGTTAGATTTACTTCAAAACTTTGTATCAGCTAATTATCTTATACTAGATGAGGTTTTTAATTATTGGTTATCTGAAGTGATTTCACATTTGGAGAAGATTTTGTTAACAAGGATATCAACTCTAAGAGCAGATGTCTATTCTGGCTACATTCCAATTTCTCACCTTCTGAAGGCTTCGTTTACTTACTCTATCCATTGGCAATAATTCAAGTCACCAGCCATTTTAGGCTTTCAGTAAATTCTGCCATTTTATATGACTGACCTGATACTACCAATCCTAGGATTAACACCTTAAGATCTTAGATTCTCCATCTGATATCTAAAATGTCCCTGCAGCTGTTCGCAACAGGCAAGGCACTGATATCACGTCAGCGAGGGGAGCATTCTTAATGTGGGGGGAACAATATGGCAGGGAAGCCTGTTAATGGGATGTTAATATATTGAAACGAGGTTCCCAATCTTCCTGGATGGGAACCTCGTGACAGCACTGGCTGGGGGTGGGGAAAATTGGGAAGCGAGATCTCGCCGGCGAGATTCTCATTTTCTTGTTCCAATAGGATTTTGCGCCCACGTCACCATTTGCGCTCACAGCGAACATGGGCAAAGAATTCCTGCCCCCTTCTATTTCCTGCCAGCCAACCAATCTTCTAACCATGCTAATGGCCACGCTGAATTCTCCCTCAGTGTACGCGAACAGGCGCCGGAGTGTGGCGACCAGGGGATTTTCACAGTAGCTTCATTGCAGTGTTAATGTAAGCTTACTTGTGCCACTAATAAATAAACTTTAAACTTAAACTAATGTGTTACCCCCTACATAATGAGATTTTTTTTCCCGCAATAATCCCTGATGTGGCACCTTATCAAATCTCTTCTGGAAATCACTACAGGTTCCCCATTGTCCACAGCACGTGTTAGTCCTTCAAATAACTCCAATAAATTGGTTAAACCTGATTTCCTTTGCACAAAAACTATTTGGAATCTCCCCAATGAACTTGAGTTCTTCTGAGTGCCGAGCCTTAACCCAACTTGCCTATTGTTTCCTATTTCCTGTCTCCCACCCTCCCTGAATAGAGGGCGTATATTTGCTACCCTACTGTCCGATGGAGCCTTTCCAGGATCTACTGTCTTTTGGGGGAGAATTAATGCCAACACATCTTCTACGTCCTTAGTCACCTCCTTGAAGCTCCAAGGGTGAGGTCTGTCAGGACCCGGCAACTTGTCAGCCTGCAGCTACATAAGAATGCCCAGTACAGCTTCCCCAGAGATCGTGACTTCACTCAGTTTCCCTTTCCCTTCACCTCTTGATCTACAGTTATTACTGGAATGGTTTTTATATCCTCTATAGTACAAATGAGAGTAAAATATTTGTTCATTTCCTCCAATATTTCTTTACTATCTATTATCTAATTATCCCCTTTGTTACTCTCCATAGGACTGACACTCACTTTATTTACTCCTTTACTTTTTAATTACTTGTAGAAACTCTTGTTCACCGTTTTTACAATTTGTTTTCTCTCATACTCTAATTTCTTTCTCCTGATCAACTTTTTAGTCATTCTCTGCTGTTCATAGAATCCCTACAGCGCAGAAAGAGGCCATTCAGCCCATCAAGTCTGCACCGACCACAATCCCACCCAGGCCCTACCCCCATATCTCTACATATTTTACCCACTAATCCCTCTAACCTACACATCTCAGGACACTAAGGGGCAATTTTTAGCATGGCCAATCAACCTAACTCGCACATCTTTGGACTGTGGGAGGAAACCGGAGCACCCGGAGGAAACCCACGCAGACACGAGGAGAATGTGCAGACTCCACACAGACAGTGACCCAAGCCAGGAATCGAACCCAGGTCCCTGGAGCTGTGAAGCAGCAGTGCTAACCATTGTGCTACCATGCCGCCCCGTTCTTTATATTCTGACCAAGCATCTGACTTGCCACCCAGCTTGGCGCAGTTATATGCCTTTTCCTTGAGTTGAATGTTTTCCTCAACTTCTTCAATTAACCACGGATGGTGGGTCCTCCCTTTGGAATTTTTCTTTACAGTAGGAATGTAGTTATTCGGAGTTTTCTGAAATATCCCCTTAAATGCCTGCCACTGCTTCTCTCCTGATCTATCCTTTAGCCTGGTGTCCCAGTTTACTTCAGCCAGGTCAGCTTTCAAACCCACAGAACTACCCTATTTATGATTAAAATGCTAATTTTGGCCCCCTCTTCTCCCTTTCAAATTGGATGTAAAATTCAATTATATTGTGGTCACTGCTACCTCAGGGTGCCTTTAATCTAAGGTCGTTAATTCATCCTGTCACCTTACACATTGCCAAATCTAATGTAGCCCACTCCCTGGTTGATTCCAGAACATGCTGTTCTAAGAAACTAACTTAAAAGCAATTGGAGAACTCTTCATCCAGACTATGACTGCCAATCTGATTTTTCCTGTTTTTATGCAGATTAAAAGTATTCCATTATTATTTCTGCCCTTTATCACACCAACCCAATATTTATTCTTGCATCTTTGTCCTACATTATGGTTACTATTAGAGGGCCTGTAGACCACTCCCACCAGTGACTTCTCTCCCCTACTATTCTTCATCTCCACCCAAATTGATTCTAGATCCTGATGTCCTGAACCAAGGTCATCTTTAACTAATGCCCCAATGCCATCCATGATTAACAGCGCTAACGCCTTCACCTTTATTTATCTTCCAATTCTTGTTGAATCTCAAACTCCTCAATATTCAGGATGGACCCCTCAATACCCAATTCTTGTCATCCTGTAACCATATTTCTGGCGAGGTAGTTTCATGGTGCTAAATTGCCCCTTAGTGTCAGAGGGACTAGCTAGGGTAAATGCATGGGATTGTGGGGATAGGGCCTGTATGGGATTGTGGTCGGTGTAGTCTTGATGGGCTGAATGGCCTCCATCTGCTCTGTAGGATTCTATGATTCTATTTCTGTAATGGCTATTGGGCCATATTTATTATCTTCAATGTGCGCTGTCTGTTTATTTACTTTGCTATGAATGCTGTATGCTATGCCTTTAATTTTGTCTTTTTGTTATCTTTGTAACATCTAGGGCCCTATTTTACCATTTTGATTCTAAATGCTGGGCGGATTGAAACTGGGAGTGTTTCAGATCCCAATTTTAGACTCGTTTTCCAGTGCCCCCATACGCACTCTGCCTGATAAAATATCAGCGAGTCCGAATCGCGCTACACAAGCCTATGGGCGGGGCTTAACACGCCCAAAACACTGCAGCTCCAATCGGAGCCACCAACTGCGCAAGCGCAGAACCAAAAATCGAGAAACGCTCCCCTGCCACATCCCTCCCAGGCTGGATAATGCCTCCCCCTGGCCCCCACAGATATTGCCCCACTCCACAACATAACTGACCCACTTATCTCCCCCCCCCCCCACCGCCACCCAGACTGATCGTGGGCCCCGCCCCCCTCCTCCCCCCACTGATCACACGTAGAGTGGCAGCGGACACCCCCCTTCCCCTCCACCGATCACACACAGCGTAACAGCGGACCCCCCTCTCACCCCCACTGATCACAAGCAAAGTGGCAGCAGAAACTCCCTCCCCTCCACCGATCACACGCAGAGTGGCAGCAGACACCCCCTGTCCCCTCCATCCCTGCCCCCTACCCCCCACAACACTCCTGCCCCCCCCCCCACCAGAGAGCCATCTGACCCACCTCCCTCCCCCCTACTGCCAGAGAGCTATCTGACCCACCTCCCTACCCCCCACCACCACCGATCTGAGTCAGAGAGCCGCTGGAAGCTCTGAACCTACCTCCTCAGACGTTGGAGCACCCGAATCGGACCTTTGTGGACCATGTCTGTTTCACGCTGAATCTGGACAGGCGAACATGGTGGTAAAGGGGGAAATGCTGGTAAGTTTGGGCATGCAGCCCATTAAGTCAATTTAAATGCATGCAAATGCAATAAAATTGACATCGCGCCCGTTTCGGGCACGGTCCCAACGGCAGCCATTTTCAGCCCTTGGTAAAAGGGGAACTGGCCTGGAGGCGGGCACAGATCACGCTACTCGTCTCACGCTCGACTTTACAAAATTTCCTTGCCCGAAAAAAGGCGCAACTTGATGGTAAAATCTGGCCCCTAGTCTTGGCTGCTGATACATTCCTCTGCCGGAAACCTCCAACCTCGCTGTGGCTGGGATTCTCCGGTGCCACTGCAGTGAATGGAATTTTGGCTGAGCACCAAATTCTCCATTCTCGCTGGCAGCGAAGGTGGGTGAAATCGGAGAACCCTGCCCTTAGTTTTTTCTCTTTGTCCCTTCCTGTCATTCACTGACACTCATTTTCCATGTTACTCATTTGCTCTCCTACCTTGACTTTGCCCTTTGATTTGCCACATCTACCCAAGCTTGATTTCTCCATCCCTCTTTGTTTAGTTTAAATCCCTCTCCACTTCCCAAGCTATGCAGCTCACTAGAACACTGGACCCAGCATGGTTCAGGTTTAGACCATCCCAATGGTACAGCCCCACTTTCAACAGGACGGGTGCCAGTGCTGAACCAGAACCTACTTCTCCCACACCAGTTTTTGAGCTACGCATTCAGTTTGCGAACCTATGCTAATTTCCACCTGACTCAATTAATAATGCAGAGATTATTATATTTGTGGCTCTGCTTCTTATTTTGGTGACTGTGCAGAACCAATTTCCTTGTCCTGCCCGTGTCTTTGGTATCTATATGGACGACAACTGGATCACACCTCCTCCCATTGTATTTTCCTCTCCAGCCCTGAGTTAATAGAATCGTAGAATCATAGAACTCTACAGTGTAGAAGGAGGCCATTCAGCCCATCGGGTCTACACTAACCACAATCCCACTCATGCCCTATCCCCCATAACCCCATGCATTTACCCTAGCCAATCTTCCTATCACTAAGGGGCAATTTAGCATGGCCAATGCACCTAACCTGCAATCTTTGGACTGTGGGAGGAAACCGGAGCACCCGGGAGAAAACCCACGCAGACAAGGGGAGAACGTGCAAACTCCACACAGACAGTGACCCAGGCTAGGAATCAAACCCAGGTCCCTGTCGCTGTGATGCAGCAGTGCTAACCACTGTGCCACCATGCCGCCCCGTTCCATAACCCAAACCCTGGCACTGGGCAAAGCAGTCGTCTCAACTCTCGCTCCTTGCTGAAAAGAAGTGTCAATCCCCTTCACTATACAATCCCCAACTACCACTAAATTCCTTTTTGCTTTCCCCTGTTTAAATAGCTTCCTGTACCCTGGTGCCATGGTCAGTCTGCTCATCCACCTTGCAGACCTCGCTTTTGTCCACACAGATCGTGAGCTCTTCAAAGTGTTTTGAAAATTGCAAAGTCAAATCTGACCAGAACAGATGATCCTATTCTAAGAGGCGTGACCATCTTCTGGAACTCCCCCTCCCATTTGTTGTGCAGTGTCTGCAGTTTGGCTTCCAGATCAATTATCCCAATCAGCAATTCCTCTGGCTGCTTACACTTTCTGCAGACGTGTTTGTTCTAGATTGCCTTGGCTTCCAAAAGCTCCCACATTCCACTGCTGCAATGTAACAGACGCACCATAGAAAGCATCCTTTCCGGATGTATCACAGCTTGGTATGGTTCCTGCTTTGACCAAAACTGCAAGAAGTTACAAAGGGTTGTGAACAAAGCCCAATCCATCAGGCAAACCAGCCTCCCTTCCATTGACTGTGTCTGCACTTACCACTACCTCGGAAAAGCAGCCAGCGTAATCAAGGACCCCACGCACCCTGGACATATTCTCGTCCACCTTCTTCTTTCTGAGATCATGTACCAAACAACTCAAGTACAGCTTCTTCCCTGCTGCCATCTGACTTTTGAATGGACCTACCATATACTAACCTGATCTTTCTCTACACCCTATCTGGAACTGCAACATTATTTTCTGCACCCTCTGCTTTTCTTCTCCTCTATGTACAGTATGAACGGTATGCTTTGTCTGTATAGCGCGCAAGAAACAATACTTTTCACTGTATCCCAATACTGGTGACAATGATAAATCAAATCAACATCTGACCTGCTTTTGTGTTTTTCTGTCGTTGTTAATTTAATTGAATTACTTAATAATTCCTATATATTCCACAATTTGTTGTGCTTGTTAAAAGCTAGCACCATCCTACAACTAAAAGTTTTGTGTTTCTTAGTTGCACGGGTATGTGTTTTAGATATTTGTTTATTTTGAAATTTTATTTTTATTTGTTAATATTTATTTAATTTTAAGTTTTATTTCTGAGATCGCTGCGAAGACCCTGCAATCCCTTTAATGCAGTCTCACCCTCTTCAAGAGCTGTGGGCTACCCTCAATATGTAATAAACCAAAACCCCAGGAAACAGGAGGGTGAGGACAATCCAGCCTTACCACATCTGGAACGGCATCTTCCACCTATTTTCTGCTTGTCACTAATGATTTCTTAGAGTCATGGGCTGGAATTTTCCTGCCATGCCCGCCCGGGACTGGGGGGGCGAGGCTCGCAGAACGGAATTCTCCATTGGCCTCAGATGGGATTTTATGAGCCTCGCCCGAGCTAGGTCGTAAAATTCCTGCCGTAGAGTCATACAGCATGGGAACAGGCTCTTTGGCCCAAATGGTCCATGCTGACCATGATACCCTCCCAGCTAATCCCAATTGCCCTCATTTGGCCCATATCCCTCTAATCCTTTCCCATCCATGTACTTATCCAAATGTTTTTAAAATGTTGCTATTGAACCTGCCTCAACCATTTTCTCTGGCAGCTCATTCCATATACACACCACCCTCTGTGTGAAGAAGTTGCCCCTCCGGTCCCTTCTAAATCTTTCCCCTCTCACCTTAAACCGACACCCTCTAGTTTTCAATTCCCCTCCTCTGGGAAAAAGACTATGTGCGTTCATCCTATCGATGCCCCTCATGATTTTATACACCTCAATAAGGTCACCCCTCATTCTCCTACATTCCAAGGAATAAAGTCCTGGCCTGGCCAACTCTCCCTATAACTCAGGCCCACGGGTCCTGGCAACATCCTCATAAATCTTCTTCGCACTCTTTCCAATTTGTCAATGTGCAATAAGTCCCTTCACCAAAATCCCTTTACTTACAAGTCTGCCAACCGCACACAGAGTGCTTTCAGTTAGCAGTCTGCACAAGGAGTCCCAGAGGAACTGAGACTGCTGGTTAAGTACAAAGCAAGAGGCTCCCTGACTGGCCCATCAACTTGGCCCTTAATCAGGGAGTTCGTATTCTAACAGGCCCATCTCAATTGCCTGATTAAAGTCATTACACAATGTCTTTAACAGGTGACCAAAGCTGTACACAATACTCCAAATGCGGTCTCACTAACGACTTATACAACATCATGTTATGTTATGTATTTATTTTCTTTTATCTTCATTGATATTGAACAACTGCAGGACTACAAAAATGCGTCAGCAATTCATTTTGTTAGCTATCCTGATTTTGGTAGTGAGAATGCCTCATTTCTCTGTTTTAATCGATAAGTATCTTTTCCTTCTGAGCTACAGTCTAACATCATTATAAACGTTAGCTAACGCTGATTTTGATGGTATGACTTGCTATGGGAGACAGGAGAATAGTGAGCGCTGTAAAAATGTCAATACCTACGTTTCTCTGAAACCGACATCTATCAACATCATGTTTCAGACCTGTCTGCATTTTCCCTCTCTCCCAGCACACTGTGTTTTCCTTTCAATGAGAAGGAAACATATCTCAAAACATCAGAGGCTCCTCATTTCGGTTTCTCTCCCAAACATTGCTGCAGTGAGTCGTGCAAAGAGCCACCAGCAGAACTCGCACCTCATCTGATCTTAAGCAACATTCCAGGTTGTTGTAAAGAAATGAAGGTCGTATCTTTTTTTTATTGCAGGCTATTGACGGTGGAGGGAACAGACTGCGTCGGGGCAGTTAACAGTTGAGGTCATTCCGCTGCACACAGAATGTCATCATTCATCAAAATCCAATAACGGGACTCCTGCAGAAAACAAGGGAAGTGGAACAGTGGAAAAAAGAATGCATGACTGATAGCTCACAGCTCAGACTCCACAATGCAGAAAAGCATAGTTACCTTCTGCTCTGATATCTGAAGGGAATTTCAGTATTTACAGGAAATGTTGCTTGCATACAGGAAAGCCGGTGATTCATTCAGAGAGGTAGCTTCATGGTGCTGTGAGGGAAAGACAGGCATTATTTTAAATCCACTTGCACAGCAGAATCCAAACTGAAGGATATTAAAATGGAGGAGGGTGTCACCAGCTACAACTCTCATGCTTGGATTTGGTCGACTGTACTTAAAATTGCAAGTTTAAAGTTTAAAGTTAAAGTTTATTTATTAGTCACAAGTAGGGTTACATTAACACTGCAATGAAGTTACTGTGAAAATCCCCTAGTCGCCACACTCCGGCGCCCGTTTGGGTACACTGAGGGAGAATTTAGCACGGCCAAATCACCTAGCCAGCACGTCTTTCGGACTGTGGGAGGAAACTGGAGGGCCCGGAGGAAATCCACGCAGACATAGGGAGAACGTGCAGACTCCGTACATACAGTGACCCAAGCCGGGAATCGAACCCGGGTCCCTGATGCTGTGAGACAGCAGTGCTAACCACTGTGCCACCGTGCCGCCCCAACTGTGCCACTGTGCCACCCCTGTGACAGGGGAGGCACGGTGGCACAGTGGTTAGCACTGCTGCCTCACAGCTCCAGGGACTCAGGTTCAATTCCAGCCTTGGGTCACTGTCTGTGCAGAGTTTGCACATTCTCCCCGTGTCTGTGTGGGTTTCCTCCGGGTGCTCTGGTTTCCTCCCACACTCCAAAGATGTGTAGGTTAGGTGGATTAGCCATGGGAAAGGTGTGGGGTTACAGCGATACAGTGGGTGAGAGGGCCAGGATGAGATACTCTGTCAGTGAGTTGGTGCAGACTCGAAGGGCCAAATGGGCTTTTTTGCACTGTAGGGATTCTATCATTCTAGGTGGTGGGGTCTGCTTTAAATAAGAAGACTGGACGCCAATGGTATACAGGGTTTGATCTGCCATTTTAACTTGAAGCCTGAGCCAAGAAGCAGTGGTGAGTTCCTCAGCAAGCAAAACCTGCAGGAACACCAGCTAGGGCCAGAAGACCAAAGGAAAATTAAGTTTTGCTACATGTTTCTAATTTATATGAGGGCCAAGAGGAGCAGGGGTGCTGCTAGTGGGCCTTCAAGGAAACTTTGGATTTCTCTTGCCCTGGGATGTCTCTCGCCGCTCAGGTTGGGATAATCAGTGGTTGTGGTTGTTGTAGACTCCAGAGTAGGAGGGGTCCATTGTGCTCGAGAAGAGCAACAGTTTCTCTCATTCTATCTCCTGCTCCTTCCAGCTCCACATACAGTCAGAGAGGCTGTGTTTTAATAATCTACCTAGTGGTTGAGATCTGCAGCGATCCCTTTAACTTCACCACCCCTGGGTACATGTCGGGCTGTGTTTCTTTTATCTAAATGCAGGCCGCATTGTGTGTCACGGGGCAAACCAATCCTGCAGTGGAAGCTTCAAACTGGCATTAGGTCCTTTACTTCCATACGCAAAGGGACTAACACCTGTTTCAGGCATGGTCGCTTTGCGCTGGTTTTTATTTTTACCAATATAGCGACAGACACACCTCCGACTCACAATAAGCATGTGCCCGCTGACTACCATATTGCGATTTAGCAGACTGTTTAGCGCCTAAAAAAAGGCATAAATATTTCCAAGAAGCCTTGATTATATTTTTAACTATCTTGAATCAAAAAATCAAATTGGATGTCAAAAGATTTTTGGTTGGAAAGTCTGTACATGCTAGGTGAGAGGAAGTGATGCTAGTGATGAAAATACCTTCTCGCTCCATGCCTTTCTTCCCTTCTGTTTCCGGTGGGGTCTTTGATTATGCTAGCTGCTTTTTCAAGGCAGCGGGATGTGTAGACGGAGTCAATGGATGGGAGGCTGGTTTGCGTGATGGATTGGGCTACGGTCACAACCCTTTGTAGTTTCTTGCAATCCTGGTCAGAGCAGGAACCATACCAAGCTGTGATACATCCCGAAAGGGTCCATTTGAATGGTGCATCTGTAAAAATTGGTGAGAGTTGTAGCGGACATGCCAAATTTCCTTAGCCTCCTTCGGAACCTGGACATACTCTCTTCCCATCTTCTTGCGTCAGGAAAAAGATACAAAAGTCTGAGGTCACGTACCAACCGACTCAAGAACAGCTTCTTCCCTGCTGCCATCAGACTTTTGAGTGGACCTACCATATATTAAGCCGATCTTTCTCTGCACCTCATCTGTAACTGCAACACTATGGGCAGGATTTTATGGCCTCGCTTGTCCCAAAACCGTAAAGTCACACCCAAGGTCAATGGATATTTCCAAGGTCTGCCAATCGCCTGCTCCGATTCCCGTGGCAAGCGGGACGGTAAAATTCCGGCATATATTCTGCACCCCCTTCTTTCCTTCTCCCCTATGTACTCTATGAACGGTATGCTTTGTCTGTATAGCGCGCAAGAAACAATACTTTTCACTGTCTACTAATACATGTGACAATAATAAATCAAATCAAATAGTTCAAATCAAATCAAATCAAATGAGCAGAGTGCAGACAGCTTTCGTTCGGACTCCCTCAGAAGAGTGTCTGCATCAGAGGCCATTTCCTGAAGATCTGCCTCAGCAGCTTCCATCATGAGCTTTTCAAGAGGAAGTTCACTCTAATTCGTCTCCATGGTGACTCCCATATTCCTCTGCCAATATCTTGTCAGTACTTGATCAGAGAGGCTTCCTGAATGGGACAAGAGCATACAGTCAAATTTTAATGGCAATCTATACTCAGAAGCAGAATGGTTCACCGTGTGGCAATCTTTAGAGGGGGGGAGAAGAGATTGAAATACGAGAACATTCTGCAAAAGTGAACCTCCTTTTACCTACTTAAAAAACAATTACCAGTGCTTCAAATATCCCTATAATTCACCACAGCAAGACAGTGCGCAGAATTTTTCCCGTCCTGCCCGCCACGGGAATCATAGCAGACGGGACAGAAAATTTGGCGGATCATGCAAAGGTCCGTTGACCTCAGGTGGGAATTTCCAATCTTGGGATGAGCATGGCCAGAAAATCCCACCCAGTGTGTAAACTTTTTCTCAAAACCTCCACAGCTGTTTTGTTGTTACAGCAATTTCTTAAAGATGTATTCCTTCATGGGACGTGGGCATCACTGGCAAGGCTAGCATTTGTTGCCCATCCCTATTTGCCCTTGAAATAAGTGGCTTGCCACATCATCTCAGAAAGTCATTAAAAGTCAGCCAAATTGCTGCAGGTTTGGAGCCATGTGTAGACCAGATCGGGTTGGGACGACAGATTTCCTTCCGTAAAGGACATTAGTGAACCAGATGGGTTTTTATGACATTTGATTTATTTCTGAGACTATCTTTCCAATTCCAGATTAGTCATTGCTGTGGTGGGATTTGAACTCCTGACTTCAGAGCATTAGCCTTGGCCTCTGGATTACTAGTGTCGTGGCATTGCCACTATGCCACCATCTCCCCAGGATGGCATTTCCCGTTGCCTGGTAACATTGCTAAGGAGGATGTGGAGTTCTTCTCCAGGATCTCCACTCACTCCAAACAAGGCAAGTGTCGTAAAAAAGGCAATGCGAACTGGCATCTCAGACTGGCAGGTGCCAACTCCCCAGCCCAGGTGGGCCATTAGTGAGCAGTTATGCAAACTCAAAGCTGGTGCACTGATCAGATTCAGGCCTGAACTTCTGATAATATTTTTAAAATCTTCTGGGTCACAAACACAGGGGGGACAAATGGACACCTTTATTTTCTCACTGGAGATTCACAGTACCTTCCCCCCCATCCCCGTACCCCATCCCCTCCAACTAGCATAGTCCATCACTAGTGGTGTGCCTCAGGGATCAGTGTTGGGACCGCAATTGTTTATGATTTACATAGATGATTTGAAGTTGGGGACCAAGTGTAGTGTGTCAAAATTCGCAGATGACTCTAAGATGGGTGGAAGAGCAAAGTGTGCAGAGGACGCTGAAAGTCTGCAAAGGGATATAGATAATCTAAGTGAGTGGGCGAGGGTCTGGAAGATGGAGTACAATGTTGGTAAATGTGAGATCATCCATTCAGGTAGGCATAACAGCAAAATGGACTATTATATAAATGGTAAAAAATTGCAGCATGCTGCTGTGCAGAGGGACCTGGGTGTCCTTGTGCAGGAATCTCAAGGAGTTGGTTTGCAGGTGCAGCAGATAATTAAGAAGGCAAATGGAAATTTGTCCTTCATTGCTAGAGGGATGGGGTTTAAAAACAGCGAGATTATGTTGCAGCTGTATAAGGTGCTGGTGAGGCCACACCTGGAGTACTGTGTACAGTTATGGTCTCCTTACTTGAGAAAGGATATACTGGCACTGGATGGAGATTCACTAGGTTGATTCCGGAGTTGAGAGGGTTGGCTTATGAGGAGAGACTGAGTAGACTGGGGCTATACTCATTGGAATTCAGAAGAATGAGGGGAGATCTTATTAGAAACATATAAGATTATGAAGAGAATAGATAAGAAAGAAGCAGGGAAGTTGTTTCCACTGGCGGGTGAAACTAGAACTAGGGGGCATAGCCTCAAAATAAGGGGTAGCAGATTTAGGACTGAGTTGAGGAGGAACTTCTTCACACAAAGGGTAGTGAATCTGTGGCATTCCCTGCCCAGAGAAGCAGTTGAGGCTACCTCATTGAATGTTTTTACAGCAAGGATAGATAAATTTTTGAACAGTAAAGGAATTAAGGGTTATGGTGAGTGGGCGGGTAAGTGGAGCTGAGTCCACAAAAAGATCAGCCATGATCTTATTGAATGGCGGAGCAGGCTCGAGAGGCCAGATGGCCTACTCCTGCTCCTAGTTCTTATGTTCTTATCACAATCTTTGACTTCCTGCAGTCGGTGTGTCCAGGATATATGCCTCTTGTGCTATATGTGTCAGCTCAGACACTGATAAGTAAAAGCAAATCATAGAATCCCTACAGTGCAGAAAGAGGCCATTTGGGCCATCAAACCTGCACTGACAACAATCCCTCCCAGGCCCTATCCCCTTAACCCCATGCATTTACCCTGCTAGTCCCCTTGACACTAAGAGGTAATTTAGCATGGCCAATCAACCTAACCCAAACATCTTTGCACTGTGGGAGGAAACCAGAGCACCCAGTGGAAACACTCACAGACGGAGGGAGAATGTGCAAACTCCACACAGACAGTGACCCAAGGCTGGGAATTGAACCCAGGTCCCTGGCGCTGTGAGGCAGCAGTGCTAACCACTGTGCCACCGTGCCACCAATAATTAAAGCTCTTAACTTGTTCATCTTACTTTACTTGTAAGGCTTGTTTAGGTTGCTGTTGAGTGCAAGACCACACTGCAATCTAGCTGGTACAACAGAGATGATGTGGAGATGCCGGCGTTGGACTGAGGTAAGCTCAGTAAGAAGTCTCTGTAAAGACTCGTATTCCAACCATTATCTTGTAAATTGAGTTTGTGTCTTTATGTGCCCTGTTTGTGAACACAAGTCCTCACTCACCTGATGAAGGAGCTTGAGGCTCCGAAAGCTAGTGCTGCCAAATAAATCTGTTGGACTTTAACCTGGTGTTGTGAGACTTCTTACTACAACAGAGATGGCCTGTGGTTGCTTAAAATGAACCAGTGTCACAAACAATGTGTGGCAGATACTGTGCCCAGCCAGAGAGAAGGCGCTGGGGACAGGTGAGCAACACTGGGTGTCATATTGTAGTAGGTGGCAGAGGTAAAGCATTCTCTTTCCTTGGTTAAATGCATTCTTCTTATGCACAACCCCTGACCAAAGTCCTCATCTGACCTATGCTGCCTGCATATTCCAGTGGCAGTAATATCTGGTGGGGCGAGGCCTTCCTGAAAGGCTGCCTTAACTTCCCTTGCTGCATCCTCTCTGCTTCTCCCGGCGGTGGGTAGAGGCTGGAAGTCTGCCTGCAGCCTGAGCCTGCCAAAGGCAGTGAGAATCACGTTTGGGCCTGCAGAAGCAGGCTGCCAAGTCAAACAAGAAGAAAGACTGGAGCAAGTGTTCCGCAGCTGCAGAGATCACTTGTTGAGCTCTGGCAGAATCTTCACCCTGAGCCGAAATTACAGTAAAAGCACCACCGGTGTGCGGCCAGATTTTGGAAGCGGCAGTGTCAATGGCCCTCATTAACATATATTGAAATGAGGTCACCGAGAGTGGGTGGACAACAGGAGGGAGCAAAGAGCACGAAGAAAGAGGGAGAAGTGATTTAACAGAGGGAAGGGATTCGGCCCGATTTCCTTCCCCATTTGAACATGCCAGAAAACATGCCATGAGCAATTTCAGACCCCCACTTTGTATTTGAAAAGGTGGGAGGGCTGATGGGTTTTAGACAAAGGATGAAGAGCAGGAGAGTGGGATTACTTTGGTAGGGCTACCAAAGAGCCAGAATAGATATGATGGGCTGAATAGTCTGTTTCTGGAGGCAGTGTGGGCCAGTTCAGATGCTTAGAAACACCGAAAATAGGAGCAGGAGTAATGAATTCAGCCCTTCAAGCCTGCTCCACCACTCATTATGATCCTGACTCAGTTACCTGTTCCCGCCCCCCCACCCTCCCCAAATCCTTTGATCCCTTTAGCCGCAAGAGCTATGTCTAACTCCTTCTTGAAAACAATGTTTTGATCTCAACTGCTTTCTGTGGAAGTGAATTCCACAGGCTGACCACTCTCTGGGTGAAGAAATCTCTGCTCATCACTGTCCTAAATGATCTACCCTGTATCCCCAGACTGTGACCCCTGGTTCTGGACACCCCAACCATTAGGAACATCTCTCCTACATCTACCCTGTCTAGCCCTGTTAGAATCCTATGAAATCCCCTCTCATTCTTCTGAACTCCAGTGAACATAATCCCAACTGACTTAGTCTCTCTTCATATGTCAGTCTCGCCATCCCAGCAATCAGTCTAGTAAACATTCACTGCACTCCATCCAAAGCAAGAAGACCCTTCCTTAGATAAGGAGACCAAGGCTACACACAATATTCCAGGTGTGGTCTCACCATGGCCCTGTATAATTGCAGCAAGAGATCCCCGCTTCTGCACTCAAATCCTTTCCTTATGAAGGCCAACACACCATCTGCCTTCTTCACTGCACCCTGCCAGCCTCCTGGTGGCAGAGCCCAGTATTGCAGGCAGAAAAGCCATTTAAGTTGGAGAGATTTTTTTGAAGCACTCTCTCTCGAACTTACCTTCCATCAGAGACTGCTGCTCCTTTCCAGCTTCGAGAGTCCGCATTCCCACCAACCACTCCCCCCACCCTTCCCCCGCCACCCCCACCACCCCCCCCCCCCCCCCCAACCCCCAGACTGCCCTGACCATTAATTGGCTGTCACAAGGGAATCACAGTGGGTGTTTCCCACAGTGCAGGCTTCTGATCCAACCTCCCATTACTTTAAACCAAGAATCCCTACAGTGCAGAAAGAGGCCATTCGGCCCATTGAACCTGCACCAACAGCAATCCCATCCAGGCCCTCTCCCCATAACCCCACACATTTACTCTGCCATTCCCTCAGACACTTAAGGGGTAATTTAGCATGGCCAATCAACCTACCCCACACATCTTTGGACTGTGGGAGGAAACCGGAGCACCCGAAGGAAACCCACGCAGACACGGGGAGAACGTGCAACCTCTACACAGACAGTGACCCAAGGCCGGAATTGAACCCGTGTCTCTGGCGCTGTGAGGCAGCAATGCTAAGCAGTGTGCCACCATGCCCGTCATTAAAACCCCACCCTGTGTGTTTGAGATATTCTGCAGGTAACAGAGGTTGTTATGTATTCAGCATGTTACACAATGTAACAGTGAGAAACTTGAATGGAGGGCCATCGGTTAGAAGATAGAACATCACAAAGGCTGAAAAGAGTCAAATAAATAATGAAATCAACCAATTTGGAGAAATGATGCCAAGCCTGGGTTTTCAAAGTGTATAGTTAATCAAAGAATCCCTACAGTGCAGAAGGAGACCCTTCAGCCCATCAAGTCTGCACTGACCACAATCCCATACAGGCCCTATCCCCATAACCCCACATATTTACCCTGCTAATCCCCCTGATACTATGGGGCAATTTAGCATGGCCAATCAACCTAACCCACACATCTTTATAGCAGCAAGGGAGATCTGCATCATATTTGGGACACTTTCCCAGCTTTACATCTTAACCTGTGCTCTCTGTTCCTCTGTCCATGATGACTATTTGTTCTCTGTTCTTGCCACCTCCCGACTGGAAACTTTATTCCACCCGCAAGGCCCTCTGGATTTCCCCATTCTGATGGACCTTCTAAAAGCCTACCCAACATGCCTCAGACTCCTCCTTCACTTCTTCCTCACTGTTCACGTTTTACTCTTGCAAAGTGCTGTTGCGATTATGAGAGGCGTGTTATATTAATGTAAGTCGTTAATGGATGTGGAGGCAAATAGACCAGACGTAAGTAGTGACTTGCAGAGTGTACCTAATCGCTCTCAGACTGTTTTCTGTAAGCAAGGATCACTTACCTGGCAAGGGTGAAACCATGATCAGGCAGGGGATGAGGCTAGTCCATTACACTGGGGGGGCGGGGGGGGGGGGCGGCGGGGAGGGTTGGTGCTGGTGCCTGCAATGGTGGTTTGCCCGGGTTAGGGTAGAGTAAAGGATCAGGGTAACCAATGAGGTTAAACCGAGGCTTTACCTGATGCAATTTTTCAAAGCCATCTCATCCTTAGATCAAGTCCATGAAGGGCTGCAATGCTTCATCTTGTCAGCTTGGGTCTTGTTTGCCCTTCACGTGGGGGCCATGAATTGGATTCAGTTTGAATTAGGTTTTTTGGTGAGAATTAATATACCACAAGGTACGCAAAAATAAAATTACTCCAGCAGGTAGATTGTTATTAATTCTTATACTCGCCATTGAAGGAGTTCAGCAGAGGCTGACTAGACTAATCCCTGGGATGGCGGGTTGATTTATGAAGAGAGATTGAGGAGATTGCACCATTATTCTCCAGAGTTTCAAAGAATGGGAGGTGATTTCATTGAAACTTACAAAATTCTTACAGGCCGTGATAAGGTAGCTGTGGATAGGATGTTTCCCCTGGCTGTGGTTAGCACTGCTGCTTCACAGCACCGGGGACCTGGCTTCAATTCCCAGCTTGGGTCACTGTCTGTGCAGAATTTGCACATTCTCCTTGTGTCTGCGTGGGTTTCCTCTGCATGCTCCGGTTTCCTCCCACAGTCTAAAAGACGTGCTGGTTAGGTGCATTGGCCATGCTAAATCCCCCCGCTGTGTACCCGAACAGGCGCCGGAATGTGGCAATGTAAGCTTACTTGTGACACTAATAAATAAACTTTACTTAGTGAGTCTATAACCAGGGGAGACAGTCTTAGAAATGTATTCAAGAGGTAGCTAGCTATGAGGCGAATGGGATCAAAATTGATGGGGAGAAAGCAGGATTAGGCTATTAAGTTGGATGATCAGCCATGATCATGATGAATGGCAGAGCAGGCTCGAAGGGCCAAATGGCCTCCTCCTGCTCCTATCTTCTTTGTTTCTATAAGAGGCAGGTCATTCAAGCCTAAGATGAGGAAGAATTTCTTCACTCAGAGGGCGATAACTCTTTGGAATTCTCTACTCCAGAGGACTGTGGAAGGTTATTCATTCAGAATGTTGAAGACAGAAATTGATAGTTTTCTGGATACTAATGACATTAAGTGATATGGGCATATTGTAGGGAAGTGACATTAAGGGAGATAATTAGCCATGATCTAACTGAATGGAGAAGTGGGTTTGGAGAGCCGACTGGTCCCTCCTGCTCCTGCGTTCCTCAGTTGGCTAGAGCATCGTAGATAATACTAATGAGAATTTAGATCCAGCTCCAGGCATTCTATTGAAATTCATTTGAGGGATTAATTGTGACAGAATGTCGAAGGGGGATTTGCACTTTTCGAACTTGCAAGGAAACTGCTGGATAAAGAGTTTTCGCAACAGATGATGCAAAGTTAGCTGACAACATTCATAACATCACTTCATTAGCATCCTTGGTTGAAAATATATCCATCTGGAGATGCAAGGGCTTTGAAACTGGCAGCTGACAGTTCTGGAGACTTGCTTCGGATCCGTCTATTTGTCTCATGTTATCTGGCAGTTATGTCCTCCTGTTCCTGTGGGCTAGATTTACTACCTACCTTACAGCACCATAGGAGTACCTTGCCACTCAGAAGGCAGCTCGCCACCACCTTCTCAAGGGAAACTAGGGATGTACAATAAGGTATTGCTAATGGCACCCACATCACATCAACAATCATTAAAAATAAATTCTGGACTCCATTATAGGAGACACCAGCTTCCCTGCCACTCACCCATTGAGGGGAACAATGCCTCCCTCACAGCTCTTTAGCAGCTACGATCCGAGGCAGAACTTTAGCACCTCAGGGGCAGGAAGACTCGCCTCCGAGAGCTGTCGGCCAGCAAGCTCTCCAGCAGACTCAATGGGCCGAAGGGCCGCTTCTGTACTCTATGATGCTATGACCCTTCAGACTTACAGGGCTGGGTCATTTTTTTCATGGTTGGGAGTCTCACCCCTACAAAGCTGATAGGGCCCAGTGAAGGAGGGGGAGGGGAGGGAGAGGGGTGCAGGGCTTTAAGAGACCATGGGTGATTTGTGAGTGGGGTTAAAGCCTTGGAGGGGGGCCTGCAATGAGAGATACCCCCTGCCCACCAGCAGCCCACATAGGGAAGGAAACCTGCCATGCTGGTTCTTGACATGGGCTTCTCCCACCACCAGTTAAATCCTAGCAGTGGGGCTGAATGAGGTCCTTAATTACCCACTTTAGGGTCTCAAATGGCCCACTGGCAGACATGTTGCATGATGCCGCATCTACCTATCGGGGAACTTAATATCCAGCTCCTTGTTTTGATTGCATTTGTCAAGACAGCAACAGCGCACCCTGTGGAGGAGCAGAGTAACACCAGGAGCGCCATCAGAATTTCCAAGGATTACACAAATAAATGGGAGGATTCTGAGAGCTTTAGAGTTAGTGAGGAAGGGACCTTGGAGTGAATGTCCACTGATCCCTGAAGCTAGCAGGACAGGTCGATAAGGTGATTAAGAAGACATATGGAATCTTTTCATTTATTAGCCAAGGCTAATAAGAGAGGTCAGCGACTGGGGGCATAGATATAAAATGATTGGTTGAGGGGAGATAAGAGGGGAGACAAGCTAGTAGAGGCGGGTACAATTTTGTCTTTTAAAAAGCATTTAGATAGTTACATGGTTACGATGGGTATAGAGGGATATGGGCCAAATGCGGGCAATTGGGATGAGCTTACGGGTTTTAAGAAAAAGGGCGGCATGGACAAGTTGGGCCGAAGGGCCTGTTTCCATGCTGTAAACCTCTATGATTCTATGACTCTATAAGTAAAAATGTTCTCACCCAGAGGATTGTGGTCATCTGGAACTTACTGCCTGAAAGGGTAGTAGAGACAGAACCCCTCAATTCATTTAAAAGTCATCTGGATCTTCACCTCAAATATAACCTGCGGGGTTATGGACCAAATACTGGAGGGTGGGATTAGGCTGGGTGGCTCATTTTTCACCTGGTGCAGACATGATGGGCTGAGTGGGCACATTCTGTGTTGTAAACTTTCAATGATTCCATGATCTTCATCAATTGGATTCTTGAGATATGACTGTTTTCAGTGAGTTGTAAAGTCCATCCATACTCTGCCTTGAGAGGGGTTCTTAGTCTGTCCACATACTCAGAATGTTGCCAGGTAGTAAGCATGAGAGAGCTTGTGCTATCTACCATCCCAGAGGAAAATCAGAGGAGTATTATAGGACTTAAGGAGCCAGAGTAGGCTATTCAGCCCTTCAAGCCTGCTTCACCTTTCAATAACATCATGGATGATCTGGTTGAAGTCTCAATTCCACCTCCCTGTCTGCCCTCTCCGCACCCCCGCCCCCATAATACTTGACTATCAAAAATCTATCTAACTCAGCCTTGAATAATTCAATGACTTGACTTCCAGAACATAAGAACTAAGGACAGGAGAAGACCAAAAGGCGCATTAAGTTTATCCACCATTTAATATGGTCATAATTGACCATTGGCTTCAACTTAGTGCCAACTCATGCCAACCCATGCCTCCACCCACCATCCTTTGCCCTGACTCCAACCATGTCAATTCACCGAGTATCCACCATGGGAAGATATTAGGAACCATGAAGAGATGAGACAAAATAAAGTTCTATTAAATAAAGATCTAAGTGTCTATTGCAGACTATGCTATATTGAAAAAACACTCATTCAATAAACCCTATTTTGTACATTTACATTCCTTCAGCTAAATAAAGCCTTATCACAGCAAACATTTCATTCAAATGCACAATCCTTTATAACAACAAGCATTGGAATTCATAGTCCCACATCAAAGAGTCGATGACCACTTGTAACTATCAATCAAACTGTGAAATGGCAAGTACCTTGCTGTGATAATTGATGGTTGCGAAATCAGTCATGTAGCACAAATCTAGTAATGGGAAACCTCTTTTGAAGGGACCTACCTTGCATTAAGTTGATCTTTCCCTACACCCTAGCTATGATTGTAACACTACATTCTGTAGTCTCTCCTTTCCTTCCTATGCTTTGTCTGTATAGTGCGCAAGAAACAATACTTTTCACTGTATACTAATACATGTGACAATTATAAATCAAATCAAATCAAAATCAATGTTATGTCAACAGACAGAGGGAAATAGCAATAAATTATTTTTTTAACAGTCCAGACATTTTTTTCAAAGATTTGAAGGGGAAGACATTGAAATGCCTTGACAAGTCTCTTTAGGACTTAGGATTTTAAACCACTTCTACTATTTATGCTACAATGAAGAGGCTAGACATTGTGGTGGAAATCTGGATCAGAGTGTTTTGCGCATGTAGAATGCACTGCTGCATAAGATTATTGAAGGTGGGAATTATTAATGTTTTCAGTTAACAACAGAACAGGACAGCCTAGAAATTTGGTTGATGGAGGTGACATAATGGGTGAGATGGGTGACTGGAGTAAGGTAGCATGAATGGCAAAAGGGAAGGTTTTTGGGATAGGGACGGTAGCAATATTGGGAGAGGGAGAGGGGGTCAGTGGTCGGGAGAGGCATATGACAACTCAATCCGGAGAGGAAAGAGGCAGTGTTTGGGAAAGGCTGAGGGGGCCATAACCAGGAGTGGGAGAAGTGGCCACCTTCAGGAAAGAGAGGAGTACAGTGACTGGGAGAGAGGAAAGAAGGGTTGTCAGTAGGGGCTGGCAATGTTCTTCTGAGCTTATGTGCAGCCCATGGAGGAATTTAATGGAGGATGTTTATGAGGATGGAGAGAATAGGAGTCTTGAACGAGAAAAATCAGTACCCAAAGAGAGCAAAGCATTTACAATGTTAACTAAGATGGATGTACAGAAGGGAAAATGGGTGATTGGTAGCTTCTTGAGAATGAAGTAAAGGGAGCAAGGAAATAGGTGTCGTGAGCAAGCTCATTGATCTTCCTCATTGACCCATCCCAATGCTAGTACCTCAATAGTTTCCATCACTAATACAACACAGACAGAGGGCACCATATCATCACTGTAAAGCTGGTAGCCAAGGAGGTGCCAAAGCCCACATCGAGATGCACCTTTATAATTACAGCTTCACTACTCACAGCACTGACTGATGCTATGCTCTTGATATCAGAGAGAGTGCAATCTTTCTTGTCCTTAACCAAAAATGTAATTGGAAGGCCTGAATGGGCCCCATCAATGTCATGCAAGTGGGGGCGGGTTAGGGGAGGGGCTCACCATTTTGAGTTGGACAACTCAAGCCCACATGTTGAAGCCATCTCCATGTTATTAGGTTGTACAGGCTTTCCACAGCATCAGATTTAGACATCACAATCAAACTGGCAAAGTCACTTATGGGGCTATTGAGTGAAAGCTGATATGGAGTTTTCTAATATTAGGAAATCAGACAGATTGATCCAAGAG
This sequence comes from Mustelus asterias, assembly GCF_964213995.1. Lineage (NCBI taxonomy): Eukaryota > Metazoa > Chordata > Chondrichthyes > Carcharhiniformes > Triakidae > Mustelus > Mustelus asterias. The sequence continues at coordinate 14,810,865 of NC_135810.1, read as the reverse complement.
GAATCACTGTAATTTTTAAAGCAGGCAGTTGGCACAATTTCTGAACAAGTCCACCACAGGTAAACATAAATGGCCTCCACATCAGAGAATCTGCTATGTCCCAGACACCTGTGGGTTGGGTTTCTGGAGAAGCTCAGTAAGCAGGAACAGAAATATGCAAATACCACTTCTGTACATACGCTAGTCATTTACACAGTCAGTTGTTCCAGCGTTGCCATGGTGCTCTGAACTTATTCTGCAATGTAAACCTGCCGAGTATCAGCAGTCTTCCAATAGAAACCCTTACACAATATAAATGTGCCAACAGTAACCCCTTAATCCAGTGCTTTCTACTTTGGAAGGAAACATTGTGCATGGAATATCTCCTTGTTGACACTATGATGTTCCATTCCAACCCATTGGATTTTCTTTATTCTTCTGAAGAACAAGATGTTTCAACGGTAATGAAAATGAAACTGTCAGCATTTGCCGTCATTATTCCTTTGAAACTAACAGAAAACTTTGGAGTCCACACATATGCAGATAATTGGAGAAATCCAGAGTTGATGATGATTCCACACTTCTCCATAAGGGGTGCTATTGTAGCCCCATCTCCGCAATGGTCCAATCCACAGTCACTGATCTGATGGAAACTTCCGCATTGATGCTGATAGTCTCACTGTTAAAACCTTTGAAAAAGTTACACCTTGTAAGATGAGATGTAATTGGGGTTTCAACAATATGCTAATTTCAGAATTAGTGATGAACAGCCTCAGTGGCCCTGCAAAGCTAGTTTTATATTTGTCAAATGTAAACTTTCTTGATTATGATAAAAAAAACAATGATTTAAATAATGTCTATTTTGAAAAGTTAATGGTACTTAATCTGCTTTAATTCTATGTGTGTGTGTGCATCTGTGTGTGCGTGTTTGCGTGTGTGTATATGTGTGTGTATATGTGTGTGTGTGTGTGTGCATGTGTGTACGTGTGTGTGTGCATGTGTACGTGTGCACATGTGTGTACGTGTGTGTGTGCATGTGTGCGTGAGTGCATGTGTGTGTATGTGCATGAGTGTGTCTGTGCATATGTGCGTGCGTGTATGTGTGCATGTGTGTGTGCGGGTGTTTGTATGTGTGCATGTGTGTGTTTGTGTGTGCATGCATGTGTGTGTGTGTGTGTGTGTGTGCACGCGTGCATGTGTGTATCAATAATTTATTTCATTCTCTGTAAAATTTCAATTGAAAGTGAAAAAAGTCAGGGGGTGGGATTTTCCGATCACGGTCACCCCAAAGCAGGAAAATCTCACCCGAGGTCAATGGACCTTTGCTTGGTTTGTGTCCCACCCATTGCTATTCCCGTGGCGAGTGGGACGGGAAAATTCCACCCAGCATATTTTACTTCCTGGTTTGCTATCTGTGGGAATACTACAATGTGTTTGATGACCTCACTCTGCCTGGATACCTGGAAATCCTTGGCTCGGAGCCAGATTTAAACTAACAACAGGAAGGGGAAAATCCACACTGCAAATTCTGGATCTTAATGAGGATTTTATCTCGCAGGTTCATGTTTTTATGGCAGGTTGTGGTACCAGGACTCCATACAAAATGGCAGCTGAAGTCAACATTTGTTTACACCAGCTTATTTGCATGCATTGAATTTGACTAATGTTGGAGAGAGAAAAGGCACTTCTGTTTCCCAGACAAAGACATTTACATTTTATCTGGGGTGGGAGGCACCAAGTTCATTTACGTGGAAAGTACAGCCTGATAGGTCATGTGAATTGTAATAAATTACTGAAATCTAGCTGTGAACGTGCACTTTAGCACAGTCAGTGCCCACTTACTGAAAACAGTTAATTAAAATTCCAAGAGGTCTATTTTTCCTCCTGGGAGTGATCAAGGTCTGGAAAGTGGCTGGGCCAGACAGGACCTGGACCATGAATCAGACAGACACCACTAAAGCATTACTTGTCCACTCGCTGGCCAAAATGGCTCAGAGGTTTGTGGGGAGCGATTGCCATGCCATTCAAATCAGGCCAGTCAGGAAGATGTGCCTGGGGTAGGGAAGGTCTCAGTGTTTCCTTATTGGTTCAGAGGCGTACTCCAGTTCATCCTCCCCCCACCATCCCGTCCACCCCTCCCCACCCCCTCCACCCCCAGCCCCGAGCCAGTAACATCAGCCTCCCATCCCCAAGCAGAGGCTCAGCTGCCTCAGCAGCGCCACCACCAGCAGTGGCCATTGCTGAGGCTGCACCTGGAGGATGTGGGCAAATTGATGACCTCAAGGCCAGGTAAATGGGGTTGAGGGATGCCAGGCCCAGGCAAGCCCAGTAAGTGTGGGTGAGGGGTCACTGAGGGCAGGTGGTGCTATTGCCACCCGGGGAACCCCTTCTTAACCAACGTTCTCGAAAAGAAGATGCATCCCACCATCCTGAGACCTGCTGGAAAACTGCCAGCATTTTACCTGGTGGTCTCCCCACATGGTGACAAGCCCTCCCTTCGTGGGGACATTGCTCCTGAAAATGGGAAATGGAGATTTTAACTGGGTGCTCAAATGGGTAAATTGGACTCCTGGTTGGCAGTCAATCTGCCACATTTTCCATCCCTGCCAAAATGGCATAGCGGCAGGTGGAAGTCAGGAGCCCCTTCATGTCATTTTGCCATCCTTCCCTCCCTCCTCCCAGCTTGTTGCTATTGATCCCAGAAAATTCCAGCCAACAAATACAGTTGCAAGGTTCCCCTCACCAGTCCTCTTCTAAGCTTGGTGAAGTTACGGGCACCTTTAGCCGGGTAGTGAAGCCACCATTACCGCTCCGCTCCAGGACAAATAACAATCAGGACCTCAACAATGGGACTGGAGCCCAATTTACATATTTAAAGCAATGGTCCTTGCTTTCTGACTGTCTGCCAGATAGAGATGCAAACAGAGAGGGTAAGCTTTCCGTTCCCTATTCATTGCCTCCAGCTCTGTTTCGGCTAATCTGCATGGCTTGAAATCGGTGCTGCGGAGATGATTTAAACCCGGCCCACCGGTGAGTAAACCAGCAGGATCAGATGGATCCGCACCCAATATTGATGTTAATAGAGAGTAAAATCAGATGGGGTGGAAATTCAGTGATGTCACCAATCTCATCAGATCCCTGACAGGAAAGATTGAAATAACTCCTGCGAGGCCAGTGTCGCTTCACCAAATTTAGATTTATTTACACAGTAAGCCACACTCAGACAGGTACTTCCTCGTACAGAGTATAAACCCACAGTGCCAGTAACCCTGACACTCCACATTATATACTCATACAGGGCTCCCTGACTGGACAAGCCATTACTGCCTTAATCAGGGTGCTCAGATTCTAAGTGGTCTACATCGTGGGCCGTGTTAAAGACATTACAAAGATAATGGCTGGAAATTCAGCATAGTCTTGGGACTAATTTTTGGATGGAACCAAGTTGAATACGTTGGCCAGTGAATACCATCTGAACACTGTGTAATTCAAAATCAAATTGCCTTTATGTTATCAGTGAAGCCGTGTCTGTTGCTCTTTTTGGGAAGTGCTTCATTGGAGGCATGGATGTGATGCAAGACAGAGATGGTTAGATTCTAAAATAGTGCAGATTAAACAGCCTCTGAGCTGCCCAATTATACGCCTAACTCACCTTTGCATCTACCTTTGTTCAGCTGTGATTTTTCAGTCCGGGCCTTTCTACAATGTGATGCTGAGATCATTCCAGACACATTTCTATTTTGGAGAAAGGCTTACAGCTGTTGCCCGCATGCATGTTTATGATTTGAATAACGTCACAAGGGACCAGTAATGTTTTTCTATTATGAAATGGTTCAGAATTGAAACAGAAGTACCAAGAACTGTGTTCTATAAATAAGGAGAAACCACAAAGTGCTGTCCATTCTAAACAGATAATGGTTAGCTATATTTAACATGAACAATTTCGTACGTGTCCAGCTTGTGTCTTGTAACATGACAAAGTTTCGACTGCGTTCTGTGTTGTCAGCCGAGTGACAGAACCCCCTGCCCATGACAGGTTTGACTGGGTTGGAGGCGGCTTCTGTTACATTGACAAATTTGGAAAATCTGAGCCCAACCTCACTGCAAATGGTCTTTTTATTTCCTTTCTAACGGGGTGGGGGGAGCATCCTATTAACCCACCCCTGAGGCAGGCCCATAGTTATAAGATTCAAAATAACCTCCATTCCTATTGTTTTGACAGTAAGAAGTCTCATAACACCAGGTTAAAGTCCAATAGGTTTATTTGGAATCACGAGCTTTCAGAGCGCTGCTCCTTCGGCAGGTGAGTGCCTGATGAAGGAGTTCCAAAACCTCACACTAACCTCAGATAAACATGTTGAACTTTAACCTGGTGTTGTGAGACTTCTTACTGTGCCCACCCCAGTCCAATGCCAGCATCTCCACATCATGGCAACTATTTTGACAACAGTTTGAATCTGTCTCCGGCATAGACTTCCCAGCAGCTAAAGTGAGGCAGAAGCAGTTGGATCCAGCAGAGATGTATTTTCTTTGTTAACAGCACTTCTTGTGGGTCAGGAGGAATGGTAGTGTTTCCCTAGTCCCTACTGACCTGGCACCAGATGGGAAACTGAGAAGGAGAATTATAACGTTAAATTGGGCAGAGCATCTATGTGACCAGGTTTTCTCTGCCTCCCCACTTTCAAATATATTCCTCTGCTCCCTCCCCATAAATACTGGGGTCATTATAACCACAGACAATATTCTTTCACGGGTTGTAAATGTCATTGACTAGGCCAGCATTTATTGCCCATCCCTAATTGCCTTTGAGGTGGTGGTGAACTGCCTTCATGAGCTGCTGCATTCTGCGTGATGAAGCTACACCCAAGAGGTACAAGGCCAGGCCAAAGCAATATACTCTATGCAATGAATATATGGGAAGGCAGAAAATATAAGAAATGCTTATAATTGTCTTTTACTGTCCATTTCTATCACGGAATATGTGGGATCCAGATTAATAATTGATGTGGTGTATTTGGAACCACGTATAAAAAGATGTATTAAAGATGTATTAAGAGAGGGGTAAAAGACAAATGAAAACGTCTTCAGCAAATTGCTGATGTGCTTTATTTAATAACTATGTGTAATAAAAGAGCACCAGGCTTCTTGTCAGTTTCAGAAACCCGAAAGCTGGTGAGTGCAATTTTCACATCACTGCAATGCACACACTCTTTTATTGCAAGTGAATTATTGAAGAGAAGCCAGATTTATTTATTCAAACTGTGGCCAGTATTTATTATACAAATGCCTCACCATAGCAATCTGCATTCAGTCATTGACACAATACTCTTTGTTGATGGTTCTCATCTTAACTGGAATTAAGTCAAAAATATAAATGGAAACGGGATATTGGGCCCAATTAGACTGTGTTTGTGTTTCTGTTCCCGTACTAGCCTTAGTTCCAATCCTACACTCTGATATTTTTTTTTTATTCATTCATGGGGCATAGGTATCGCTGGCTGACCAGCATTTATTGCCCATCCCTAGTTGCCCTTGGAGGGCAGCTGAGAGTCAACCACATTGCTCTGGAGTCACATGTAGGCCAGACCAGGTAAGGACAGCAAGTTTCCTTCCCTAAAGGACATTAGTGAACCAGATGGGTTTTTCCCACAATCGACAATGGTTTCCTGGTCATCAGTAGATTCTTAATTCCAGATATTTTTTATTGAATTCAAACTCCACCATCTGCCGTGGTGGGATTCGAACCCAGGTTGTCAGAACACTAGCTGAGTTTAATAGTCTAGCGATAATACCACTAGGTCATCGCCTCCCCAATTCTTCCTCTTTCCTCAATCACCTATCTAATTAATACTCAAAGGTTGACATGATTTCTGCTTCAATCACTATATTTTTCTCCAGTTTCACAAACCACTGCGTTAAAGAGTTTCTGCTGCTCAATCTCCTAACTTTATTTGCTTTTATCTTACATTATGTCCCTTCCTGTTGGATTTTTCAACCACTAGAAACAATCTTAGAAACTAGAAGCAGGAGTAGGCCATTCGGCCCTTCCAGCCTGCTCTGCCATTCATTTTGATCATGGCTGATCATCAGATTCAATATCCTGATCCCCCCTTTCCCCCATATCTCTTGATCTCTTTAGCCCCAAGTGCTAAACCTAATTTCTTCTTGAAATGAGCAACATTTTGGCCTCAGCTACTTTCTGTGGGAGTGAATTCCACACATTCACCACCCTCTGGGTGAAGAAATTTCTCCTCACCTCAGTTCTAAAGGTTTACCCCTTATCCTCAAGTTGCCCAAGTACCTGAACCTTAACAGCAATGTCGTAGGTCTGGACTCCCCCACCATTGAGAACACTCTTTCTGAATCTACCCTGTCGAACCCAGTTAGAATTTTATAAGTTTCTATGAATCCCCCCTCATTCTTCTAAACTCCAGTGAATATAAATCTAACCTAGTCTCTCCTCATATGACAGACCTGCCATCCCAGGAATCAGCCTGGTAAATCTTCGCTGTGCTCCCTCTATAGCAAGGACATACTTCCTCAGATAAGGACACCAAAACTGCACACAATACACCAGCTGTGGCCTCACCAATGCTCTATACAATTGCAGCAAAACATCTCTATCCCTATACTCAAATCCTCTCACTATGAAGGCCAACATACCATTTGCCTTCTTTACTGCCTGCTGTACCTGCGTGCTTACTATCAGCGACTGATGCATGAGGACTCCAAGGTCTCATCGAGTATCCACCTCTTTCAATTTACACCCATTCAAGTAATAATCTGTCTTCCTATTCTTGCTACCAAAATGGAAAACCTCACATTTATCCACATTATACTGCATCTTATTACAAATTGTCTTATCTCTTCATAATTTTAAACACTCCTAACTATACATTCCCATAATTTCCGACAAAAAAATAAAGTTCCAGTCCTTTTCTGACATTTGTGTTACCTCATATCATACTTCAGGTGCTCCACTTTCCTCCCACAGTCCAAAGATGTGCAGGTTAGGTGGATTGGCCATGGTAAATTTCCCCTTAGTGTCCCAAGATGTGCCGGTCAGGGGGAATTAGTGGGGTAAATACATAGGATAGGGGCCTGGGTAAGATGCTCTGTTAGAGAGTCGATGCAGACTCGATGGGCCAAATGGCCTACTTCTGCACTATAGGGATTCGATTATTTTATATATCGATTCATAGTTACATGTTAACTTTTATATTCTACCTCTTGCCATAATACCCAGTGTTCTATTAGTCTTTTAGGACTTTGTCCACTTGAATGGATGAATCTTACAACCCACCACTGAGTGCACTTTTGGCAGAGGAGCATGTAACATACAAAAGGTAAATAGCCCCTTGCATCTCCACCCACCCCAACCAGTTCCCCATAATACGGTGCGTGGGAAAAATGACAGCTAGCCTGCCCATCTTTAAGCCTACTGAGGTCTTTGATTGCCCAACTGAAGGGCAATTAAAGGCCTAATTCTGCCACCACAGTTGGCAGTGGAAGGCGGGTGAGAGTGTGAAGGCCACTTTTGAACCAACTATGGTGATGAAGGAGGAAGGAAAGGGGTACCTCCTTTGGGAGGTTGCCCTGTTCACATCAGGGGCACCATTCTCATGGTAGCCCATCCCCCACTGTATCTTCATCCCCACCACACCCCGGCCTCCAAAATCTGACCCCCATACCCACCCCTCCCTAGAGTGTCAGATCTTTTCCCCCTCAAAATGTCTGGACTTACCTGAGCTTGGAGTCCATGCCGTCTTCTTTATAAGACTCTTTTCTGCCCCAGCAGCGCCCACTGCTGAGTTCAGATTGCCCGATAGCTCTTGAAGGCGGCCCTTCTTGCACCTGCGGGACAGCAATCCAATGCTGATCTTGTTAAGGCTGATCATAGTGTAATATTGCAGCTGGGCCGCTTTTCTTAAAGTCAGTCAGTTCGTGACCGAATTTTCTAATCGTGTGGCACTATGTCCTCTCCAAAAATTCACCCTGAGGTGTTGCTTTTATGGTCTTGTGAAAAATAGAATCCTACAGTGCAGAAGGAGCCATTCGACCTATCGAGTCTGCACCGACCACAATCCCACCCAGGCCCTATCCCCAGAACACCATGCATTTACCCTCGGTAGTCCCCCTGACACTAAGGGGCAATTTAGCATGGCCAATCCACCTAACCCGCACCTCTTTGGACTGTGGGAGGAAACCGGAGCACCCGAGGAAACCCACACAGACATGGGGAGAATGTGCAAACTCCACACAAAGAGTGACCCAAGCTGGGAATCGAACCCAGGCCCCTGGCGCTGTGAGGCAGCGGTGCTAACCACTGTGCCACGTGCCACCCAAATGGATGCGGCCATTCAAGCCCCACTGCTCTTGCACATCACCCTGACTTCAGCCAGTCAAAGTTCAATTATTACTATTCTTGACTAAGATGCACCACCTCACAATTACTGACACTGAATTCTATTTGCCACTCCATTACCTTATTGGTGTCCTATGGCAACTTTTCTCATCTTCTGAATCATGAGCTAAGTTTTCTGTTTTACTATAATCTGCATATCTGATCAAACTTCCTCGAGCCCTACATGGTCTTCAAGTAAAACCAGAGTCTGGTATCTACCTGTATATACAATAAAGAATAATGCTATTCAATTTTCAAAACCAGAAAGCAATTAGAATTAGTTAACATGTCCAACGCATCGGAGACTAGGCTTTCTCTGCTGTTGAATCTTCAATAGAGTTAGCAGTGAGAAAGAGTGTGGCGACTAGGGGATTTTCACAGCAACTTCAATACAGTGTCAATTGTCACACTAGTAAATAAGCTTAATAGGGAAGAGAAATACCAAAGAAAACAGGGTTTTCAGATTTTAAGGGCCGCACGGTGGCACAGGGGCTAGCAACGCTGTCTCACAGCGCCAGGGATCTGGGTTCAATTCTGGCCTCGGGTCACAGTCTGTGTGGAGTTTGCACATTCTCCCCGTGTCTGCGTGGGTTTCCTCCGGGTGCTCCGGTTTCCTCCCACAGTTCAAAAATGTGTGGGTTTGGTTGATTGGCCATGCTAAATTGACCCTAGTGTCAGACGATTAGCAGGATAAATATGTGGGGTTACAGGAATAGGGCCTGGGTGGGATTGTGGTCGGTGCAAACTCAATGGGCCGAATGGCCTTCTTCTGCCCTGTAGGATTCTATTTTGAGAAGGAGATTGAGGAACGTTAAAGGAATTTATTACAGGAGAAAGTTGGTAACCACTGGATATACAAGTTAAGATGCAAAGATGCAAATGCCGTGAAAGTGAGCGCGTGTACATGGCAATACTAGAATTCTCAAAATCCTTTGACAAAGTTCCATGCTAATGTCCAAACTTCACTACGATGGAATTAGGGAGTGGCATTATTAAATTAGATCCAGCGACAGAGGACAAAGAGTGATGTGTGATGGGGAATCATCCTCTCCTGGAGATAGTCTCTCTGCAGTGTCTCAGGGAACTGCACTGAGATCTTGACATTTATGGATAAACATAAACGATTCCCAACAAGTTTTTAAAAAAGAACAGGGTGCGACTATTTGCAGCTTGCTGTGTGGTTTACGCAATAGGGAAAACTCAAGATCATACCAATTCCCTATAGGATGGTCTTCTGGAATTTCAAAAATGGCTGGATCAATCTGATTGAATGCCAAAATTTGCTGTTCCAGTCAGAGAAGGAAATAAACTAAAGCTCTCCAATTCCCTTCCCTTCTGTCTGTAATCAATGTGATTTATGTTAGAGAAGGGAGATGTGTGAACTCCTGCTGGTGTGTGGTCAATTTAAAGGATATCTGCAGCATTCCTTGGATTTTATTAAAAAAGATTATTTATTCACACACTCACCACAAGAGATCGAGACCCTATATCAGTTATACACCATACATTCAAGAATGATACAATTAAAGAAGGTAGCACACTTCTACAAATATAAGATTGGCCTCTTCCTGTAACTTTTCTATGGTTCCAGGGTTCTAACCTATCCACCATCTTCAACATTCACTCCCTCCACTACTGATGCATAGTGGCAATAACGTGCGCCATATACAAGGTGCACTGTAGGAACTCATCAAGCCTTCCGAACCTGCGACCTCCACCACCCAGAAAAACAAGGGCCGCAGATGCATGGGAACACCATCACCTGCAAGCTCCCCTCCAAGTCACAAACAAAGAACAAAGAACAAAGAACAATACAGCACAGGAACAGGCCCTTCGGCCCTCCAAGCCCGCGCCGCTCCCCGGTCCAGGATTGAATCCTGAATCCAGGATCCCCGCCCAATTTTCCAGCCTATCTACATATTTTTTTTTCAGAACATTTCAGTCACACACCATCCTGACTTGGAACTATAGCGCCGTTCGCTGTTGCTGGATCAAATCCTGGAACTCCCTCCCTAACAGCGCTGTAGGTATTCCTGCACCCCATGGACCGTGACGGTTCAAGAATGTGGCTCACCACCATATTTTCAAGGGCAATTAGGGTGCCATGCTCAAACCCCATGAAATAATTTAAAAGGGGAATTTCATCAGTGCCCATGTGACGGGTTAAGAGACAGATGATAGGGAAGACCCACATCCTATGAAAGAATTTTACAACATTAAAGTAAAGGAATAGTTAACAGTTCACATGCCTTTGAAAGTTCAGTGATAAAGGAATCTTTTCGAATCTGGAATTGTATTTCACATACGTTTGTATAGCTGGGATCAGAATTTCAGATGAAGCATAGAATTCCTTTGGAGAGAATACTGTTCAGCAGGTCATTTAGCTAGGTACTCATGGCTGTTGTATCAGGAGGTCCCATTTCTTTACAGGTGAGTTCAACATTTTGGAATCAGTTTTGGATGCTTTTTAGAGAACTTTAAGCCTGGCAGTTCTTGAATGGCAAAGGTGGCACAGCCATTCTCCGCAGCTGTTGACTTGTCATTGTCATTCTGCAGACTGCCCCAGGTGTCTGCTATGTTCTGGAATAAACGGATTTCCATATCAGAGAAGCAGTTTCAATCACATGGGTAATAGCCAATGATATTCAATAGAAGTTAAATGGAGGGCCAGAATTCTCCCATCCCACCCACCACTGGAATTTTAGTGGGCGCATTACGGACAATGTGAAACCCCATTGACAGTTGGGTGGGAATTTCCGGCTTTTAGGCCAACGCGGCCGGATAATTCCACCCATGATCTTTCACACTTAACTTGTGAATGAATGGTCTTATCAGCTTTCCTTTGTTACATTGCAAACCTGGAGAAAATGGGTGGGATCTTGAGCCCCCCCTCTCTGTCCATGAAATCATCGGTGGGGGCTTTATATCCACCAAAACCCAGAAATGGCAAATCTCGCTGGCAAGATCAGGATTTTCACCACCCGTCGCCAGTGATATAATCGGCTCACGGCCATAATGATTTACATTCATTGAAATAAATTTAAATATAATTAACCATCCCCCTCACCAGATCTTCCCCCTCACTAAATTTCCATACCTCGCCGATATGACCCAGACACGAACCTGTTGTGGGCAAGTGGGTGCAAAGGCCCTTGGGAGGAGAGGAGCATGGCAAGGCAGTGCCCTGGCAATACCCCCTGACACACATTGGAAGTGCCAAGTGCCAACCTGTGCCAGGGGCAGTGTTGGGGTGGGCCCTGGGGGGGGGGGGGGGGGGGGTGTCTCATGTGCAGGGAGTCATTTATTTGTGGTGGTGCAGCGGACATGATAATGATTGGGATACCGGCGATGGAGTGGTGGGGGAGGTGGAGAGAGCAGAAAGGGGCAGTTGCCAGAGATGTTCAGGGTGGGGGTTGAGAAAGGGGGCCAAAGCCAGTGATGATTGCGGGGTGGGCGTCACAAGTACCTCCTTGGTGGAGGTGGGGGGAGATTGTTTTTCCCCAGGGATGGGACGCCCTTATCTCAGTGGAGTTAGTTCCTGGCTCGAAGAGATCTGCCTTGCCAAAGTCATGGTGCAAACCACATCCAGGTGGTGACGGTCTGGAATGCAGAGCCTGGGAAGGTGATAGAGGTGGGGTGCCTCACATCCTTTAAAAAGTACCTGGATGAGTACTTGGCATGCCATAACATTCAAGGTTATGGGCCAAGTGATGGCAAGTGGGATCAGGTGGGCAGGTCAGGGCATTTCATGCAGTGCAGATTCGATGGGCCAAAGGGCCTCTTCTGCAAAGAACAAAGAACAAAGAAAATTACAGCACAGGAACAGGCCCTTCGGTCCTCCAAGCCTGGACCGACCATGCTGCCCAACTGAACTAAAACTGCCTACCCTCCTGGGGGCCATATCCCTCTATTCCCATCCTATTCATGTATTTGTCAAGACACCCCTTAAAAGACACTATGATATCTGCTTCCACTACCTCCCCTGGCAACAAGTTCCAGGCACCCACTACCCTCTGTAAAAACCTTGCCTCATACATCTCCTTTAAACCTTGCCCCTCGCACCTTAAACTTCCACCGTGGGAAAAAGCTTCTGACTATCCATTCTGTCCATGCCCCCCATAATCTTGTAGACTTCTATCAGGTCACCCCTCAATCTCCGTCATTCCAGTGAGAACAAATCAAATTTCTCCAACCTCTCCTCACAGCTAATGCCTTCCATACCAGGCAACATCCTGGTAAATCCTTTCTGTACCCTCTCCAAAGCCTCCACATCCTTCTGGTACCATGGTGACCAGAATTGAACACTATATTCCAAGTGCGGCCTAACTAATGTTCTATAAAGCTGCAACATGACTTGCCAATTTTTAAACTCAATGGCCCGGCCAATGAAGGCAAGCATGCCGTTTGCCTTCTTGACTACCTTCTCCACCTGCGTTGCCACTTTCAGTTACCTGTGTACCTGTACACCCAGATCCTTCTGCCTATCAATACTCTTAAGGGTTCTGCCACTTACTGTATATTTCCTATCTGTATTTGACCTTCCAAAATGCATCACCTCACATTTGTCCGGATTAAACTCCATCTGCCATCTCTCTGCCCAAGTCTCCAACCAATCTATATCCTGCACTGTAGTATTCTGTGATTCTGTGCTTCTGTATTTATGAGAAGTTTGAAGTCTGCATTAAAGATGCAAATATTATCCGACCTCCTCAGCAATCATCTTAACATGTTCACCACAGCCCCTTTTTTATAGAAGCAAAGGCAGTTCCCCAAACACAGTCCTTTTTAAAAAGTATGAATATGGCACGTCTTTTGCTGGGCCTGACAGTGCTATGTTATATGCTTTATCAACAAAAATAATTCACCACTAAGTCAAGTAGCTTTATGTTTTATAATCAAATTCTTTTTCAGGTAGATGTAGAAATATACCGGAGGGGCGATAAAGTGAGGGGTTCAGCTTAAGAACAATCTCCAAAGAAGATTCAGCAAGTGACATCCAAAGGAAACAGAGGGTTCGTGGATTTCTGAGGAACCTTTGGCATTGCAACAAAAATCCTGGAGTATCTTGTGTGGGATCCTTATTTGTTAAGCTTTGTAGATAAGATTAAATTTTAAAGTTTATTTATTAGTGTCACAAGTAGGCTTACATTAACACTGCAATGAAGTTACTGTGAAAATCCCCTAATCGCCACACTCTCTGATGCCTGTTTGGGTAAACTGAGGGAGAATTTAGCATGGTCAATGCATCGAAGCAGCACATCTTTCAGACTGTGGGAGGAAACCGGAGCATCCGGAGAAAACCCATGCTGACATGGGGAGAACGTACAGACCCCCATAGACAGTGACCCAAACCGGGAATCGAACCCGAGTCCCTGGGTACTGTGGGGCAGCAGTGCTAACCACTGTGCTACCATGCTGGACATGTCACATGATTCTGCATGTGTCAGTGCAGGAAATATACCAGTGCCACATCCTTAATCGAGGATTTGGAATGGGAATCGCCATAGCAAAGGTGGGAGAACATAGGCCGACCACATTCTGTAAAATATTGAATGGACTGGTGGGAATAGACAGAAACAAGTCCCTGATGGCAAAACACGAGGTAACCATCCACACAAACTACAAAGACCATTTGTTTCCAAGACAGTTTATCAGCAATCTTTCTCCTCTGTGACAATCATACAATGAAATGAGTTGCCACAAAAATAATCACTTATTCAAGACCCATCTTTAGGTTATTTCCATCGATATGTTTTCATTATCAGGGCTACCATCTCAGCAGGGCATTCTGGTTTAGCAAGCACGACCCAGGGAAATGTTGGCAGAGTACAGATATTAGTCTTTGATGTCAACACAATTGAAACAGAGGCAGAAGTGAGAGACAGTTCAAAGAGGAAACAATGGCTGCGAGAGGTTCGGATATAGAGAGATATTGATCAGTCATCCATAAATGGAGCAATATAATAGAGAATGGCAGCAAAAGGATAGCTCACGCAAAGGAACAGTGGCAGTCGAAAGAGTAAACAGATTTGAGTTAACAGCAGCCACGGCAGGTTTGGGCCAACGGGCAGTGAGAGGAATTGAAGGGAGGAGATACCTGAAACTTAGTTAAATCTTTGTGAGTAATTTTAGCCCAATTCCCCCATCAGTAAACTGACAAGATCAAGTGCCACATAGGTTTTACACCCCACCCGATTTTCGTTAATGGAGAATAAAAGTGGGTGTGGTGCAAAACTAATGTTCCTCCCAGTCCTGTGGGTTTCCCACCCAACTGTTTTGTTTAAAGTCACCCTGTTTCACTCTTATCGGCATCACAATCAGCAAACTGGCAAAGTTACAGCTGCAGATTTATAACGTGACCTCTCTCCTAAATTTCTAGTTTTCAGTTCTGAATTTAACAGAAAGTCAATTCCCATTTCTTTTATAAATGAATAATTTGGGGAGGCGATGGCCTAGTGGTATTATCACTAGACTATTAATCCAGAAACTCGGCTAATGTTCTGGGGACCCCAGTTCGAATCCCGCTACGGCATATGGGGTAGAATTTGAATTCAATAAACCATATCTGGAATTAAGAATCTATTGATGATCATGAAACCATTATCGATTGTCGGAAAAACGCAGCTGTTAATGTCCTTCAGGGAAGGAAATCTGCCATCCTTACCTGATCTGGCCTACATGTGACTCCAGGCCCACAGCAATGTGGTTGAATCTCAACCATCCTTGGGCAACTCGGAATGGGCAACAAATGCTGACCAGCCAATGATGCCCATGTCCCATGAATGAATATTTTAAAAATGTACTTGTGCATTGTCAGGACACAGTGAAGCATGCTGGTACAAAATGAAAACTGATTGGTGGTAAGACGTTTTAGTGTAACAATGTGCCAGATGTGGCCTTGCACCTGATACTTCAAACAGCGAATGCTACAGAGCTGACAGAGTATAGATGGGATGGTTCCCTCTCTGGGGAAATAGGAAAATCTTGGGTGAAGTTAAGCTAGCCCATGTAGCCTACTTGTGCAGCCTGGAGGTTCCTTTTCTCGGACGCAAGAAACTTCCAGTTTAGTCAAGGGAGATCACATGGGATTTGGGATTTTAAGGAAGGGAGCAGGAGAAAAAAAGAACTAAACGTAGAAATGAAATCAAACAAAACACAAGGAATGTCCTGTGATGGACTCTTCATATTTCTGCTTGGTTACCATAGAACCATAGAACATCACAGCTCAGAAACAGGCCTTTTGGCCCTTCTTGCCTGTGCTGAACCATTTTTCTGCCTAGTCCCACTGACTTGCCCCTGGACCATATCCCTCCACACCCTCTCATCCATGAACCTGTCCAAGTTTTTATTAAGTGTTAAAAGTGACCCCACATTCACCACTTTATCCGGTAGCTGATTCCACACTCCCACCACTCTCTGTGTGAAGAAGCCCCCCCCGCTAATATTCCCTTTAAACTTTTCCCCCTTCACCCTTAACCCATGCCCTCTGGTTTTTTTCTCCCCTAGCCTCAGTGTAAAAAGCCTGCTTGCATTCACTCTATCTGTACCCATCATAATTTTATACACCTCTATCAAATCTCCCCTCATTCTTCTACGCTCCAGGGAATAAAGTCCCAACCTATTCAATCTCTCTCTGTAACTCAGCTTCTCAAGTCCCGGCAACATCCTTTTTCCTTAAGTTGTGTCCTTCCTTCACAGATCCTGCTTTCTCATTGTGTGGCAATTTGGACCAATGAAAACCACACTCCCACCTCTGATTTTGTTGTCATTACATTCTT
Source organism: Mustelus asterias (assembly GCF_964213995.1). Taxonomy (NCBI): domain Eukaryota; kingdom Metazoa; phylum Chordata; class Chondrichthyes; order Carcharhiniformes; family Triakidae; genus Mustelus; species Mustelus asterias. The sequence goes on along the minus strand of NC_135810.1, from coordinate 14,794,704 downwards.
TTTTCACCCTCATGAGGTGGCGTATTTTTCCTATTGAATACAATTCTCCGATCTCGTCCGCCCTGCTACCACTGCCAGCGAGAACAGAGAATTTGGCGCTCGGCCAAATCTGCATCCACCGCAGCGAGACTGGAGAATCCCAGCCACAGGTGTGGTCGGAGGATTCCAGACCATAAATTAATGGGTAAACACTTTGGGATGTGTCTGTGTCATCGATGGCTCTCCATGGCTGATGAGTAGATGAATCGTCTTTTGACAGTTTGCCTTCCCCAAGATAGCTCATCTCATCACCATGTGAAGCAGCATCAGGCAACATTTATTAACTTAATAAAGTACCTGACAAAACCAGATTAATAAGATCCATTGTACTCAAAGTCAGGGCCACCTGGTTGCAATTTAAGTATTCTACTATTTGAACTAGGTCAGTGCAATTACCATTTTGAACCACTTTTAGCTGCAATTGCATTTTGATTTTATTTGTGGACAATTTAAGCACAGGTAAGTAATTTTAAAAAACCCTGAAACTTGACATATTAGACCACAAAAAGTTCAAGAGACTTCTAATTGCCACAGTTACCGGTATTAGCTGTAGCCACAGGCATCAAAACCACAAGTAAACTTAATATAGATGCAGATCTCAATTCTCTGAAGCACATTTACTAGCAGCCTGGGACATTTCTGGTAGCAAGCCTGAGGAGGTCTGATGCTATTAAAACTTGCAAAATATTTGCCTTATGCCAGTTTGTGCATCGCAGTGTCTGCATTTATCGAGGGGAATGAGGGAGTACGTGCAAAGTGGCTGAGTCTCAAAAGCTCAAGACCAAGTCTTACCGATCATTCAGTACTGAACAAATGATCAAATCCCTGAGGATTTTGGAAAATCATACCTGAGGCATTTGGTTTCCAGCCCAATTTCTTCCCCCCACTTCAGAAAGGTGGAATATGTTTATTAGACATTCAAATCTCTCTGTAACCTTTCCCATCCTTCATTTGTGAGCCTGAAATTTGAAGGTCTGCAACTAATTCAACTATGTATGGGGTGGGTGGAGGGAGGGGGGTGGTCTGAGACATTCCAGCTCACTCTATTCTGCCACCTCAGGAGTAATTTTTACCTAATTTTCTGGATGGGAAACCCATGGGGTCGGATGAAACACTTAACATCCCTCCCACTATTACTGGAGACTAAATTTGGGCAGATGTAAACCCAACTCAGCAACTGCACATGTCCGTTTAATGATGGGTGGCTTAGGTTCAAACTGCTCCCTTATCCATACACAATCCCAAATAATTCCCTGCCAAACCCACCACACCAATGGGAATGAGCTGATTAAGTGGCTACAATAACAGCAGCATTTCCAGTGTGCCCTGCCACCATTTTGATCTGAGGGAGTCTCCATCTTATGATTATGTTGAAGTTGGGCCTGTGGAAGTTGACTGTATGGCACTGCCAAGCCAATGAATCATAGAATCCCTACAGTACAGAAGGGAGCCATTCAGTCCATCGAGCCTGCACTGACAACAATTCCATCCTATTCCCATAACCCCATATATTTACCCAACTAATCCTCCTGATACTAAGGGGCAATTTACCATGGCCAATCCACCTAACCCATACATTTTTGGACTGTGGGAGGAAACCGGAGCACCCGAAGGAAACCCACGCAGACACTGGGAGAACGTGCAAACTCCACACAGTCAGTGATCCAAGCCGGGAATCGAACCCAGGTCCCTGGCGTTGTGAGGCAGCACTGCTAACCACTGTGGCACCGTGCCACCATGCTAAAAAAAAAATCAAAAAATGTTGTCAGGAATGCTTCCGGCCACTTCCATGGGGCCCTGTAACGGATCCAGACTTCAGTATCTTGATGCGGGCATGCCACACGTGCAGCGGAACCATGCAGAGGGGGCAGATTGCGATGTCCAACAGCCTCAAACTCTGATTCGGAGCACAATCTGCCATTTTGAATTGCAGAGGTCCAGTTAGCACCCTCAGTGCACGATGGAACCCAATCCCCCCCTGCTCCTCAACATTAATGCTATTTTAAAAAATCATTCACCAGGCAGGTTACAGGTAAGGTGCTTTTGACTTTCTTTTGATGGTGCAGAGTTAGTGAAGGTATTGTGTCAAGTTTTGTTAGGGGAGTTTTGTAAACTTTTTGGATTTACAAGGAAGTGGTGCTCAGTTTTGACAAGAAGCTCAGAGAAGGTCAGAGCGGCACGGTGGTACAGTGGTTAGCACTGCTGCCTCACAGCGCCAGGGACCCAGGTTCAAATCTGGCCTCAGGTCACCGTCTGTGTGGAATTTGCACATTCTCCCCGTGTCTGAGTGGGTTTCCTTCGGGTGCTCCAGTTTCCTCCCACAGCCCAAAGATGTACGGGTTAGGTTGATTGGCCATGCTAAATTGACTCTTGTGTCAGGGGATTAGCAGGGTAAATATGTTGACGTTACAGGAATAGGGCCTGGGTGGGATTGTTGTCGGTGCAAACTCGATGGGCTGAATGGCTTCCTTCTGTAGGGATTCTATGAAACCTATGTAATGTTTCACAGTTCAACATCCACCACTGCATCTGAAAGTGACAGAGGCCCTTTATAGAAGAGAGGAATTCATCATCTTAACACTGGCTGACGAGAAGTAGGAGGAGAGAGCACATGACTTAGCAATGCTAGTGGAAATCCCAGCAGAGCAAAGTGCAATCAACTGCACACCCATGTTCCTGGAAGATGTACTGTAACTGTAAGGGTTACCGCTCCATTAATATGTACTTGGTGTGCGACCATGCACAGAGTATCATGTCACTGAATGCCCACTGCAATGCAATCATCCTGCGCTAGCCAGGCATAGCTGCCATCTTCGTGCCACCACAAAGAACCTGAGGATGGTTGTTGGGTGATAAGTGATACCCTCTATACACGATTCTCCTCCACCTCACAAAGCACATGGGCAGTGCACATTCAAGGACAGCCAAGCAGTCAATGAGAAGGCAGTGGGATTAAACCACCGGCATCCTGAAACAACGGTTCTGGTGCCTGGATCAGTCAGGGGAGCCCTCCAGTACCCGCCGGAGGGCGTCTCCAAATTCACAGCGGTCTGCTGTGTCTTCCACAATCTTGTGACCATGAAGGCTCAGCGTTTGTCACCAGGCCTTTGGAGGCCATCTTGGGAGGAGGAGGAAGAAGAGGATAAAGAGAGGGAGAAAAAGGAGGAGAAAAAGTAGAGGCATCCAGAACACCTTCATTGGATGAGCTGTGTTTGAGTGGCTACTCAGGCTCTGGGCCCTGAGATTCCATCCCGACACCGTGGTTGCTCCACAGTCCTCCCTCCTTTCCATCCATTTGCTCTATGCCCTCGCAGTGTCGCCTTGACCCGAAACCTGAAATAAAAACCACATCAAAAAGATTGTTCCATAATAACTTTATCCAAGGACACTTCCAGTAAAACATGTAAAACTGAACTTTCTTTGCGCATTACTTGGGTGCCTGTCTCGCACGTTCCTTTCTCTGTCTAGTTGGTATTCTCCCATCCTGCCGCGGTGGGTTTGGTGGCGGGTGAGAGAGGAGAATCTAGCGGGAGCAAAAAGATCAGAAACCCGCCAGTGTAAAATCACGTTGCAATTCTTCCAATTGGAGGTAACTGGCGGGTCAGTCTTCCCGTTGGCTGGTTGGAATTTGTATGCATTTGCATCTCAAGAATGCTTGTTAAAACAACTGCCCACTGGCATCCTCTCAGGTCTTTCAATCCCATGTCACACCAGCGGGAAATTATGTCAATTTAAAACCCGATGCTAAAGAGTGGGCATGCACAAAACTGTCCGCAGTTCGTCAGAGACTTCGAGATGAGTGAAACACAGCCTTTCTGCAATAATGCTATGTTGCTCCTGAGATGCTGTACACCATTCTGCCAGGGCAGACTGGTTCCCACCTCCATCTCCATGCTGTGCTGATCTCCATGGTCAGCACCGTGCTAGTGGACCCATGGACCCTCCGTGTCACCATCTCGTCAGTACTGAGCCTGGGAATGGGGGATACGGGGCTCTTCCCCCATGGTGCCACACACCAGTGTCTCTCTGGACAGGGCAATGCTGTGGGACTCATGCAGCCACTGTAACAAGTTCAACCCGAGGCGGAGTGCAAGTTGAGGCTGGGATGCCTGATGAAGACAAAGGGGGGCAATGTGGAAGGAGGGAGGGGAAAAGGGTGAGGGCTCACAGTGTCAGACAGAGGATAAGGAGGTTAATGAAGAAGATGAACAATGGAAGGCACAGGGAAGAGCAAGGGGAGGGAAGCTGGATCCTGACAAGGCTGCATGCAAAGCTCAACAACAAGGGGGTCAAAGGAAAACCACATTGTTGACTGGAAGGGGATGCAGGAAGACTCCAGATGCAGTGGGTAGAGGTCAAGTGGGGCATGGGCCCTTGCAGATGGTGGGCTCAGGAAGAAGGCGGTTGAATTGGGGAACAGACACCTTCTTAAGGCTGCTAGCCCTTTCCCTCTAGGTTGCTGACATCCTGCATGGTCTGATGAAAACTGGTGAGCTGGAGAAAGGGATAAGAGTGTGACGGTTTGGTGTTTAAATATGGTGCCGGAGTCTATGAACCTGCCAGTTAATGGCAGATGAACGAATCCGCTGTCAGTCCGCCAGGAGATTCGGAGGGAAATCACCTGTGCATAATTAATGAGGTTCCAAATACAGAAGCTTTCGCGCTCACTCTGGGCAACGGAAAAGGTGCCACTGGAGCTTCTCGCAAACCACACTTGGGACGGAATTATCCCGTCCCACCCGCCGTGGGAATTGTAGTGGGCGGGACACAGACCAGGCAAAGGTCTGTTGACCTCAGGTGGGATTTTCCGGTCTTGGGGTGAGCACGGCCGGAAAATCCCACCTTCAGTCTCTAAAACGGAGAGTCCACCCTGAGTGTAGATTAAATTTTAAATCATATCTCTATTGTTGGATTCAGAAACAATTCTAGCAACAAATGAGAAAATGGGAGGAATTGCTTTTGACATGTGTCCAATTTCAGCAGCAAAGAATCATTAACAGATGAGGGAAACAGTCATTGAGGGTTTTGAAAATCCCCAAATGTCACAGTTATAAGATTTCAGTTACAGTGAGTCACTGCATTTATGCTTACTCATTGTAACCATTTGCAGCAACTGATTAATAATAGGATATGACTTTGTACTGCAGGGAAAAGATGGTGTATGGGGCGCTCATTTTATTCCATTGACCAGGTGACCTCTAAGATAAGATTTCAGCTGTAAAAACATCCCCACTCGCTGTTCAGGCCAACTGCGCTTGACAAGAAGTGGTGTTCAATCCTATTATGTGATTGGCTGGCAAAATTGACTCACTTTTGATAATGCAAACCAGTTGGCTGTGTGTCAAAACTTATTTCATCTGCAGATAATGTGTACAAGCCAACTTCACTTGGCAGCGTGCCATTATATTTTAACCAACCACCTGTTTCACTAAATTAACCTCTTACAAACCAACTTGTTATTTGCAAAAAACAATTATGCAATGTGTTTGCGGTCTATCACAGAATTGTTACAGCACAGGAGGAGGCCATTCAGCCCATCGTGTCTGGCTCTCCAAATGAGCAAAGCACCAAATGCCATCCCCCCACTTTTTTTTTAAACCCTACAGTGCAGAAGGAGGCCATTCGGCCCATCAAGTCTGCACCAACCACAATCCCACCCAGGCCCTACCCCCATACCCCTATATATTTACCTACTAATCCCTCTAACCTATGCATCTCAGGACTCTAAGGGGCAATTTTTAGCACGGCCAATCACCCTAACCCGCACATCTTTGGACTGTGGGAGGAAACCAGAGCACCCGGAGGAAACCCACGCAGACACGAGGAGAATGTGCAAACTCCACACAGACAGTGACCCAAGCCGGGAATTGAACCCAGGTCCCTGGGGTTTCCCCCCATATCCTTCCTTTCGGATACTAATCCAATTCCTTCTCAAAATCCTTGATTGAATTGGCCCGCTCCACACTCTCAGGCAGCACACTCCAGATCTTAACCGCTCGCTGCGTTAACTTGTTTCACGTCACTTCTCCATTGCTTGTTCTGCCAAGATACAAAAGTCTGAGGTCATGTACCAACCGACTCAAGAGCAGCTTCTTCCCTGCTGCCATCAGACTTTTGAATGGACCTATCGTAGATTAAGCTGACTGTTAATGTATTACACTATATTCTGCACCCTCTCCTTTCCTTCTCCCTTATGTACTCTATGGCCGGAATTTTACCAGCACGCCCGCCCCAAAAATCGGGGCGGGCGAGGGTCGGAGAACGGCATTCTCCATTGGCCTTGGGCAGGATCATACGAACTTCAGGCGATCGTGCCGGTAAAATTCTGCCTCATGAACGGTATGCTTTGTCTGTATAGCGTGCAAGAAACAATACTTTTCACTGTATACTAATACATGTAACAATAATAAATCAAATCAAATCAAATTACCTTAAATTCTCACTCTCTCCACCCTCGGGAACAGTTTCTCCCCATTTACTATGTCCAGACCCTTCATACCTTTGAGTATCCTGAACAAACTGCCTCTCAACCTTCTCTTCTCCAATCTATCCATCCCAACTTCTCCAATCTCGCAACATAACTGAAGCTAAACTGAAGTTATATGCCGATGTTGTTTGAAAATGATTCTTACACCCAGTGAAGAATTTGATGGCCTTGGCCTGTGTGATAATGGTGAACTGTGGTAGGCCTACTCCAGTGCCTGGAAGTGTGGTGGAGGCAGGTTTCAATCGAGGCCTTCAAGAGGACATCAGACATTCTCCTTGGAGAGGAGAAGGCTGAGAGGAGATTTGATAGGGATGTTAAAAATCATGAGGGGGCTGGACAGAGTAGATAGGGAGAGACTGTTCCCGCTTGTAAAAGAATCAAGAACATGAGGGCACAGATTTAAAGTCATTTGCAAAAAAAAATCAAATGCAATGTGAGAAAAAGTTAAAATGTGAGTGATTTAGTTCTGGAATGCACTGCCTGGAAATGTGGTGGAAGCAAGCGAGGCGTACAAGAGGGCATTAGATGGTTGATTGAATAGAAACAAAATGCAGGGGTACGGGGAAGAGGCAAGGGAATGGCACCAAGCCACGATGCTCGTTTGGAGAGCTGGTGTAGACACGATGGGCCAAATGGCTTCGTTCTGCATTGTAACCATTCTGTGATTCTGTCCCTACAGATTTCACAGGATCTTCAGTCTTCAACTGCTCTCCAATTCTTCCACACTCAGCCATTGATCAACCAGTCACAGAGGTGGCTGCCGGGATCTAGTGATACCGGTGCGGAGAGATCGAGGTGGGGAGAGGTGGTGGTCATGGGTTTTGATCGTGGGGATAGGGAGCATATTGTGCTTTTTTGATAGGTGGGGAAGGGTTGTAACAGACAATGTCTGGTGGGTTCCAATCACAGACTAATGGGAAAGGGCAGGTGTGGGGGGAGTGGTGGTCTATGGTTAGAATGTGTTCAGGAGAGGGGATGGTGGTGGGGATGTTCCGATCACAGGGATGGGGTTTGGAGCTGACAGATCATGGAGGATTTGGTTTACAGTTAAACTTGTAGGGCCTGGAAGAAACATTCCTGCTCCCTCCAGCCCTCAAGCAGTGCTGTAAAGGCACTTACCTTATGGATATAACCCTTCTCACCTCCTCTTAACCTGTCAGATTTCCTAAGGCATGAAAAATATACCTTAATTAAAAATGGGCCTACTGCTAAAATGGAAGCACACAGCTTCCTTAGAAGGTTTTAATGCCTGAACCACCTGTGTCAAGTGGACTTATTGTCTGGTTCTTCTTCCACCTCCATGAAAACCGGAAATGGGAGGGTTTAAGTCTGTTGCAGATTTTTTTATTTCTTTAACCTTCCACCCAACCAAACCCGCACATTTTTGGCAGTAAACAACTGACTTTCTCACTCAATTGAATCATTCTTAACGTTCAGTCAAGCAGCCTTTACCATGTTCAGAAAAAAAGAAAGCGTACAATTCTTTTTAATGCTGCACTGATTTTTTTCCCCACAGCGATGGTCCTGGAGATTGATCTATAATCTTGGGAGATCCCCAGCCAATGCTAACGGGTTGGTACTGATTGTGTGCTGAGTCACCCAGGATGACTGCTATAATGCTATGATTGGGTTCATTGTTCCTGGGTTAAGAATGAGGCAGAAGATATTGGGTCACAACAATTTTGGAGAAGCGGGTGCAGGGGGCAGAGATGGAATATGGCCCACAGTTTTTGAATGATGAGGCCTGAGGTTTAGAGCAAACGAAGCCTAAAGAAGAGGCCTCTAACAAGTGTGAATCCATATACAAATGTCTTGATGTTTGCTTTTGTCATGGGTAAAGGATGGTTCTTCTTTGTCCTTACCCAGTATGGTACGTGGCGCACTTATCGACAAAATGTCCGCATGCTTCCTGCCTGCCTTATGGGCACCTTAATAGTTCCAAGGATGACCAAAAAACGGGTGCTATAGGGACCAAATTCTAAGCCACAAAATCTAATTAGGGTTTCCATTCCTACTCGCTGTAGCTAAAGGTGCAGGTGTATGGATGTCAGGTGTGGGCAGAATTTAGTATCTCTGACCTCTCTCTACAATTGACTAACATGCCAGCATTAACTCCGAAGGCTCAAACCTGGGTGAAATATGAAAAGGTGGCCAGTGCCCATGGGAGCAAAAACCAGAAAACTGTCAGTGCCCCCAGGAAATGGATGAATATGTGGAACAGAAAGAATATTCCAAGGATTGTCCCACTTAGGTGGCTTGGCACAGTAAATTGCCCATTAGTGTCACAAGATGTGAAAGATAGGGGGATTAGCAGGGCAAATACGTGAGGTTACAGGGATAGGGCCTGGGTAAGTGCTCTGTTGGAGAGTTGGTGCAGACTCGATGGGCCGAATGGCTTCCTTCTGCACTCTAGAGATTCGATGTTCTATTCTATGATCACTTTAGATTATCATAGAATAGAATCATAGAATTCCCACAGTACAGAAGGAGGCCATTCGGCCCATCAAGTCTGCACCGACCACAATCCCACCCAGGCCCTATTCCCATACTCCTGCTAATCCCCCTGATACTAGGATCAATTTAGCATCGCTAATCAACCTAACCTGCACACCTTTGGACTGTGGGAACAAACCGGAGCACCCGAAGGAAACCCACGCAGACACGGGGAGAAAGTGCAGACTCCACATGGACAGTGACCCAAGGCTGGAATTGAACCCGGGTCCCTGGCGCTGTGAGGCAGCAGTGCTAACCACTGTGCCACCGTGCCGGCCTATCTGCCTCATTTTGTTTGAAAATGCATAATTTTAATAAATTACCCTACAAATTCCAATGTGCACCATCAGAAAATATATTCACATCAAATTCTGACAGATGAAAGGAGGGAAGAAGGTTTGGTTCTACATGTCACTCAAAAGTTGTTTATTATTTTACTAGACGTTTTAACTTGCCCACAGATACATTGATTGATGTTACAGTGCCTGAAGGGTTTGTTGCCATTGAGTTGAGCTGCAACACAAGAGCAATGCTGGTGTGAGTGATGGAAGGCAACTTTTCAGACAAAGCAGAAGAACGATTGGAACGTAAGCTTCTTTCATATTGATTCAAATGGGGGATTAGTCATTCGGAGTTTGGCTGGGTGTAGTCGGTGTCTGGTCTTATCATTTCCATTCATGTTGCTGCTGGCTGTTTGTGACCTCCTCTCGATGAGCCAGCTGTGGTAATACCCAACTAAACAAGAACAGCTTCGGTACGCCAGAGGAAATACTCAGCATTTCATAGAACAGCCACATTCTCATGGGGTGATTCAACTGAGGGCAACACTTAGTAAGAAGAGCATAATGATGAAGCGGAAAATATAGAATCCCTGCAGTGCAGAAGGAGGCCATTCAGCCCATTGAGTCTGCACCCACCACAATCCCACCCAGGCCCTGTCCCCATAACTGTATATACTTACCTTACTAACCCCCTGACACTAAGGGTCACTTTAGCATGGCCAATCAACCTAACCCACACATCTTTGGACTGTGGGAGGAAACTGGAGCACCCGGAGGAAACCCACGCAGATGCAGGGAGAATGTGCAAACTCCATACAGACAGTGACCCAAGCTGGGAATTGAACCCCAGTCCCTGTGTGAGGCAGCAGTGCTAACCACTGTGCCACCGTGCTTATGCTGTGAAATTCTGTAATTCTCTGCACTACTTCAAAGCTATTCACTGGACAATAGATTGGATATTCTTTGATTTGATTTTATTTGACTTATTACTGTCACATGCATTAACATACAGTGAAACGTATTGTTTCTTGCGCACTATACAGACAAAGCATACCGTTCATAGAGAAGGAAAGGAGAGACTGCAGAATGTAGTGTTACAGTCATAGCTGGGGTGTAGAGAAAGATCAGCTTAATGCAAGGTAAGTCCATTCAAAAGTCTGACAGCAGCAGGGAAGAACTGTTCGTGAGTCAGTTGGTACGTGACCTCAGATTTTCGTATTTTCTTCCCAACGGAAGAAGGTGGAAGAGAGAATGTCCGGGGTGCGTCGGATCCTTAATTATGCTGGCTGCTTTGCCAAGGCAGCGGGAAGTGTAGACAGAGTCAATGGATGGGAGGCTGGTTTGCGTGATGGATTGGGCTACATTCATGATCTATTGTAGTTTCTTGCGGTCTTGGGCAGAGCAGGAGCCATACCAAGCTGTGATACAACCAGAAAGAATGCTTTCAATGGTGCATCTGTAAAATTGGTGAGAGTCGTAGCTGACATGCCAAATTTCCTTAGTCTTCTGAGAAAGTAGAGGCGTTGGTGGGCTTTCTTAACTATAGTGTCGGCATGGGGGGACCAGGACAGGTAGTTGGTGATCTGGACACCTAAAAACATGAAGTTCTCGACCCTTTCTACTTCGTCCCCGTTATATGCAGCCAAAAGTCAATGTAAATAGATTGAGATTGACTGATCCCTGGATTAAAATGACAACAATGTTGCCCGGTGAACGTTGTGATATTACTTTGAGAGACAATATGCTAATATGGGTTTGTAGCCATTGTTGTAGGGTGTTGGGTACCATTCGGTAGGTCTTAATGAATTCTTTGTAATCTTAAGTCAGGTAACTGACTTAAGTTCATGGGACTTAATAGGATGGAGGGTTATAGGTAGGCCTAAAATGTAGGGATTCTTTGTAATCTTAAGTCAGGTAACTGACTCAGTTCTATTAACTAGAAGCATTATATGCATACATACATTTAAATGTTCATGCTAGGAACTGAATCAATGCTTGCTTGTGCACACAGCTCTGTCCAACACTCAGCTGATCCTGGTGCAGGTCCCTTACACCACTGGATGGGTGGCACTGTACTCATTCTCACATTAACTCTACATGTGCCAGATAATGCAGCCAGAATGTGAACCGTGTGACCAGAAGACATTATTCAGCGATGCTTTCAGTTTAGTTCACAGCGTGTGGTGTGAGGGACTCACAGCTCCACTGTCATGTTAACAATAGATGTTGAATCTTTATAATAAATATGTCTGTTGAGCAAACCTTTAAATAAACTAACCATACATTCGGTTTACTGGTCCTAAGTGAGATTGCTAAATTCACATTCAGCAAACAGGGCAACGCAACAGTGGTGCATTCATACATCAACACAATGCACCATCAGAGCATCAGCATCTATATCTGACACACTACTAGAGCCTGGACAGACACATGGGGCAGGATTTACCCTTCAGGCTTTGGGATCCCGGCATCACAGTCAAATGGAGGTCAGAAGGCTATGCTGTGTGCAGGTCCTGATTAATGGCCAGGGATTGGGCTCATCATATAATGAAGGCAGGAAGTCTCTCAAAGTTACACGGCCATTTGGAGACCGTCCAGCACAGAATAAGCAGCTTTTGAAATAAGAGAGAGAGAGAGGTAAAGAGAGGGTGCCCCAAAATGGAGGTTTCTGTTTTCAGCTTTCCTAACTTTAACATGAAAAGATTGACCCTTAGCTGTCAGGCCACCAGCCTTCAGACAGGTACACTGTTCCCTAGTCCCTTGGAAGGCCTGGAAAATCCCAATCAGCCTCTGAAAATAAACGGATGGTCTTTCCTCACCTACCCCATACAATACCACCAGTGGGAAGATGGTCTCAGGGCGGGAAGGAGCTGGCAAACTGGCAATGTCAGCAAGGAATGCAAATATTCACATCCACCCGCTCCAACTTCTCTTCCATTCCACCCCCGCCCCACCACCGCCCCCATTATCTTGGCCTATAAATTAAAGCCATGATTACCTTGAGGTAGCATTTCTCATCCCAGTTTATTGGAGATCAGACATATAGGACCAGATTCTCCAACCTCGTTCATATTCTCCAGGCCCGCTACAGTCACTAATAAATAAACTTTAAACCTTTGAGGCCTAATCACTGCAACCAAGAGAGCCTGCAAAATGATAGGTGCCCTAATACCTGTGCCTCGTTACTTGTGAACCCAACCCCACCCACCCTACACTCCCCTTCCCCCTCAAATTTTCACTCTAAGTTGCACCAAGTATGAAGTATTAAAATGGGAGCACTGGTCAAATGGTGAGAAACTTGGGCAGAAAATAGAGAATGTTTGAATGCTGCGCGTGATTATTGCCTGCACGCGATCTGATGACTTTGCTGCGTAACTGTAATTAAGCCTTGCTGGGAAATAATGGTGGTTGAGTCCCTCATTAACAGCTCGGAAAGTGTGACACAGAGCATCTGTGCAGGTGCACATTGATTGGCTGGTGCCTCTGAGTCTCTCCGAGCGAGTGGGGAATATCCTGCAGTGCCTTTTGAGGCGATATTTCTTTCAATTGCGAGGCATGGATCTGACTGGAGAAAGAAGATCCAATTTGGTTTGACAGACGATGGAAACCACAAATTTTATTTCTAAGAGGAGAGAATATATAATCCGAGGTCAACATTTAAAATAAATTAGAACAAAACTGACATTTCATTTGCAACATTAGTGATTGAAATCTTCCATTGTCATATCTGTACTTCACAATTTGAACTATGTACAGCTACTTGTCAATGTCATTTTTAAATGTCTATGATTTTAGATTTCAGATCGGTATGTTAATTAAGTTTCGTTCACACCTCTTTGGACTTCTCCTGCCATTCCTGATAACTGACACATGCAAATTGTGATTTTTTTATTTTCCGGTTGTGCGAATTGTCACTCGCTTTTCACAGGAAAGATGTTGCACAGAGGAAGAACCTTTAATCGTTTTTTTAAACAGGAGCCTTGAGGCGCAATTCACCCGACAGTGCGAAGCAATGTTTGACACCGCTGAATAAATATTCAGGAGCCTATTACTCTCCAGTTCTGTCGTAGTTGCTTGTCGGTGCACTGAAATTCAATGTCAGCATCGATCAGAGGAAATACCTTCACGCCGTGGCACTTGCCTCCAGACAATGAAAATGCGGTCAATTTGTTTTTAAAAGTGCTCCAATTTAATCGCAAAGTGAACGGTGCCAGTGAGTGCAGCTCATCTCTGGACCATTACACATATTAATATACCAGGGTGCAGCATCTGGGCATTTCATTAATATTGGTTTTGGCTGCTACATCACATTGCACCACTAAGAAATGTGCTGCACTAAATGGGGAGGGCAACAATAGTACTGTGGATCAAAGCACTTGTATTTCAGTGAAATAGTTTTGTACAGTGTGACGACTTCAGCCAGGCTAATGAGGTTGGCTTGCTACAGTATGAACTACCTGATGAGTTAATTTGAGTTCGTTTATTTGGTTGGTATCAAAAGAAATACCTGATGAGTCCTAATTGATGGTTAAATCAGGGAGTCTCATGCATTTTAACGCAGGTGTGTCAGTCACCCAGTCTGCATTCTGTAGGGAGCAACTGGAGAGCTGGCTGTGTACAGATGTATGGTGTAAATAAAGTAACTTGGTGACAGGACTTTCGCCTCCATGGAGTTATTACATACAGTGAAGTGCAAAAGAAATGCAAGCTAAGTAAAATGAAAGTTTTAAAATTTATTTGTTAGGGTCACAAGTAGGCTTACATTAACACTGCAATGAAGTTACTGTGAAAATCCCCTAATCGCCACATTCCGGCACCTGTTCGGGTACACTGAGGGAATATTTAACATGGCTCTACGAGCAGAGGTGAATTTAATTGTGCAAAAGTTGCTGGCAGGAAGATAAAAATATTTAGCTCCAAAGATGACGCTCCATACAATATGCGCAGAAGTCAGTCTGCCAGGAAGTCATCAGCTGAATCAACACCACCCCTTGAAGGTCATGGGAGGTCATGGAAGAGATTTCATGGCATGGTGGAGAATAAGTAAATGCTCGCTTTTGGTTGACTGGCACACGAGGTGTTAGACCCAAAGAAACCAGGTGCTGATACAATGCAGGGAAGATGCACGCGCCTCTTTCATTTGGGAAACCTGGAGTAGGTGACAGAATCTGACTGTGATTCTTTCGTCTGAAGGCAGTTTGGTGAGAATTTGGACATGTCTTTAATCGAAGACCCAAACAGAGGGAGTGGTTGATACAGAGATCTACCTTCACGCTGAGTTAGCAAGTGTAACACCAGTATGTGCAATGCATTGGCCATCATATGCGCCAGTTTTTTTAAGCTCTTCTGAAAGGGTACAACATAAAATATCAATTACCTGTCTTCTCTACAGAAGAATACTTATGTCCAGGTTAGTTGTGCGTTTCTAGCATTTTCTGCTAAGATTGCAAAGATTTTCAAATTTTCATAGAATCATAGAAACCCTACAGTGCAGAAGGAGGCCATTCGGCCCATCGAGTCTGCACCGACCACAATCCCACCTAGGCCCTATCTCCATAAACCGATTTTGTTATACCTTTCCTTTTATATAACTATATTCCTTTTTGTTATATCAGCAGAATGGAGACATTCATCTCAAGGACCATTATGTCTGAGTTTAATACCACTTGTCTGTGATGGGTACCTCTGACAAGCAAAGTGTGCTCGAATAATAGTTACTGAAGTGGATTCCTCACTGACCTTGGGATGAAACAATATGCAGCCATTACTAGACTCTGTCCTTGTTATATCTTCCGGTTCTCTTCAGTTTGAAATAATCAGAATATTGGAGTCAAAGTGCTGGAACTTCATCGAGGCTATTTCTTTCATGCAGACCTCCGTGTGGCTGATGGACTAATGCCTTGTTTCATGGCATCTTCCTGTAGTGTAGCAGTAAATGTGGTATCCTGGTGCCATACGATTGCATCTGGGAGCTCCCCCGAAAAATGGGTGCAATTCTCTCCTGTTTTCATGCTCATTCGGCACTTAGAATTTTTTTAATGTAAGATCACCTCCAATGTCTCCATATCAATGTAACTATTCCAACCATTAACTTCATTATATTATCTGAACTAAAGGTGATGAATGATTAACTTTTATAAATAAAGTGAACATCTTAAGAATATTTTATAGCTTGTTTTCTTTTCCCAAAATACATTATTCACAATATTGCTTGGTAGAATCATAGAATCCATACAGTGCAGAAGGAGGCCATTCGGCCCATCGAGTCTGCACCGACAACAATCCCATCCAGCCCCTATCCCCATAACTCCATGCCTTTACCTTGCTAGCCCCCCTGACACTAAAGAGCAATTTAGCACGGCCAATCCACCTAACCCACACATCTTTGCACTGTGGGAGGAAACCGGAGCACCCGGAGGAAACCCATGCAGACACGGGGAGAATGTGCAAACTCCACACAGACAGTGACCCAAGCCGGGAATCTAACCCAGGTCCCTGGCGCTGTGAGGCAACAGTGCTAACCATTGTGCTACCGTGCCGCCCTTGTAAAACCGTCCCGCCTAGTAAAACCAAAGCAGCACGCTGCCGTCAGTCTTCACTTGGCAGAACTTCTCCTCAAACTCTACATTACAATTCTGCAGCATATGTTTCTCTTCCAACGGTTCAACGTGCCTGCTTTCTACCAGTTCTCCAGTTCCTGCCCTGCTTGGATTCTTACATTTCTCACAGTTTGTACTTGGTCTTCATTAAATCATTCTCACCTGTGCGATAGTGTGCTGATATGTCACCGTTCACTCACTTGCTGTCTGAACTCAGCACTGCCACTCTTTTTTTTTCAGTTTCTTCAATTTGAAAATGTACTGTTGAGGTTTTGACCTGAGGTTCAAGATCTCCCTCTTTGATGCTTCCCCTTCTCACTGTACAGCTCGCAGCTTCCTTTCTCTGCTTCTTTTAAGCTTGATGTGGAGATGCCGGCGTTGGACTGGGGTAAACACAGTAAGGAGTCTAACAACACCAGGTTAAAGTCCAACAGGTTTATTTGGTAGCAAACGCCACTAGCTTTCGGAGAGCTGCTCCTTCGTCAGGTGAGTGGGAGATCTGCTCACATACAGCAAACAGGGCATATAAAGACACAAACTCAATTTACAGAATAATGAATAATGATTGGAATGCAAGTCTTTACAGCTAATCAAGTCTTAAAGGTACAGACAATGTGAGTGGAGAGAGCATTAAGCACAGGTTAAAGAGATGTGTATTGTCTCCAGACAGGAGAGCCAGTGAGATTTTGCAAGTCCAGGCTAGTTGTGGGGGTTACAGATAGTGTGACATGAACCCAAGATCCCAGTTGAGGCCGTCCTCATGTGTGCGGAACCTGGCTATCAGTCTCTGCTCAGCGACTTTGGGGTGTCGTGTGTCGTGAAGGCCGCCTTGGAGAACGCTTACCCGAATATCAGAGGCCGAATGCCCATGACCGCTGAAGTGCTCCCCAACAGGAAGAGAACAGTCTTGCCTGGTGATTGTCGAGCGGTGTTCATTCATCCATTGTCGTAGCGTCTGCATGGTCTCCCCAATGTACCATGCCTCGGGACATCCTTTCCTGCAGCGTATCAGGTAGACAACGTTGGCCGAGTTGCAAGAGTAGGTACCGTATACCTGGTGGATGGTGTTCTCACGTGAGATGATGGCATCCGTGTTGATGATCCGGAACGTCTTGCACGAAGGAGCAGCGTTCCGAAAGCTAGTGGCGTTTGCTACCAAATAAACCTGTTGGACTTTAACCTGGTGTTGTTAGACTCTTTACTCTTTTAAGCTTGCCACATTACATCTTGATCAGACAGAAACAGAAACTCAGCAGGTATGACAGCATCTGTGGTGAGAGAATGGAGCCAATGTTTCGAGTCTGGACGACCCTTCGTCAGAGCTGAAGAGAAGGAAAATCAGACAAGATTTATACTATGGGGGGGGGGGGGGGTGCTGTAATTGGACGAAGGGAATGTAAATAGTGATGACAGGGTGGCAGGGTGGCACAGTGGTTAGCACTGCTGCCTCACAGTGCCAGGGACCCAGGTTCAATTCCAGCCTCGGGTCACTGTCTGTGTCGAGTTTGCACTTTCTCCCCGTGTCTGCGTGGATTTCCTCTGGGTGCTCCGGTTTCCTCCCACAGTCCAAAGACGTGCGGGGTTAAGTTGCTTGGCCTTGATAAATTGACCATAGTAACAGGGGCATTAGCAGGGTAAATGAGGGTTACGGGAATAGGGCCTGGGTGGGATTGTGGTCGATATAGACTCGATAGGCCGAATGGCCTCCTTCTGTACTGTATGGATTCTATGAAGTAAAGGCTGAGAAAGGTGCTAAAAGCGTCCATTAAGTGATCGGAATGTGTGAATGGCAGAACAAAGGTACAGATTGTTGGGGGCTACCTGAGGAATGTGGCAGTTGGTCCTGGGGTGCGGTGGGTGGGTGGGGTGGGGGGGGAGGTATTGGAGACAAGATGGAGAGCAAGATTTCTGAAGTGGAAGAATAAAAAGTTTTAAGAATAGTTGAATAAGATGAAAAGAAGAAATGAAATAAAATAAATGGAAATGGAGTGAAGGTGGAGGAGAGAGTTCATTCTCTGACGTTGTTACTTAGATAAAGGCAAAATACTGCAGACATCAGTCTTCCCAGGTTAGCCTTCTCATTCTCCTGTTCTCATTTGTCATCTCAAGTTGCCGGACGTTTCTGGAAATCTCCTTCTTTAGCTGCCTGTGGTTTCCAAATTAGCTTTCTTTTTTTCTGTCAAGACCTCTTTGTATCTTTCAATTTTGGCCTTGAGAACTTCAGTATTTGTCTACAACCCATTCCTTTGGCTTTGCATCTTATCTCTCGTGATGATCCAGTCAGTAGGCTCTCAGACTCTGGTAATCAAATGAATGCTTCTGATCAAAGGGTGCTTTTCAATGGGTGTGCTACCTTCAAGCCTGAATGAGCCTCCTTCATCTCATGGTTTAATGAGATAAACTAAAGCTCGTCACAATTGCTCAACTCCAGGTTAGCAGGATCATCTATTACAGTGATGTAGAACATATAGTTAATATCTTTTCTTTTGTAGGGACAGCACGGTGGCACAGTGGTTAGCACTGCTGCCTCACAGCGCCAAGGACCCAGGTTCGATTCCCGGCTTGGATCGCTGTCAGTGAGGAGTCTGCATGTTCTCCCTGTGTCTGTGTGGGTTTCCTCCGGGTGCTCTGGTTCCTCCCACAGTCTGAAAGATGTGCTGGTTAGGTGCATTTAAAATTTAGAATTTCTACAGTGCAGAAGGAGGCCATTCAGCCCATCGAACCTGCACCAACCACAATCCCAGAACCTATCCCTGTAATCCCACATATTTACCTCGCTAATCCCCTGACACTAGGGTCAATTTAGCATGGCCAATCAACCTAACCTGCATATCTTTGGACTGTGGGAGGAAACCGGATCACTCAGACAAAACCCATGCAGACACAGGGAGAACGTGCAAATTCCATACAGACTGTGACCAAGCCGGGAATCGAACCCAGGTCCCTAACGCTGTGAGGCAGCAGCGCTAACCACTGTGCCACCATGCCGCATTGGCCATGATAAATTCTCTCTTGGTGAACCCAAACAGGTGCTGGTGTGTGGCGACTAGGGGATTTTCACAGTAACTTCATTGCAGTGTTAACGTAAGCCTACTTGTGACATTAATAAATAAACTTTAAACTTAAGATTCCTCTGACTTGGTTTGTTCCTAGCTGTTGAATCGCAGTTCCCTCATATGCTGTTACCTGACATTACCCAGTTATTTGGGCGGCACGGTAGCACAGTAGTTAGCACTGCTGCTTCACAGCTCCAGGGACCTGGGTTCGATTCCCGGCTTGGGTCACTGTCTGTGTGGAGTTTGCACATTCTCCTCGTGTCTGCGTGGGTTTCCTCCGGGTGCTCCGGTTTCCTCCCACAGTCCAAAGATGTGCGGGTTAGGTTGATTGGCCATCCTAAAATTGCCCTTAGTGTCCTGGGATGCGTAGGTTAGAGGGATTAGTGGGTAAATATGTAGGGATATGGGGGTAGGGCCTGGGTGGGATTGTGGTCGGTGCAGACTTGATGGGCCGAATGGCCTCTTTCTGTGCTGTAGGGTTTCTAAGATTTCTAAGATTGAGCATCTTACTTCGGGTATACACTAGCTTTCAAATTTTCAGCAAAGAACTTCTGGTATGCTCTGAGTGGGATGATGTTACTCTTTGCTCTGGTATTCGTCTTTAGCTTCAGATTCATGGTTGTAGGCTTATTTCTCACCCGCTTCCCAGGAGGAAGAGTTTAAATTTGATAAGAAGGATGCAAACTGTTGGTAAAGTTGACAAGGCACCTGGACCAGATGAGATGCATCCAAGGATATTGAAGAAAGTGAGAGTGGAAATTGCAGGGGAATTTCTGGGGCTATGATGTGTCAGTCTTCCCCAGACTCAGGGGAGATACTATATGACTGGAGAAATGGAGACATTATGCCCTTGTTCAATAAAGCCTGTACGGATAAGCCCAGCAATTACAGACCAGTCAATTTAGCTTCGATGGTGGGGAAATTTCGAGAAACAATTATTCGGGATCGAATGAATAATAACATGGAAAAAGGTGAGTCGGTTAGAAAAAGCCAGCATGAATTTCTTAAGGGAAAATCACATTTAACTAACTTGATTTTTATTTGTTGAAGGGTAACAGAGAGAGTTGATGAGGGTAATGCTGTTGATGTGGTGAACATGGACTTCCAAAAGGCAATCAATACAGTGTCGCACAATAGACTTGTGAGAAAAGTTATAGCTCATGGAATAAAAGGGACAGTAGTTTTGTGGTTATAGAATTAGTGATAGAAAACAGCAAGTAGTGGTTATGTTTCAGACTGGAGGAATGTTTGTAGTGCTGTTTTCCAGGGGTCGGCATTGGGACCCTTGCTTTACCTCATATATTAATGATCTAGCTCTTTGCGTGCAGGTGACAATTTCAAATTTTGTGGATGAGACAAAACTCCGAAGCATTGTAAACTGTGAGGGGAACAGTTTAGAACTTCGAAAGGACATCAAGGCAAATTGGGTTGAGTTGGCAGATAGGTTGCAGGTGAAGCTCAATATGGAGAACTGTGAGCTAATTCATTTTGTTAGGAAGTGCATGGAGGTACAAACAAAATGAGGGGTACAACTTTAAAGGATGTGCAAGAGCAAAGAAACCTGGCTGCATATATACATAAGTCTTTAAAGGTGGCAGGAGATGTGAAGAAGGCAGTTAAAAAAACGTACAATATCCTAGGCTTTATTAATAATGGAATAGGTGTGTGAAAGGAGGTTATGCTGACCTTATATATGACACTAGTTAGACCTCAGCTGGAATATTTCATAGAGTTCTGGGTGCCACGTTATAGAAAGGATGCATCGGAGAGAGTGCAGAAGTGGTTTACAAGAATGGTTCCAGGATGAGAAACTTCAATCATGAGGATAATTGGAGAGGTTGGGACTGTTCTCCTTGGAGAGGAGGTTCGATCAGGATGTTTAAAATCATGAAGGAGCTGGACAGAACAGACAGGGAGATTCCTGGGATGGCAGGTCTGTCATATGAGGAGACATTAAATTGGTTAGGATTATATTCACTGGAGTTTAGAAGAGTGAGAAGGGATCTCATAGAAACTTATAAAATTCTAACAGGGCTAGACAGGGTAGGTTCAGAAAGAATGTTCCCAATGATGGGGGAGTCCAGACCTAGGGGTCACAGTTTGACGATAAGGTAAACCTTTTGGAATTGAGATGAGGAGAAATTTTTTCATCCAGGAGGTGGTGAACGTGTGAAATTCATTACCGCAGAAGGTAGTTGAGGCTAAAACGTTGTCTGATTTCAAGAAGAAATCAGATATAGCTCTTGGGGCTAAAGGGATCAAGGGATATGGGAGGAAGGGGGGATCAGGATAGTGAATTTGATGATCAAATGATCAAAATGAATGGTGGAGCAGGCTCGAAGGGCCGAATGGCCTACTGCTGCTTCTAGTTTCTATGTTTCTATGAGTACAAGAGGGCACAGGTTTAAAGTGATTTGCAAAAAAAGCAAATGCGATATGAGAAAAACATGTTCACACAGCCTGTGGTTGGGGTCTGGATTGCACTGCCTGGAAGTGTGGTGGAGGCAGGTTCAATCGAGGAATTCAAAAAAGCATGAAATGATTATATGAATAGAAACAATGTTCAGGTTACGAGAAAAGGCAGGAGATTGGTATTAAGTCATAATCTCATTTGGAGAGCTAGTGCAGACATAATGGGCCGAATGGTCTTCTTCTGCACTGTAGGGATTCTTTGATTCCTAATCTCAATGGTTGTGCGAATTTCAGCCATGAATTATCAAATGAAGCAAAGCAGACAGGTGAAATTAGCAGTCACTTTACTAATTAATTTATTAAGCAAAGTCAATAACTACAATGTGGAAAAAAATGGTTATTTCCACAAAACATTATAGAACATAGAAAGCCACAGCACAAACAGGCCCTTCGGCCCACAAGTTGCACCGATCACATCCCCACCTCTAGGCCTATCTATAGCCCTCAATCCCATTAAATCCCATGTACTCATCCAGAAGTCTCTTAAAAGACCCCAACGAGTTTGCCTCCACCACCACCGACGTCAGCCGATTCCACTCACCCACCACCCTCTGAGTGAAAAACTTACCCCTGACATCTCCTCTGTATCTACCCCCCAGCACCTTAAACCTGTGTCCTCTCGTAGCAACCATTTCAGCCCTTGGAAATAGCCTCTGAGAGTCTACCCTATCCAGACCTCTCAACATCTTGTAAACCTCTATCAGGTCACCTCTCATCCTTCGTCTCTCCAGGGAGAAGAGACCAAGCTCCCTCAACCTATCCTCATAAGGCATGCCCCCCAATCCAGGCAACATCCTTGTAAATCTCCTCTGCACCCTTTCAATGGCTTCAACATCTTTCCTGTAATGAGGTGACCAGAACTGCGCGCAGTACTCCAAGTGGGGTCTAACCAGGGTCCTATAAAGCTGCAGCATTATCTCCCGACTCCTAAACTCAATCCCTCGATTAATGAAGGCCAGTACGCCGTACGCCTTCTTGACCGCATCCTCCACCTGCGAGGCCGATTTAAGAGTCCTATGGACCCGGACCCCAAGGTCCTTCTGATCCTCTACACTGCTAAGAATGGTACCCTTCATATTATACTGCTGCTTCATCCCATTGGATCTGCCAAAATGGATCACCACACACTTATCCGGGTTGAAGTCCATCTGCCACTTCTCCGCCCAGTCTTGCATTCTATCTATGTCTCGCTGCAACTTCTGACATCCCTCCAAACTATCCACAACACCACCTACCTTGGTGTCGTCAGCAAACTTACCAACCCATCCCTCCACTTCCTCATCCAGGTCATTTATGAAAATGACAAACAGCAAGGGTCCCAGAACAGATCCCTGGGGCACTCCACTGGTCACTGACCTCCATGCAGAGAAAGACCCCTCCACAGCCACTCTCTGCCTTCTGCAGGCAAGCCAGTTCTGGATCCACAAGGCAACAGCCCCTTGGATCCCATGCCCTCTCACTTTCTCAAGAAGTCTTGCATGGGGGACCTTATCGAACGCCTTGCTGAAGTCCATATAGACCACATCCACCGCTCTTCCTTCGTCAATGTGTTTGGTCACATTTTCAAAGAACTCAACCAGGCTCGTAAGGCACGACCTGCCCTTGACAAAGCCGTGCTGACTACTTTTGATCATACTAAACTTCTCTAGATGATCATAAATCCTGTCTCTCAGGATCCTCTCCATCAACTTACCAACCACTGAGGTTAGACTCACCGGTCGGTAATTTCCCGGGCTGTCCCTGTTCCCTTTCTTGAATATAGGGACCACATCTGCAATCCTCCAATCCTCCGGAACCTCTCCCGTCTCCATCGACGATGCAAAGATCATCGCCAAAGGCTCCGCAATCTCCTCCCTCGTCTCCCACAGTAACCTGGGGTACATCCCATCCGGTCCCGGCGACTTACCAACCTTGATGCCATTCAATAGTTCCAACACATCCTCTTTCTTTATGTCCACATGCTCGATCCTTTCTGTCCACCGCAAACCAGCAGTACAACCACCCAGATCCCTTTCCACCGTGAATACCGAGGTAAAGTATTCATTAAGCAGCTCCGCCATTTCTAACGGTTCCGCACAAACTTTTCCCCCTTCACCTTTTAAGGGTCCTATGCCTTCACATCTCATCCTTTTACTCTTGACATATTTGTAGAAAGCCTTGGGATTCTCCTTAATCTTACCCGCCAAGGCCTTCTCATGACCCCTTCTCGCTCTCCTAATTTCCTTCTTAAGCTCCTTCCTACATCCCGTATACTCCTCTAAATCCTTAACACCTCCTAGCTCTCTGAACCTTCTGTACGCCTCTCTTTTCTTATTCTGAAACAATTATACTTAAACTTTTTTTTATTCATGGGATGTGGGCATCACTGGCTGGGCTGGCATTTATTCAAGGTCATCATTAGACTTTTAATTCCACATTTTTATTGAATTCAAATGTCACCATCTGCCAATGCATGATGATTGGGTATGTCCAGCTTATTTATTGCATGTGATGCAGGAATAGGTCTGAAAGTGCCTTCTATGGTTCTCCTCCAAGCCACATACCGTCCTGACTTGGAATTATCACCATTCCTTCACTGTTTCTATGCACAGAACTCCCTCCGTAACAGCACTGTGGATGTCCCTGCACCACACAGACTGTTGTGGTTCAAGAAAGCAGCTCACCGCCAACTTTTCAAGGGCAGTTAGGGATGGGCAATAAATGTTGGTGTAGGCAGCAACCACACCCTGTGCAAGAATCACACAAAAAAAGGAATTTTACCAGTCCCTGGATGATGGGCCAGGAGAAGGAGTGAGGGAAGCAGTAAAGTCAAAGGGAATTTTATGAGTGTCAGGACCGGATGTGGAACTGTCGCCTGTTCCAAGGTGATTGGCATAATTAAAAATCCCATTAAGGGGCAATTTAAAGGACTACAGGCATTCTGCTGATACTAGGTGCCACCACCCCCCCCCCCCCCCCCACCCCGTCACCCCCCTCCCGCCTCACTTCTACTGCGTGGAAAGGCCATCAGCTGAACGGAGGCAGCCCCCACACTGCGGAAACCATGGGTGTTCATCAGAGTTGGAGGCTCAATGGCCCAAGGAAGGGGCTGTGGGCAAGAAAGGCAGCCTTAAAGGCCCCTCAGATATCCCTGATGGGGTTTCCCCCGGATTCTCATTTTTTTGTTCACTTTTGTTAAACTTATCTTGCACACTCCTGAGATCTCCCACCTGCCTCACCTGCAACTACCACTCCTCAAATCTCAGAGCTGCTGGCTCTCTGATTGGGCCAGCAGCCTCAGGAGTCTGTCTACCCACAATCCACAATTGGGCGGCGGGCCCACAGGTGGCCAATCAGGAAGCCATCTATCGTCAAGTCGATGAGGTGGCCCAGCCGCCAGCACTTGCGGGCTCAGGGCCTGCCTTACTGTGATTTTTATCAATGACTTGGAGGAGGGGGCTGAAGGGTGGGTCAGTAAATTTGCTGAATTTGTTTAATTCAGCTGAGGATTGGTTAACAGACAGAAAACATAGATTTGGAATAAACAGGTCATTTTTGGGTTGACAGGGTGTAACTAGTGCAGTATTGCAAGGATCAATGCTGGATCCTCAGCTATTTACAATCTATATCAGCAATTTAATTAAGGGGATCAACTGTAATGCATCCAAGTCTCCTGGCGATACAAAATTAGATGGAGAAGCAGACAGCAAACGAGGGCACTAAGAGGCTGCAAAAAAAATAACCAAGTTAAATGAGTGGGCAAAAATGTGGCGGATGGGATATAATGTGGAAAAATGTGAAGTTTTCTGCAATAACTCCTCAGAGGCCGGTGTCCCTTTACCAGTTTCCCTTTATTTACAAACTCTATTCCATTCCTCGAATGCTTCAGGTACACAGCCAGAATCCAGAGTGCCAGGAGATCTGACATTCCCATTTTTATATACAGCTGAGGCTCCCTGATTGGGCAGGCAATTATGACCTCAATCAGGGATCTCATACTCCGAGGACAACCTCATGTGCCTCGTTGAAGTCATTACATTATCCACTTTGATCAGAAAAATTAAAAAATGCAGAATATTTTTTGAATGACTAGAGGTTAGGAAATGTTGGTTTTCAGATGCATATGGATGTCCTTGAACACAAATTACAGAGTTAATAGAAAGGAAGTGATTAGGAAAGAAAATAGTATGTTAGCCTTTATCACAAAGGGATTGGAGTATAAAAGTACAAAGAACAAAGAATAAAGAAAATTACAGCACAGGAACAGTCCCTTCAGCCCTCCAAGCCTGCACCGATCATGTTGCCCATCTGAACTAAAACCCCCTACCCTTCCGGGGACCATATCCCTCTATTCCCATCCTATTCATGTATTTGTCAAGACGCCCCTTAAAAGTCACTATCGTATCTGCTCCCTCTACCTCCCCGGCAGCGAGTTCCTGGCACCCATCACTCTCTGTGTAAAAGACTTGCCTCGTACATCTCCTTTAAACTTTGCCCCTCGCACCTTAAACCTATGCCTAGTAATTGACTCTTCCACCCTGGGAAAAAGCTTCTGACTATCCACTCTGTCCATGCCCCTCATAATCTTGTAGACTTCTTTCAGGTCACCCCTCAACCTCTGCCATTCCAGTGAGAACAAACCAAGTTGCTCCAACCTCTCCTCATTCTTACTGCAAATGTCGAGGACCTTGGTGAAACCACCTAGAGTATTGTGTACAGTTTTGGTCTCCTTCCCTAAGGATGGATATCCTTGCCTTAGAGAGAGTGCAAGTAAGATTTACTAGACTGATTCCTGGGATGAGGAGATTATTCTTTGAGGAGTGGTTGAGGAGAGTAGGCCTACATTTCCTAGGGTTTAAAAGAGCGCAAGATGATCTCATCGAAACATATAAAGTTCTGAAGGAGCTTGACAGGGTAGATGCTCAGCACCTTTCCCCTTGCTGAGAAGTCGAGATCTAGGGGTCAGAGTCTTAGAATAAGGGGTCAGCCTCTTAGGACAGAAATGAGAAGGCTTCATTTAAGGGGCTGTGAATCTTCTATCACAGTGAGCAGTGTGGACGCTCAATCATTGAATATGTTCAAGGCAGAGGAGAGATGTAAAGAAAATGTTCAGAGCACCATCCCTGTACCAACTTCTGGCAGACCTAACCAATTAGTCGCACTCCCTGCTCTTTCTTCATGCCCTGCAAATTTTCCCATTTCAACTCTATCCTCTAATCCCTTTTGAAAATTCTCCCTGAGTCTGTTTCCACCACCTTTTCGACAGATTGGATTCAAAACACTATTTGATGTTATAAGTGAATGCAACATCAAAACAACCTGCGAGGAAATTGTATTTCCTTTTGAAACAGCTACTATTGCCCATATTGGTTTAATTTAGTGACTTCCTAAGCAAGGAAATCTATTGAATAGGAGACTGGTATTGGAGCAGGTTCATCCCCCAAAAGCATTCAGTCAGTGAAAAATATTCTCCAAGGTCTAACCAAGAGTCATAACAGTGCAATGGGTTGTCTGCAGCACAGCTTAACCTGGAACTCGTGGGAATACACATGCATCTGCAAAATGGAGCCCTTAGTGGCTCAGGTTCTAAGCTCGGTTGTAGGATCTCTCACGTATGCTCATATCATTGCCAGAAGGGAATCAGATTTCATTGCCCTCCAAAGGCTCTGCTCCCACACAGATTCTCTGAGCTTGCCAGCAAGTGCCCCAAAGGAGGGTACGCCTGTGGTAAATTAGGATGAGGATGTCATCTCTCACCCAATGGTGCACCTGGCCCATTCAGCATCCACGTGTCTGTAACGGCAAATATATTAGAAAGCAGACAGGTTCAATCGGTTAAAATAGCTGATGTGGCTTCAACAATTCCAGTGGCACTCTGTGAACCAACACAAGGAGGTACATGCCGCCTCGTTCCCAAAGAGTGAACACTGACAGCCTGCAGCCAGGTATCACAAATATTCTTTCCATGGAGGAATCATTTGGAAGAAATAACAGGTAAAGGGTTATGTGGAGTACACAGCACCTAAGCCCTAAAGAGAGGGACTGTGGAAAAACTTTCTCTCACGCATGATACAAAGTAAGGCGATAAATTGATGGGTTTGGGATTCTCATTGTTGCAACACTGCTGAGGCACCTTAAGGGGGAAAAAAAGGTTCCAAAAATCTGAAATAAAGAGTTGCTGAAGGCCTGAACAGAGACTGAGATCCAACGGTAAGTTAATGGGGGTGATGAAGGGAGCACAGGCTGCTTTAAGGACTCTTTCACCTTTGGGGAAAACTTGAGCCTTTACCACCACTTCCAAGGGCCCTGTGCCACTTTTCACATGGTGGCCCAGGAAATGGCATCCTTTTTGGCACAGTTAATTGCTGACAAATAAAAGTAGTGCAGCTGCTGTATAAGAAGCCTGCATGATAGAATCATAGAATCCTGACAGTGCATAAGGAGGCTATTCGGCCCATCACGTCTGCACCAAGCACAATCCCACCCAGGCCCTATTCCCATAACCCCACATATTTACCCTGCTAATCCCCCTGACACTGGCGTCAATTTAGCATGGCTAATCAACCTAATCCAAACATCTTTGGCCTATGGGAGGAAACCGGAGTACCCGGAAGAAACCCATGCAAACATAGGAAGAATGAGCAAATTCCACGCAGACAGTGACCTGAGGCCGGGGTCAAGATAACCACATGCGGTCATTGCAGGGGTGGCATGGCGGCACAGTGGTTAACGCTGCTGCCTCACAGCGCCAAGGACCCGAGTTCAAATCCCGGCTTGGGGTCACTGTTTGTGCAGAGTTGACATGTTCTTCCCGTGTCTGCATGGGTTTCCTCCCACATTCTGAAAGACATATGGTTAGGTGGAAAGGAGTTCAATTTCATCATTGTGAGCCTGATTTTCTTGTCTTGGCTATTACAGTACACTGCTGACTCGTTTCCCATATCCTAGCCTGGGTAAACCTGAGCTCATCAAAAACTCTGTTGTCTGTGTCCTATCTCGCGTTACTTAGGGCCTGGGCCGGAGTGTAGCGACCAGGGGATTTTCACAATAACTTCATTGCTATGCTAATATAAGTCTACTTGTGATTAATCAATAAATAAACTTTAAAAATAAATCTTGTCCACAGCTCCAAGCACTTTTGGTCCAACTAAAATTAATCTGCCCTGTCATGCTGCTATGATCAAACAAAGAAAGATGAATATCAGTAACCTCTTTGACATAGTTATGGGCAGTAAATTGATACGGCATGGTGGCACAGTGGTTAGCACTGCTGCCTCACAGCGCCAGGGACTTGGGTTCAATTCCGGCCTTGGGTCACTGTCTGTGTGGAGTTTGCACATTCCCCCCGTGTCTGTGTGGGTGTGCTCCGGTTTCCTCCCACAGTCCCACAGTGCGGGTTAGGTTTATTGGCCATGGTAAATTGGCCCTAATGTCAGGGGGGTGAGCAGGGTAAATACTTGGGGCTACAGGGATGGGGCCCAGGTAGGGTTGCGGTCGGTGCAGACTTGATGGGCCAAATGGCCTCCTTCTGCACTGTAGGCATTCTATGATTCTATGATATTGCTGATGTTAACTCTGCTTGTTCGGATGAAAGCAAAAGTATAATAATTCAGTGCCATAGACAGCTCAATGCACACTCGGAGGACCATGCCATGTTTCAGATTATCAAGAGGCTTTCTTAAAGCAGATGAAGTTAATGTCCCCTGGATAAAATTGTGCTTCCAGAGGTAGTGGTCTTCAGTGATTGTCACAAGGTTCTGTCTGGGCTTTTAGAGGGAATAGTGAAGAACAAAACCAAGATCTTTGACAGCCATTCTTCCCTTTTCCTCCCAAATCGAATGATGATAAAAGCTGAAACTGCTGCGAACAATCTAACTTGAGTGACACAGTGGTTAGCACTGCTGCCTCACAGTGTCAGTGACCCCGGTTCGATTCCAGCCTTGGGTCATTGTCTGTGCGGGGTCTGCACGTTCTCCCCGTGTCTCTGTGGGTTTCCTCTGGGTGCTCTGGCTTCCTCCCACACTCTAAAGATGTGCGGGTTAGGTTGATTGGCCCTACATTGCCCCTTAGTGTCAGGGAGATTAGCAGGGTAAATACGTGAGGATACAGAGATCGGGCCTGGGTGGGATTGTTGTGGGTGCGGGCTTGATGGGCTGAATGGCCTCCTTCTGCACTATAGGGATTCTATGATTCAACTGCACAAAACTGTCAGTAACACTCTGATTTTCAACAGGTGTGAACCTTCCTGAGCCCCAAACGCTATTCTTTATGGGTGAGGTTATTTACAGGTGTGATGGACGAAATGTTACGGGCTTCCCCGTGGCTGGTAACCGTTCCAGAATTAACATGCAGAATAAGCCTAAATGCTGCTTTATTATGCTGGAGCACAAAGCCAGCTCCAAAGCCTTGTGGCAATTTAATGACACTATTCAGTAAGTGGGAATCACGTGAACTCACAGAGCCCCGTGATTGTTGTTCTGTTTGACACAATCACTACTGGCAGAATGCTCGATTTGGACTAGACCATGATGTTGGTGGAGGGGGAGAAAGCTATTTCCTCAGTTAACTGAATCAAGTGCATCAGCATAATCAATATGTGAATGCCAGAGGCCATAGCTTGGCCTCGGGGTTATCTTTCTTTCTTTCTGGAAGAGTGTGGACACAAGCATAGTTTTTGCTGTCAGCATCTCCTCCAGCAGTTAATACTGCTGTAATCATGTTATAATTATTATTTGGGTGCAAGATGTAGATTTGCAGCCATGATTCCCAAGGCAAGCTCCTGATCTTTCCCATGTCTCTAATCAGAGACTTTAGAATCATTGAAACATATGTCACAGAAAGGGGCCATTCAGCTCACTGAGGCTGTGATAGCTCTTTAAAAGAGCTATCAATTTTAGCCTCACTCCTCTGCTTTTTCCCAGTCCTGCAATTATTTCCTTTACAAGCGGCAGGTAGCACAGTGGTTAGCACTGCTGCTTCACAGCTCCAGGGTCCCAGGTTCGATTCCCGGCTCGGGTCACTGTCTGTGTGGAGTTTGCACATTCTCCTCGTGTCTGCGTGGGTTTCCTCCGGGTGCTCCGGTTTCCTCCCACAGTCCAAAGATGTGCGGGTTAGGTTGATTGGCCAGGTTTAAAAAAAAAAAATTGCCCCTTAGAGTCCTGGGATGTGTAGGTTAGAGGGATTAGCGGGTAAAATATGTGGGGGTAGGGCCTGGGTGGGATTGTGGTCGGTGCAGACTCGATGGGCCGAATGGCCTCCTTCTGCACTGTAGGGTTTCTATGATGATTTCTTTCTATGATGAAGTATTTATCCCCTTTTGATAATTGCTGTTAATTTTTCTTTAAATTCATTTGTGGGACATGGGCATCGCTGGCGGGCCAGCATTTATTGCCCATTCCCGGTTGAGAGTCGACCACATTGCTGTGGCTCTGAAATCTGTTTCCATCACCCTCTCAGCGTGCACTTCAAATCATAACAAGTCACTGAAAAATAAATCCTCTTTTTCTCTCTTTTTTTAGCCTTACTTTAAAATACATTAAACGTGTGTCCTCTGGCCTGTCTGTCAAAATAGGTTTTCCATATCACCTTTATCAATACCCCTGCTTTCTTCAGCAGTTATGTTATCCATCAGTCAGCAATCTGTTTTTGTAGCCTACTTCTCTACTGGCATGGTGGCACAGTGGTTAGTACTGCTTCCTCAGAGTCGCAGGGACCCGGGTTTGATCCCGGCCTCGAATGACTGTGAGGAGTTTGCTCATCTCCCTGTGCCTGTGTGAATTACCTCTGGGTGCTCTGGTTTCCTCTCTCTGTCCAAAGATGTGTAGGTGAGGCTGATTGGCCATGCTAAATTCCATGTATACAACATCCCCTGCCTTGGTCAATTCTTTTTGTCACTTCCTCAAAGAACTCAATCAAATGAAGGCTGATACAGAAGGTGAAGTCCTATGGGATCTGAGGTGAGCTGGGAAGATGGATACAAAACTGGCTTGGGCATAGAAAGCAGAGGGTAGCAGTGGAAGTGTACTTTTCTAACTAGAGGTCTGTGACAAGCGGTGTTCCACAAGGATCAGTGCTAGGGCCTCTGTTGTTTGTAATATATATAAATGATTTGGAGAAAAATGTAGGTGGTATGATCAGTCAATTTGCAGATGATACAAAAATTGGGGGAGTAGCAGATAGTGAAGAGGATTGTCTGAGGAAACAGTAGGATATAAATCGGCTGGAGACCTGGGCTGAAAGATGGCAGATGGAATTTAACCCGGCCAAATGTGAGGTGATGTGATTTGGAAGGTGTATTGCAGAAGGAAAGTATACAATAAATGATTGAGCCCTTTGAAATATTGTATGACATGCTGGCCTTCATCAGTCAGGGCGTTGAGTATAGGAATTGGAAAATCATGTTGCAGCTGTATAAGACTGCATTTGGAGTATTTGTACAATTCTGGTTGCCACACTACCAGAAGGATGCTGATGCATTGGAAAGGGTGCAGAAGAGATTTACCAGGATGTTGCCTGGTTTGGAGGATATGGACTGTGAATAAACTTGGATTGTTTTTATTGGAACGTCGGAGGATGAGGGGGGATCTGATAGAGTTTGACAAGATTATGACAGGCTTGGATAGAGTGGATAGTCAGAGTATTTTACCCAGGGTCGAAGGGTCAATTACTCGGGGGCATAGGGTGAAGGTGAGAGGGGGAAATTTTAAAAGAGATGTAAGGGGCAAGTGTTTCACACAGAGGGTGGTGAATGCCTGGAACGTGCTGTCGGAGGAGGTGGTGGAAGCAGGTTCAATAACAATGTTCAAGAAGCATCTGGATAGATACATGAATAGTCAGGGAATAGAGGGATATGGACCACATAGAGGCAAGAAAATATTAAGTTAGAGAGGCATCTGTATCAGCATAGACTTGATGGGCCGAAGAGCCTATTCCTGTGTTGTACTGTTCTTTGTGAATTGCCCCTTCGTAAGGGGGATACATGGGTTACAGGGATAAGGCCCAGGTGGGATTGTTGTCATTCCAGGCTCGATGGGCCGAATGGTCTCCTTCTGCACTGTAGGGATTCTATGATTCTATGAATTGGATTCATGCTGGACAAACACATTTTACATACTTCCCTTACACCTTACAATGGGGAAAAGTTTTCACGTCGGAAGTTTGAGTTGGACTCATTGTCTTATACAAGTGATGAAAGGACAGCGTGCATTTTCCCATTCCGTACAGGAAGATTATAACCTATATCTAATTGTTTACAATCTTGGTTTATGAATCCTGCTGATTAATTTAGCTATATTAAAATAAACAGATTAATGCTTCCATTAAAATAGTGGGCGGGCAAATATCATACAAATGTTAGGCAACTGTAAACTAATGTCACCTGCAGTAAATCGCGTTCTTAAACCTTTTCGCTTTGACTCTGTCTCAAAGAGAAAAGCTACTACCTCTTTCTTGTGGCATTTCTGGACACTAATGATAAATCCATAAGGAAGCATTAAAATATTTTTACGAGCAGACCTGCAAAATAAAGATTAAGCATTTAGTTTCACATCTGCATTATGAAACACAAGGATTGGTAATTGGCAAAGAAAATCAGTTTGTGCCACTCGAAGGAAAACGCTAAAGCACGCTCTTGTTATGTGTGCTGCAGTTTCCTTTGTCCTGGTGGGGCTGACTGAGCCAGCAGATACAGTATGCAGCTGAATTCCCCCTTCAGAGCAGTTTTAGATAAACCCTGATGCCTCTCGTGAAAACACCAGAGGCCAAAATAAAAACCATCACAGTATATATCACACAGAATTCCTCCACCACTGCCAGGCCGCTCCCGGTTCATGATATGTTTTGTGATATATAACATAGCATTCGTCTTGTGATCAACAGTTATCTCCTACCAAAGTGACAGTATCTGTACAACTGAAAGATGATTATTTTTTCAATCATTCTCTGCGAGCAAAGATGATTCCCATCCCCCATGCACTAAATGATGAAATGCAGTTAGGGTTGTCATTCCCTTAATAATGATGTTTGAATGGCATCCATTTTACACTGGCAGAGAATATATTTTTCCCTTCTTCCCAAAGAATTTTATAAATATATTTTCATACCATTATTTCTCTGTGTAATAATGAATAGTTTTAACATCATTTCTTTGTTAAATGGGCTTGATAAAGAAGCTTGTCACTAATACTTGCAGAAACACATATCAGTTCGCCCGAGCCTAGTCACATTTAATTCAGCTTCTTGTCTTAGGAAGCTGAGATCTCCAATCTCCCCACTGACTATATTGAAATCACACCCATTACAGGTTGAGGCACATAAACAAAGTCGCCTTTAGATTACACTGAACCGTTCTGCTCTTGAACAATTGCAGTGCCTGATGAGGATAAGAATCAGGAAGCAATGGTTGGGATGAAATCAAATCGGGTTCGGTTCCGGCCTAGGGTCACTGTCTGTGTGGTGTTTGTACGTTCTCCGCTGCGTGGGTTTTCTCCGGTTGCTCCGGTTTCTTCCCACAGTCTAACGATGTGCTGGTTAGGTTGATTGGCCATGCTAAATTGCCCCTTCGCGTCAGGGGCACTGGCAGGGTAAATGCATGGGGTTACGGGGATAGGGCCTGGGTGGGATTGTTATCGGTGCAGGCTCGATGGGCCGAATGGTCTCCTTCTGCACTGTAGGATTCTATGATTCTAAGTAATGCTCATTTAAGTTGTGTGCAAATGCATCCAAAGATATGAGGTGTCGGTAGATTGGCCATGCTAAATTGCCCCTTTATGTCGTAAGATGTGTAGGTTGGAAGGATTAGTGGGGCAAATATGTGGGGTTATGGGGATAGGGCCTGGGTGGAATGCTCTGTCGCAGACTCAATGGGTCAAATGGCCTCTTTCTGCACTGTAGGGATTCTATGATACTCAAGAAAATCTGCAAACAGTTCTTGATTCAGTACTTAATTTTGCAACGGATGGTTTAATTGTTTAGAGTAAGTCGATATATACATTGATATGTCATGTTACAATTAAGCAATACCTGAAACTACTGTTGCATAAATTCTACCAACAACAAGACATTTTAGTGAGCAATTAACTTCATAATGCTCTGTCGTAAAGCACCTTGGGACATTGTATTATGTTAAAGAAGCTGTATAAAAATAATTTGCTGTTGCCAAAGGGAGGCATTTGTTTGATTCAGCCTTGTAATTATTCAATTGATTGATGCGCTAAAATCAAAGGAAAATATTGCAGATGCTGGACAGCTGAAATAATAAGAAAAAGTGGTTAAAATACTCAGCATACCTGACAGCGTCTGTGGAAAGAGTTAACATTTTGGGGTGATTACCTTTTATCAGAATTGCAATGGGGGCGGCACGGTGGCACAGTCGTTAGTACTGCTGCCTCACAGCGTCAGGGACCCGGTTCAATTCCAGCCTCGGGTCACTGTCTGTGTGGACTTTGATTGTTCTCCCCGTGTCCGCATGGGTTTCCTCCGGGTGCTCCGGTTTCCTCCCACAGTCCAAAAGGTGTGAAGGTTAGGTGGATTGGCCGTGCTAAATTGACTTTAGTATCAGGGGGGTTCGTAGGGTAAATATGTGGGGTTATGGGGATAGGGCCTGGGTGGGATTGTGGTCGGTGCAGACTCAATGGGCCGAATGGCCTCCTTCTGCACTGTAGGGATTCTATGATTCTATGAATCCTTTACCCAAAGGATAAACTCTGTTTCTCTCTCCACCAATCCTAACCAAATGAGCGGTACCACTATCTTCTGTTTTTGTACTTGTAAATGAGTAATTGTAGGTAACTTTAAGCTGTACAGACCAGGCAGGCCCAGCTACATACCCTGGCCTCTGCTGGCTTACCTTAATCACAGCTGGGGACAGACATTGCAGCATTACAACTAGCTCAATATTCCTGGGATTCGTAAGGAGAAGAAAAATCAGCTAGGGTCCCTGCCCATGTAGGAGGAAGGATAAAGGCAAAATATGCGGATGCTGGAATCTGAAACAAAAAAACAGAAAAATGCTGGAAAAACTCAACAGGTCTGACAGCATCTGTGGCGAGAGAATAGAGCCAATGTTTCGAGTCTGGATGACCCTTCATCATCCGGAATATGTATACATTTTGCTGCGGTTTCAATGTCTAAAGCAGCACAGCTCCTTCATTTCAAAGCCTACCACAGTTCAATGCAAAGGCAGGAAATTTTGGCTTGGGACAATTAAGTTTCCTCAATACTCTGCAGTGGCTGAGTATTGGGGCATGTACAGCCGAGAAACCCTCCTCCCTCTTGCATGGTTGCTTCGGCCAAACAAGCAAAAACGCCGTGGTGAAACATCAGAATGAAGGTGCCGTGGATGTCATATCTTCTCAACATGGGATCATGCAATCTCCTCAGAGAATCTGCCTAAAGCAGCTTCAGTTATGGCTTGAAAATGATAGCACTGAAACAGGCAAGTTGCTGCAAGGGTCATCTCATGAGATTTCAGCCGATTGGTGTTTTATTCCACTGAACACGTTTTATTGCGTTCTCTCTGAATTCATGTTGCCATCTGCAAAATTCAGTTTGATCTGCCCTAAAAAACCTGCATTTATACTGCACTCTGTCCTCCATGAAAGCTGAAAGCACCAAAAACTTGCATAGCTCTTGGGAGAATGTCTTGAGACTGTAGCAAGTGGAGTCACCCATGTATATTTTATTTGTAGCAGAATAAAGTGGTTCAGTTGCAAATCTTTCACCTAATATACTTCACGCCACATGATTTCTATCCAGATGAGGACAGGAGCAACTACAGCCATTAGGGCACACAACTACAAACACTCTAACACTCTCATCATGTCCCCACCTCCAGTCCTTAGTTTTGTTTCTTCATTCACGAAGTGTGGGCGCCGCTGACGAGGCCAGCATTTATTGCCCATCCCTAATTTCCTTTGAAGATGTGGTGGTGACCCGTCTTCTTAAACCGCTCCAGTCCATGTGTTGCAGGAACACCCACAGTGCTGTTAGGGAGTTCCAGGGTTTTGACCCCACCAGAGCGAAGGAATGGTGATATAGTTCCAAGTGAGTACGGCGTGTGATTTGAAGAAGAACTTGCAGTTGATGATATTCCCATGCATCTGCTACCCCTGTCCTTCTAGCTGGTCGAGTTCTGGATTTTGAAGGTGCTGTTGAAGGAGAATTGGTGAGTTGCTGCATTGCACCTTGTAGATGGACACACTGTTGCCCCTGAGCATTGGTAGTGAAGTCAGTGAATGTAGTGGATAGGGAGCTAGACAAGGGGGCTGCTTTGTCTTGGATGGTGTCCAGCTTCTTGAGTGTTTTTGGAGCTGCGCTCATCCAGATAAATGGAGAGTATTCCATCACATTCCTGACTTATGCCTTATAGATTGTGGCCAGGCTTTGGAAAGTCAGGATATATGTATCTTTAGCCATTTCTTGGTATCATGTGAAATGAGTTGAATTGGCTGAAGACTGGCATTCATGATGTTGGGTCCCTCAGGAGGAGGCCGAGATGGATCACACACTCAGCACTTCTGGCTGAAGATGGTTGTAAATGCTTCAGCCTTGTCTTTCCTGATGTGCTAGGCTCCCCTATCATTGAGGATGAATATATTTGTAGAGCCTCCTCAACCTGTTTGTTGTTTAATTGTCCACGCAACACGGCACGGTGACACAGTGATTAGCACTGCTGCCTCACAGCGCCAAGGATCTGGGTTCGATTCCCGGCTTGGGTCACTGTCTGTGCGGAGTCTGCACGTTCTCCCCGTGTGTGCGTGGGTTTCCCCCGGGTGCTCTGGCTTCCTCCCACAGTCCAAAAGACGTGCTGATTAGGTGGATTGGCCATGCCAAATTCTCCCTCAGTGTACCCGAACAGGCGCCAGAGTGTGGCGACTGGGGGATTTTCACAGTAACTTCATTAACACTGCAATGTAAGCTGACTTGTGACTAATAAATAAAAAACTTTTAAAACTTTAAACATTCATGACTGGATGTGGCAAGACTGCAAGGCTTAGATCTGATCTGTTGATTGTGGGGTCACTTAGCTGCGTCAGGCATATGTTGCTTCTGCTGTTTGGTATGCAAGTAGTCCTGTGTTGTAGCTTCAGCAGGTTGACACCTCATTTTTGGGCACATACAAGCATACAAATTAGAAGCAGAAGTAGGCCACTTGGCCCCTCAAGCCTGATCTGCCATTCAGTAGATCATGGCTGATATAACTTCAACATCAACTCTACATTCCATCCTAATCTTTCACCCACTTGTATGCCATAAAAAACTATCTACCTCTGCCTTAAAGTATTCAAATACTCTGTCTCCACCGCCTTTTGAGGAAGAGGGTTCCAAAGACTCATGATCCTCTGAAAGAAAAATAAAATCCTCCTCACCTCTGTCTTAAATAGACGACCCCTTATTTTTAAACAATGACCACCAAGTTCTAGATTCTCCAACAAGAAAATTATTTTGGGCGGCACGGTGGCACAGTGGTTAGCACTGCTGTCTCATAGCACCAGGAGTCCGGGTTCGATTCCTGGCTTGGGTAGCTGTCTGTGTGGAGTTTGCAGGTTCTCCTCATGTCTGCGTGTGTTTCCGCCGGGTGCTCCGGTTTCCTCCCACAGTCCAAAGATGTGCGAGTTAGGTTAAATAGCTGTGCTAAATTGCCCCTTAGTGTCAGTGGGTTAGCAGGACAAATAAGTGGGGTGATGGGGATAGAGCCTGGATGGGATTGTGGCCGGTGCAGTCTCAATGGGCCGAATGGCCTCTTTCTGCACTGAAAGGATTCTATGAAGAGGAAAAATCCTTTCCACATCCACCCTGTCAAGACCCGCCAGGATCTTATATGTTTCAATAAAATCGTCTCTTACTCTTCTAATTGCTGGCATTTGCAAGCCTAGACTGTCTAACTCTTCCTCAAAAGACAGATGCATCTATGATAGATTGGTGAGGATGAGGCAAAGTAGGATTTTCCCTCTTGTTGGTTTCCTGACCACCTGCCGAGGACCCAGTCTAGCAGTTATGTTCTTTCGGACTCAGCTGGCTTGCTCAGTAGTGGTGCTACCTGAAATAACTCCTCCGAAACTGGTGCCCTTTCACTAAGTTTACATTTGTTTACATGGTAAGCAACACTCAGGCAGGTACTTCCTCATATAGAGTACAAACCCGGGGTGCCAGTAACCCTGATACTCCATATTATACACACACCCATGGCTCCCTGACTGGACAAGCCATTACTGCCTTAACCTGGGAGCTCGTATTCTAAGAGGTCCACATTATGGGCCTTGTTAACGTCATTACACTACCGATCCAGCGTAGATGTGCTGGAGCCATGACTGGTTTTATCATTGACTTGATCAAAACTCATGCCAATTCATTATGAAGTGGGTAACGCCTCATGCAACTCATAGATTTGCATAGTTGTTATTTTAAACAGCGCTGGACCAACCTAACACCTCAATCAGCAAAAATCTATCTGTGGGACATATGGCATTTCAAGAAAAGCATGTATAAGTTGTACCAAGATCTGGGAAAGAGAGGACCAATTTGCATTTCTATAATGTGTTTCTTATCTCCCAATACCCCCAAAGTATCTTATAGGTACTGAACTACTTCTGAAGTGTAGTCACTGTTATAATGTAGGAAATATAGTAGCCAATTTGCACATAGCAAACAACAATAGGAAAATAACCAGGTTATCTGATTTTAGTAAAATATTGTTTGAGGAATAAATACTGGGCATAAAATGATGGAGAACTCTTTTTCTCTTGTTCAAAATAGAAAGCAAATACAGTCTCTATTTAACTTCATCTGACAGTGTAGAACTCACTAAGTACTCCACCAAAGTGTCAACTTCAAGTGTTGTATGCAAGTATCTTTTGTGGCCATGAACCCTTAGCTTTCTGGCTGACAGGTGGGAGTACTACTAGTGAGCTATGGTTGACACAGAAATGACTTATTTCTTCAGACTCTAGCTCCCCCTCACATTTAATTTTTTTATTCGCCTTTATTGGATCTGGAGAGTGCTGGAAGTAACTTGATGGACAATGCTGCTTAGCATTCCGTAGCACATCCGGAGCTTTTTAAGAGTACACACTACCATCTTTGCCCGACAGCAGCAAATGCCAAAACTCCAGCCAACCTCCTCAGAGAAACAAATCAGCAAAATGTGTTGGACTAGTTTCATCTGCCCAGGAACACCCTCCAGAAATGCAGCCAGCAGCTGCTCCCTCTCAGGAGCCAGTTGCCATGGACAATGGGCCGCATTAGTCCTATTACTTTTGAGAGGGTGGGGAGGATAGAGAGTAAGAGAGGTTTCCCCCCACTGACACCTTTCCATAGTGGTTGAGGAACACCGATGTAAGCAAAGCCAGGGGAACCACTAGGGTCATTACTGAGCACATTAGAGGAATATTGGAGCGATGGTTCAGGTGTCTCAGCAATCTGGGGGGTTTCCTATAATATGCACC
Source organism: Mustelus asterias (assembly GCF_964213995.1). Classification (NCBI taxonomy): domain Eukaryota; kingdom Metazoa; phylum Chordata; class Chondrichthyes; order Carcharhiniformes; family Triakidae; genus Mustelus; species Mustelus asterias. The sequence continues at coordinate 14,754,855 of NC_135810.1, read as the reverse complement.
AGAAAGAGTCTCAGCACCATATGCTGTATGCTACACAAGCCTTCATACAGAGAGGCACAACAGGAGCCCTCAACAGATGAGAAAGTCCTAAGTAAGATGATTAAGCACCATTGCAATAAAGATGTGAGAAAGAAGCTAATTACTCATCAATTCTGCTGACTTGCTCATCCCGGCCTTGATAATCAACACAAAACCCTCCTGCTTCACAGCCCTGAATTGTATTAAGTATGTGATATGAAGAGAGCAAAGCACTATGTTTGGAATGAGAAAGAAATGCATTGTAGTTTTTCCTTTTGATGATTAGCTGGAGGTTGTAGAATACAAGAGCAGGGATGTACTTCTGAGGCTGTAAAAGGCTCTGGTCAGACCCCATTTGGAGTATCATGAGCAGTTTTGGGCCTCGTATCTAAGGAAGGATGCACTGGCCTTGGAAGGGGTCCAGAGGAGGTTCACAAGAATGATCCCTAGAATGAAGAGCTTGTCATATGAGGAATGGTTGAGGACTCTAGGTCTGTACTTGTTGGAGTTTAGAAGGATGAGGGGGGATCTCATTGAAATCTACAGGATACTGCGAGGCCTGGATAGAGTGGATGTGGAGAGGATGTTTCCACTAGTAGGAAAAACTAGAATCAGCGGGCATAGTCTCAGGCTAAAGGGACGATTCTTTAAAACAGAGATGAGGAGGAATTTCTTCAGCCAGAGAGTGGTGAATCTGTGGTCCTCTTTGCCACAGAAGGCTGTGGAGGCCAAGTCATTGAGGGCCTTTAAGACAGAGATAGATAGGTTCTTGATTAATACGGGTGTTAGGGGTTATGGGAAAAAAGCAGGAGAATGGGGATGAGAAAAATATCAGCCATGATTGAGTGGTGGAGCAGACTCAATGGATCGAGTGGCCTAATTCTGCTCCTATGTTTTATGGTCTTATGGTGATGAAAGGGAAGATACTGTTGAGTTTTTTTATTCATTCATGGGCATCACTGGCTAGGCCAGCACTCATTGCCCTTCAACTGACTGGCTCGCTGGGGCATTTCAGAGGGCATTTAAGAGTCAACCATTTTTTAGTGGGTCTGGACTCAGATTTAAGAGTGGTAGATTTCCTTCTCCAAAGGGCATTAGTGAACCAAGTGGGTCTTTATGGCAATCGACAATGGTTTTTATTGAATTCAAATTTCACCATCTGCTGTGGTGGGGTTCAAACCCAGGTCCTCAGAGCATTACCCTGGACCTCTGGGTCATTAGTCCAATGATAACACCAGAACACCAATGCTTCCCCTGGGGAAGAGATTGTCAAATGTTGTTGAAAGAGGCAGAGGAGTCTACTCACCTTGAGGTAATTTAACATCTTTGTACATTGAACCCAAGTTCTGAAGTTGATGATAGTGGAAATTGGTCCATCAGCCACCTCTACCAGAATTGATTGATTATGGTGTTCTTGGGGCTACTCCTGCTGGTGAAGACTACCTTCTTCCTGGCTCTTGCAACATCCACTAGAAATTCCAGAGAGGCATTAGGAAAGTGGTGGGAACAGTCCTTCTACTATTTTAGTGGCCAAGATACCTTGTAAAGTATCCAGTGAAAACTCCATGCTTTGGCAGGTACATTCCCATTTTAACCCCACATCAGAAATCATGTTAGAGAGTGAGGTGGTGGACTGCCCAATCCTTAACACAATCAGGAGAAAAGCTCGTCAGTCATGTGGAAATGAGGCCTGGGTGTTAAAATCATCAATACCTTTAAGGGGATGCTAGGTAAACATGAGACAGAAAAGAGTCAAGGGTGATAGATGAAGGGGTATGGGAAGATATTCATGTGGAGACCGGCTTTACCCCATGGTTGGCACGATGGCACAGTGGTTAGCACTGTTGTCTTGCAGCACCAGGGACCCGGGTTCCATTCCCGGCTTGGGTCACTGTCTGTACGGAGTCTTCACATTCTCCCCGTGTCTGGATGGGTTTCCTCCGGGTGTTCCGGTTTCCTCTCACAGTCCAAAAGGTGTGTGGGTTAGGTGCATTGACCATGCTAAATTCTCCTTTAGTGTACCCGAACAGGCGCCGGAGCATGGCGACTCGGGCGTTTTCACAGTAACTTCATTGTAGTGTTAGTATAAGCCTACTTGTGACACGAATAATTAAACTTTGAAACTCAAAACCCATTCACTTACACATAGTTAAAACTGGATTCCATCTAACAAATTGCCTACGACATCATGAGGCTCACCAACTATCCCACAAACCTCCATCCCACCAAACCGATTCATGCCCCAAGTTAAAATCAGGACCAACCGTTGTTTCTTTTTTTCCAGCCCTTGCAACATGCTCTGATCGGAAATGAAAATGAAACCGACTGTAGCAGTTTGTAGCATTTGCTGGTGGTTTAACTGTAAGCTTCCCTGAAAGAAAAGTTGAAACTTGTTCACTTTTATAAGCTGTGATGCTAAGGTGCAATACATGAAACCACACAATGGACATTCAATTGGCTCCAAATCTGCCTCACACCTTCAGCATTTCTTTGACACGAGGATGGTAGTTTCACTCATTGATACTTGTCCAGTGTGCTGAATCCTACTTCTGATACATTTCTAACCTGCAATTTCTACTCTGTAATTCCTGCCATTTCAGATCAGGCCTGTTGCCTTCTAATATAGTAAGAAGTTTAACAACACCAGCTAATGTCCAACAGGTTTATTTGGTAGCAAAAGCCACACAAGCTTTCGGAGCCTTAAGCCCCTTCTTCAGGTGAGTGGGAATTCTGTTCACAAACAGGGCATATAAAGACACAAACTCAATTTACATGAATAATGGTTGGAATGCGAATACTTACAGCTAATCAAGTCTTTATCAAGCTAATCAAGTTTGTGCCTTTATATGCCCTGTTTGTGAACAGAATTCCCACTCACCTGAAGAAGGGGCTTAAGGCTCCGAAAGCTTGTGTGGCTTTTGCTACCAAGTAAACCTGTTGGACTTTAATCTGGTGTTGTTAAACTTCTTACTGTGTTTACCCCAGTCCAACGCCGGCATCTCCACATCATGCCTTCTAATATAGCATTGCAATGCTACAATGGTACTCAAATTCCACGAGTCACATCCCAAAACATCAAGCTTACTGTGAAAGGAAAGATTTATACCTGTTCAATTGGCATCAGCCAATAGTAGTGGAAATGCATTATTTTGGAACCTGCAATCTGAAGCAGCTTTACAGAGTTAATTCTGGGCTCAGGAAACTTTTGAAGTGGACTATTTCAATTACACTTCCAGAGAGGGCCGACCTAAGCAGCGTCAGGGTTTCTACCTCACGTTAGAAAGGTAGAACGTCAACAAGGCCTCCTCCTCCAGGCTGCACCCTGTTAAAGTGAAGAAGGGTTCTAAGACACTGTACGCATGTCATTCTTAATTTTATTTTACTTATTTTTTATTTTATTTATTATTGTCACAAGTAGGCTTACATTAACACTGCAATGAAGCTATTGTGAAAATCCCCCAGTCGCCACACTCCGGCGCCTCTTCGGGTACACTGAGGAAGAATTTAGCATAGCCAATACACCTAACCAGCATGTCTTTCGGACCGTGGGAGGAAACCGGAGCAGCCAGGGGACACCCACGCAGGCATGGGGAGAAGGTGCAGACTCCGCACAGACAATGACCCAAGCTGGGAATCAAACCCGAGTCCCTGGCACTGTGAGGCAGCAGTGCTAACCACTGTGCCACCGTGAGAGTTGTAAGCAACACATAATTCAGGATACAGAATCAGTGAATCACTCAGCCTTCTGCAGAATGAGGAGATCTTGTGATAGGTATCATGTTAGAAGGTTTACAGTTTTGCCCGCAAAAAGAGAAAGGGTCACAACTATTTTTGCCCACTCCTGTCTAATCACTAAACATTTTCCTTCACTGGCTTGCTGCTCTAGTGATAGAGAAATGATACTCCCTGTACCTTTCACATGGCCCTCCATGCAGTTTACAGTTTTCCCATCAATAATCAACAGTCTTTCTCTCCTCTGCTGCATTTCGGTCATGACTATTCAAAGTTCAGACTCATTGCAACTTTGACCTCTCTCTGGCCTTTTTGAATTGCTTATTTAATGACAAACCAATGAATATCGCCTCTGGCTTCGGCACTCTTAACTGATCAAATCCCAAGCCAAGACCTGAGCACAAAAATCAAGGTGTCTCTGGCGTCTTCTTGAGGTAGTAATGCTCTGTTGGAGATATTACCTTTTAGATGGCAGTTAAACCAAGGTTCTGTCTGCCCGCTTCAGTGGGTATAGAAGATCGCATAGCACTGTAGGGGAATTACTTCTGTATTCTGGTCAATATTTTCCCCTCAGTCAACATCACAAAAGATAGATTACCTGGTCATTATCACAATGCTTTTTGTGCACTGTGTGCACAATGGCTGCTGTGTTCCCAATTCAACAGTGATATACATTTCAAAAGTACTTAATTGGCTATACAGCGCCTTGGCTGTGGTTGCAACAGGCGTTATATAAATCCACGTCTTACTTCCATTCAAAAGAGAAAATGCTGGAAAATCTCAGCAGGTCTGGCAGCATCTGTAAGGAGAGAAAAGAGCTGATGTTTCGACTCCAGATGACCTCAAGGATCATCTGGACTCAAAATGTCAGCTCTTGCCTCTCCTTACAGATGCTGCCAGATGTGCTGAGATTTTCTAGCATTTTCTCTTTTGGTTTTCAGGTTCCAGTATCCGCAGTAATTTGCTTTTATCTTGCTTCCCTCCAGTTAAAAACGACTGCTCATTTCTTCAGCTGCGACTGAAGCTTCCCCACCTTCTCCCAGTAAGTCTGGTGTTACATAAATGAATGAGAATGATGTAAGTGTATTTTATGAAGCTAATCCCAAGTAACACTGCAATATTCATGGGAGTTGTGCTACACCAATGTCGGTGAGTAAGCAATGATTTGACCTCGCAAATTACAGTGAGATCTTGCTGAACTGGATGAGCAGGTCTATGTTCCAGTTCAGTAGTGTTTCTACAGGATAATGCTGAGAACTATCATTTCGACAATATTGCTAGTGGATCTGCTGTGGCATTTCCATGGTAAACTATATGGCCTGTGTTCATTATGTTTGTATTGATGGTTTATTCACTCATTTGTTCCTTCTTTCCTTTCATTCACTCAGTCATTCTATCCTCTTCTGCATTATCAACTCTTGTTTATTTTTCTGTTTCTACATCTGACCTCTTGGGCTTCCTTAGCTTGTTTCCTAATTACCTGCTTGCATATTTTTATTGTTTTCTCATTCTGGCCATGATCTCTTCCTTCTGCCTGGATTCTCCTGAACCTTCTGTATATCTCTCATAAGAAATAGGAGCAGGAGTAGGCCATCTAGCCCCTCGAGCCTGCCCCGCCATTCAATAAGATCATGGCTGATCTGAAGTGCATCAGTTCCACTTACCCACCGGATCCCCATAACCCCTAATTTCCTTACCGATCAGGAATCCATCTATCCGTGATTTAAACATATTCAACGAGGTAGCCTCCACCACTTCAGTGGGCAAAGAATTCCAGAGATTCACCACCCTCTGAAAGAAGAAGTTCCTCCTCAACTCTGTCCTAAACTGACCCCCCTTTATTTTGAGGCTGTGCCCTCGAGTTCTAGTTTCCTTTCTAAGTGGAAAGAATCTCTCCACCTCTACCCTATCCAGCCCCTTCATTATCTTATAGGTCTCTATAAGATAATTTTATTTTTACTTTTTACTTGCACTTTCTTATGCGTGTTTCCTTCGCCATCTCCTTCTCTATTTGTCCACCTTGTTATTTTGGAGCAGGGTGTCGGGGAGAAGTGGATCGGACTCCGAGACTGTATTTTGAATGATGGTTGATGGGGTGCCTACATTAATTTTAGGATACACGTGGTGACTAAAACGGTAGTGGTTCTCCAAATGTCTTGTCTGACAACCACTTGGGTGGCTCAAGAAGCCCCAAAGACCACCTTTGGCTCCTACCCCCGACCACTTTCACAACAAAATTTAACAGGACTAATGGGAAGAGTGCCACTATTTTTGATGAGATACCAATGAGATGGCTCCAAGCAGGAGAGCTTTAATCTCACGTCATGCTCCATGTTCAGTTATTTCCTCTTCTTTGCTTTTCAGACTCACAAGAATTGAAAATCCAATCTCACTGTTGCAGGTTGCAACAGTAACATAAATCCTGCTTATAAACCTAATGCTTACACTTATGGTGACTCGTCGTATATCCGGGAGATGGCCTGTTTGCCCGAGTGGTGGGGATGAGAGTTTGGGCCTTGTTCTCTTGTATGGCCTCAGCTGTGGCATCACGCACTGAATGACTTGCATTTTTTCCCAGCCCATGGATGACCTGGTGGACCCTTGGAGACCACCTATCGTTCAGCAACCACATCTTGACAATGACAGGGCTAGTCTACAGGATGAAGGATTAGACCTGCAGTTCAAACTTCCAAATGGTGAGCATCAGACCATAGTGGCTGATCCTGATGGATGGGCCCCAGAATTATGGAATCACGGGTGTAAATGTCCTTATAAAATTTGTTAGGTTTTGTTTGTTTTCATGATTGCATTTTCTTAATTATTTTGCCTGTTTAAAAGCAGCTTTTTAATCTCCATTTTGAAAAGAAAAGGTAGTTCCAGACAACATGCAGTTTATGTATAAAGTTATGAAAATGACATACCATTACTGAGCATGACACTGCTAGCCTACAGAGTTGCAGTTGGAACTGGATATCATGAAATCATCAGCAAATATTTTGATTTGATTTGATTTATTGTTACATGCATGAGTATACAGTGAAAAGTATTGTTTCTTGTGCGCTATACAGATAAAGCATACCATTCATAGAGGAGGAAACGAGAGAGTGCAGAATGTAGTGTTACAGTCATAGCTAGGGTGTAGAGAAAGATCAACTTAATGCAAGGTAAGTCCATTCAAAAGTCTGACAGCAGCAGGGAAGAAGCTTTTCTTGAGTCGGTTGGTACATGACCTCAGACTTTTGTATCTTTTTCCCAACGGAAGAAGGTGGAAGAGAAAATGTCCGGGGTGCTTAATTATCTTGGCTGCTTTGCCGAGGCAGCGGGAAGTGTAGACAGAGTCAATGGATGGGAGACTGGTTTGCGTGATGGATTGGGCTACGTTCACGACCTTTTGTAGTTCCTTGTGGTCTTGGGTAGAGCAGGAGCTATACCAAGCTGTGATACAACCAGAAAGAATGCTTTCTATGGTGCATCTGTAAAAGTTGTAGCTGACATGCCAAATTTCCTTAGTCTTCTGAGAAAAACTTTCCATTTTTGATGAAGCAATTGTAGATTGTTGGGCTGAGGACATTACCCCGAGGAACACCTACAGCAATGTCCAGGTGCTGAGTGTTTAGCCTGCTAAGACCAGGTTAGCAGGTTTGTTAGATTATTTTTATTTGAGTTGATTTGTCCGGGATAAACTATTGCCTACATATTGTTGGCAATGTGCTGTGAAAGACCTGGGCCAGAATTCTCCAGCCATTCACATCACTCCGCCACTGCCAGTGAGAATGGAGAATTTGGCTCTCAGCCAAAAGTCCATTCACTGCAGCGGGACTGGACAATCCCAACTGTGGGCAAGATCGGAGATCCGGCTCCTTGCGGCCAAGATCGCATTTGACCGAGTTGGCATCAAGGAGCTCGAGCAAAATTAAAATCAGTGGAAATCTTGGGGGAAACTCTCAACTGTTCGGAATCATTGCTAGCAAAAGGAAGACGATTGTGGTTTTAGCAGGTTAAACACCTCAGCACCTGCTCATTGCTGAAGGTGTTCCTCGGGGTAATGTCCTCAGCCCAACAACTTACAACTGCTTCATCAATGACCTTCTCTCCATCAAAAATGGGAATATTTGCTGATGATTTCACGATGTCCAATTCCAATTGCAACTCCGTAGACTGGCAGTGTCATGCCCAGAAACGGTATGTCATTTTCTTAATTTTATACATGAACTTCATATTGTCTGGAACTGCCTTTCCTTTTCAAAATGGAGATTAAAAAGCTGCTCAGATGTTTGCTGAGGGTCAGATGACTTTTGCAATTTCTGCATAGACTCAAAGTACCTTAAGTCTCCAGAAAGTTCCGAATTGAATTACCATGACCATGTCCCCACCCCCTTACCCCCACCACCCCCCCCCCCCCCCCCCTTCCCCGGCACGCCTTGAATGGAGATCCCAGGACAAAACCATTTGTGGTGTCGACGGTAGCCATGATGGTGGTAACCATTTGTAGAATTCAGGGAGAAAGTCAGTTTGCAAACAATATAGCCAGAAACAGCATAAATAGCAAAGGCAGCAACATCTATATCTTAAGATTGAAGACAATAGTCTTGTAAGCTATTGTAAGCCTGTCCCTTTTCAAATCCACTAATACAATACTGACCTGCTCATAATAAGACCACAAGCACCCAACTTTTTGATCTCCTGGAAGTCCACCTCTTCGAAGGAATCCTGCAATTACTTTGATATAAGACTTTGGACCTTTCTCTATGGAACATTAGTGAACCAAATGGGTTCTTACAACAATCGACAATGGTTTTACGGTCGTTCTTAATTGAATTCAAATTCCACCATCTGCCGTGGCAGGATTTAAACCCGGATCCTCAGAACATTAGCTGAGTTTCTGGATTAATATTCTAACAATAATACCACGAGGCCATAGCCTCCCCTCCTCCACTGTCACTGGATTAAAAGACATTAGGGGTGGCACAGTGGCACAGTAGTTAGCACTGCTGCCTCACAGCGCCAGGGACCCAGGTTTGATTTTGGGCTTGGGTGACTGTGCGTAGTTTGCACTTTTTTACCGTGCTAAATTTTCCCTCACTGTATCCGAACAGGCGCTGGAGTGTTGCGACTAGGGGATTTTCACAGTAACTGGGCGACACAGTGGCTAGCAGTGCTGCATCACAGTGCAGGGGCCCGGGTTCAATTCCTGGCTTGGGTCACTGTATGGAGTTTGCACACTCTCCCCGTATCTGCATGGGTTCCTCTGGGTGCTCTGGTTTTCTCCCACACTCCAAAGATGTGTAGGTTAAGTGGATTGACCATGCTAAATTGCCCTTTAGGGTCTGGGGTACTAGCTAGGATAAGTGCATGGGGTTATGGGGAAAGGGCCTGGGTGGGATTGTGGTCAGTGCAGACTCGATGGGCCGAATGGCGTCCTTCTGCACTGTAGGGATTCTATGATTCTGCGAGTAAACCTACATGGACGGCAGCTCACCATCATCTTCTCAAGGCGATTAACGACAGTACAATAAATGTGGCCTTGCCAATGATACCCACATCCCGTGAAAAATACAAAATTACCCCAATCAAAAGAGGAAAAAAAATCAGTGCGAAGGAGTAAGAATTATGAAGTGTAACACCAAGAGACTACTTACCCTGGAGAAGTAAATTTCTGACAGACTGAAAATTGGATAAAATATTACTGAGAAACTGAGACCTCACCAATTTAAAATTAATATCCACAAGGCATAATTAAACAGCACGAGGTGACTTTACAAGAAGCACAGGAATGTTGCACGCAATATGTAAAATTTTCAATCAATTATAGATAAATGTATAAATAGTGATTGTGGATTTCAATTCCCCCCTTTTTGTTGAACTGCAGAAGTTGTATGAAACATGAATGAACAAACTCCAGCCAGTTGATGATTTATCGGTTACATCGATCAAAAGACCAGATAGTCTCTTCAATTAGCCTGCTGTCTCAGTGGGTAGACCCGCAAGAATAATTCCTAACCAAGGTGAGAAAGGGCTTCAAGTTTGTGACAGGTACTGTGCATAAACCTATTACTTTGACATTTGTCATAAGTTCATGCTTATGTAGCTCTATGTAATCTTTTATCTGATAGCATCTTGAATACCAATGAATAATATCCCAATGTTTGAACAAGTTAGTTGACATAATCTCTTGTAAATATTGTAGGATACATATTTAAATTTTGGCTATCTATTGCTGTTATACGTACATTATTCCTCTTTGACTTGTGCAGTTTTGAATTTAATGGTGGAATTAAATCGTCCCCCATCGATGGATTTGTAGGCTGGGGAGGGTAGGGGTTGGGAATTTGGTGCTCGTAAAATGCAGTGCATGGCCTGCCCGCAACATACCTACTCATGTTTGACCTGTCTCCCATTCTACCGGGCAGTGGAGCCATTGGGCAGCTGACCCTCCCTTTGCTTATTGACCCCTTAAATGGCCAATTAATGGCTACCTTGCCTCTTCCTCTCCATTGCTATATTACCCAGGAGTGGGGGAGTCCCATGTCAAGTGAGTAACCCAGCAGCTTTAGCTGTGCTGGGGTAGCTTTAGGCCGAGGGTAGTGGAACCCCCTTTGGAGAAGCTCCAGTGCCAATCGGAAGCCCACCCCCCATCTCCCTTAACCCTTCATCACCTCACAACATACCCCCTCCTTCCACCCAGCCAATTCCCTCAAAGCTAGTCCCGCAGCAGACCCCTCCCCCCACCTCCTCACTCCCATTACTCGAGCCTGCCAGACAGGCCCCACTGATACCCTGGACTTTGCTTCGTTCTGGCCTCATTAGCTTCTCTTCTTCAGGGACATGGTCCCAACAGTAGCAACCACTCTTGCCTGGTCATCCATTAAGCCTTTCAGATGGAATTTCCTCCCTAGATGGGAGGGGGGGTGGCAGGTAGAAGTCTAATTCTTAGCCAATTAATACTCTGCAAAATGGTTGCGGAAAACCGAACCTGCTGGGATACATTCCCTGCTGAACCTGTTACTCAGTAAGAAGTCTCACAACACCAGGTTAAAGTCCAACAGGTTTATTTGGTAGCAAATACCATAAGCTTTCGGGGCGCTGCTCCTTCGTCAGATGGAGTGGAAATGTGCTCTCAAACAGTGCACAGAGACACAAAATCAAGTTACAGAATATTGATTAGAATGCGAATCCCTAAAGCCAGCCAGGTCTTAAAGGTACAGACAATGTGGGTGGAGGGAGCATTAAACACAGGTTAAAGAGATGTGTATTGTCTCCAGACAGAACAGCTAGTGAGATTGGATGATTTCTAATTGTGCCGTGTCTAAGCGACAATGATTTCCGAGGCAGTCGCGTATCCATTTTCTCCATTCTGCTGTTCCGTTTGTAATCTGTGCTGCCCAAATCACTGCCGAAATTGCTGCCTCACCATTGATGGTGGAAACATTTAACAACAGACAAGTCAAAGTGGACAAAGGCAATGCAAGATGTTGTAATGACTTCAAATGGTTAGATGTTCTAATGACTTCAGTGGTTAGCACTGCTGCCTCACAGCGCCAGGGACCTGGGTTCAATTCCGGCCTCAAGTGACTGTGTGGAGTTTGCACATTCTCTCTGTGTCTGTGTGGGTTTTCTCCGGGTGCTCCAATTTCCTCCCACAGTCCAAAAATGTTGAGGTTAGGTTGATTAGCCATGCTAAATTGCCCCTTAAGTGTGTCAGGGGGATTAGGAGGGTTACGGCGATAGGACCTGGGTGGGACTGTTGTCGGTGCAGGCTCGATGGGCCAAATGGCCTCCTTCCGCACTGCAGATTCTATGACTCTCTGATTCAAATAACAAACTAAAAGAGCTCTGTGAAAGAAGCTAAATTTGGAAGAGACTGCTCTGATGCGTTACAATTACAGTAAGTGGTGGAAGCACGCACCGATTCAATCAACATCTGTGGAGAAAACAGACAAGTTATTGCTTTGGGCAGAAGTCTTCCTTGCGACAGCTGAAAGGGAAAAAGACGCTGAATTTTGCAATACAGAAAACAGCAAAATAAATTCTGTCAGTCCTTAGATCTTGATTCACCCACTATGTTTCAAGAATTTGCTGCAGATTTCCAACATCTGAAGTATTTGGCAGTTCTGTTTGTCCTGTTTACAATACTATTTTGTACATTTTGACACACAAAGTTCTTTGCAAATCATTTTTGTGCTCATTAGAGTGAGAAATGCTGGTATCACAGAAGGCAACAATCCTAGAATCCTGCAGTGCAGAACGAGGCTATTTGGCCTATCATGTCTGCACTGAACACAGTCCCACTCAGGCCCTATCCCCATAACTCCACATATTCATCCTAGCTAGTTCCCCGACACTAAGGGACAATTGTGCATGGCCAATCCACCTAACCCGCACATCTTTGGACTGTGGGAGGAAACCGGAGAACTCGGAGGAAGCCCACACAGACAGGGGGAGAATGTGCAGACTCCGCATAGATAGTGATCCAAGCCGGGAATCAAACTGGGGTCCCCGGCACTGTGAGGCAGCAGTGCTAACCACTGTGCCACTGTGTCACACTCAAATTATGAGCATCAGGTTCAAGTATTGCCAGTTCTTTTCTTATTCACTCTTAGGATGTGTAAGTGGCTGGCAAGGCCAGTCTTTATTGTCCATCTGTATAACTGTCCTTGGGAATATGGTGATGAGTCTTCTACTTCACCAGTGTTGGTGAGGGCATTCCCACAATGTTAAATTTTGACTCAACACCAATCATTGAACAGCAAAATATTTCCAAGTCTTGATGATGTATCCATATGTTATGAGTGTGCCAAATGCGCCTAAAACATGTGATGCGGCACAGTGCCACAGTGGTTAGCACTGCTGACTCACCGCGCCAGGTACCCGGGTTCAATTCCCGGCCTCGGCTGACTGTGTGGAGTTTGCACATTCTCCCTGTGTCTGCGTGGGCTTCCTCCGGGTGTTCCGGTTTCCTCCCACAGTGCAAAGATGTGCGGGTTAAGTTGATTTGCCATGTTAAATTGCCCTTTGGTGTCGGGGGATTAGCGGGTTAAACACGTGGGGTTATGGGGATAGGGCCTGGGTGGGATTGTTGTCTGTGCAGGCTCGAAGGGTTGACTGGGCCCTTTCTGCACTTAGGGATTCTATGATTCTATGACCTTGGTGTTTGTCTATCGTTACAAGTTGGCCCCAGTACATAACAGAGGGGAACGTGAAGGTGATGGTGTTCTCATGCACCTGTTTCCCTTGTGTTTTGAGATGGTGGAAGCAGCAGGTTTGTGCTTTTGAAAAAGCCTTGGCAGATTGTGACAGTGCATCTTGAATATTGCAGCCATGGTGTCCAGGTTGTGGAGGGAATGTAAGTTTTTAAGTCGTCAATCAAGTGTTCAGATATAAGACTGTTACTTGTAAAGCATCTGCCCCAACAATTATGGATAGGTAAAATTGCTGAGAGGGTTAAATTTGCTGCGTTGGATCACAGTGAATAGCTTTTGTTGAGCAGGTAACACTCCAATTACAAGAGGATTTTGACCACAGGCACTCTGAAATGATGTACATCAGGGTGGGACTTCCTTACTTGCATGAACAGACAAACACATAGGACCATGCAAACTAGGAACCAAATAAGGCCATCGAGCCTTCCCTGCCATTTGATTAGATCTGGTTGATTTAATGTCTGAATTCCACATTCTCATCTACCCCGATAGCTTTTGATTCCCTGGCCGAACAAGGGAATCAACCTTTGCATTATCTACCTCTGCATTAAAAATATTCAGTGACCCCTGCTTCCACCATTGCCTGAGACAGAGAGTTCCAACGTCATACAACCCTCTGAGAGAAAAAATTTCTCACCTCTGTCTTAAAAGTTTGAGTCCCAGTTTCAATACAGTGCCCCCTTAGTTCTGTACAAACCCACAAGAGGAAACATCCTTTCCACATTCAGTTTGCAAGACCGTTCAGGATCTTATATCTTTCAATCAAGCTATCCCTCATTCTTCAAACTTATAGTGAAATCAAGCCCAGTCTGTCCAACCTTTCCTCATAAGACAGCCTGTTCATCCCAGGTATCAATCTATTAAACCGCCTCTAAAATGTCTCCAACACATTTACATTCTTCCTTAAATAAGGAGACCAAAACTGCTCACAGTATTTGGAATGAGATGTCAACAGTCCCCTGTATAAATGAAGCATAGTAAGAAGTCTCACAACACCAGGTTAAAGTCCAACAGGTTTATTTGGTAGCAAAAGCCACTAGCTTTCGGAGCGCTGCCCCTTCATCAGGTGAGTGGGAGTTCTGTTCACAAATAGGGCATATAAAGACACAAACTCAATTTACAAAATAATGATTGGAATGCGAGTCTTTACAGGTAATCAAGTCTTAAAGGTACAGACAATGTGAGTGGAGAGAGCGTTAAGCTCAGGTTAAAGAGATGTGTATTGTCTCCAGACAGGACAGTTAGTGAGATTTTGCAAGTCCAGGCAAGTCGTGGGGGTTACAGATAGTGTGACATGAACCCAAGATCCCGGTTGAGGCTGTCCTCATGTGTGCGGAACCTGGCTATCAGTCTCTGCTCAGCGACTCTGAGCTGTCGTGTGTCGTGAAGGCCGCCTTGGAGAACGCTTACCCGAAGATCAGAGGCCGAATGCCCGTGACCACTGAAGTGTTCCCCAACAGGAAGAGAACACTCTTGCCTGGTGATTGTCGAGCGGTGTTCATTCATCCGTTGTCGTAGCGTCTCCATGGTCTCCCCAATGTACCATGCCTCAGGACATCCTTTCCTGCAGCATATCAGTTAGACAACGTTGGCCGAGTTGCAAGAGTATGTACCGTGTATCTGGTGGATGGTGTTCTCACATGCGATGATGGCATCCATGTCGATGATCCGACACGTCTTGCAGAGGTTGCTGTGGCAGGAGCAATACACAATACACAGTACACAATACAAATTGTGGAGACAATACACATCTCTTTAACCTGTGCTTAACCCTCTCTCCACTCACATTGTCTGTACCTTTAAGACTTGATTACCTATAAAGACTCGCATTCCAATCATTATTTTGTAAATTGAGTTTGTGTCTTTATCTGCCCTGTTTGTGAATAGAACTTCCACTCACCTAACGAAGGAGCAGCGCTCCGAAAGCTAGTGGCTTTTGCTACCAAATAAACCTGTTGGACTTTAACCTGGTGTTGTGAGACTTCTTACTGTGTTTACCCCAGTCCAACGCCGGCATCTCCACATCATAAATGAAGCATAACATCTTTACTTTGATGTAAAATTCCTGTCATAATAAAGGATAGCCTTCCATTAGCCTTCTTGATTGTGCTATACCTGCATATGAATGTTTTTTGACACGGAGTCGACGTCCCTCTGCACTTCAGAATTCTCCTCAATTTGCATTGCTTTTACCCAAAGTAAATGACATTACCCGGTTCAAGAAAGTAAAAACCCGTTATGTTTTCAGCCTCACCTTCTTGCTCTCGGAACAGGTTTCCTGAAAGTCGGTGCATATCATTGTTGCGAGTGGAGGTTGCAGCATGGAAGTTCCTCTGCCAATGTAGTTGCAGCAGAGCTGAATTTTTAGCCTGATAATTGTGAGGAGCCTGACCTCGTTAGAGATTCTCAGATTGTCCAAAGAATGCTCTTGAATGAAGGTCAGGAGGCCATCAGCAAGAGGGTGGACAGGTCAGCAACATCAGCACAGCAATGGAACTAGCACTAAACTTCACTATTTAAAGATGTTAAATGCAACTGAAAGGTTGAGTAGCTTTTTGGAAGATGGTCTGAAATGACTGGAGCTGAAGGAAGAAAAAGGTGAGCTTCTAATTTTTCTGATGACACAAATTCCATGACTGGGACACCACTGTTAGAAAACCAGGGAAGACAACATCATATCCTGAATGAGCCATTTGGAATAAAGTGGATGTTGAGGTCAGTCACACCTCTGTGACGGCAGGGGCCCATTTAGGGTATTGGAAGAGGTCCAATGGCCTCACTAGATCAGCAAAGGTAAGAGTGTTTTCAGCTCAAAGACAGAGCAGATAGCTGAATCATAGAGAAGCACAGGGGTGTCCCCTAGGCATAGTTGTTAAGCATCGCTGTTTAAGTATCACATGCTGTCATGTCCCTTGCCCAGATGCAAAGTTGCTTGGAAGCATCCACATGTTAAATGTTTCATAGCCTGTGCTGCATGCCAGCACACTGAGGTCGCACATCCTTGATCCATATTCCCCGTCATAAATCCTGACTGCTTGTTACTGCAAGATCTTGAGTCTGCAGCAAGCAATTAACACAATGGTTTACTCTTTCAGGGGAAAAGGCAAATAATAATGACAGGGAGCATTGGGTTATTTGAGGAGAATGTTCCACTGTTCAGGATTTGACACCACCTTAAATGGAAGCAAAAACCATAATTAGCTTCCAATCTACCGTGACATTTGGGATATGATAATGAACAGACTGAGCATTTAGTGAGTTTCTTAGAGTAAAAGTTAAAGTTTATTTATTAGTGTCACACGTAGGCTTACATTAACACTGCAATGAAGTTACTGTGTAAATCCCCTAGTCGCCACACTCCAGCACCTGTTTGGGTACACTGAGGGAGAATTTAGCATGGCTGATGCACCTAACCAGCACATCTTTTGGACTGTGGGTGGAAACCGGACTAAATCCATGCAAACACGGGAAGAACGTGTAGAGTCCACACAGACAGTGACCCAAGTCGGGAATCGAACCCAGGCACTGTGAGGCAGCAGTGCTAACCACTGTGCCACCATGCTGCCCTCATAAACTTGCAATAAATGTTTTAATGCATTCTTCAATCTCTTCATGATTTTTATTTGAAGAATTTCACACACTGGCTTATTAAGATAAGCTGTTGTGCAACTACACCAAAGATAACATTATTGTTTTTAACTCAAGAGGTTGCAAGCCAAGACCCAGTGGAGAGGTTTGCTAATGAGTAAAACCTTGCATCCCCCCGACCCCTCCCCCTCCCTCTGTTATACTTCCGAAAGAGTTTTAACAACACCAGGTTAAAGTCCAACAGGTTTATTTGGTAGCAAATACCATTAGCTTCCGAAAGCCAGTTGGTGAAGAATAGAACTGGAGCCAATCTTTGCATATTTTTATAAGCATTTATTTATAAAGTTACACGTTACAAGTAATGGCAATATCGCCATAGTCCCAGATGGCCATTGGCTGCACTGCCTCTGAGGGGAAGAGTAACTGGTGGTGATTTAATCTGAGGATCATCACACCTCAGATGAAGGGTAAGGTTGAGAAGGCGGGGCCTTCATGAATAACCTCGGTCGGTACAGGAATTGAACCCACGCTGTTGGCATCACTCTGCATCATGAACCATCTGTCCAGCCAACTGAGCTAACCGACCTCCCACAATGTGCCTTCTAACCCAACGACCACTATTTCAGTCTCTGTGTATAAGTGAATCTCGAGTTAATGGCTACCATTCAAATGGATATGACTAATGTACAATAATACCCTTGATCTTTAGGAACACTGAACATCACCTATCCATCTACTCCCTATCATGACAGTCTGGAGACACCCAATCCTGGGAAATGAAATTGTAGATGAGAGATTGACACATAGCGCACCATGGAGCACAAGGAAGTTGGGAGGCCAGTGGATGGGGAGGGGAGGGGTTGGAGGGGGAGGGGAGGGGAGTGGTTGGAGGGGGGTTGTAAATCTAACAGTGGAGCATGAAATAGATGAACAGAGACAAAAGACAGGACAACTTTTGGCCCCAGAGCAAATAGAAGATAATCTCAGAGATTCTGGCCTCTTGTTGTCCAATGAACATTGTTAGTTTGCATTCTAAAGTAGTGATTATTCTTTTCGCCATTAAGATTATTCCGCAATAAAAAAATTCTTACTCTGTGGTTTAGTATAGAGTCCAAACTGCAATGGAGCAGATAACACATCTTGATACTCCTTTTGAGTCAGTTCACGAATTTTCAATTATTTTTGTTCTTTCTCTTTCCATTCAACATGGGCATTGACTACTAACTTCTAGAGAGAACAGTAACTTTGTCATTCTGAAATTTTAATTTACATTTAAGAACTGGTACATTTCCTCAATGGTATTCCTCGACAGGTTATAGCTGAGCCATTCTGTTTCAGAGCTTTGCTTTCCTTTGTCTCGTCATTAACTTTGAGCACTGCTGTTATCTGCTTTGTCGCCTCTTGCTCGGGTTTTGCTTGCATGTTTAATTCAGGCAGTTTTAATTCATCTCCAGTTGTCATTACTTATTATTTCCAAGCTAATGCTCCAACATCCTTTCAACATCAGCTGGCTGAGTTTCCAATTCTTTGGACACATCTTTAATTAAAACAATAATTTCCACAGTAGGATTACAGAAAGTCATGGAGTTTTGTACTTTACTCAATTTGTCTTGAACATTTTCAATTTTAACAGCTTTGCAGGGCTTTTCTGATACCACTGGAGAGGGAAACCCATATCCTCAGCCATGTGATTCCCTGACATACCTTTAATAGATAAATCAGCCACAAGCCTTCACCATAGGACAACTGATTTAGAAATCCCATTTTAAGTTAGCTTTACATAATGAAATGGATAAACAATTTCCCTCAATACTACATATCAATAAGCTTTTATTTAGCAAACTTGCTGGAGAAAAATTCACATCACTTGCTAACATCAATGACGAACATCGTCCCCTATATCTAAGAATAACAACTGCTTTATTGGACAAAGATGGGATCACTTCACCCTTAAATATAAGTTTTCTGTGGTCTGATCTACTGCAGCAGTAAATACATTCGAAGCGATTGGTTTGTCATTCGCTTCACCCACTGGTGCAGCATTTTCTGAAGAAATGCAATGCAATGCTACAAATGCAACAGGTTTACCATTTAATTTCCAACAATGTACTTTTACTTGCCCTCAGTTATGAAGTTGGTCCGCTTTAATCATACTTATCATCCATTATGTCTCTTTTTAAAAAGACACTGAGGACAGCTTGTCTTTTCATTTTTGCTGTCTTCCTCATTGTAGCCAGAGTTCTGTTGACTATCAAAACTTTTATCTCTCTATTCTCTTTGTGGATTGGCAAATAATGGCTTGCTGCTGCTCACATGTCTGTAAGAAGATTCATAATCATCAGCCATTATTGCCGCTGCTCTTATCTTTGGAACATTATCAGTGTTGTGATAGAATCATAGAATTCTACGATCCCCTAGGTGAGCCTTTATTCCCAAAAGGGACACTATTTAAAATTCTTCGATTAGCAGCAAAGTTTACACAACCTTGTTTAACCTTCATCGACCAACACCACACATCAAATATCATCTCGTTTTATCTAGAAAATTCCACGAATCTCTATCTTTTGCTTAAATTACTAAGTTTATGCCTGTAAGTCTCCAGGACTAACTTGAAAACATCAAGAAGAACAATTTTCTCTGTACCGTAATCATCAGACTGTATGTCTGAAGAATATCATGGAATCATTACATTGCAGAAGGAGGCCATTCAGCCCATCAAGTCTGCACAGAACGCCGACAGAGCATCATACCCAGGCCCATCCCTATCCTATTAATCTTACGCATTTTGGAGCACTAAGGGGCAATTTAGCATAGCCAATCCACCTAATCTGCACATCATGAGGATACTTCTAATGCCAGCCCCACGAACTCCTTCTGCAATAAAATCATTCAACTTTCTTTCGGCCATTGCAGTTTCATAGCAATTTTCTTAAATGACACAAAACAAATTTCAGACTCTTCCTCACTGAATTCATGCAATCAGTGAATATTCTTTGCAAATCAAAACCAGGAATTAAATCTGGATAAAAGCAAATTAAATCTGAGTCATTGTCAAGTATTCCTGGCAGCCCCATTCAGGTAAGCTAAGCTTTCCTTTGTGGAGATCAAATTTATTTTTCTCTCTGGACTTCAAACATTTTCCTTGCTAATTCTTCTTTTCCTCTTTTTGTTTGAAACTCAAGATTTTTCTGCTATTTTATTCATTGGATTCTGAGTTCAATTTTTTTCATGACTACTTCCGATTCAAAATTTATCATTTCTCTCTGCCTTGAATTCAAGTTATTTAATTTGTAATTGAATTCTAGCTAAATCAACTTGAGTGCAATTGGAACCACCCTTTCCTCCTCAAGGTTCAAGCGTTGAGCCAATACTTTAATGATCTCTGCTTTTTAATCACCTACTTTTGATTTGATTTGGTTTGATTTATTATTGTCACATGTATTAGCAGACAGTGAAAAGTATTGTTTCTTGCGCGCTATACAGACAAAACATACCATTCATAGAGAAGGAAACGAGAGAGTGCAGAATGTAGTGTTACAGTCACAGCCAGGGTGTAGAGAAAGATCAACTTAATGCAAGGTAAGTCCATTCAAAAGTCTGACAGCAGCAGGGAAGAAGCTGTTCTGGAGTCAGTTGGTACGTGACCTCAGACTTTTGTATCTTCTTCCCGATGGAAAAAGGTGGAAGAGAGAATGTCCGGGGTGCGTGGAGTCCGTAATTATGCCAGCTGCTTTACCGAGGCAGCGGGAAGTATAGACAGAGTAAATGGACGGGAGGCTGGTTTGCGTGATGGATTGGGCTACCTTCACGACCTTTTGTAGTTTCTTGCGGTCTTGGACAGAGCAGGAGCCATACCAAGCTGTGATACAACCAGAAAGAGTGTTTTCTATGGTGCATCTGTGAAAGTTGGTGAGAGTCATAGCTGACATGCCAAATTTCCTTAATATTCTGAGAAAGTAGAGGCGTTGGTGAGCTTTCTTAACTATAGTGTCGGCATGGGGGGACCAGGACAGGTTGTTGGTGATCTGGACACCTAAAAACTTGAAGTTCTTGACCCTTTCTACTCCATCCCTGTTGATGTAGACAGGGGCATGTTCTCTTCTATGCTTCCTGAAGTCGATGACAATCTCCTTCATTTTGTTGACATTGAGGGAGAGATTATTGTCACCCCACCAATTCACCAGATTCTCTATCTCATTCCTGTACTCTGCGTTGTCATTGTTTGAGATCCGACCCACTACAGTGGTCTCGTCAGCAAATTTGAAAATCGAGTGGGAGGGGAATTTGGCCACACAGTCATAGGTGTATAAGGAGTTTAATAGGGGGCTGAGAACACAGCCTTGTGGGGCACCGGTGTTGAGGATGATTGTGGAGGAGGTGTTGTTGCCTACCCTGGCTGATTGTGGTCTGTGGGTTAAGAAGTTCAGGATCCAGTCGCAGAGGGAGGAGCTGAGGCCCAGGCCACGGAGTTTGGAGATGAGTTTTCTGGGAATAATGGTGTTGAAGGCTGAGCTGTAGTCAATAAATAGGAGTCTGACACAGTCTGACACTTTCAACCCACTCCCAAATTCTCTGTTGCAGCCTTCAAATTAATCTCTGTTAATTGTTGCAAGACATTTATAAGACATCTCTCTCCAGAAACACTTGAATGTAAACATTGAATGTAAACATTGAATGTAACTATGTTAACTTTTCACCAACAGTAACCGTGAAATCTTGTTCAATTAAACCCTGGCAAATCCCAGTGTACCCGTTTTACTGCCTCTGGATTCTTATTCAACAACAGCTAATTTGTTATGATCTCCATAGAGATCGATAACTTTTAAAAAGTAATATGAATTTCCCAATGACTAACAAAGAATCATATTACAATATTTCATGGTTTTAAACGTTCATGTAACAAACAAATGAAACATTATGTAGTTGGCAATGAATACAATAAATGACAGAAAAGATATTCTCTATTAACATCATAATACAATAAAAAAACAACCACACTAGGTTTGTGTACTGCACCACACTCAGTAGAAATGTAGCGGAGAATTTTACTGTCCCACCTGTTGTGGGAATCGGAGCGGGCGAGGGGCAGACCATGGAAAGGTCCGTTGACCTCGGATAGGATTTTCCGGTTTTAAGGTGAGCGAGGCCAGAAAATTCTGCCCGTAGTCTTGTTTAAAGTCCCCAAGATCCTCCCAGTTTTCAGAGGATTTTGTCTCCCTCTGTCACCAGGGTGAATTCGTTAGTGCCCTTTTAAACAAAATCCCCTTCACTTAACACTCTGAGCAAAATGAATTGACTGCCAGTAGCAACACACTCAATAGCGGTTATTTGGTCTTTAATTCGGCATAAGCCTTTTTGCTTTGAAAGGGGAATCCATTCGCACCAACACTCTACTTGGTGGTTAACCTGATAACAGTCGTTTTACTCTCAGCTTCACATAGCAGAACCTGTTTTGGGTCTTCTTCCCCAAATCTCTCTGGCTGACTGACATCAGAGAGTATAGTTTTGAGTTGGTATGCAACAAGAACAGCTGCATCCTCCTTTGTATCTAGATGTTAAAACTTGCAGCTTACTTTCAATAAGTTTTGACTTGGGCACTGTCTCCATGGCAACCAGATCACATGGGCTTGTGTCTGGGAAGACTTCTCAGAAGGTCACATTCCCCCTCTCCAAATGACTCTTTTACCTTGAAATTAAGATGACAGTTTAAAACATAACTGTTTGATAAAATTCAGTAGTCATAAAAGAAATGGTGATAGAACCAAGTTGTGTTTTGTAAAGGCTATACTTATCAATGGAATACTTGATGTAAGGATTGCTTTGCATTTCTTTCTTTTGTGGCATGTAGCCATTGCCATTGTATCTGTTTCCTCTACTTCATTGAACCAAATCTCACAGTATTAACAGTGTCATCATCAGACTCTTTGGGCTTTTCTGGGACATTCACCATCAGGCCTTTCCCATTTGCAAAATTGTGAATCACACCATGTGCCAAAACAATTCTCTATACTGTATTTCTACATAGTTCAAGACACTCACAGGCATTGAACCTTCCTTTGAACTTTCCACTCTCTTCATGTATGCAGCATTGTCACATTCTATGCAGCATGAGTGGTCCTATAAAAATACATCATGACCCTCAGGACTAACAGGTAAGCCTTGTCACCTAGCAGCCACCCTGGCCCTAGCTTCTAGTTGAAGTAGAAATGAGACACTGCACTGATGAAGCATCATGGAGGCTTCTAGTTTTGTGAATGTACTTCCAAAAATCTCTGCCTGCCATTGCAATTGATGTGTGTATTTTCAGAATGGAAGCCTTTGTGGTAATCATTAATTTTCAAACAATATGAAGGATGGGAGTAAACTATCTTCAAAAGCCATCTATTTTTGAACAAGAAGTAAGAAGCTCCATTCTGCTTGATTGAAAAAACTCCTCTGCATCCATGGATAACAGCTAGGGTAGATGGTTTTATATTGCTGTCACGCACAGCATTGTACAATCATCTGCTGTTGTGCACTGACATGTATTTGGGCTTGATGAATTAGTCAAAGCGGTGACAGAATCCAACATAAAGACTTACGTTTTGTTCAATATCTTTTAATCACGTTGGAAGGGAAATATAGAACTGCTTTTCTGATCTACTGGGGCAGGGTGGCAAAGTGGTTAGCACTGCTGCCTCACAGCGCCAGGGACCCAGGCTCGATTCCAGCCTTGGGTCACTGTCTGTGTGGAGTTTGCAATGATCTCCCCATGTCTGCGTGGGTTTTCTCCGGGTGTTCTGATTTCCTCCCACACTCCATTGATTGGCCATGATAAATTGCCCTTTAGTATCAGGGGGCCTAGGAGGGTAAATATGCAGGTTTATAGGGATAGGACCTGGATGGGATTATTGTTGGTGCAGGCTCCATGGGCCAAATGGCCTCCTTCTGCACTGTAGATTCTATGATTTGGAGTTTTTGTGTTTTTTTATGGATGTGGGGAGGCGTTATCATAGGAGATACAAATGGCCCCGGTGTTTGCCAGACTCTTGTCCCACAACAACTTTTTTTGGACATTAATAGGTGATTTTCTTTTGGACATTAATAGGTAATCCAAGGCATCTTGTGGAGTTTTCCTCCACAAGACCAGGGAAAGAGAGATTGATTAGGAATTATGCAATCCACTGTATTATAGGGATTCCAAAGGTATAGAAACAGGCCATCTAATTTCAGAGCTGATGCAGTATTTGTATTCTGTGTTTGTTTGTACAGGATGATGTATTAAAACTTTTCTTGGTTTGTTACCTAACCAATAATATTTAACCTTGGTATACATAGCAAAGCATCTGTTCAACTCCCACAGGTTTATTAACCTTTCCCCGGCCTGGATCACAGTCCTTTCACCACTGGTTGTATAATACCTTTGTAATAATTTCTACCTCACTCACCACTTATTTCAAGACCCTCTTGGCTTGAAGCCTCTCATGGCTTTTGGTTATAGTAAAGGCTATTATGTCCTGGAGGACTGCTTTCCCACTTTTCCATTATATATTGGGGAATGTATTTAGGGAAGGCGATAGCCTAGTGGTATTATCACTAGACTATTAATCTAGAAACTCAGCGAATGTTCTGGGGACCAGGATTCAAATCCCACCATGGCAGACGGTAGAATTTGAATTCAATCAAAAATATCTGGAATTAAGAATCTACTGATGACCATGAAACCATTGTTGATTGTCGGAAAAACCCATCTGGTTCACTAATGCCCTTTAGGGAAGGAAATCTGCTGTCCTTACCCAGTCTGGCCTATATGTGAATCCAGAGCCACAGCAATGTGGTTGACTCTCAACTGCCCTCGGCCAACTACAGATGGGCAATAAATGCTGGCCAGCCAGTGATGCCCATGGCCCACGAATTAATTTAGAAAAAAGTTGTCAGGGTTCACAGTCTTTGAAGGAAACCTGGGAAGCTGTGAATGGGGGCTATGAATTTGAGGTCATCAATGGAGAGAGGAGTTGAGGGATGGAGAGGTATGTATTCAGATGAAACTGGTGGGTCAGTTCTGGATCAGTGCCAAGTGGGATTGTGGCACAAAAAAGTAATTATTTAATTAAATTTGCTCTCAGGATTTGGGCAATGCTGCCAAGGCTGCATTTAATGACCATCTCTATATGGTCCTGATAAATCAATGCTTGCTTCATGGAATCATAGTCTGTAGTACTTGAAAGAGAAAGTGCTTTCAATTGAAACAGTAGGACTCCCCCATATAGCCATGTAAGCCATTGTTTTTTTAAGTCAGAGGCCTCTGGGTTCAAGTCCCACTGCAGAGACTGTGTAGTGCAATACTGAGGGAATGCTGCATTGTCAGAGGTGCTATCTTTATCATGATGATTTAAACCAAGATCCTGTCTGTTCTGTCTGATGGATGTAAGAAGATCCATGACACTATTTTGAAGAAGAGCAGGGGAGGTCTCCCCAGTATTATGGACAATATTTATCACTCAGCCAACATCACTAAAACAGATAGGGGCGGATTTTCCCATTCCGCTCACCACCGGAATTGTAGCGGGTGAGGAGCGGACCATGGAAATGTCCATATGACCTCGGGCGGCATTTTCTGGTTTCGGGACAAGCGCAGCCAGAAAGTCCTGCCTATAATCTAATTATCATCTTATTGCTGATTGTGGGAGCTTACTGTGTGTAAATTAGTCATTGTGTTCTCTACAATATTGATTACTCTTCTTAAGTACTTCCTTGTCTGGGACATTGTCAAAGGCACTCTATATTTGGAAGCCTCTCACCCTTTCTTTCACTGTTCCTTTCTGCCTTTTTTTCCTTCCTCTCTTCCCTTTGCACCTTTCCCTTTTCTTTCCTTCAATTCTTTTCAGTCCAGGTTGGGGCAATAGGCCCACTCACTGAAGAATATTAGTCGAGAATATGAATTGCGTGCATTGGAGCAAAAGATAAACTCTTTCCCTGTTTATGAAGTGTGCACTATGCATCTATAATGTACAGGTCATGTACGAGTATGGTTACCTGTTCTGATGTCTTGGTTCACTTTAAAGTTTATCAGTGTAGGTGAGTAGGATGCAGCTCAGGTGGCCTCCCATTATTATAATGGCTTATGAGAATTGAAATGTTTATTGTTAGGAAATAAATACAATTTTTGGTCATTTTTAATTTGTATTTGTGTGTTTTAGGAATAGACTATGGCTTTAAATTTATGCTTAACTTATATTCTCACAGTTGTATATTAAGAACTTGGATTTTAGTTTCACTTCAAATAAGTTGCCTGTAAGTCTATTGGTTTGTTTAGATGCCTACATTTGCAATAAGGGTTTATGTCAGTAAAGCAAACACAGGGTATTAAAAAACTCAGGTGTTGCTTAGCAACGAGGGGCCCCACAGAAACAGCAAAAATAGTTTCAGTTCAATTGGAAGCAGCATTCATTCCACAGAAACTGCCAGAACAGGTCGGGTAATGCACAGGGACAGTAGCAAGTCCCAAGCTAAAGAACAGAAAGTTGATTAAACCAGGGAGAGAGACGGAAGCATGTTTCAAGGTGAGCTTCTCGTCAAATGAACAAAGAACAGGAATTTAGGGAAAAAATTGCTCTGTTCAGTGAAGTTAAGATTGAGGAGCAGAGAGAAAGACTCCAAAGTGACAAAGCTGCAGAAAGCTGACAGAAGGTGAAGTGGGCTTGCGAAAAGCCAGAGATCCAAGGTGACTCGAAGGTTGGTGACACCTTAGTGCTGCCTGTGAAGCAGTGGTGGTCTTTTGATGTGGCTGGGTATCCAGGAGATTGTGTGGAAGGCGAAACTTGAATTCCCCTGAATCTAGGGGTGAGAGACATCGGAAATAGAAGTGGATCCTTGGTGGAGATGTCCAAGAAAAAGCATCAGTTGGGAGAAGACTCCAGGGCAGGTTCCTCGAGGGCAGAGATTGGAAAATAGAATTCCAGTGAGACAAGTTGGCTCACAGTATGACAAGCATCTGGGGGAGTTGATAAGACATCTGTAGAACTTGTTTGGGTGGTATCTGTCTCTTGCTTTCAGTGTTGTCTGCCTGACCTCAGTTTGCATTTACAGGTTTACAGGGACGGTGTACTTACTATGAACATAAGATTGTTTTTGAAACATGTGTTATCCTTAAAACTCTATATGTATTTGTAAAGGTGTAGTTGGGGTGAAGGAGTAGTGTATTGTAATTAATCTGTTCTTGTTTAATAAACATTTTATTATTTTGTTAAAAGTCCATCAGCAGCCTCTGTAGTCATCCTCCACATATCTAATTTCGGATCTGTCAAACTGCATTCCACTCTGGAATGTGACTTGTCCAGGAGTAACATCAGCTGGGATTGTAACAATATTAGGAATACTATTGAGTAAATTTGGAGCAGTCTAAGGGGGTACATAGGAAGGGTGAGGGGGGTTGTTGGAATTCTTGGCCATGATCGCACCACAGAGCAGCAGCAAAGAACGTTGGTATTTAGTAACTTGACTGTTGCCATAGAGCACAAAATCCTGTGCTGTGGCACTTCTCCAGATGATGACCCTTGATAAAAATGGATGCATCTGATGTGTTACTGATCTAACTGTGGATTGACCATATCCATGCTTCAAGATGGCACCGGAGCATGGCGACTCTTGGCGAACTGTGTATGATATGATTTGTAATGGACAGCACGCAAAACAATACTTTTCACTGTATCTCAGTACATGTGACAATAATAAAACAAATCAAATCTCTGTCCAGATCTTCTTTGCAATGACACATTCCAGAAGGAGGTGGGTAATGGTCTCTTCCATCTTATTTCACCGGAGTTTGACACTTATCAATTTGCAAAGCAAACCAATATTTGCCAAAGAAATTCAAACAGTTCATAGATGTTAGTTTTTTTTCACATAAACATTCCTATTGGGCTCTACAAAATAGAGTTTTGTGCAGGATGGCATGGTGGCACAATGTTTAGCACTGCTGCCACATAGCGCCAGAGACCTGGGTTCGATTCCGGCCTTGGGTCACTGTCTGTGTGGAGTTTGTACATCCTCCCCGTGTCTGTGTGGGTTTCCTCCGGGTGCTCCGGTTTCCTCCCACAGTCCGACAAATATGCTAGTTAGGTTCTCCCTCAGTGTACCCGAACAGGTGCTGGAGTGTGGCGACTAAGGGATTTTCACAGTAACTTCATTGCAGTTTGAATGCAAGCCTGTTTGTGACACTAATAAACTTTAAACTTTAGTATATACTTATGAACGTAGTGGTCATTCAAGTTACCATCGTTGTTAAAAAATATCAGTGTGGTGTTGACTTCGGTGGGACCAAAATTCTGCCCTTAATTTCTCAGTGTGGGATCACATAAGCGTACAGACAGCTACACTTTTAAAGTTTATTTACTTATTAGTGTCACAAGTAGGCTTACATTAACACTGCAATGAAGTTATTGTGAAAATCCCCTCGTTGCCACACTCCGACGCCTGCTCGGGTACACTGAGGGAGAATTTAGCATGACCAATGCACCTAACCAGCACATCTTTTGGACTGTGGGAGGAAACCGGAGCAGCCGGAGGAAAGCCACACAGACATGGGAAGAACATGCAGACTCCACACAGGTAGTGACCCAAGTCGGGAATCGAGCCTGGGTCCTTGGCGCTGTGAGGCAGCCGTGCTAACCCACTGTGCCACCGTGTAAGTCTTTATTTCAGAACATACATTCTTCCTGTCTCAGTCTCTTGTCACCAAGAATGCAAATACACAATGTGATGAGACAGGGTTTCAAATATTAAGAAGAAGCTTATTCGCCATGTTCCAAGTCAGTAACTAGAAAATATTAACACTGAAAATTGCAGAGCTGTTTGTTTCATGGAGCATAACAGGTTTTAAAAAAAGGACGTTAAATTCAATTGAAAGAAGGAATTGGTTATTGCATGGTGGCTGGAGCAGCAGGAAATAAATACATTTTGAATTTTTGCAAAATCAGTAGATTTGGAGACAATTGAAATTTAAAAAAACATAAAAGGATAAAGGTAAAGACAGAGATCTTCAGTCAAACGACAGCGAAAAGACTAACAAGAAATAACATGATATGGGGAAATTACAATAAGTGAGTGGTCATAAGACTCTGTAAAAAAGACAAAGTCAATTGTTACAAAACGGAAATGGAATTTAACGCAGACAAGTGTGAGATATTGCACTTTGGAAGGACAAACCAAAGAAGAACTTACAGGGTAAATGGTAGGACTCTGAAGAGTGCAGTTGAACAGAGGGATCTGGGAATTCCCTAAAAGTGACATCACAGGTGGATAGGGTCGTAAAGAGTGCCTTTGGTACATTGGCCTTTATAAATCGGAGTATCGAGTATAAAAGTTGGACTGTTATGGTAAGGTTATATAACGCATTGGTGAGGCCGAATTTGGAGTATTGTGTACAGTTTTCGTCACCTAGTTACAGGAAGGATGTAAATAAGATTGAAAGAGTGCAGAGAAGGTTCACAAGGATGTTGCCGGGACTTGAGAAGCTGAGTTACAGAGAGAGATTGAATAGGTTGGGACTTTATTCCCTGGAGCATAGAAGATTGAGGAGAGATTTGATAGAGGTGTATAAGATTTTGATGGGTATAGATAGAGTGAATGCAAGCAGGCTTTTTCCGCTGAGGCTAGGGGAGAAAAAAAACCAGAGGGCATGGGTTAAGGGTGAAAGGAGAA
Source organism: Mustelus asterias (assembly GCF_964213995.1). Lineage (NCBI taxonomy): Eukaryota > Metazoa > Chordata > Chondrichthyes > Carcharhiniformes > Triakidae > Mustelus > Mustelus asterias. The sequence goes on along the minus strand of NC_135810.1, from coordinate 14,725,636 downwards.
AAGTTTAAAGGGAATATTAGGGGGGCTTCTTCACGCAGAGAGTGGTGGGAGTGTGGAATGAGCTGCTGGATAAAGTGGTAAATGCGGGGTCACTTTTAACATTTAAGAAAAATTTGGACGGGTTCATGGCTGAGAGGGATGTGGAGGGATATGGTCCAAGTGCAGGTCAGTGGGACTAGGCAAAAAATGGTTCGGCACAGACAAGAAGGGCCAAAAGGCCTGTTTCTGAGCTGTAATTTTCTATGGTTCTATGGTTAACCAGAAAATGCTGAAAAATCTCAGCAGGTTCAACAGCATCTGTAGAGACAGAATAGAGCCAATGTTTCGAGTCTGGACGATTTTCTGTCAGAGCTCTGAGGTCAGTGACAGTCCTGGAAACAGTGGCTTGATGTTCAGTGGTGGGGGTCATGGTCCAGGGGGAGGTAGGATGTAACATCCGAGAGTTGGCGCTCAGGCTCTGCCAGGTAGATGTCAGTACGCCAGGCAACAACAGCACCACCCTTGTCAGCGGGCTTGATGACAAAGTCAGGACTGGATCCCAGGGTACGACGTGCAGCAAGTTCGGGAAGAGTCAGGTTAGAGTGGGTGAGAAGAGCAGAGAAATTGAGATGGCTGATGCCACGCCCACAGTCCTCAATGAAAAAATCAAGAACAAAAAAAAAAGCTTCCTCCCTGCTGCCTTCAGACCTTTGAATGGACCTATCATATGTTAAGTTGATCTTTCTCTGCCCACTAGCTACGACTGTAACATTACATTCTGCATCCTCTCCTTTCCTTCTCCCCTACGTACTCTGTGCTTTGTCTGTATAGTGCACAAGAAACAATACTTTCCACTGTATCCCAATACATGGGGTGGCAAAGTGTCACAGTGGTTAGTACTGCTGTCTCACTGCGCCAGTGACCCGGGTTTAATTCCCAGCTTGGGTCACTGTCTGTGTGGAGTCTGCACGTTCTCCCTGTGTTTGTCTGGATTTCCTCTGGGTGATCTGGTTTCCTCCCACAGTCCAAAGATGTGTGGTTGAGTGGCCATGCTAAATTGCCCCTCAGTATCAGGGGGATTAGCAGGGTAAATGTGTGGGTTTACGGGGATAGGGCTTGAGTGGGATTGTTGTCAGTACAGGCTCAATGGGCCAAATGGCCTCTTTCTGCACTGCAGGGATTCTATGTGACAATAATAAATCAAATCAAATCATTGGCTGCTGGACAGCAGGTTGGTTTAAAGGGCTTAGTGCAGTGGTTCCCAAAGGGTGCGGCGTGCCACACTGGTGCAGCGAGAGAGGATGGCAAGTGTGTCAGGAAGATTCAAGGACAATCAAAGAAACATTTAAACATGGTTTAAACAAGCATCGTTTTATACTTTCTGGATGTCCCATGATCATATTATAAAGTAGTTGTGTTCTATGTTATGAATCAAGCACTGCTAGGAGTTGTTTTGTTTTTGAATGTATTTCTTATCAATAAAAAATTTGGTGTGGCGCGAGCAAATTTTTATTCCGAAAGTGCAGCCCAGCGAAAAAAGTTTGGGAACCACTGACTCAGTGAAACTCAGTAAGAGTTTTAACAACACCAGGTTAAAGTCCAAATGGGTTTATTTGGTAGCAAATGCCATTAGCTTTCGGAGTGCTGCTCCTTCGTCAGATGGAGTGGATATCTGCTCCCAAACAAGGCCTGATGTGGAGATGCCGACGTTGGACTGGGGTGAACACAGTAAGAAGTCTCACAACACCAGGTTAAAGTCCAACAGGTTTATTTGGTAGCAAATACCATAAGCTTTCGGAGCGCAGCTCCTTCGTCAGATTGAGTGGAGTGCACAGAGAACATACAGAGACACAAAATAAATTTACAGAATATTGATTAGAATGCGAATCTTTACAGCTAATCGAGTCTTAAAAACTGACAGTGAAACTGACAGTGAAAAGTGAAACTGACAGGACAGGCAGAAGTGATCAAAGCCAATTGTTACATACCCATTATTTGATCCTGATGGATGCAAACAAAAGTTTATTTAAAAAAAGAGTCACATTGCACATTACCTTGATGCCTGAAATCCCAAGAGGTTTTGGGATAAGAAATGATGAGTACGGAATGTTGACTGATCAGTGTGGATTGTGAACTGAAGCCTTGCTTCCCCTACACTGAGCGGGGCAGTCAGTGTCATTGCGAAGGCAGTCGGCGCAGCCAGCGGGGCTGGGAGGACCGCGGAGGTCCTCCGAAGCTGACCGGCCGATCCCGGCGTGCAGCGCGCCCTCCCATCCCCTCCCCCCGCCCCCCCCGTGTCAGAACGGCGGATTCAAGATGGCAGCGTCGTCGGCTTGGAGTCGGAGGAGCGGCCGAGAGCGCGGAGAGACGGGCAGCTGAGCGCCGTGACCCCCCTTTCACAGACACACACCGACAGCCGCCCCCATCCCGTTAACTCCCCCCTCTGCAGCGGGCGGGCGCTTCTCCCCGGGATTGCGAAGGGATGTGGAGATCCGGAGCGGCCATTTGAGAATCTAGAAGGGGAGAGAAGCCTCACCGGGCTTGAGGGGAGGGAGGAGGCCTTCCCTCTTAATCGGTGGTCGCCCGCCTCTGTTTACTGGGGGACCCCCGGTGGGGGGGGGGAGGAGGAGGGGGGGAGAGAGGGTTTGAGAAGCCGCTCAGCCCCTCTTCCCCCCTCCTTTCCCCCTTCAGCCCGGAGGATGATGTGTTCGGCTCCATCTCCTCACACTCCCGCCGCCGCCGCAGCCGCCGCCTCCTTCTCCTGCACCTCACACACGGAGTCCGGTTACCCGCCCGCCGCCGCCTCTTCCTCCTCCCTCTACACCGACTCGTTGCTCTTCCCGGCTCCCGATCCCCGGATTGCTGCTGCTGGAGGAGGAGGAGGGATGGAGACTGCCGCCGGCCGGGTCCAGCACCAGCTGCTGTCAGGGAAACTGCTCGGGAACAAGTACCAGCGGCTCTTCGCAGCCGCCCTGGACACCCAACACAGCAGGTAAAAAAAACCCCACTCAGCATCGGATACAAATGGTACGATGCGAGAAACACATGCACAACAACCGTTTGCAGAAATTGCTACCTCACCAATACTATTTTGCAAAAAAGCATTGTTTCTCGGTGCACAATAGAAAACATTTGCACGTTTGTCAGCGTAACCTGCTCTGTCCTGTTCAGGTCAGATTTGGGTGAGATATTGTACTGGTGAATCCAGGGGATTTTCACAGTAACTTCATTGCAGTGTTAATGTAAACCTACTTGTGACACTAATACTTTAACTTAATCGGCATTAGAACTCTTGAGCTTGTCAAGGTTTACAATCACTGGGATGCATTTGCACCGTGAACACTGGGCCTTGATATTTTTTATTCTGTTTTAAAATGACACGCTGCTGGTTAGCTCGTCGACGGGGCCCAGCACAACGTGTTGGCTTGGCTGTCAAAGTGCATGCAGTCTTAGTCGGTTTTTGTTTCACCAGACGGGGAGCTGGTGATACTTCACCTCGGGGGTGTGTGGGGGCCGGACTGGGTCACCCTTTCTTCAGTCTGGGTGCCCAAACCCAGGGGTGACTGACAGCCTTTTTGTAGCCTCTTGTGCACGACGTGTTCTTGCAGAGAAATGTGAGGCGTTGCCTTGAGGGTTCAGCCAGTGATGCCAAGTTCCTTTCTTAGTATTGCGGGTTGGGAGGTGGAGGTTATGTAAATTGTCTGTGGCAAGAATATTGTGCTTTTGTTTATTTAACTTTGCATTTGTAGTTTCGGTTAGTTATTGTTTTGTGTACCCTGAGTGATTTCGCAGGAAGGACAGTAAATCTTTAGGTGACAGCAACACTCGAGAGACGCGTGGAAACGTATTAAAATTTGAGTCCAGGCCCGTGCTGTCAGTGTGTCTCGGTAAAAGTAGGATCATGACCACCTCTTAAACAACAGTGTATGTTAGTGACCGGACGCAATGGTAGAAATACATTTTTAAAAACATCAAATCCTGATCTGCTTTGGATGCAGTCGAGGCCATTTACAGTTGACGTTTGGCGATGGATTTCTCTTTCACTGATCCTAAGGCTTCACTCTTAACACACAATGGGTTGGATAAAGCTTTCCTAATGTTGTGAAATGGTGTTCGGTTAATCACGTGCGTCGTCGAAAACGAAACCTATGGTGCAGGACAATGAAATGATGGAACTGGCTTTCATGTAATATGATCGAATTAACAGCACGTCGTTTTTTCTTGAACAATGTCATTAATACTGGGCAATTTAAATTCATACACTGCATTTGCTCTTGCAATGACGGACCTTTTTATTATTTGCAATATGATGTGGTAACGCCACTGTACGTGAATTACCTAATCCATTTGGACGTTGTGGGGTGGAGCTTTGTTTTTCTCCTATGATTCGACTGCAAATCAGCAGTAAACGCAACAGACAAGGAATGCCCAGAGCTCTCTGCACTGAGATAGCATTGTTTTACTGAACAGTAATGAGTGGAAACACATTGGTACCAACACGTTCTTGTTCAGTAATGTGTTTATTTTTTGGGGGGAGGGGGGTGGCTAAGAATGAGTGCAGACAGTGGATTTGTGGGGTTTCAGCATTTTGTGGAGATATGCAGCTGATTCACACATGCAAGAACCTTCTTGCAAGGCGTTAATATTCGTTGTGATATTCAACAGTATTAACACCTTGTGTGTTGGAATTTTTTTGTTAATGTTGTGTGATTGGTGCAAATGACAAAACGCAGCAGTGCAGAGGAAGATGGTGTTAAGTTGTTAGAATGTGCAAAATAATGATTGGGCATTGTTTGAAAATACTTTTGTTCTACATATTTGAGCTGCCAAGTGTAGAAACTCTGTGGTGTCATGGTTGTATTGGTGACGTCATGTACCAGTTCATGTCTTTCTGAATATTCTAGTTTAAGAATAAACAAATTTTGAACATTGAATACTGTGGTGCATTTGATAAGCCAAATCCCCTTTATAAAATGTAATTTATTTCCACAATGAAGCCAGCTTAAATAGAAAATTTAACTTTTCACTTAAATTGTGAATACAATTGAGATTTGGTGAAAATATTCCAGTCAGTATCACAATGACTGGCTACGTTGTGTGTGTGTTCTACAAAAGATTTGCGATTTCTCATCATTAATGTTGGAACAATGATGCTTTCTTATGGATTACAGTTGTTAGCATGTCATAGGAGAATGACATCTACTGCACAGTTGCTGAATGGCTATTGTCAACATGTGAACCATTGTGTTCCTGTTTACTGCCATGCTGTTTATGTAGCATCTCTGCCTAAGCTATCGAAGTAAGTTTCACAACACCAGGTTAAAGTCCAACAGGTTTATTATTTTGGCTACCAAATAAACCTGTTGGACTTTAACCTGGTGTTGTGAGACTTCTTACTGTGTTTACCCCAGTCCAACGCCGGCATCTCCACATCATAAGCTATCGAAGTAAGTCTTGTATGTAGTAAATACCTCCATGTCATGCAAGTATTTGCAATGCACTGAGTTGTTGAGTTAACACCATCTGTTTTGTCATCTAACATTGTGTACCAACTAGAGAGGGTGCAATATTAGATCTCCTATTAGGAAACGAGTTAGGACAGTGACGGAAGTGTGTGTAAGGGAACACTTTGGTTCCAGTGATCATAACGCCATTAGTTTCAACTTGATCATGGATAAAGATAGCTCTGGTCCTCGGGTTGAGGTTCTAAACTGGAAAAAGGCCAAATTTGAAGAAATGAGAAAGGATCTAAAAAGCGAGGATTGGGACAGGCTGTTCTCTGGCAAGGATGTGATTGGTAAGTGGGAGGCCTTCAAAGGAGAAAGTTTGAGAGTGCAGAGCTTGTATGTTCCTGTCAGGATTAAAGGCAAAGTGAATAAGAATAAGGAACCTTGGTTCTTGAGGGATATTGGAACTCTGATAAGAAGAGAGAGATGTATGACATGTATAGGCAACAGGGAGCAAATAAGATGCCTGAGGAGTATAAAAAGTGCAAGAAACTACTTAAGAAAGAAATCAGGAGGGCTAAAAGAAGACATGGGGTTGCTTTGGCAGACAAGGTGAAGGATAATCCTAAGAGCTTCTACAGGTATATTAAGAGCAAAAGGATAGTAAGGGATAAAATTGGTCCTCGTGAAGATCAGAGTGGCCGGCTATGTATGGAACCAAAAGAAATGGGGGAGATATTAAATGGGTTTTTTGCATCCGTATTTACTAAGGAAACTGGCATGGAGTCTATAGAAATAAGGCAAACCAGTAGGGAGGTCCTGGAACCTATACAGATTAAAGGGGAGGAGGTGCTGCTGTCTTGAGGCAAATCAGAGTAGATAAATCCCCAGGACCGGACAGGGTATTCCCTCGGACCTTGAAGGAGACTAGTGTTGAAATTGCAGGGGCCTGGCAGATATATTTAAAATGTCAGGGTGAGGTGTCGGATGATTGGAGGATAGCTCATGTTGTTCCATTTTAAAAAGGCTCGAAAAGTAATGCGGGAAATTATAGGCCGGTAAGTTTGACGGCAGTAGTAGGTAAATTATTGGAAGGGGTACTAAGAGATAGGATCTACAAATATTTGGATAGACAGGGACTTATTAGGGAGAGTCAAACATGGCTTTGTGTGTGGGAGGTCATGTTCAACCAATCTCTTAGAGTTTTTCGAGGAGGTTACCAGGAAAGTGGATGAAGGGAAGGCAGTGGATGTTGGCTACATGGACTTCAGTAAGGCCTTTGACAAGGTCCCGCATGGGAGGTTAGTTAGGAAGGTTCAGTCACTAGGTATACCTGGAGAGGTAGTAAATTGGATTAGACATTGGCTCAATGGAAGAAGCCAGAGAGTGGTTGTGGAGGATTGCTTCTCTGAGTGGAGGCTTGTGACTAGTGGTGTGCCACAGGGATCAGTGCTGGGTCCATTGTTGTTTGTCATCTATATCAATGATCTGGATGATAATGTGGTAAATTGGATCAGCAAATTTGCTGCTGATACAAAGATTGGAGGTGTAGGTGGACGGTGAGGAAGGTTTTCAAAGCTTGCAGAGTGATTTGGACCAGCTAGAAAAATAGGCTGAAAATGGCAGATGAAGTTTAATGTAGACAAGTGTGAGGTATTGCACTTTGGAAGGACAAACCAAGGTAGAACATACAAGGTAAATGGTAGGACACTGAAGAGTGCAGTAGAACAGAGGGATCTGGGAACACAGATACATAATTCCCTAAAAGTGGCGTCACCGGTAGATAGGGTCGTAAAGAGTGTTTTTGGTACATTGGCCTTTATAAATCAAAGTATTGAGTATAAGAGTTGGAATGTTATGGTGAGGTTGTATAAGACATTGGTGAGGCCGAATTTAGAGTATTGTGTGCAGTTTTGGTCACCTAATTACAGGAAGGATATTAATAAGGTTGAAAGAGTGCAGAGAAGGTTTACAAGGATGTTGCCGGGACTTGAGAAACTGAGTTACGGAGAAAGGTTGAATAGGTTAGGACTTTATTCCCTGGAGTGCAGAAGAATGAGGGGAGATTTGATAGAGGTGTATAAAATTATGATGGGTATAGATAGAGTCAATGCAAGCAGGCTTTTTCCACTGAGGCTAGGGGAGAAAAAAACTAGAGGACATGGGTTAAGGGTGAAGGGGGAAAGGTTTAAAGGGAATATTAGGGGGGGTTTCTTCACCCAGAGAGTGGTGGGAGTGTGGAATGAGCTGTCAGATGAAGTGGTGAATGCGGGCTCACTTTTAACATTTAAGAAAAACTTGGACAGGCACATGGATGAGAGGGGTGTGGAGGGATATGGTCCAGGTGCAGGTCAGTGGGACTAGGCAGAAAAATGGTTCGGCACAGCCAAGAAGGGCCAAAAGGCCTGTTTCTGTGCTGTAATGTTCTATGGTTCTATTGTGCTTTAGTCTGTACATATAGTGGAATATGCAAAACAGACTTATTCAGTTTTTGCAGCATCTGTTCAATTTAGAAATGGGCAGTTTTCTGTAGAATCCTGTGATTTGAGCTAAAGTACTCTGAAATCCTTTTCTCACTGATTTTAAAGGTATTCACTTGTACACAAAAGGTTATAATACAAGGCACTGACTGTTCTTTTAATTTAGCCACATTGTTTGTGACTCCATCTGAAGAACATTTACAGTTCTGTAATGAACTAAGTGTCAAAATATACATGGATAATTGTGCACCCATAGTGAGAGTTAATGAACATGTATGATCCTTTGTTTTTGCTGTAAAGCTGCTTTATTGTCCCAGTTGAGAATAGCAGAATCTTGAGACAAGAAGTTCTGAATACCTAAAGTGTTCTGGATTTTGACTTTGCTAAAAAACCGGTCAAATCAGATTGCAGTAACTGGATCCAAATGAAGGTTACACAGATCACATTTAAATTTGAGCCACAAGATCGAATAAACATATTGCATCTTTTTAATTTTAAAATTAGTGTAATGGATTAATAGTTGGAGATAACGTACTGCAAGTAAACATGCTCCTTTTTGCTTACCATTAATTTAAATGCTCATGCAGAGATTGGTATAGTCCATGCAAAAACTATGACGATCATCAGTTGATAGCCAATATCATGTGATACTCTGTGTTGAAATTTAGTTTGACATATTCAGCTCAAAGTAAACTACCAATAATTTTGCAGTGAGCAAGGAAATATAAATTAAAAAATAAAAACATTGTAAATTTAATTTGGCCATCTGGCTTGATCTATGATAATATATAAACAAGTGGCTTTCCTTGAATATCATAACACCTAATGTTAACTGCCCTCAATACATAACTGCTTGTTTGAGGTGACATTTGTCATCTTGTGATGCAGTGATGAAAAGTGATATTTGCGTAGATGTTAAATGACAATATAGTTTAATTTGATTCTCCTTGACACTTGTTTGCCAATTGAAGAAACTTTACTTTGGTGGAATACTGTTGTGGTTTTCATTTTTATAATTATACATTAGAAAATGATTCATTGAGAAGTGATAATCTGACCTTGTGCTCTACAAGCACAGGCTACTTGTTAGTTTTAATAGATGTTACTCATTTACATGGTGCTTATTGTTTAAAGCAGGATAAAATGATACCAATTTTTGTTCAGTGATTAACTACTAAATAGTTTATATGCAAGCCTTAGAATAGCCAATCTTTGGAAACATTGGATACCAAAATTAGCTGAAATCTTTAAAGATAAAGACTTCCATTTATATAGCGCCTTTCATGATTTCAGAATGTCTCTGCACTTTACAGCCAACAAAATATACTTGAAGTAGAGTTGTTGTTGTAATGTGGGATATATGGCAGCCAGTTTGCCCACTGTAAGCTCCTCAACAGTGATCTAATGATTAGATGACCTGTTTTTGTAATTCTGATCAAGGACACTGGAAAATGTTCCTGCTCTGAAATAATGCCATGGGGTGTTTTACATCCATCTAGAAAGCAGAGAGGTTTCAATTTATTGTCTCATCTGAAAGATGACACCTCTGACAGCTCAGTGCTCCCACAGTCCTGCATTGGAATGTCAGCCTAGATTTTGCACTGGTCATGAATACATATGTAAATGTTGTAAGTAGATTCGCTGGTGGGGAATAGTCAATTTAAAATGTAAAATCTTTGAATTTATGGTTTCATTTGTAACTTGGTGTTTTTGATTTTTGGACAACATCACATCTTTAGAGGGGCATAAAGTTGAACACAGCACAAATAATTCATCCATACTTAAAAGTCTTAGGAGCTTTGACAAAGGGTCATCTGAACTTGAAATATCAGCTATTTTCTCTCCTTACAGATGCTGCCAGACCTGCTGAGATTTTCAGCATTTTCTCTTTTAGTTAGTTTTGGATTCTGCATCACTGAGATGAAGGCAGCATTTGAAATGTTGGTTGAGTGACTAATTTTAGGGCATGAATTAATGTGCTGTATCATTTATATTTATTTCTTTGAAATTTACATGCTAATCTGCTGATTAGATGAACTTGAGATATTTCTATGTCTGCTGGTTGTTGAGTGCCGTGGGCATTTTTGAAAACTTGATTTTGTGATAGGTTTTTGTTCTTCCCAATATTGCAGCAGATGGCTGTGAAAATGTTTATGAACATGGAAAAGCAAACTGCAGGGTCAGTTGACCAAACTGTGTTTGTGTTTAATACCAAAAGTAGTTTTCAGTTTACTGCAGGCTCTCATAAGATTAGTTGAGATTTGATGATTCTTTGTGAACTTTAGGCTGCTTTAGTGAGAGTCTTTTATAGCTAGAACAATAGGTTGCACAAACTTTGGTACACCCTTGAAAGAAAAAAAACATAGTTTTATGGTGAATAAGTCAAGTTTCAGTTTTATAACGTTTCATGGATTCCAATTTGTGGCTTTGCCCATTATTTAAGCCATAACAAGTTGAGTAACAAAATGCGTGAGGACATGATGGCCGGAATTCTCCAGCCTCCCATCAGCAGGTTTCTCGGCAGCGAGGGATGGTATGCTGTTTGCTAGTGGCAAGATCTTGTTCCCAGGGCACGTCACGCGCGCACACACCCCAAAAGAAATAATTTGGTACCAATTCACACTAAGTTGGCAGTCGCTTGCACTATGGTTGTTGTGGGAAGTGGAAAACGTTCATGCTGGTCTGATAAAATGACATTCTCTTGAGAATGGAGTGTTTGAAGCAGTCATTGTATACAAAAACAATTGAAATTTCTGTTTGGAAACTCTGCTGCATACACATTTGCATTTTATACAGAGAACATTTTGCCATAAACCTTCTAGGCTCTTGGTATTTTCTTTTACTTCTATAAGATAACTTTAAATCTAAAGTGCTCCAAATTTGACAAATCTTCACCAGTTAACAAATCATACATATAGTCAGATTAAAATTGATTATTCTCAAGGGAATTTTGCATTGTGGCAAATATTTTCTGTCTAACTCAGGAAATGAAATAGTTGCGTATTAGGGACAGTGAATACAGGAACTGCAACTGTACCAGTGGAACTGCTACAAGAAACAAGCGCCTTGTGATAGAGCAATGCATAATCCGGAATTCAAACATCAATTTGTTACTGTGGGCAATGTGCCAGTTGTCATATATGTCAGATTTGTTGCTACTCATACTTGGGCTCAAATACTGAGAGATTCTAACTTATGACGGGAATAATAGTTTCAGAAATTGGTTGTGACTTTTTAATTTGTTCATGGTACTGGCAAAAGCAGCATTTGTTGCCCATCCCTAATTGCTCTTGAAAGGTGGTGGTGAAGCTGCTTTGAACTGCTATGGTGTACGTTGTGTGATTATATTCAGTGCTGCAGAGGAGGGAGTTCCAGGAACAGCAATTGTAATGCTATATTCCCAATTCAATGATGTGTAGCTTGGAGGGGAGTTCCTGGGTGTTGGTTCTCCCATTTAACTGCTCCTTTGTCCGTCTAAGCAGAAAAGGTTGTGGGTTTGAAAGATGCTGTCAAAGGAATTTTGGCAAGTTGTGGCAGTGTACTTTGTATATCATACACCCTGTAGCCACTGTGCTCTGGTGGTGGTGGAAGTGAATGTTTACATTGGTGGATAAAGTTTAAAGTTTATTTATTAGTGTCAGAAGAAGGCTTACATTGCAATGAAGTTACTGTGAAAATCCCCTAATCGCCACACTCCAGCGCCTGTTCGGGTACACTGAGGGAGAATTTAGCATGGCCATTGCACCTAACCAGCACGTCTTTTGGACTGTTGGAGCAAACCCACATAGACACGGAGAATGTGCAGATTCCACAGAGACAGCGATCTAAGTTGGGAATCAAACCCAGGTCCCTGGCTCTGTGAGGCAGCAGTGCTAACCACTGTACCACCGATGGGGTGCCAATCAGTCAAGTTGTTTTGTCCTGGATGACGTTGAGCTTCTTGACTGTTGTTGAAGTGGCACTCATCTAGGCTAGTGAAGATAATTCCTTCATTCCTGACTTGTGCCTTGTAGATTGTGGACTGATTTTAGGGAATCAGGAGGTGAGTTACTTGCCACAGAATTCCCAGCCACTGACCTGCTCTTGTAGTCACGAAATTTACATGCCTGGTCCAGTTCAGTTTCTGGTTGGTAGTTGATGGTTGAAGATCCTGCGATGATGATGCTGTTGCATGTCAAGGGAAAGTGGTTAGACTCTTGTTAGGTTGGTAAATTACCTGGCAGTTGTATGGTATTAATGTTACTTGTTGCTCACCAGCCCAAGCTGGAATATTGTTCATGTCATGCTGTACATGGGCAAGGTGTACGTTGTTATTTAAGGGGTTGTTTCCAGCTTTTCATTTAGAATTACCCAGTTCCATCCTTTTTTATTTGAGGTGCATGACCTCGCGTTTGCTGCATTCTTTGCTTCATTCACTTTATTAATATCTTTTAATTTTACACTTTCGTCCACACTACTCATATTATTGTCTACTTTTGTGTTGTTGGCAAATTTGGATGTGAAGCTTTCTATCCAGCTTTTAAGTCATTCATAAATACAGTGACTAGTTGAGGCCCCAACCCAGATCCTTGCAAGACACCATGGGCAGAATCTATAGCGCTGTTCCTAGTGCTGCAACAGGAAGTGGACACCACTTCTCTTTTGTTTTTCACTGGTTCCCACACAATTCCAATTAAAATTTAAATGCTTGTGGCATGCACAAGAGACGCATGCAATCATATATTATGGGGAAGCTTTTCTATTGTGGAAACCGTCCCGCCCTTTGTCTGTCAATGCAGCTGGTATGGGCAGTCTGCAAAAAAAAAAAAGGCCTCCTGGACAAACGTGGCTCTTCATCACAGCTACAACTTTCCTGCCCAATGACATTACCATTAACATAAGAATCATTGAGAGCATAAAGGTGGCACAGATATTTTCAAATTTAAATTTCACTTATAAATATTTCACACCACACAGGTCGCTATTTGTTGAAACTAGCTTAGCCAGAGAGGTAAATCCACAGGCATGCCTCGTGGTTGGCATGCACTGATTATTACGGGGAGTTAGGAACATTTCTTTGGGTGAAATAATGCTGTGCCCTTTTTTATTAAATTTTCATATTGGTATCCACTGTGGAGTTTGTTATTCTCTGGTGCAAGGCTGAAGTTGTAGGCTCACTTAGCCTTCCCTTCAATACATTATGAAGGACACTGACAAAGGTCAGCCTCAGCAAGGATAATTGAAATATTGCAGATGAATTAAAAGCTCTCTAAGGACTCAGCCGCCAATACCCTGAGATAAACCCAGATGTGCACTGTACTGACATCGCCCTTTGGCCCCTCATTTTCTTTTTTTGACTGCTCCATGCCACCCAACACACCCAGGATGCCAGGTCATTCCCTCTTCCACTCCTCCAAGCACCTGAACCCTGCCCCACCACACACACCCTTGTCAATCCAGAATTTCCATGCAAGCTGCTATTGTCCAGCTCCCCTTCCTTGTGCTGCATAATTCAACAAAAAACTGCTGACCTCCAGACATAACTGCACAAAGCCAACTGTTGCACACCACCTTATAAATGAATGTAAACCTGGTGCCATGAGATTCTTGTGCACCACTGACTTTATGTTCAAGGTATGATGTATTTTTAAAAGATTGTACATTAATGAGTATTCATGGCATGCATAGGTATTATAAGTGGGAACCCACCTCAAGACAGTTTGGGTCTGACACATTGCAGACATGCCGCTAACTTAATCCCTAGCTAGCGGTGAATATGGTTACCCAGATTTCTAATATCTTTAACATTCAGAATTAAATATCTTTATAACATTCAGTCTGAGTGAACATGCAGTAGAATAGGTTCTTTGCTCCAGTTTGTTATCAAGAGTACTCTACTCAGATGATTGGCATTGGCACACACACACTTTCAAACAGTGAATGATAGATGAAGTCATTGTTCAGAAATAGTTTTATGCAAATTAGTGTTGCGCTATTGCTAGGATCATCATAACTTGGATTTTGCATTTAGTGGCAAAGTGAGGGCACTGACCTAAAAGAAAGCTGATCACAAAGATTTTACCGATGTGTATGGCAATTTGATTATTGTGCCAGCGATATTAATGTCATCCAACAGGTTAATCAACTCGACCCATTCAAGAATTTTCACAGGAAAACAAAGTAATAAATAGGTTATATTCACTTTGTTTCTTAATTTTGCACAAAGTGAAATGAAGATTGGGACATGCATTTAAGATTTGGGTAGATCCTGAAGCTAAAATATCATCAAACCTCTTTTTGCAAGGTGTAAATTTTTTCCAAGTGTTTTTATGAGAATAATAGCTGTAAAGGCAGATGATAGTCACATCAGTTCAGTGATTTCTAATTGACTTGCATCAGCAAAGACTTCAACAGCACATGCTATGAAGGAGTGGGAAATTGTGGATACTGACTTATAGATTTCTGTGTTTAACTGCACCTGTGCCGACACCAGAAGTGCCTGTTAGTTTCACATACGAGTTTCACCATCATAAAATCCAGGCCAATGTGATGAAGCTAGAATCATATAGTGATGAAACAAGAATCTCGCTTTCACTTGTGTACTTTAAAAATATTAGTTACACATTTGAAGTAGGAAACTAGGCTGAGGCATACTACTGTGATAAAAACCATGGAATAAAAGTTTTGTAGCTTTAACCAGGATGACCAGTGGTTTACCATCTTGTCTATAACTAGTTAATATTGGGTTTTTTTAATACTTTGTAACATAGGAAAAACTGTGGTGCACTGGTTGAGATGAGTTACAAGGGTTGGAGATTTTGCAATCCGTGATGAGGTTATTAGTCATAATTATGGTATGCAAACTTTTAAGGTGTGATGGGTTATTCTGGGTGTGGAGGTATGCAGTGCTAAAATGCAGTAATTAGCGCACCTTTAATTTTGTGCATTATGTATTTTAGATGGAATTTTTTTTTGTTTTGCATAGTTACTTTCTACGAGCATAGTTCCTGATTTTTATTTTAAATACTATATTGTGTTTTTATATAATGCAAAATCAAGGCCTGTGCTTTTGATGCCCGTAGGTGATGAAATACATTGCAGTTTTCCTGAATTCATGCAGTTTTACTGTGAATTAAACTATATTCTTAACATTCATCACAATTATGGTTCACTCAGATCAAAATGACAGTAAAAATTTCCAGACAATTCTATACATCTTTTTAAATGACCATCATTAATAAGTACCAAGTCTGTTTTGTGGATGTTTTAATGCTGTGGTTATATACATTTTGAGATCTGTATAGTTTCATTTTATTTTGACAGATTTGTTTGGCATAATGCCAGAGAAAAAAAGTACAAGAAAATAAGACTCTCTAATGAAAAGTTCACATTTAGTGTTGGCTTTTTGATCAAAGCATTTGCATTCCTGGAGATTCCATGCCTTGGAGACAGAAGCATGGTGTGTGACATTTCATATGCCCTCAATGTACCAGTCGTTCTCCCCTTCCAATCGAGTTATAACATATATATGTGTTATTTCTGTCAGTTGGAAAAGGCACAGAACAAGTTGTGTAGAACAGTGTTGGGTGTTTGAGTTCTACATGAAATATTACGACTGCCCACGTTCCTTTGTGCAGCAACTTTATAATTTCCAGGTTTTAAAAGTTGATACCTTTTTGGTTTTGGAATTCACCATTTACTGGACTGAGTTCCACTAAACCATGACTGTGGCATATTTTTTGTGTTCTGAGTTAACCAAATGCAGACAAACTGGCTGTGAGGAAGTTGATGATTTCATGCAATGAATTGACCAGCACTTTTTAATGACCCCTGTTCAAGTAGATTTTATATTAGGTTTGAGTAGGATGAGACCTTCTGCGGTGGGTTGCCTGAAGTGGAAAGCGTTGTCCTTGGACTCTGTCAGGGACTGCTTTTGCTCACTGTATACGTCAGTATATAGCTAGAGGGATTGTTATCCAAATTTATAGGTTGTGGAAATGAGCGCAGAAAATTAATTTTGAAGACCAAACAAAGTTGCACGGCTATAGTAATACGATTATGGATAACTGACAGATGCTCATTTGATGTGAAGTGGCACAGGTTTGTTAATATTTATAGTTTGGGGGAAAGCTGGGTGATGGAGCAGAGGAATTTCAAGAGTTCGGGTTCTGAGGACATTGAAAGCAGACTTCAAATGGGTTAGTCACAAAATTATCTAATGGATTTCATGGGAGCGGTATAAAACATTAAAGTTGAGATGTAATGTTAGGAAGACTACAGTGTATAGTTTTGGGTCTTGCGCAGTTTTCATGAGGATTTTACCTGTCATGAAGCAATACATGTTAAAATTGAGCTGTTTTCATTGAAGCAAAGGTTATAGGTAATAGTTTAAAATTACAAAGTGAATGGGCAAATCAAGTAGGAACTGTTTCCAGTGGTTGAGGGGTCGAGAATGAGCAGACATTTGGGATAGAACCGGAGAACCATTTTAAGAGGGCTGTGAAGGATATGGAATTCATTTCTGAAGCAGAGGTCTTGGGGGCAATTTTAACTTAACCCACCTGTCGAGACACTGAGGTCAGGTGCAAAGCTGGCTTTATATGCCACCTGATTTTTAAACATTTCTCCATTGAAATCAACAGAGGAATATTTGGGGATGGCCTAAAAATGTTTTTTCTGCTTGTAAATTAGGTTTAAAAGTGTCAGCATTTAAGAATGGAATAGATGGGTTGTTGGGGATAAAGGATAATGGAAGCAAGGTTATCAAGTGAATTAATATACCTCATGGTGGATTATAACAGCATAAAAAAGGAGATATATGCTTTCATATGATCTGTTTACTTTTTGTAATTTTTCTGTACTTCAGCTGATGCAGCTGCCAACAGTTGCCATTTGGGCTCCCATAATTGATTTTTGGCAAGCTGTAGGGGGCAACAGTGTGTACAATTTGCGCTGCCTTATAGTCAACCACTGTGGGCTTACCTTGAATTCCTTTTATTCCGAAGAAAGATTGACTGGGTGACTCAGATGTATGCTTCCAAGTTGCACTTGGAGAACCTTTCATCAGATACTTTCCTATTAGTACGTGGTTCAGCCATTCAAGCTCTTAGTGGTTGTAGATCACTGGTTTATACTGTTAGCAACATAGAAACATAGAAAAACTACAGCACAAACAGGCCCTTCGGCCCACAAGTTGTGCCGAACACATCCCTACCTTCTAGACCTACCTTTAACCCTCCATCCTATTAAGCTCCATGTACTCATCCAGGAGTCTCTTAAAAGACCCTAATTGAGTTTGCCTCCACCACCACTGACGGCAGCCGATTCCACTCGCCCACCACCCTCTGTGAAAAACTTACCCCTAACATCTCCCCTGTACCTACCCCCCAGCACCCTAAACCTGTGTCCTCTCGTAGCAGACATTTCCACCCTGGGAAAAAGCCTCTGAGAGTCCACCCGATCTATGCCTCTCAACATCTTAAATACCTCTATTAGGTCTCCTCTCATCCTTCATCTCTCCAAGGAGAAAAGACCGAGCTCCCTCAGCCTATCCTCATAAGGCATGCCACTCAATCCAGGCAACATCCTTGTAAATCTCCTCTGCACCCTTTCAATCTTTTCCACATCCTTCCTGTAATGAGGCGACCAGAACTGAGCACAGTACTCCAAGTGGGGTCTGACGAGGGTCTTATATAGCTGCATCATTATCCCCGGACTCCTAAACTCAATCCCTTGATTGATAAAGGCCAGCACACTATATGCCTTCTTAACCACCTCCTCCACCTGCGGGGCCGATTTTAGAGTCCTATGGACCCGGACCCCAAGGTCCTTCTGATCCTCTACAGTACTAAGTGTCTTTCCCTTTATATTGTACTCCTTCATCCCATTTGTCCTACCAAAGTGGACCACGACGCATTTATCTGGGTTGAAGTCCATCTGCCACTTGTCCGCCCAGTCTTGCATCCTATCTATGGCCCTCTGTCACTTCTGACATCCCTCCAAACTATCCACAACCCCACCAACCTTCGTGTCGTCGGCAAACTTACCAACCCATCCCTCCGCTTCCTCATCCAGGTCATTTATGAAAATGACAAACAGCAAGGGTCCCAGAACAGATTCCTGGGGCACACCACTGGTGACTGACCTCCATTTAGAAAAAGACCCATCTATACCCACTCTCTGCCTCCTTTGGGTAAGCCAGTTCTGGATCCACCGGGCAGCAGCCCCTTGGATCCCATGCCCTCTCTCTTTTTCTAGAAGCCTTGCATGGGGGACCTTATTGAACGCCTTGCTAAAAGCCATATAAACCACATCTACCGCCTTCCCTTCGTCAATGTGTTTAGTCACATTTTCGAAGAACTCCACCAGGCTCGTAAGGCACGATCTGCCCTTGACAAAGCCATGCTGAGTATTCTTGAGCATACTAAACCTCTCTAAATGCTCATATATCCTGTCCCTCAGGATCTTCTCCATCAGTTTACCAACCACTGAGGTTAGACTCACCGGTCGGTAATTACCTGGGCTATCCCTATTCCCCTTCTTGAAAATAGGAACCACATCCGTAATCCTCCAATCCTCTGGCACCTCTCCCGTCTCCATCGACGACGCAAAGATTATCGCCAGAAGCTCTGCAATCTCCTCCCTCGCCTCCCACAGTAACCTGGGGTACATCCCATCCGGACCCGGCGACTTATCTGTCTTGATGCCATTCAAAGATTCCAGCACAACCTCTTTCTTAAAGTCCACACACTCAATCCTTTCAGTCCACCGCACGCCCGCAGTACATCCACCCAGGTCCTTCTCCTCTGTGAAAACCGAGGCAAAATACTCATTGAGCACCTCTGCCATTTCTACTGGTTCCGTACAGACTTTCCCGCCTTCACCTTTTATAGGCCCTATTCCGCCACGTCTCATCCTTTTACTCTTCACATATTTATAGAACGCCTTGGGGTTCTCCTTAATCCTACCTGCCAGGGCCTTCTCGTGACCCCTTCTGGCTCTCCTAATTTCCTTCTTTAGTCCCTTCCTACAAACCGTATACTCTTCTAAATCCCTATCTTCGCCAAGCTCTCTGAGCCTTTTGTACGCTTTCCTTTTCTTCCCGACTAGGTCCCGCACAGCTTTCGTGTACCACGGTTCCTTTAAGCGACCAACACCTCCTTGTTTGCTCGGAACGTTGTCCTGTAGAACTCTAGACAGACATTCCTTGAAAAACTGCCACCTCTCTTCAGTACATTTCCCCGAGAATACCTCCTTCCAATTTACTCCTCTAATTTGCTGTCTAATGTCTTCATATTTCCCCTTACTCCATATAAATACTTTCCTAGCTTGCCTGATCCTCTCTTTTTCCAGTGCAAGCCTAAAGGAGATAGAGTTATGATCGCTATCCCCAAGATGCTCTCCCACTGAGAGATCTGACACCTGTCCAGGTTCATTGGTCAGTATCAGATCAAGTACAGCCTCTCCTCTTGTAGGCTTGTCCACATGCTGTGTCAGTAAACCCTCCTGAAC
Organism: Mustelus asterias; assembly: GCF_964213995.1. Classification (NCBI taxonomy): domain Eukaryota; kingdom Metazoa; phylum Chordata; class Chondrichthyes; order Carcharhiniformes; family Triakidae; genus Mustelus; species Mustelus asterias. Next base: position 14,706,240 of record NC_135810.1, on the reverse strand, counting down.
ACACCTAACGAACTCTTCCCCATCCAATCCCCTTGCCCTAGGGATATTCCAATCTATGTTTGGGAAATTAAAGTCTCCCATCACAACAACTCTGCTATTACTGCAACTCTCCAGGATCTGTTTCCCTATCTGCACCTCCACCTCCCTGTTACTACTGGGCGGCCTATAGAAAACTCCCAGCAAAGTGACCGGTCCCTTCCCACTCCGAACTTCCACCCACAGAGACTCGGTGGTCAATCCCTCCACAGCATACACCTTCTCTACAGCTGTGACACTATCCCTGATCAGCAGTGGCACTCCATCCCCTCTCTTGCCTCCCTCCCTGTCCTTCCTGAAACATCTGAATCCCGGCACCTGGAGTATCCAGTCCTGTCCCTGAGACATCCAAGTCTCCGTAATGGCCACCACATCATACTTCCAGGCATCGATCCACACTCTGAGCTCATCCCCTTTATTCAATATACTCCTGGCATTAAAGTAAACACATCTCAATCCTTTGGTCTGAGCTCTCCCCTTCTCTATTCCCTGTCCATCCGCCCTCTTGCACCGTCTATAACCCTTCTCTGTTTGCGAGCTACCTTCCTCACTCTGTCACCTCATTTTTATCCCCTCCCCCCAACCTATCTCGTTTAAACTCTCCCCAGTAGCCTTAGCCAACCTTCCTGCCAGGATATTGGTCCCCCTGGGATTCAAGTGCCACCCGTTTTTTGTGTACAGGTCACACCTGCCCCTGAAGAGGTCCCAATGGTCCAGGAACCTGAATCCCTGCCCCCTGCACCAGTCCCTCAGCCACACATTCATCCTCCACCTCATTCCATTCCTGTCCTCACCTTCCCGTGGCACAGGCAGCAATCCTGAGATTACTACCTTTGCTTTCCTCCTTCTCGGCTGTCTCCCTAATTCCCTATACTCTCTTTTCATGACCCCTTCCCCCTTCCTACCCACATCAGCGGTACCAATATGTACCGCTACCTCCGGCTCCTCTCCCTCCCACCTCAGGATTTCTGGGACTCGCCCAGCGACATCCTGGATCCCAGCCCCAGGGAGGCAGACCACCATGCGAGCCTGCCTCCGCAAAATCGCCTGTCCGTCCCACTGACTGTCGAGTCCCCGATTAATATTGCCTTCCTCCTCTTTTCTTTAGCCCTCTGAGTTACAGGGCCGGACTCCACCCCGGAGACACGGCCACTGCTGCTTCCCCCAGATGGGTGTCCCCCCAAACAGTACTCAGGCAGGAGTACTTGTTGTGTAGGGGCACACCCACCCGGGTGCTCTCAATCACCCGAGCTTTACCCTTCCTGACCGTCACCCACTTGGCCTCCTCCCATGGCCCTGGTGTGACCACCTGATGATAGCTCTTGTCTATCACCACCTCATTCTCCCTTAACAGCCTAAGATCCTCGAGCTACTGTTCCAGCTCCCTACCTAACACGGTCCCTCAGGAACCGCAGCTTGACACACCCCTCACAGATGTGGATGTCCGGGAGGCCATGTGCCTCCAGGACCTCCCACATACTGCACTGCGAACAACACACTGGCTTAACACTCATATTTCACCCTTTCTACCAAGGTACACAGAAAAAAGTAAATTAGAAAAGGAAAAAAAAAGCTCGCCCCTGCTCGCCCTTTCCCCCCGAAGACCTGTGAGCCAAAGCCCTTACAGCTCACACTACTCCTTGCTCACTCTGCTGCCCGCTCAAAAGTGTGGCCTGCTTTTAAACTCTCCAAAAACCTTCCCAGGCTTCTCCTGGGCCTACTTCCTGTTTTGGATTTTTTAAAAAACCTCCGATTTTTTTTACATGAATTTAACTGAAAAATAAATAAATAATTCACATGCACAAACACACTGTCTTACCCTCAGCCTGCTCCTGTGGAACAATGAGGAGTATTTATTCTGCTTTCACGTGTATAGTCTTTTAGTGGACCTTGAGTTTGTGAGTAAAGCTTCCTAATGTAAGGTCAATCCTTATGAACAGGTGGAAAGCTCAAACTTGGGCATGCCAAAGACCGAAAAGTAAAATTAAACACACATGATTCAATCAGTACTCCTCAAAGTGGTGTTCAAACAGCTGTACCCAGCTTTTTGCAAGCTGGAATTAATTTGAACTAATCAGCCTAAAAAAGAGTGTGTTTGTGGTGTGAGGTTTATTGACTGTACTCGGCTATTCAACATCTAATATCATGATGGAAATAGTTCTCATTGGTATCGACAGAATTGAATTACTATTCTCCACATTCGGGGCTAAATCTTTGCACTGGAAATGAAGCAACCATGTTTGGCTAATTGAATAAATATATATGGAATAAGATGAAATTAACAATGGGCACCAAGATATGAGTGTACCAGATATGTTTTCTGAGCACACTGCTGTGAGCTATCTGCATTCATATTCTAAATATCAACTGGGACAATAACATTTCTGACGTAAGTTGCTGAAGCCAAGTTGTCAAACCTAATGACTTTTCACAAGATAGTTAGTTACCTGCAGTGGCTTGAGATTTTATATTGTTAGGGAGGTGAGCATACTTCAAAGAAAACACAGCAGTTCCTTCTGGGTTGGAATGTTTTCTAATTTGCCTTGTTGGAGAACTAATTATGTAAAATAAACAAAGGATAATGGCTGTGCTTCATGGTGAGTCATGTGGGCTAACAAGACAGAGTTAGCAGTTAGTTGACACTTTTCACAATGTACCATACTACACCATTGAGAATGAAGTAGTTTTTGATGTTTAGTCACTTTTGTTGGTAAGAAACTACATTAACCAACTTAAATTTAAGTAAGATTAACAGCTACACAATTTATCCCTCAGGGATGTTGATTGAGATAAATATTGGCCAGGCTACTTAATAGTGCTGTGACACCTTTATGCTTACCTGTGAGGGCAGATGGTTTAACATTTTAAGTGAAAGATGGCACTGCAACAAGTGTAGCACTTGCTCACTATTGATCTGAATGGTGTCATTTATTATGTGCTAAAGTTTCTAATGCGACTTTGAACCACACCTTATCTCTGAGAGTTGACACTGCTGTCACCTAAAATTTTAATTCTCCAGAGAAGTACATATTTATCAGATTAGAAAAACAGGGGATTATTAACTTGAGCTATTGAATTTTGTAGTACTTTAAATTCAGACTGCAGGTAAGGACCTATACTGGAGTGACCAGCTGTAGACACTGGAGGCTGATGCTATTTAAGCAACGCAAACTCACTGTCCGCTCCAAACATCAGTCAGTATCATAATATCACATTGTGCACTTCAGTCTGAAACTGAAATTTATTTGCAACCAAGAAAATTCACCAACACAAAACGACATAGCGACTGACATTGAGATGCTTAAAAATGATTTAAGCTTGCAGAATAATAACTGAAGTTTATTTTTGCAGTTTTCTTGGAGATGGTACATGCATGGTGACTCCCTGCCAGCTCTATTTAGTTGGTTGTAAGGAATAGACTGTTTGAAGCAGATAGTTACAGATGAAAGAAAAGCCCATAGCTCATGCTCCTGTAGAACTTTCTAGGACTTAAAAGGTAGGTTTCATGGCCAAGTTCAGAATCTTTCAATGAACGCATTGAAATATTAACTATTGATAATTATTGAGAAAATGAGGCTATCTTGGTTATTTGGGGCTTCATTTTACAGAAGTTATAGTGCCTTGTCTTCAAATTTCCATTGCCCCATGCATGGACAATGACTTATCCAATTTCTTGAAACAAAATTAACTGTATCCTAGTTAGTCTGTAGATCAAGCAGGCTGCTTACTATTGGGAAAGAATTTACACCTGTACCTTTTTACTTTAAACATAATAGTATCACGCTGTATATTTCTGGTCATATGGAAATTGTAGAAATTTCCCGAATAAAGACATTAAAACACTTGGGTTTTTATGCCACTTGGGCATGTTCAGTTTATTCCTTGCTCACATGAGGATGGGTACCATGGCACCTTGGGAGTCATTTAATTCCGCATTTCCATTCATTTGCAAATTTTAACACTTGAACAATTTTTTTTTTCTAGTTAGCATTTAGCCACCAATGTAGTAATAGTGAAGAAATAAACCTTTCTACCTCCAGGCCCACAAGCATTAAAACCAGAATAAATCAGCATATAAATACAAGTGCAAACAGATCTGATTTATTGGGGCTTTAATTGTTTCAGATTGAACTTCAAGTTAAAATACTTGCAGCTTTAAACTGCTTATTCAGTTCACCTTTAATAAATATTATCTGTAGTTTGCCTTGCAAAATGGATGATTAGATGGGCAGTGATATGACGGTTTGTAAATTGACTTTTATCTGTATAGAAATTGCTCCAGAAATTCTGATCTAAGCATAACATTTCCTGCAACTAGATGGTGTTTATATGGAATCATATGTGGTTAGGAGCAAATTTTCATAGTACTTCAAGGAATGGGTTCTGTTGGCATAAGTCACTCCTGTGTTTAGTTTCTGGGATTATACTTTAATTCTTTGCTAATCTAATTAATAATCTAATTGTGGAGTTCGGTCTAACCATTGTGAACTGTTGAATGCAAATTCATTTGAATTTTTTGGGACATGTACAAACAGTTTTAACAAATAGTAGCCAAATTGCTAATGATGGAAGTCATAAACTAAGAAAATCTATTTCTCAAATTTAAAATACTTGTTATTTTGTTAATTTATAAAACATTGAATTGTTTTTCCTAAGAATGTTTGCACTGTGCCATTTTGTGTAGAGTGTGGATTCTTGCCGTTGGTAATTTGCTGTTTAATAAACCTGCAGTTTTAATTTGGATGTTAAGAGGCAATGTCTTGAAATATGAAAGGTGTTTCCTTCAGATAGTGAGTGCAAAATTTGATTAAATTATATTTTATCGCTACCAGTTTTTAAGAAATACTTGTTAGGTCAGCATTTGTTGCCCATTTCTATTCAGCCTTGAATTGAGTATTGTTAAAATTCATTCAAGGGATGCATGTCACTGACTAGGCCAGCATATATTGCTCATCCCTAATTGCCCTTGAGAAGGTAGTGGTGAGCTGCCTCCTTGAACAGTGTAGTTCATGTGGTGTAGGTGCACTCACAGTGCTGTTAGGGAAGGAGTTCCAAGATTATGACCCAGTGAAGGAATGGCAGCAATGGTGAGTGACTTAGAGTGGAAGTTCCAGATGGTGTTGTTTCATGTTTCTGCTGCCTGTGTCCTAGATGGTAGTGGTTGTGCATCTGGAAGGTGCTGTTTCAGGAGACTTGGTGAATTCCTCCATTGCATCTTGTCGATGGTACACACGGCTGTCACTGAATGTTGGTGTTGGAGGGAATTAATGTTTGTGGATGGGGTGCCAATCAACCATACTGCTTTGTCCTGGATGGTATCAAGCAAGTTTCATGACTTGTTGGAGTTGCGCATTAAGGCAAGTGTTCCATCATGCACCTGATTTGTGCCTTATAGATGGTGGACAGATCTTGGGGCGACAGGAGGTGTGTTACCCATAGGATTCCTAGCCTCTGAATTGCAAAAAGATGTAGAAGGAAAAAGTGAAATAAATGCATTTTCTAAAATCAATAGAATTGATATAGCAATAGTGGGTTAGGTTTTCCAAGTGGTCAGGTGTATACAATGCAGGGATGTAACAATGACTTGCAGTATTACACAGCATTAATAAGGGGAAATGTTGAATTTTGTTGTTTTTCATCGGATTAAGTAACATATGGGGTTAACTTGACCTGAGGTGATCTTCTGTAAAGTGTATTTGTTTTAATAAAATTCCTTCATATTACTTATCCTAGTGTTAGTATTTTAGTATTCCACTCCGAGCCATTTCAAAAAAGCATTTATAGTCCATCTTGTCAAGATTATTCTTTTTAACTGTGATAATTTGCTGTTTGATAAGTGAGATGTGAATCCACATAATTTGAAGTCATTAATGACTGCCTTAAGCTCACAGCATAAAAACTACATTTCAGTTTGAAGAGAACAATAATATGACTAAAATTGTACATTTTACGATAAAATTGCATTGAGTATATTGAGGAATTAATTGGTTACTTCATATGTAGGTTCTCAATTTTCTTGGACCTAAAGCCTACAGCAGATGTTAAAGGGCATGTTTCTTCATTGCAAACACCATGCCTGAATCTAAGTGAGAAAAGTCTTTGGTGCATGCTATACCAAAGCAATGTCAATGCCTCAATCATATGTCCTTGAGCTTCCCCATAAGTTTCCAAAACTATCAGACATACAGTAGGTTTGTAAGCTGGCTATGTTTTGAGGTTGTCAAGTGGGAGACGTACTGCCAGATAATGCAGTATTTTCCTGTTGTGTATGTAAGCCAATTAATTATTTTTTTCAAAGAAAGCCTTTTGTGCGAAATATTTCCTTGGAAAGCTAAAGTGTGAAGATCTTTTCTGCTTTCAAACATGAGGAATGAGTTACAGTACAGCAGCTTGTATTTCTGTTGTTCCTTTAATATATGAACAAAGCATCAGATGGAAATTGACATTGAACCAAATGAGGAGATATTAATAGGGGTGGCTGGAAGATTAGTTAGAAATAGGTTTTAAGAAGATCTCAAAGGAGAAGAGTGAATTGAAAAGATTGAGAGGGAATTTTAGAATTTAGAGTCCAGATATTGACACCAGTAGTGAGACAAATAGAGTCAGGGTTGTATATGAGCCCAGAATTGCAGAAATTTATAGGTTTGGGAGGCTTATAGGGCTGAAGGGGGTTTCTGAGGTAAGGAAGGAACAGGGCCATTAAGAAGTTTGAACACCAGAATGTGCATTTTAAAGTGGAGGTTTTGATGCACTGGGAGCCAGTGTAGATCAATGAGCATGGGGTGATGGGTGAGTGGGGCTTGGTACAGGTTAAGATGTGTGCAGCAGAGCTGACATTTGTGGAGGATGGGAGGCCGATCAGGAGAATAATCTGAAGCTAACAAAATATGGATCAGGGTTTTAGCAGTGGGTGGGTTGAAATGGGGTCAGAAATGGGCAGTGCTGCAGTGATGAAAATAGATGTTTTTGATGTAGAATGTATGAGTAGTGATATATTGCATTGTAAATTGTATGCTTGGACAATGCTTATTGAATACTGTTCCACTTCGTTTCACCTGTGGCATCTGCAGTGAAGAAAGTTCTGATTTTCCTGCAGAAGGCCGAGAGTCCCAGGAACAAGTGAGAGAGCTCCTGTTTATTTGTCAAATTTCAACATTAATTTAGGTAGCAAATTAACTGATGCCATTTTGAAGCAGCTTATGCTACAAGACACACCTTACTTGTATTATAAATTTTAAAATATTATAATGTTGTCAAACACACTACTGCATATCGAAACACAAAAACAGTTCTCCATTTTCAAACTTGAAAGACCAAAGGTTGTTGAAACAGTCCAAAGTACTGGGCTTAGCCTATTTACACTGCAAAGTGAGCCAGGGGGATCTGACTCACTGTGGGGGCAGGGGTTGTGGATAAAGCAGATACAGCACAGCAAACGTGCACTTCAGAATGCAGACTCAGCACTGTTCATGAGGTATTGCAAATTGTTTGTCTACTTAAAACAATTGTGCTGTTCTCTTGGAAATCAATGAGAATAACAGCTGTACTGTGAATTGAAAAAATGCAGTGCTCCAAGTTACAATCCAAAAAACCGCTTGGGTTTTTGACCCTGTTTAAAACCATTTATTGACCCATGTATATTGAGGTAGACAAGTGTTTGCAAAGTGTTTTTGCTCTGTTTTGTGCATAAAATAGAAATTTATCAGCATATTGTTGAAGTGTCAAATTATTATCAAACTTGAAGCCTATTCTTTTTATGTTTCTGTCTGCTCTTGTAGTGAACACCAGTATATTAGTGTAGTGCTAATAAGATAATCACCAAGCAAAACTTCAGCTAGATAATTTACACATTTATATTTAATATTTCCAGTAGGTCAGATTTAAATGGCTTAGTTTTTTTTGTAGAAAAAACTTTTTTTCCTGAGTTGTGGACTGCAAGGATTAATTATGTAGATGTAACTTTAATTTACAAATTGTTCATTGCTGTTTCAGAAATAAAAAAGCTTTGAGCAAGAAAAAACTTAAAAGGAAGCAGAAGACCAAGTCCAAAGTGAAAACACGAACAAAGGCAAGTAGATTTATTTGCTCAGTAGTTTGAAGAGGAAAAAAATGCATTGTGATAGGACGTGGCTTTTGGTTAGCAATATTTAATCTGAAAATGCACCCTTCAGCTGCCTAGGCCCCACACTCTGGAATTTGCTCCCTAAACCTTTCTATCCCTCCAACACCATCTATTTGACAAATCATCACATAGTAGATTTGTAAGCAAAATTAAAATCCATGGGATTGAAATAGAAAAATGGCAAACTGGATACAAAATTGGCTGGGGAGTAGAGAGTAGTAATGAACATTTGTTTTTTCGACTGGAGGAAATTGTGATGTGGCACTCTCCAGGGGCCACTATTAGGACCACTGCTCCTTTTGACAAATATTTGGGTATACAGGCCATAATTTCAATGTTGGCAGATGCTACAAAACTCAAATTTAGTTGAAGATGATAGTAACAGACTTCAGGAGGGCATAGACTGGTAAGATGGACAGACTGACAGATCAAAGTTAATGTGCAAAAGTGTGAAGTGATATATTTTCATGGGAAGAAGAAAGACGACAGGCAATGTAAAGTGATACAATTTTAAAGGGAGTGCGGCAACAGTGAAATCTGGGATATACGTATACATTTTTTAAAGTGACTGAGGAAGTTGAGAAGGTTGCTTGGGAAAGAATGCATAAAGTACAAAAGCAAGGAAATTATGCTAAATCTTCATAAAACATTGGGTAGACCTCAGCTGGAGTATTGTGCTCCATTCTGGGCACTACACTTTATGAAGGATGCCAAGGCCTTGGAGAAGCTGTAGATTAGATGCATTGGAATGGAAGCCGGGGTTATGTTATTTAGAGCAGAAATGGTTAAGAGGCGATTTGATAGATGTGTTCAAAATTATAAATGGTTTTGAAGAAAGAAAGAATGAAGAACTGTTTTCAGTGGCATGAGGATTAATGGTCAACAGACCTAGACTTAAGGTGATTGGCAAAACATGCAGCGCTGACGTGATTTTCTTTTTATGCAGTGAGATGTCACTTGGCATGCACTGCCTGAAAGGATGGCAGAAGTTTAATCAATAATAACTTTATAAAGGGAATTGGATAAATGAATTAAAAATGTTTACTGGACTTATGGGAAAAGAACAAGGGAATTGGACTAATTGGAAAGCTTTTTCAAAGAACTGGCACAGGCATGATGGGCCTAATGCCCTTTTGCTCTGCTGCGTCTTTCTGTAACTTTATGATGCTGCTTTTTACAGGTGAATAAAAGTATAGTGGGACTATTTACACTTAAGCTCTTGACTTTTCCCAAACAAAACACTTGTGTTTATTGCTTAGAATAATTTAACAACTACAGACTGACCTGACACAGTGTATGGTATCTTAAAGTCACGTTAATGACCATAAGACCATAAGACCATAAGACATAGGAGCGGAAGTAAGGCCATTCGGCCCATCGAGTCCACTCCACCATTCAATCATGGTTGATTTCAACTCCATTTACCCGCTCTCTCCCCATAGCCCTTAATTCCTCGAGAAATCAAGAATTTATCAATTTCTGTCTTGAAGACGCTCAACGTCTCGGCCTCCACAGCCCTCTGTGGCAATGAATTCCACAGACCCACCACTCTCTGGCTGAAGAAATTTCTCCTCATCTCTGTTCTAAAGTGACTCCCTTTTATTCTAAGGCTGTGCCCCCGCGTCCTAGTCTCCCCTGTTAATGGAAACAACTTCCCTACGTCCATCCTATCTAAGCCGTTCATTATCTTGTAAGTTTCTATCAGATCTCCCCTCAACCTCCTAAACTCCAATGAATATAATCCCACGATCCTCAGACGTTCATCGTATGTCAGGCCTACCATTCCTGGGATCATCCGTGTGAATCTCCGCTGGACCCGCTCCAGTGCCAGTATGTCCTTCCTGAGGTGTGGGGCCCAAAATTGCTCACAGTACTCCAAATGGGGCCTAACCAGTGCTTTATAAAGCCTCAGAAGTACATCCCTGCTTTTGTATTCCAAGCCTCTTGAGATAAATGACAACATTACATTTGCTTTCTTAATTACGGACTCAACCTGCAAGTTTACCTTTAGAGAATCCTGGACTAGGACTCCCAAGTCCCTTTGCACTTTAGCATTATGAATTTTGTCACCGTTTAGAAAATAGTCCATGCCTCTATTCTTTTTTCCAAAGTGTACGACCTCGCACTTGCCCACGTTGAATTTCATCAGCCACTTCTTGGACAATAATGCTATTGTTTGTTTTCTCCTATAAATTGCTAATACATGCTGCCTTTCACTGCCATGTTCAAAACACTTAAAACCCTGTTTCAATTATTTGAAATCATCATGAAGTGCTACATTGGTCCAGATTTTGTAGTCAGTGATAAAGGAATAGCAATAACTGTTAATTACACTTGGTTTCCTGCAGACTTTCTGTGGGCTTTTGCATTACAACCTGCGATAAATCGAAAGTCAGAACATTCCCACATCCTCTAAAGGTGATCTGAGACATGTGAATAAGGCAAGAAATAGTGTAAAAAAGCAAAATACTTATGAAATCTGAAACAAGAACAGAGGACACTGGAAAATATCAGGAGGTCTGGCAGCATCTTTAAAGTTTATTTATTAGTTATAAGTAGGCTTACATTCACGTAGCAATTAAGTTACTGTGAAAATCCCCTAGTCGCCACACTCTGGCACCTGTTTGGGGACACTGAGGGAGAATTTAGCATGGCCAATGCACCGTGTCTTTGGACTGTGGGAGGAAACCAGATCACCCGGAGGAAACCCATGCAGACATGGGGAGAATGTGCAAATTCCACACAGACCGTGACCCAAGCTGAGAAGAAAGCAGAGTTAATGTTTCGAGTGCTTTTGGCACTTTGTCAGAACCGAAGAGAGGGAGAAATGTGTTTAATTTCCAGATTTGACTGCATGTGTGCGCACACTGCTTTCCTCCATAATAATGTTGAGTGCTATTGGCTTCACCATTACCTTATGATGCAAAATCTGATTTTTGTTGAATAAAATTTTTCTTTGCTATTAATTTCCTGAAGCTGGATGTTTAAGAACTCTGGAAGATGTCAAGAAACAGAAAAAATATATTAATAAATTTTAAAGGAATAAATGCACTCATTTCATTAAAATTTCCACTGTCTGCAAATTAAATTATTGCTGCTTAGGTGGATGTCGTACTCTGCCTAGATGAGGTTTTGAAATTAAGAATGTTGACAAGGTAACACTGGAAATAGATGGTTGGTCTGACCTTATGTGTTCTATGTAGTTACATTTTAATGACTGTTGGAAAGGTTAAGCATCAGTCTTATTTCGAAGGTTGATAATACTCAAAGCAATGCATCACCTGTTACTCCTAATTGGGCATATGGTGCTGTTTCCTTTTCAGAATACTAGGATCTTGAATGACTCTTCTGTTGAGTGTTTTCCATTTGGCTGGTAGTGTCCATTAAGTATTGGGGAGAACGTTAACCTTTTAACATTTTGATGCATCTTTCACACATGCAAAATAACTTGTATCTATTTGTGTACACTGTGCAATATGAAAAATCAATTTCATCAGTCATGACATCTCTTTGAATCGCATGAGCCGCCTCAGCCAATACATTTTCACTATTCTCTCTTGTACATTCTTTTTCTCTCTTCGTTTTCTATGTCATGACTACATTTTATGCTTATGGACAATACAAAAGCCAAGTGACCTAACACTGAGGAGCTAGACTGCTCGTTATTGTCCATCACTAGCGTGTATTTGGCTACTTGATTTCTAATCTTATGCCAGTTTTTAACACCGGTTTTTAAGTACAATTAATAGTCACAGAGCTGCAGTTTTGATGACTTCGGTAAAAAAAAAATTGCCAAATACTCCCTGAAAATCCTAACTTTTATTTGCTGGATACATCTTGTCTGCCCTTGTTTGCATTATATTCAATACACTTGTGAAGCTTGACCTATGTTGATTACTGCTCATGGTTTTTATGCTCTAGATAAGCATGAATGATGAGCCATAAAATCTGTTTAAGAATTTTCATTATTACTAATTACTAATGAAGTAGGAATCTGAATTGTGGCTTCTCCTTCAGACTGAGAATTTGGAAAACGCGTCGCCTATTCCAGATATCAAGGTCCATAGCAACCCCTCGGCCTTCAATGTTTACTGCAATGTACGCCAATGTGTCTTGGAATGGCAAAGGAAAGAAGCCTCCCTGACTTTGGCCTCAAAGAATTCGATCCAGAGTGGAGAGTCAGACACTGATGAGGAGGAGGAGTCAAGGGAGCCTCCAATTAAACTACCCAAGGTAAGCAACTAAAATTCTTTTACAATAGCAAAGCACTGAATGCTGGAAATTTAAAAGAAAAAAACAAAACTGCTGAAAACCCTCAGCTCAGGCCATACTTGCAGTGAGAAACAAAGTCTTTCATCAGGTTTTCTGATAAAACTGAAAGACCTTATGTAGGGATGGAAGATGTGGGTGAATTTTTTTAAACTAAAAAGGTAATAAGATTTTACCTCTAGACAGTGATCTGTATAAATCCTAATGCAATTGCTTTTACAATTTGGCTAGAGATTTTGGAGCCGTAGAGTTTTATAGCAGAGTCCCTTGTCTGTGCCAGCCATCAAGCACCTATCTATACTAAAATCCCATTTACCAACACTTGGTCTGTAACCTTGTATGCTATGGCTTTTCAAGTACTCATCTAAATGCTTCTTAAATGTGACAGAGTTCCAGGTTTCCATCATCCTCTGGGCGAGTCAGTTTTTCCTCAAATCCGCTCTAAATCTCCTGTTTCTTACCTTGAATCTATGCCCTCTGGAAATTGGCCCCTCTGCTGAGAGGAAAAGTTTCTTCCTATCTATATCCCTCACAATTTTGTACACCTTGATGAGCTCCCTCTTTAGCCTTCTTTGCTCCAAGGAAAACAACCACAGCATTTCCAGCCCCTCTTCATAGCTGAAACACTCCAAGCCAAGCAACATGCTGGTGAATCTCCTCTGCACCCTTCCTAGTGCAATCACATTCTTCCGAGAGTGTGGCGACCAGAACTGCACACAGTACTCTAGCTGTGGCCTAATGAGTGTTTTATACAGCTCCATCATGACAACTCTGCTCCTAAATTCTATACCTCAGCTAATAAAGGCAAGTATCTCATATACCTTCTTAACCACCTTATCTACCTGTCCTGCTGTCTTCAGGGACCTTTGGACATGCACCCAAGATTCCTCTGCTCTTCTGTACTTCCTCACGTCCTACTGTTCATTGTTCCTTGCCTCTCAAAATGTATCACCTCACACCTTACCAGTGCTTTTTATTTATTAGTTTTTAAATAGATAATATCGATTTTTTTTCCCAGACACAATGGAAAATCAAAAATGCCCTTGAATTATTGAAATTTTGTACTTAGGTGGCACTGATAAATCACAGTTGAACTGCTGTGGAACACCCTAATTAACGCATGGTCAGTTGCAATGGAAACTAATAATTGGCATTTCCAGTTAAAATTTAACATTAAGCAAGAAGAGAACAATATGAAGAGGAGCAAATCAAATGATTCCCAACATAGTATTTCCTTTCCATCTGCCACTTTTGTTTCTCCAGTAAGTCTGATATCTGCACTGGAAATATTGTTTAACATGCTCATTCTTAAAAAAGGATACGTTTCACAATATCACCATTAATATAACCTGCAACAATTTCGCCTTGTTGCTTCAAAGAGACTCTACTTCCTGTTATACGCTGTCATCGTATCATACAATACATGATGCAATTCCTTCTGTTTTTGCAAATCAGAGAAAAGATTGTTTTACAATAAACAATGTTTGAAGAGGTCCATTTGGAACGTACAGATGTTTGAATTATAGCAACAGTGAATGTATTTTCCTCCCATAGAAAAGTTAAACACAGCTGACATAAATTCATTGTTACTCATAAGTGCACAATTGTATAAATTCTTGTGTTACAGATCATAGGAATTGGACTTTGTGGTGTATTTGAACTTATAAAAGAGACACGGTTCTCTCATCCTGCATTATGTCTGAGAAGTTTACAAGCTCTACTTGATATGCTTCAGGGACAACAACCAGAAGGTCTCCAGTCAGAACCACCTGACGTTCTAGGTAAAGTTAATAATAAGCTAAATTGGATCTATTGAGATATTGAGCATTTTAATAGACTGTTCAACCTAAGCATTAATTGGATTGCTTGATAAAACTGTAATATACAATTATTTAAGGAGTGGTTGGCTGTATTTATAGCTGAAATTATTGCATTTGCATTTTATCACTTGCTGTTTTCTTCATCCCAACATTGCTAGTATTCATGCAGGCTATTTTATGAGACAATGGAGCAAAATTGACTGTTATTGCTGTCAGTATTGCACTATACTTTATAGACAGTTCTATTTTATCTATCCATCCTCTAAGATGGTGTCCTCTGGTATTTCAAGGAATTCCACCTACTAGCTCTAATGGGGTCTTCCTAAACAATCAAAATTGAGACAAGTACGAGCATTGGACATGATGAATGAAGTAATGCAGTTAAGCTAAGTTGGTGATGTAGTACATTTTTGTGATATTCAATACATGTCATACATTGACAAGGAAGAAAATTACAGGAGTTTTGAAGTGTTAGTTGAAGCTTCAGTTAGTCATCTAACATTGTACGATGCATATGAAAACTGTTTGGGGGAAAAATGTGGAAAATGTTGTCCTTAGTGTATTGTGCTCCAATGAATGGTTTAGATTTTGTGGTAGAAATGATGGTGAATTTGTCAGTATCCACCATTGCTACTCCTCGAACTGGCAATAACTTTGAAGTTCACACATTTGTAGTGAATGTAGGAATCTACAAGTTGCTGTCAATAGTTCTATGCTTCTCCAATGGGTGTGCTATTTATAGAATCACCAGAGGTTTATAGCATGGAAACTGGTTCTTCGGCCCAACTTGTTCATGCTGCATTTTTTAACCACTAATCCCTCTATACCCATTTCACCCATGTGACTGTCTAAATGCTTTTTAAAGGATAAAATTGTACCCGCCTCTACTGCTACCTCTGGCAGCTTGTGCCAGACGCTCACCACCATCTGTGTGGAAAAAATTGCCCCTCTGGACCCTTTTGTATCTCTCCCCTCTCGTTTTAGACTCCCCTAACTTTGGGAAAAGATGTTGACTATCTAGCTCATCTATGTCCTTCATTATTTTATAAACCTCTATAAGATCACCCCTAAGTCTCCTGCGCTCCAGGAAAAAGTCCCAGTCTATCCAGCCTCTCCTTATAACTCAAACCATTAAGTCCCGGTGCATTCTTAGTAAATCTTTTCTGCGCTCTTTCTAGTTTAATAATATGATTTCTATGATATGGCGACCAGAACTGTACGCAGTATTCCAAGTGTGGCCCTACCAATATCTTGTTCAACTTGAACAGGACGTCCCAACTTCTGTATTCAATGTTCTGACCAGTGAAACCATTGGTCCCTACAGACTGTAATCAACTAAATATCACTGAACTTGCCAGAAGTTCTCCTTTCACTCTAAAATATCTCTGTTGAAAACTCTCAAAAATGGAGTATTAGCGTTGTACAAGGTCATAACTATTGCTGAAGATCCTTTCTGGCCCTGATAAACAAATGTTATATTTATGTGCCATTCTGGTAAAATTCCAAGTTCTAAATTTTTTTTGATGTTTGGTAATTTAACTTGCAGTGTGAATGTGCCAATCATTTATTTCGCTCTTGGTAAAATTTAATAAAAGTGAAGCATTGCCAGTGCATTTACTTCCTAGTTGGCTGTCTGAGGATACTTCATTGAGATTGTCTGTGTACCTTGTTGACGATATTGTTGCTGGACTTCTGCAAGAGTCCCTTGACTTATTGCATCAGATTCAGACCAACTTCAGGGAAAAGTAAAATCCATTGTGCGGATATGCTAGATCTTTGTGGCCGCCTCCCTCAAGGTCAGTGGCTAGCTTCAATGCTGACCACGATCCAGGGAGCAGCCATTAATAAGTTATAAGAGCTTGGTCTTGAGAAAGAAGATATTTTGATTTTTTTCATGTTTTAAAATTGCATTAAATTATGAATGGCACAAGTTAACATTGATTTCCAAATGAGTCAAATGAAGAAAATTGTGTTTCAAACATCAGAGACAATATCCACTTCTTTATTTCTGATTGGCAATGTGGTATTACGAAGTGAATTGTAACTTCCAACCTTCACACTTGTATTCCCTGACATGTGCAAATTACTGGTTTTGGCCGTGTCACTGTGGGGGAATAATAAGTCGACAGTGGATGCTTGCTGACAAAAAAGGTCTGCGCTCGCATGAACTCTGGTTTTAGTAGTTTGGAAGTTTGAGAGCAGTTATCTTTTCTGTGTCTCTGGTCAGTGACTTTGGTATGCTTGCAAGAATAGTTTAAAGATGAGGGATGGGAGGGCAAAGATTTCCCTCAAATTACTATTTCTGAGATCCCGGTTAAGTGAAAGATCTGATTTATTTGACTTTGGAAGACAATGATGAATTGAGCCATTTATATCCTGAATAATTTGAGCCTTAATTGATGGTTAATGTGATTTTGTCCACAGAATCTCTCTTCCATTTGTTGTTAGAAACAACAATAAGAAGCACTGGAATGGCGGACAATATTAGCCAGTCACTGACTGCATTATCTTGTGCCTGCCTCTTCAGTCTGGTAGTTGCTTGGGGAGATACGGGCAAGATTCTACAGGCTGTGTCAGCAATTCTTACCAGTAATGGCAGCCATGCTTGCCAACCTATTCAGGTAACTTGATTTTGTTTGGAAAGATTTTATTTTTCAATTTCCTAAATTTGCTTTGGCTGTCCTTTGTCATTCTGCCGAGTTTAAAATGCTGTCCTCCAAACGGCTATGGGTGATGCATCCATTGAAAGTTTCAACACTCGCGTTTGGTAGACTTTTACTGGATGAGGATATTCAAGGGATATGGCGATTAAGGTGGATGAATGGGAGTTGAGACACAGATTAGCGAGAATCTATTTGAATTATGTGAAGGATTGCATGCAGCAATAGCATGAAAGTTCAAGGTGAGATATCCGTTTGAGTGCATCTGTTGCAATACTATGTAGGATTTTTTTGCTGCAAAGTCAAGATAAAAAGGATCACAATGAAGTTGCTGTGAAAAGGCCATATTAAAGTAAGATGCAATCAGATGATGCTTAGTTTGGTTTTTTAAATATTGTTTGAAGAAAAGTTTGACCAAGGTCCAGTCCAAAGTTTTGGGATCCTGAAAATAACAAGTCGAGGAGACTGCATGCAAGTCCTCATCTCAGTGCAGTGAAGTCACGGCACAGAGGAAGAGTAAGGTGGTGTACCTGGAAATTAGAAGGAAGCTGAGGGCTCATTCTATTCATGCCAGTAAAAGAAGATGACTTGTTTGAAACTGAGTAAAGGATTGACTGCGCAATAAACTGTGTTGTGGGAGGGATGCTGAAAGACCCTAAGAAATGACCAATGTCTTGGACTTTGTTGAGAGTTGAGGCAAATGTCCATGAATAAATTTACTGAACTACTTTCCATGCTGTCCTCATTAAATTCCTAGCTGAAATGTGTAAATTATATTAATTTTGTGTGCTTGATGCTTAGAGCTGTGTTGCTATTAGACTACATGATAACGTACCACCTCAATGGTTATTGTCAAAAATAAAAGCTCTGTGGAGGGGCTAATATATTGGCATAGATTGAAGATTGGCTAGCTAACATGGATTTTTTCCTGATTGACAAGTGGGGCCTCAATGTTTTACAATTTATATAAATGATTTGGATGAAGGGACTGAAAATATGGTTGCTAAATTTGCTGACATCACAAAATAAGATAAGGTAGGAAAGTCAGTTGTGTAGAGGGTGTAAAGAGGCTACAAATGGGTTGAGATAGGTTAGGTGACGAGGCAAAAATCTGGCAAATGGAGTATAATGTGGGCAAAGTGAAATTGTCCGTTTTGGCAGGAAGAATAAAAAAGAAGCTTATTAGGTAAATATTGAGAGATTGAAAAACTGAGGCATAGAGAGATCTGGGTGTTCTAGTGC
The DNA here is from genome assembly GCF_964213995.1 of Mustelus asterias. Taxonomy (NCBI): domain Eukaryota; kingdom Metazoa; phylum Chordata; class Chondrichthyes; order Carcharhiniformes; family Triakidae; genus Mustelus; species Mustelus asterias. Next base: position 14,688,091 of record NC_135810.1, on the reverse strand, counting down.
ACGAATCACAAAAGACTAGTGTACAGGCGCAGCAAGTAATTAGGAAAGCTAATGGAATGTCATTGTTTATTGTGAGGGGAACTTTACAAAACTTGGGAGGTGATGCTTCAAGTTGTATAATACAGCGGTGAGACCACACATAGTGTACTGTATACAGTAGAGGTCTCGTTATTTGAAATGTTGTAAATGCATTAGAAGCAATTCAGAGAAGGTTTACTAGGCTAACACCAGGAATGGGTGGGTTGTCTTAAGAGGAAAGGTTGGAGAGGTTAGGTTTGTATCCACTGGAGGTTAAAAGATTAAAGGGCGACTTGATTAAAACCTTTAAGACCCTGAGGGATATTGACAGGGTGGATGAGGAGCTGATGTTTCCTCTTGTTGGAGACTCTAGAACTTGGGATCAGTTTAAAAATAAGGGGTCACTGATTTTGGATGGAGATGAAGAGAAATTATTTTCTGGAGGTCGTGAGGTTCTGGAACTCTCTTCCTCAAAAGGCAATAGAAGCAGAGTCTTTGAATATTTTTAAGACAGAGCTAGATAAATTTTTGATTAATGAGAGGGTGCAAGGTTATTGGGGTTTGGCAGGAATGTGCAGTTGAAGTTACAGTCAGATCAGCTATGATCTTATTGATTGTCGAAACAGGCTCGAGGGGCTGAGTGGCCTATTAATTCATACGTGCAAAATCTACTTTTGATGTTTTGTACTAATGCGAACCATCTCAATGGCTATCTTCACAATAGTACAGATCTCGGGATAGGGTTTAAATTATACCATACATGCTTTTAGTCAAAGGGGTGTTAAATTTCAAAAATGCATTCCTTTCACATCACTAATAAACATATGAAGTGTAAATCACACCATTCAATGATGCTTCTCCACTATAATGTTAGTTAGATGAGACTGCACATACTTGGTTCCATTCTTATCTATCCAAGTTTAGCCAGAGATTTCCCATCAATGATTTCACTTCCCATTCCCACACAGTTACTCTGGCATTTCCTAAGGATCCATCCATGGTCAGGTTCCTATTTCTGATCTACGTGCTTCTCTTTGGTGACATCATCTTTAAAAAAAAAATTCAGTTTCTAAATGTATGGTGTTGGCATCCAGCTTTACCTCATCATCACCTCTCCCAACTCTCCACTATCTTTAAATGGTCTGACATCCAGTACTGGATGACCAGAAATTCTTCAATTTAATATTGGGAAGGTTGAAGCCTTTGGTCCCCTCAGAAATTCCATTTCCCAACAACCAACTCCCATACGTTGCCTGGCAACAAGCTTGAGGCCAAACGAGATTCTTCACAACCTCAGTGTCATGTTTGATCCCAAGGAAGACCTTTCAACCAAATATGCATCTATTAGTAAGCCCACTTATTTCCATGTAAATAATTTCTGTGTAGCACTGTGGGATGTGATGTAAAAGACCCTATATGAATACAAATTGTTGTTCATCGTTCAGAATATTCTGGATGGTTGAATTTATTGATGAGATGGATGAACTTTAATATAAATTATTTGATATGTATTTTACAAAGAAAAGCTATTTACATATATGTGAAAGTAGTAAGTCATTGGAAGAATTTGGTAGTCTAATCAAATGGGCAGTCTATTTCCTTGTCCTGACTTTTCATGGAATTTTATGCCGATTGAGGATTCTCGTAGTATATGATGAATATCTAATAAATATCTTGCATCAACTGAAGCTACTGCAACTTGATATTCAGAAGTGCTTATTCAATTAATGGTTCTGTATTATCAGCATTTTTGTATGATTTTAACATTTCAGTTTTACTTGTTTTTAGGTGCCAACCATTCTCAACGCTCTGCAAAGGAGTGTGCAAGCAGTCTTAGTTGGAAAAATTCAAATACAGGACTGGTTCACAAATGGAATAAAGAAAGTAGCTTTAATGCACAAATGGATTCTAAAAGAGGTATTTACAGATGAAGATGATTGGTGTCTACTGCAGAGTGATGGCTCATTCCTGTATCTTTTGGCTAAAGACGGATTGTACAAAATTGGTTCTGGTTATAGTGGGACAGTGAGGGTAAGTAAATATTTTTACAATAATGCTATTATAAACTGTTTAAAAGTTGTCTATATATTGGAAAATAAATGTTAGATATGTAATCAATAAGTGGTCAGTACATTCCCAGACATATGATATTGAGGCTGAGCCATATGCTGTGGCTTGGCTGGTTCTTTTTGTCTCACTGTAAACTGTTTGCTTTAAACTATTACTTCTTGAAACACATCTCTATTATGTTTGTGCCGTTGTATTACCCTTGCCTAGTTGCCCTGCTTCATAGCAATTGTTTGTCTATCTGACTGACTTGGCAGCTATTCCCGAGGGCATTATGAGTAGGCCATGTAATGTAGGGCTAGAGTTGCTTTCGCCAAACGAGGTCAGGGTGTTGGTTCTATTTCCTGAAGAATATTAGTGAGCCAGTTGTGCATTGAATGATAGAAATATCAAGCAGCTTGCAAATTCATTTGTACTAGTGCCAGCCTAGATTGTTTAATCACATTCAGTTTAATTATTCACCATTGTCACTTCAACATCTGTATTGCTATCCTGTATTATTATGCTACATCCTAGTAATATTAGGCTGCTCAGTTTTGCAAATAGTCTTGTAGAGTTGTAGAATTTGTTTATACTTTGATTTAAAATTCTGCACGAGTCAAGTTAATTTTTGGATATGTCCTGGGGCTTTGTGGTTTAGTGCCGTTAGCTACATTGAAGAGAACATTAAACCAGTTTTTTAAAAAAGTAAAATAGTTGTTCTCCTGTATCTCCGACGACTTCAAGGCCTGAAGGATGTGAAAATCTTTGCTTGTTTTGTATATTTGAGAGTAAGCAAGTTTAAGAAGTAAAAGTTCAATAATATTAGGATTGTGGCCTTTAAAAAGGCAGCATATGGCTTCAGGTTTGAAGCAATCAACATCAGGAATGTCTATTCAGTACAGCAATAAATGCGGAACTGTACAGGGTTTCTGTACTTGTAGGTAACTGCTAGGTGTTCCCAGTTCCAGTCAATGTTTTTGTGGCTTAGAGCTTTTGCAGATTCTACTTGGTAGTGTATTTCCAGCTTCAAGATTTGTGTTTGCCACATCATATGACAAAAAAAATCAAGTAATTGACTAGACTCTTGGACATTACAATCTCTCACAAGACAGGGTAGGGAACCAGGAGGAAAGCACAGCCATCTTCCCTAAAAGCAAGTTTTCCAATGGGCTAAGCCAGAGGACAGATTCCAGGTTGTCTAATATTGACTTGTTCAGATTGGCCAGTAAAGCAGTACATCAAAACATTTAGCAGTTAAGATTCTTGTGCTTTAATTTTATTTCTGTAACCCAGAGTGTTTGTTGAATGATGATGGAAAAGGTTTGAAGCAAAACTACTCAAATAATGAAAAAGGTGCATCTTAAATTTGCTTGAGCACAACCAATGAGTAAACAGTTATGAGGAAATGGGGAGAGCTCTGCAGTTTTTTGGTCGATTTCAAGTTAGATTTAATAAATGCGACAGCTGGATGTTTGTTTATGGCAATTCCATTGTTTTAGTACTCCTAATTGGCCAGATCTTTTCACTTGTTCAGTGAAAAATGTTTCTCATGAAATGATTTACTTGGTGTTGATACCTTCATTTAGAAATGAAGGCAAAGTAGTTTGTGGCTGGAACAGCTTAATTGAAACGCTAATATATGGATTGATAGAGTCCGGTGATCTCCTTTGCATTGCCTCTACCAAAGAAACATTAGTTAACTTCTGTTGGCACATTGAGTTTCAAAATGAAGATCTGTCGATGAAAGTGAAGCCTGAAGACATGGCCAAGCTACTAAATGATTACTTTGCATCGATGTTTACCAAGGAAGAGGATTTTGCCAAAGCTGCCGTGAACAAGGAGGGTGTCAAGGTATTGGATGAGATGCAAATAGAGGTACTTGAAAGGCTGGCATCACTTAAAAGTGGAAACGTCAGTGGGTCAAGATGGGGTGCATCCTCAGTTACTGAGGGAAGTAACAGTAGATATTGCAGAAGTGCTGGCCATAATCTTCCTGTTCTTAAACACAAGGGTAGTGCCAGGGGACTGGAAGATTGCAAATGTTACACCCTTGTTACCAAGAAGGATGAACCTGGCAATTAAAAGGTAGCCAATTCAATGTTGATGTTGGGAAGCTTTTAAAAATGAAATCCAGGGGAATATCAACAGTGACGTGGACAAGTGAAGGAGACCCAGCATGAATATTTTAAGAATAAATTGTGTTGATCAATTCAATTGAAATGGTGAAGTAAGAGGCTGGATGAGGATAGTGCAACTGATGTTATGTAAATGGCCTTTCAAAAGGTGTTTGGCAAAGTACCACAAAATAGACTTAGTAAAATTCTGTTACAATTCCAGCTCGGTAGATCATAACTTTTGTTTAGAGTCATGGATGAACAGAGTGGCAGGATTGCTGTTTAACTTTAAGAAAAGGATAAAATGTTTATTAAACAAGAAAAGATTGACTATTATACACTACTCATTCACCTCAGCTATACCTTTACGGATATATAGATTTGTAAGGATAACGCCAGTTGCAATTTATCTTACACACTGACGTTCTCAGTAAGTACACAGTCCATGAAAACTAACAGACATGATGTGGTCAGACACACCATCCTTTGAAACCAAGTGACAGATGCCTCCCAATACAACTTCTGTTGATTTCTCATCAAATCTCTCTCTCTCTCCACCCCACCCCCAATATATTTTGGTAGGAATAATTAGGAAATCAATCTAAAAACAATATAAACTAAGTGGTACAATTTTAAAGGCAGTGCAGGAAACGGACTGTGTTGTGCACAAGTCTTTGAAGTTGGCATAAGAGGTTAACAATGCATATGGGCATAAAGCCAAAGCAGAACAAAAGTACAGCCCCAACTGGGATACAATATTCAAATCTGGGGATATCGTACTTTCAGAAAGGTGCACAAGCTTTAAAGAGATTACACTCGAGCATGGATTCAAGAATGGGTGACTAGTGAGCTGGAAAAGCTAGGGTGGCTCTCCTCAGTGCAGGGAACACAATAATAGATATGCTAATACTGAAAAAATGTTATTAAAGATTTAAGCTGAGTTAATAAAAATAAACTTTCCAATAACTTGAGTGTTGATGAGCAGAGGGCACAGATTTAAGATGATTTGGCAAAAGTGCAGGCAATACGAGGAAAGTTTTTTTTGCAGTGAGTCATTAGGGTTTGGACTGTACTGCCTTACAGTAGAGGGTGTGGAAACAAATTCAATTGTAGATTTTAAAAGAGGGAATTGCATAAATACTTAAGGAGAAAAAATGCAGTGATAGAGGGAAATAGCTGGGGAAATCAACTAACTAGATGATAACTGGCACAGGCACGATGGGTTGAATGGCTACCTCTTGAGCTGTTCATAATTCTCTGAACTTGATTATAAATGTGAAATTAGGTCCAAGGGGAAAGATCGTTAATTATAATTAATCTCAAAGTACAAGTTTTTTTTCAAATTCTCAGCATGTGTTAACTAAAAGATTTGGTTTGAGAATGTAACTTTGGCATAAATCATAACTGGGTTTACTTGGTTGTAGCTGGAAGAACAAATGTGGGGTGGATGACTAGATCTGACTAGGTATTCATATCGTATGTTACATCATGAAAGTCTACAAAAGGCTGCTATATCTATAAGTTCTATCATCCAGCAAACACGTGGACCTATTTCCTCAGATGTGACTATTTCAGTGCTGGCCAGCCCCCCATCTTCCACCTTCCATTAACTTGATTGATTTCAAATCTCTGTCCATATCCCAACTTGTACGAGGTCCTGTTTGTCCATCAACCCTCTGCTCTCTGGCTCTTACTTTGGCTTTTGGTGACCAACCTGGTGATTTTAAAATTAGTTCCATTGTGTTTGATTCCCATTGACTTCATTCTCCCGATCTCCAACCTTCTCCAGCTGTGCAGTCATTCATGCAAGAGCTCAACATTCCTCTAATGCTAGCCTGTTAAGAATCTGTTTTGTCCCACTTCAGGCATCTGGATATAATGTGACACAGTTCTCCCCCTAAACCTCTGTATTTTCCTGCCTTTGAAGCACTACAGTGTAAAACTGTCTGATTATGCTTCTGTGAAGTGCCTGTGTACATTTTACAATCATAGAATCCCTACAGTGCAGAAGGAGGCCATTCAGCCCATTGGGTCTAGACTGATCACAATCCCACCCAGGCCCTATTCCTGTAACCCCATGCATTTACCCTGCTAATCCCCCAGCACTAGGGTCAATTTAGCATGGCCAATCAATCTAACCCGCACATCTTTGGACTGTGGGAGGAAATCAGAGCACCCAGAGGAAACCCACGCAGACATGGGGAGAAAGTGCAAACTCCACACAGACCGTGACCCAAGGCCGGAATTGAACCTGGGTCCCTGGCGCTGTGAGGCAGTAGTGCTAGCCACTGTGCCTTTAACAACATTAAAGACACTTTATAAATGAATTCTTACTGCTGCATCCGACCATATTCAACCTGTAAATAAATTTGGTCAAGTAATTTTTAACCTGTTTGCATTGGTCTCATGGAATATTTTCTACCTTTGGGACCATTGAAGAATGCAGTGAGCATCTCGTATGATCTCATGGAACGATGTTGATAGACCAGTGTGCTGCATCTATGATAAATTCTGGAATTCCCCCTCTAAACTGCTGCACCTCTGTACTGCCTCTGAAGATGCTCCTTCGAACCTATCTTTTTGACTGAACCTTTGGTCACCTGTCCTCCTCATCTCCCTCTGCATCACATTTTGTTTGATCGTGCTTCAATAAGTTGCTGCAGGATGCTTTGTTACGCTGAAGGCACTGACTATATAAATGCAAGCTGTTTCAGTCTGGGTTTACCTTGGTTAGCTCTTTGACCTCAAATATTGACTTCAAAATCCTTCTCTTCTAGAAATCCATCCATGGCTTCACTTCACTCCATCTTTGTAACAGTTTCTAGTCTAGTGCTCCATCTCACCTCCTCCACTCTAGGTTTGGACTAAGTCAGTTTCTTATGTCACATTTGCCCCATTAGTATAGTGTCAACAGTGGAGAATTGTACAGACTTAAGAACGGGAAGGTTCATGGAGCTCAGTAATGGTGAAGTCGCATTGGTGCACTGACAGCTTTTTAGGCTGCTGCCAGACAAAAAAATCAGAACATGATTTAATGTTCTGTTTAGTTTTGTTTTCACTGGTATTAATGCTTGGCAGCAAGTGAATGAAACACCAACCCGGAGGGTTTTCTATCAGGTATCATTTATACTGCAGGATTGGTGCCAATTGTATTCTTGCTGTTGGTTGTAATGTGGATGTTGAGCTGCTTTTATTATCTGGATGTGTTTGAGTGGTGCTTGTGTGCTGGTCGTGTACTTTGACAAAACCATGCCTGGATCTTTGTGCACTGTGTGGGTATTTGGTGTTTCAGTCTTGTAATTTATTCCTTTCCACAGTCAGAGAGATAATGACTTGTGCTGGAACCATCCAGTGATGATTTTTGTGCAGTTGTTAGTCTTGATCTTTTCCAGTGTAGTTCTGAACCCTTATGCTTACTGCCATGCACTGCTATTTGGCCAAGAAGGCATTTGGAAGGTCTGTTTATTTGGAGGAGCTCTGTTGTGAAATGATATGCTATTAGCAAGATATAATAGTCCAAAAAAATTGTCTGATAGAGCAGTATATTTGCATAATGTTCATAAATCTAATTGATGATTAAGACATATCGTAATGATTTGGATATAACTTTTTTATTTGTGTTTAGCATTTTAAATCATGAAAAAATTGTTGATCTGTTTTTTAAAAGTTGAAATGGGATAATGCAGGGAAATAATGCCATGTACATCAAAGTTCTGCCATATGAGTTAATACTTGTTATATGGTTTGCTAGCAGTGCTTATCCACACTGAAAGTCATGTGTGGAAGTTGGCAGTTGTGCTGGGGATCAGACAATGGATCACAGCAGGAAGAAAAATATTCAAGGATTAAAGCATGTACTACACGAGGAAATACGTACCTTGCTTGATGGTGCCCTATTAATTATTCCGTCTTTACGCTCCCAACGACTGCTCGCAGATTTTTGAGACCTGACTTTTATCGTAATTGTGTCTGGCAGCACCCTATCATGTTTTCAGAAATTCTGCTTTATACAGGAACGAACTAGTCACCACTTAATAAAATCAGATTTTCAGCATCTCCCTGAACTGCACTTGGGGTATTCTTCTAGGTTCCAGTGCCTTCTGTGACCACAAGGCAGAATTATTTTTAATCTTCATTGTGATCTGAGCTTATTTGCAGGTTCAGCAGCTCTGTGCAGTTTGAATTTCCTTTAGCTATTAAATTACTTTCCCTTCAATGGATAAGATTCTCAGCGACTGATATGCAGGATGAAGCTTTTTGTGGTGGGCCGCAACAGTAAATGAGCCAAGGCTGCATAAACTATTTTAGAAGAATTGTCAAATGATTTTTGTAGGCCGCATTCTTTTTGGCTGTGGAAGCTTTAATATTTAATGTACAACTTGACAAGTATGTAGTAAAATGAGAAAAAGGAAGGGTTGAGGGTGATCTCCCATTTTTCCTTTTGTTGCACTATGTTTAATGTAAGACGCAGCATGAATTCTGGGCTACCTAAAAGTAATACGGCATCAGCATATACTTGCAATGCACCTGTTGTGAGTGAAAATCCCTTGGGTGCTTTATAAAGTAGGGAGCTGGGAAAACTACCATTGAATAGGAATAAGGAGAGGTGATAGAAGGTGTAAGTTGAGAGAGTAATGAGGAAGCTTTTATAAGCGGGAAGAATTATGGTATGGTGCAAGGATTTGGGGGAATATTAAATAAATAAAAAGCTATTCTAAAAAACACATTCAATTCAACTAAAAGGTTGTCGCAAAATCACAACTGATCAAGAGCTAAGCTTTGAATAATTTTTTTAGCCTTTAAGCATATGCTCAGTGTCATAAAAAAATAAGGCCTCCTAACTAAGCAGGGATGGTAAGGCATTAACAGTTAAAACAAATATTGTGACCACTGCTTGCCTGACCTTTTTGTGTAATTAATTAGATGCAATTAGTTGTAAGCTATGAGCAATGCATGTAATAATTCTGGGACTGACACAATTAACTTGATCAAAAAAGGGAAAGATGCCCCCTCTGCATTTTTGCATTATGTTGTAAGTCCATTCCCATTTCTCCAGCCTTCCTGCTTATGCTCTTCTGACCTGACAGTAGGGAAGGAATGATCTGTGTGTTGCAGTGGAGCTGGGGAGCATGTGACCTGGACAATCATGCACATATGACAGGAGACAGTACTGTCCTGCACTTGGGAAAACTTGCAATTCTGTAGTTGTAAGGTCAGAGCCTTAACTTGACTCGTACTTCGCATGGGAGGAGAGAGGAAAAGGCAGCCAGATAAAATGGAGGTGGTTAAAGTACGGAAGGAAAGAAAGTCAAACTTTTACCATATACATATGAAAAAGTATGTAATGGACAATTTAGCTTTACATAATTGCCAACAAGATTCCATATGTCTAATGTATTTTTCAAAGGGCCATGTGTACAACTCTACTTCCCGCATACGGAACAGGAAGGATAGAAAGTCATGGCTGGGGTTTGCACAGGTAAGATACTAGATTAAAGAACTCAGTTTAATAATGTGCTTATGCTTCATTGACTGAAATCAAGAAGAACCTGACGTTAATTCTATCCTGCACTGTTAAGTAGAACAGATGTATTTCAGACAACCTATTATGTTTTATTGATGATTGTAGAGAAACCTGTGACTCTGACTTTCCTGCCCTTGGTTTATTAAGGGAGAAAGCATGATACAAGTGGAGTTAATTTTGTTTATTTAAAATTAACTCACGACATGCATATTTATTTTCAAGTCTATTTGAACTTTGCGATAAATTTAGATCTGATTGGATTGTATGTTTAGTTTTACACGTGTACTTGAAGTTCAGAGTTTCTATTATTGAACTGTTTCTGAGTCTCTGATTTTGGATGGCATCTTCAACAACATGCATTAAATTTTCGCTAAAAGATTTCATGTTTAAAGCAATAAAGAATGGCGTACATACATCATTGCACAATATCTAATCACAGTGAAGTTTTAGTTGGAAAATAATTGTGATGTGTGTAATCAGAGATTCCATTGTAGTGAGAAACATTTACTTCGAAATGTTAACTTTTCTTTTTTGTAATTGCTGAAATGAACAATTTCAGCCAAACCGTTCAAGCAACCAATGGTGTTGTAACTTTTTCTGTGCCTATTTGAACAGGGTTCTTTACTATATAGGGATTTAAATAATCATAATATGACAGCCATGTCCATAAACCCAGAAACATTGGAACACGAAAGCACAGTTAATCTTCCAGGTATGTAATCATTTGCTGCAAATCTAAATGATTAAGTAATTTGTATTTGGGAAGAGGTATATAGAGATATGGCACAAAAGTTGGAATAGTATTAGCATTGCAAGTTGTAAAGGGGGATATTTAACATGAATAGGTTTGATATGTAACGTAAACTGCTTACTGAAAAGTAATCCATTGGGATATTCTGTAGCAAACTATGGGCAACTGTTGTCAAAAGTGAGACCATCTAGGTTGTGAAAGGTTCATTGATCTGAGAGGCTGCTCTTTCCCAAACAACTCATCTCCCTGCCTTCCACCCAAAATGGTTTGGTTATGAATTCAAAAAAGGTTCTCTAGGATGGTTCGATTGTTTAATCAAAGAGAAATAATTGTGGATTGTTTTCATGCTAACTGTCCTATTCTTTTTCATGAAACCATAGAGCATAGGAGGAAACAATATGGCCCATCTTGCCCCTTAATAAGTCCCATTCCCCTGCCTGTAAGTTTTTTATTCCCTTTCAAGTATCTATCCAATCATCTTTTGTATATTATCATTCAATCTGCTTCCACTACCCTTTTCAGGCAGTGCATTCCAGATCATAGAAAATGGAAGTCTTGAGTTTACTTGATGCCTTTCATGACCACACAATGCCACAAAGCACTTTACAGCAATAAAGTACGTTAAAGTTTAGTCACTGCCATTGTGCAAGAAGTGCATCAAACTCCCCAAACAGCAGTGTGATGATGATATTTTGTGATGTTGATTGAGGAATTAAGTTTTAGCTGGGACACTGGGGATCACTCCCCTCCTCTTCATCAAAATAGTGGCATGAGAGCTTTTACATTCACCTGAGGGGGCAGGTGGCCTCAGTTTAACATATCTTCTGAAAGACAGCACCTCTGACAATACAGTATCCCCTCAGTACTGCAATGTAGTGTAAGTTTCTTGCTCAAGTCCTAGAGTGGGACTTGAGCCCACCTTCTGACTCAGAGGCAAGATTGCTGACAGCTGAGCATAACTGCTGGCATTTGCAGCTGGCATAACTGACTGTGTGTAAACGCACAATATTCTTAACTCTGCTAGTTACCTTAAATCAGTATCTGCTGGTTACTGTCCTTTCCACGAGTGGAAACAGTTTCACCCCATTTGCTGTTTACTCTTAGCAAACCTATCCTTCATTTGATATAGTAACTTTTTTTAAATGATCATTTTCTTTTGAGATGATTTTTGGAGACTCCTGTGTATTTCTCACATCTAAGACTGCTGGAAGCAAAGCTTACTATGTCCATGTTGTTGTTTAGTGGTGAGATGCAAACAGAAGTGATCAGTTCAGTGTATGGGCTTTTTAGTTCCAAATAGCGAGATTGGCGATAATTTCAGCTTCAGGAATCTCAAATCAAACACCTGAACTAAAATTAAACACTGAAAGTTGAAGTGCTTGTTTCAGATCATTGCAGCAAGGGGCTTGTTTGTACATAAGTGTTAACTTAAATTCCAAAGTTTTCTGAAATGTTTGTGCTGGAAAGGTTAAAACATAGATTTTAAATGAGTTTCAATTTTCAGGTTGCCAGACTGAAGGACAGAATATCCTCTTCACGGATGGAGAATACATCAATCAAATTACAGCATCAAAAGATGCAAGTATATTAGTTGTAACAATGAACTTTACAAACAGATTTGTATTAAAATATTTTTATGGTGTCTGTGTAATTGCTTAATGAGGTTTGCACAAGGTAATCAATAATATTTTTGTCCCTTCTCCCTTTGTAGGATGGTTTTGTAGTTCGGATATACGCAACAAGCACTGAGCCTGTTCTTCAACAGGAACTGCAGCTCAAGCTAGCCAGGAAGTGTCTACATGCTTGTGGGCTCTCCTTGTTTGATCTTGAAAAAGACTTGCACATTATTAGTAAGGATTCTTGATTTTTTCCTTGTTGCTTGTTTTGATAAGGTGTTAAAGTCATGTAATTATTTCCAGACATAGTGTTTTTTTTTCACTTGGTATAAACATTTTTCCTCTACTCGTTTGTTCGCAGATGTTCAGTGCTTGAATTAAAGATGTTTGGGGATGGAATCTCTTCTGTGTGTCAGTGGAATGTACTATAGGACCACACAACCAGTAATGAATGAGCTAGATATTTAGCACTGAATTTGGACATCTAAACTATCACGATGGCTAGCATGACTCATGCTGCCATTTGTCTCTCTAGTTCCTTCCAGTGTTGTAAACTTTTTATGTAGCAGGTGATACTGAGACTTGGGGACAGTAATACTGGTGGTCTGGAGGGAGTCTTAACACTTCCCCACCCCCCTCCAAAAAAAAGTGGGAATTAAAATTTTAATAAAATTCACCCACCCACCTTTTGAAGGCAATTGAAGATGGACAGCAAATGCTGGCCAATAGTGACATCCATATATCATGAACAAACTTTGTTTGAATGTGGCAAGAGGTAAGCAATCTGTTCTCGGGCAATAATAGGTCAGCCATTGAAGACTTTCAAAGAGGCTGTGTGCTGAGGAGTTAATGGCTTAAGGACTGGGTAGGAGCAAATGAGTGGACCAAATTGATGAGGAAACAAATGCTTAGATTTAGAATATAAATACCTATTAAAATTGCTGAGTGGGCTGCAACCTTATTTTCTAAAAGTTTGTGTCATTTCGTCTTTTGTGTGAAAATGCATTAGACAACATTTGCTTGTAGTGCCATTATGTCTACAGGTAAAAGACTGTAATTTACAAGTGTGTGGTGACTCAGCCTGTTTTTTAACCATTAATTCGCGGTATACTAACTCTGGTACATAATATTGTATTATCACATGTTACACTCGTTAGTCAGTAAGAATCTCTCTCCCATAATTCATAGAATAGAATCATTAAATGCAGAAAGGGGCCACTCAGCACCGACAACAATCCCACCCAGGCCCTATCCCCGTAACCCCACGTATTTACACTGTTAATTTCCCTGACATTAAGGGGCAATTGAGCATGGCCAGTCAACCTAATCCGCACATCTTTGGACTGTGGGAGGAAAGCAGAGCACCTGGAGGAAACCCATGCAGACACAGGGAGAACGTGAAAGCTCCACACAGACAGTGACTCAAGCTGGGAATTGAACCTCGGTGTCTGGCACTGTGAGGCAGCAGTGCACCCATCAAAGGGAGGCTATTCAGGCCATCAGGTCTGCACTAACTCTCCGACTCCAACTTAGCTAAACCCTATACCTGTAATCCCGTGCATTTACCATGGCTAATCTTCTCCTAACCTACACACTTTTGAACACTAAAGAGCAATTTAACATGGCTAATCCACCTTAACCTGCACATTTTTGGATTGTGGGAGGAAACCGGAGCACTTTAGGGGAAACCCACACAGACATGAGAGAACGTGCAAACTCCACACACACTGGCCCAAGGCCAGAATTAATCCTAGGTCTCTGGCACTGAGAGGCAGCAGTGCTAACCACTGTGCCAGTTGAAGTGGGTAATTTTTACGCAGATCAAGTAACTGTCAGTCATTATTTTCATCTTTGTTTTCAAACTTGGTCGATTGCTATTTTCTTCTTTGGTCTTTTTCCGAATGGCAGACAGTGACTAGTGGGGCACTGCAGGATCAGTGCTAGGATTCCAGCTACTCACTATATATATTAATGATTTTGATGAGGGAATTGAATGTAATATCTCCAAATTTGCTGATAACACAAAGCTTGGGTGGGATGGTGAGCTGAGAGGTGGATGCAGAGCTGCTTCAGTATGATTTGGACGAGTTGAGTGAATGGGCAAATGCGTGGCAGATGCAGTACAATGTGGATACGTGTGAGGTTATCCACTTTGTTAGCAAAAACAGGAAGACAGATTACTATCTGAATGGCTATTGATTGAGGGGAATGTGCAACAAGACCAGGGTGCCCTTCTATATTAGTTGCTGAAAGTAAGCATGCAAGTGCAGCAGGCTGTGAAGAAAACAAATTGTATGTTGGCCTTCATAGCAAGAGGATTTGAGTACAGGAGCAGGGATGTCTTGCTGCAGTCATGCAGGGCCTGGATTATTGTGTGCAGTTTTGGTCTTTTGAGGAAGGATGTTTTTTCTATGGAGCGAATGCAACAAAGGTTTACCTGACTGATTCCTGGGATGGCAGGACTGACGTATGAGAAGAGATCAAATTGGTTAAGATTGTATTCGGTGGAGTTTAGAAGAATGAGGGGGAATCTCATAGAAATCTATAAAATTCTAACAGGACCAGACAGGGTAGATACAAGAAGGATTGCCAATGGTGAGGGTGTCCAGAACCAGGGGTCACAGTTTGAGGATACAGGATAGACCATTTAGGACAAAAATGAGAATGGTCAGCCTGTGGAATTTACTACCACAGAAAGTAGTTGAGGCCAAAATATTGCATGTTCTCAGTAAGCTTTTAGATATAGCACTTGAGACGAAGGGGATCAAAGGATATGAGGGGAAGGTGAGTTCAGGCTATTGAGTTTGGATGATCATAATGAATGGCCACCTCCTGCTCCTATTGTTTTCTATAAATCCTTTTTTAACTTGCATTTCAAGAATTAAATGTGCTTGCTTAGTTATTACACAACATGAATACAGACACAATGTTCACAGGCTTGTGATCATGAGGATATATCTGGTTATTGCTCTTCTCTCTTTTACTCTTGCCTTGTTTCTTTCCTTTACATTGCATCCTGCTCCTCCTCCTCCATGTTGCATCCCTTTTTTCTACCCTTCTTTCTGCTGCCTTGCACTTCTCTCTCTCTCTCCCCACTCCCCAAGTGCCGTCTCTTTCTTTGCACTGCAAGCTGATTTGCACCACCCTGACCACATGACCTGTTGGCTGCCTGCTTTTTACACTGATGACCATCATCAGTCATTATTTATTCACAATACACACTATTCACTGCACCGCTAACATTGAAAACCCCATATCATAGCACCACCTACAGGTGTAACCAGTTCTGGTTGGCACTTTTAAGTATGATTTTTCATAGGTAAACCGCTAAATGGAAGAGATGTAAGAAGTAGTTCTTTCGTATACCTTTTACGTTTAAAAAATGCGCCCAGAAATTTCTACTGGTGGTGTTACTGAATGATCAATGTGCTTGTATTTGAACGTGGGTGTTAATCCATCTCTTTATGCTCAAATCTAAATCCTTCTGCATTATCTGCATATTCTGAAGTCCCATACGTGTTCTTGTTTTATCAGGTACAGGATTTGATGAGGAATCAGCGGTTGTAGGAGCTGGCAGAGAGTTTGCACTAATGAAAACTGCTAATGGCAAGGTATGTAGAGAAATGGCTATGTTAACTTTAATTTTTAAAAATCTAGCAGTTGGTGATGTCAGTTAATGGATGGTTAATGCTGTGAGGCTTTTTGTCTGCTATTTAGAAGTGTTAATCCATTGAAATGCATCAATGCCTCTGCTAAAATAGTGGACAAAAGAAGCTATGTGAACCCATGAACCATTCATCTGCTAATGTAGCCAGCCTT
Source organism: Mustelus asterias (assembly GCF_964213995.1). Taxonomy (NCBI): domain Eukaryota; kingdom Metazoa; phylum Chordata; class Chondrichthyes; order Carcharhiniformes; family Triakidae; genus Mustelus; species Mustelus asterias. The sequence continues at coordinate 14,672,200 of NC_135810.1, read as the reverse complement.
AATGTTTAGGCTTTTCATCATATCCTCAGCTACAATGGCTAGAAGCTTGAATCAGTTTTGATATTTTACTGCAACCAGGTAGAATGTATCTGGATAACAAGTTGATTTTTTTTGCCTTTGTCTGGTAACAGCCTGTAATTTCTATATTAATTTAAGGCACAAACTTTACAACTTTAGAATTTTGAGAAATCTGTATGCAACCATTATGAATTACATACAAATTAGGAGTAGGCCTCTCAGCCTCTGGAGCCTGCTCTGCCATTTGCCATGATGGCTGATGTCATTGTAACCTCAACTCCATGTTCCCGCTTACCCCCAGTAGTTTTCCACCCCTTAGCAAGAACCTATCTAGCGCTACTTGAAAAATATTCAAAACCTCTGCTTCCACTGCCTTTTGAGGAAGAATGTTCCAAAGACATCTGACCCTCGAGAGAAACATCTGTCTTAAATGGGAGATTCCTTATTTTTGAACAGTGACCTCTTATTCCAGATTCTCCCACAAGAGTAAACATCCTTTCCATATCTATCCTGTCAAGACCCCTCGGGATGTTTCAGTGAAGTCTCCGTTTACTCTTCTAAGCCTCTGTGGATACAAGCCTAGATACCAAACCTTTCCTCATAAGACAAGTTGCCCATTCCAGGTATTAGTCTAGTAAACCTTTTGTAACTGCTTCGAACATATTTACATCCTTCCTTAAATAAGGGGGCCAATGGGATGCACAGTACCCCAGGTGTGGTCTCACCAGCAATAATTGAACCATAATCTCTCTATTTTTGTGTCAATTCCCCTCGCAATAGTCATATTAACTTTCCTAATTACTTGCTGTACCTGCATGCTAATCTTTTATGATTCCATTTGCCAGATTTTTATCCACTTGCTTAACCTACTTATGTTCTCTTCACAACTAACTTTCCTTCCTATCTTTGACATCAGCAAATTTAGCAAGCATACCTTGAATCCCTTCATCCAAGTCATTTATATAAATTGTAAAAGCTTGAGGCCCTAGCACTGATCCCTGTGGCACACCACTCGTTATATCCAGAAAATGATTCATTTATGCCTACTCACTGTTTTCCTGTTAGCTAGCCAATCTTTAATGCATGCCATTATGTTACCCCTGACATCATGACCTTTTATTTTCTGCAATAACCCTTCATGTAGCACCTTATCAAATGTCTTCAGGAAGTCTAAGCACAGTACATCCACTGGTTTTCCTTTGTCCCCATAACACATCACTTATTCAAAGAACTTCAGTAGATTGGTTCGACATGATTTCTCTTTCACAAAACCATGTTGGCTCTGCCTGATTTGCCTTGAATTTTTCTAAGTGCCTTGCTGTAACATCTTTAATAATAGCATCTAACGTTTTCCCTATGACAGATTTAAGGCTGACTGGCCTGTAGTTTCCTGCTGTCTCCCTTTATGAATAAAGGAGTTATTTGCTATTTTCCAATCAAATGGAACTTTCCCTGAATGTAAAGAATGCATTAACTATCTCACTATGCACTTATTTTAAGACCCAAGGATGAAGTCCATCAGGACCTGGGGACTTCTCAGCCTATAGCTCTAACAATTTTCTCAGCACCACTTCCTTGGTGATTGTAGTCTTCCCAACGTCGTCGCCTCTCTTCTTCCCCCCCTTTGTGCTCCTTTGTGTTTTGTAGCATTTACTAATGGCATTTAATGCATAGAAAATATTTTAAAAAGTTGATTCTGTTTCTGTATCTTGTATGAACTAATTAATGAATTTTTCAATTGTGGTCCGCTTGAGAAAATGGGAATTTTGTTCTGTTAATTAAGCCATTGTTTAAAAAAAAGTAGCTGTAGAATGTAAAGGCAAAATAATCCATTGTTCTGTGCATCTGTTGGATTTTGTCCAGATATAGCATCTTTTTTAATCTTTTCAAATCAGTTCTTTTAATTTTAATGCTTTTCTGTGAGATGTTAGGAAAATGTTAATTTGTTCAGATTTTGCACACCCGGGGGCCACTAAAATGGAGGAAACAATAGGATCCTACACCAATTAAAAGCTTGCTAGCTCACAGTGGCTGTGTAAGCTGACCTACGCGACTACCTGGACCTTTGATGACTTTAAAAGACCATTTCAGTTCATGAAAATCCATTTTTAAAATGTTGCATTCATATCTAATGCTCCCCTTGGAACCTTGAACGAAGTGGCACAGTGGTTAGCACTGCTGCCTCACATTGCCAGGGACCTGGGTTCGATTCCCGGCTTGGGTCACTATCTATGCGGAGTCTGCACCTTCTCCCTAGTCTGCACCTTCTCCCTGTGTCTGCATAGGTTTCCTCCGGGTGCTCCGGTTTCCTCCCACAGTCCAAAAGATGTGCTGGTTAGGTGCATTGACCATGCTAAATTCTCCCTCAGCATACCTGAACTGGCGCTGGAGTGTGGGGACTCGGGGATTTTCACAGTAGCTTCATTGCAGTGTTAATGTAAGCCCGTTTGCGGCACTAATAAATAAACTTTAGAAAGCAAGTACATTTTTCTTGGGATTGGAAAATGTGAAAGTGGTGTTGGGGGTAAAAGAAGAATTGAAACTTAAAACAATACCAAAAGAGAGAAGAAAATGAGGAAATAGCATACACAGGTGGAATGTGAAGAATTAATGTTTCCAAATGTTTTATTTATGAAGGGTTCATAATATAGTATAATAAAATTCCTGACATTAGAGATGCTTTAGTACTGGAATAGTACAACAGTATTAGCTGAAAGTATATAGGGCAGGATTTTCTGGCTGCGTTCGCCCTGAAACCAGAAAATCCCTCCAGAGGTCAATGAACCTTTCCATGATCTGCCCCTCGCCCACTACAATTTCCGTGGCGGGCAGAACAGGAAAATTCGCCCCATAATCTTTGGACCTACTGTTATTGCTCATCTCCAAAAAGATATTATAATTTCTGTTTTGCACTAGTGCTCCGTGTCTAAATAGCCACCATGACTTAGATTTTGCAGTAAGAATAATTAGTGAGACTAGCAGTGCTTACTGGTATTAAGGAGTAAATTAGACAGCAACTTCCTGCCTTTGCTCGTGTACAGTTGGAATTGCAGTCTGACTTGCCCTGTTCCTCCAGAAGCCTCACGTTTTTGGTATTCTGCTGAGAAATTTGGCATTCAAACAAAGGAAGGGGTGTGAACGCAAGACTGCTTGGAAAGTACCTTCCAAAGCTGTGAATGCTACCACCCAGAAGGCAAGGCACGTGGGAAGATGGTGGCATGGTTATATTGTCACTGGAGCAGTAATACAGAGACACGGTGATGCTCACGATACCCGGGTTCAAATCCTACCACGTCAGATGGTGAAGTGCAAATTCAAAATGTGAATTTAAAGTCTACTGATGACCATGAAACCATTGTCGATATGTTGTAAAGAACCCACTTTGTTCACTAATGTCCTTCAGGGACGTGTCCGCACATTAGAGATGGGCAACAAATGCTGGCCCAGCCAGTGGTGCCCACATCCCATAAATGAATTTAAAAACATCACTAACTGCAAGTTCCCACCCATCCTGGCTTGGAAATATATCATTGTTCTTTTCCTGTCAGTGGATCAAAATCCTGGAACTCCCTCTATAGCAGGACTTGGTGTACCTACAGCATGGCCAGCAATGGTTCAAGAAGACAGCTCATCATCACTAACTCGAACGCAATTTGGGATGGTTAATAAATGCTGGTATTGCTGCTGTCACTCACATGGCGTGAATGAATTTTTAAGTTCATCTATTTATCTAGTAGCTATGTCAGAAAATGTTGATGTTTGTCTGTTCAAATGTAAATAAATGTTTAACGGTGTGATAAGCCATAATTACTGCCAAATTGCCTTTCGGGTGCTGAAAATTTACTTGTGAAAATGTGGAGTAAATTTTCTGCAGGTTGTAATTGTTTTCAGAGATTTGAAGTTTTTTTTGCTTTTTCTTTCTGCCTCTTTTATTTCTTAGTTCCATGTTTCTTTCCCTCTTCCCTTTCCGCATGAGATTTGGAATTAAATCAAATATTTCAACTTACACTTGGTTTAAACTCTGCACGTGTCGGTACAGATCCTTCAGCATAAAGGAAAGAAAGATTTACATTTATAAAACACCTTTCAGATCTTTCCAAAATGATTTGCTGCCATTATTTTGAAGTGGGGGAACTGTTGCAATGTGAACCAATTTGCACGCAGCAATGCAGAACAGCAATGTGATATTGTCAAAATAATCTGTTTTTAGTGATAAATATTGGCCATTACTTTGCGAATGTTTTTGTTCTTAATTGTACCACCGGATACTTTGTGCCTATCTTGGAGAACAGGCAGGACCTTGGCTTAACGTTTCATCTGGAAAAACGGCTATTCTAATAGTGTAGAATGTCCTTGCTACACTGGAGTGTGAGCATCGATATTTCTTCTCAAGCCTCGAGTGGGACATGAACACTTGGTCAGAAACAGGGATGCTTCTAACTGAGACCTGAATGTAATTGGTTAGGGAGACACGCAGGTCCCACATCCCCTGTAAGAAAGCGTTTCGTTCAAATCACTGCATGCCAGAGTACAATAGCTCCCAGAAAGCCTGTGGCTAAACTGTTTGTAAAATTCAGGATAAAATGTACATAGTAGATGTCTAATTTGTGGTCTGCATACTTTGGGGAAGAGCTTAATCTATGAACATTGGTATTGACAAAACTGAAGTTGAAATGCATTAATTCGAGGAGGTTGATCGCAAGTGAGTAATGAATGTTACTAACTCAGTATCGTAATGTGGTCTTGTATAGCTATAGTAACTTAGCAGTGAATGCTGTAAAACTGATTCTCACAGCTGAATAAAATTTGTACTTTTTCTGGACAAAAGCCAGCCTTCAACTTGGTTAATTCCAAAATATGAAGTACACGTTTTGGAACATTAATTTTTTGTGACAAATGAGCATCTTCAATCCCAATTACATTTTTAATTACAATTTTAAAATTTCACTAAGGTTAGTTTTTTGCAGATTTGCAGACAAATCATGATGGATGTTGCTACTCTTATTTGCAATGTGATAGAATATGCATATTTAAATTGTGTAGTTTTTAAAACAACTTTCCTGTTTTGTCATTAGATGTATTATACTGGTAAATATCAGAGTCTTGGAATCAAACAAGGAGGTCCGACTGCAGGGAAATGGGTTGAACTACCCATCACCAAATCACCAAAGATTGTACAGTTCTCTGTGGGCCATGATGGCTCTCATGCCTTAATGGTGGCTGAAGATGGAAGCGTTTTCTTCACTGGCTTGGCTAGTAAAGGAGAGGATGGTGAATCAGGTACAAGCTTCAAAGTGGGCATATTTAATTAATAAATTGTATTAATGCTAGTATTCTGGTTTGAAATAGCTATCTGCACAGCCATTTCAGAGCATTAGTTCTTCGAAAGTGGGGTAAAAATTGTAGTGTTGAGCAGCTATGAATGACAGCTAACATGAAAATAGTTCGTGCCATTGGGTTTGATGGAAGTGATTTTGATGGAACCCTATGATGGATATTTGAGGAGTTCCAAAAGAATCCTTTTTAATCTTTCGTTATTCAAATCTAACACACTGCACTATTTTTAAAAAAAATACAAGTAATTTAAGTTTTTGTTCTCCAGATCTACAAATACTGAAAAAAAAAATTCTTCATAGAAAAACATATTACATCCTGGTATCTCATGTTGGGTGAATACATGAGTCACAAAAATTTGATCAATAAGACAATGAAATAGAAAAATATTTATCCTATTTTCTAATCATTGATCTAGCTGCTATTTCTCGGAAGTTTTCTTTTGTATTTGGTTTACTTCGATTACTATCTTGGGAGAAGTTGGAGAGTACTTTCTCATGTCCTGAGGAGATGGGGAATAGGGAGCAGAATATAGGCACAACTTTTAAAACTGATGTCCCATTTGGAGGAGATTGCCTTCCAGCTGTTAGTGATGATGAGTTGGGAATACCTGCATCATGGCACAGCTACATTCATTTCTGTGGTGGTAGCCACTTGAATCTGGCATATAAGCTGATGCACAAACACCTCACCTTGGGGGACCATGCTTCCAGCTGGGTACACTGCATAAACAGAAGTATTCCCATTCCACCTGTTAGTCATATAATTTTGATGCAATTGTCTTCCCTGGAGAAGGTTTGGATGCTTGAGATTTTGAAAATGAACTGTGTGCAAAGCATAATCCATACTTTAAAGGAGTTAATTATCTCCAGAACTGTGTTCCTTTCAAATATTGAAATGTATAACTATTGACTTGAGTTCTCTATTTCATTGTAGCTAAAAGCAGACGCCAGCCAAAGCCTTATAAGCCAAAGAAAATGATCAAAATCGAAAGTAAAATAGCAGTATATGCAGCATGTAACAATGGAAGCAGCGCTATCACAACAAAGGATGGAGAACTGTACATGTTTGGCAAAGATGCTGTTTACTGTGACAACTCAGGCTAGTAATCTAAAATTGCTAATGCATATTTGTGTACATTATGTAGAAACATTCTTCAGTGATCTATATTTGGTTAAGTACATTCTAATTTTTTTAATATAAATTTATAAATAGGTCTTGTGACTGAGTTGAAGGGTCACTTTGTGACACAAGTAGCAATGGGTAAAGCTCATGCCTGTGTATTGACTAAGAATGGAGAAGTTTGGACATTTGGTGTGAACAATAAAGGACAATGTGGCAGGGAGACTGGTGCACTCTGTCAAGGTGGGAAAGGTAAGAAGTGTTTATTTAGGAGCAACTCATAATTTTATTTTGAGGTGCGTATTTATTGTCAGGAATGTTTGATAGTAGATTTTTTTCCAAAATGCTTTTCCTTGAGTGAGTGAATTCTGGTTCTTGCCAGGAGTATGAAAAAGTCTGTTACCTGGTAAAAACATGAGATTCACGAACCAAAACTACTAGAATTACAAAGAACTATCAGCATATGAAAGGAGAAGAGGTTAATGTTTTGAGTGGACACGTTTGCATTATTTTTAAAGTAATGAATCTTCATTGTTCTTTAATGGGTATCCATTCTAGTCTATTTTTGCATCTGTGGTCATGCCAGTTCTAGGTAACTGAAAAATGCTCTATTTGACTTTCACTGGTAGCAGTGGTTTGAATGCAGGTATCAAAAATGTGAAAAATTAATTCATGCATGGATGCTGCATAGTCAGCTTTTAAAGTTTATTTCATAACCTCATTGCCTCCAGATTGGACCTAGACCAGTTTGAAATTGGTCTAGGTCCTTCATTGGTCTAGGTTTTCATTGGCATTGCTTTGAGTGCAATTGAAGATGGCCATTGGTGTAAGAAAATATCTCACTATTATCCCCAAACTGATAAGATTTTTTAAAAAAAGCATGTGGCAATAACCAGAAATAATTCAAATTAAAAGTACTGTCAAAGGTTTCTCTACAGCCTACCAGTGAGAAGGGTCAAACTTCCTGTTTCTGCTCAACAGTTTGCTCAGGTTCCCTTTTTGTACTCAGTTCCAGCTTTAACATCGGGTGAGGTGCAGGTTAAATGAAGGACAAATCTTTTTCATGCTAGCAACATAAGAACAGGAGTTTAAGGTTTATTTATTAGTGTCACAAGTAAGCTTACATTAACACTGCAATGAAGTTACTGTGAAAATTCCCGAGTTGCCACACTCGGCACCTGTTCAGGTGCACTGAGTGAGAATTTAGCATGGCTGATGCACCTAACCAGCACATCTTTCGGACTGTGGCAGGAAACCAGAGCACCCCGGGGGAAACCCACGCAGAAGTGGGGAGAATGTGCAGACTCCGCACAGGCAGTGACCCAAGCCAGAAATCAAACCCCGGTTCCTAGCGCTATGAAGTAGCAGTGCTAACCACTGTGCCCCCCCCCCCCCCCCACCACTCTGCCATTCAGTAACATGATGGCTGATCTGTGGCCTAACTCCATGTACCTGTCTTAAGCCCATATACTTTGATACCCCTGCTGAATAAACATTTGTCTATCTCAGACTTAAACTGAAAAAAAAATTCAGTTAGCAGGGAATGTTTTTGATTTTGATCTATCAACCTCTGGGTTATGGGCCTAGCACGTTTCCACTGCGCCACTCTGCTCCTGACTATTTGAGCCAGCCCATTTTAATTTTCCATATCGGCTATCTACATGGCCATTCTGGATGCAACAACCAACTAATGCTTCACTGTTAAATTTTTTGATGAGCGTTAGCACTTTGAGCTCAGCCAAACTTGTTAAACTTATATTTTTTAAAAACCCTCTTCCATTGGCTGTTGTGCTGGAATGATTAGAACAAATTTTCACCTCTTTCATGATTTGGCAAGGGAGAACTTTGAAGCCCTCAAACATCTAATGCTGTTGCATTTGCGAGCAGTGCTTTTTATGTCTGGTCAACATACAAGCTGCATAACCTAATGAAGACTAACTCACTAGATGATAATCCTGGAGGGAGTAAGATTACATCTTTGGATACCCCTCGCATCCAACTGATTTTATTTAATTCCGTGAATAGTTTTATTCTTGGCCAGTTTTAATTAAAATAAGTGGATATTAAATCAATGGTAGAACTAACTTAAGAAGGCGGATTTTGAACGAAGTAACCCTTGATTTATTTTTTTGAGTAGGTTTCAATGTGGAAAACATGGCAACAGCAATGGATGAAGATTTGGAAGAGGAATTGGATGAAAAGGATGAGAAATCTATTATGTGCCCCCCTGGAATGCACAAATGGAAACTGGACCAGTGCATGGTCTGCACTGTGTGTGGAGACTGCACCGGTTATGGAGCCAGTTGTGTCAGCAGTGGGCGACCAGACAGAGTTCCTGGAGGGTGAGTTCAATGTGCTGTCCTTTGTTTCGAATTGAACCAGTAACTGTGTTAAAATATCAAAAATCAAAATGATTAATTGAACAAAGTGCTTAAGAGTTAGTGAATATAATCTGTAACAAAAGCAAAATGCCATGGGTGCTGGAAATCTGAAATAACAATAGAAAATGCTTTTAACACAACAGAATAGGCAGCATCTGTGAAGAAAACTAACTTGATGTTTTGGGCCAATGATCTGAACTCAAAATTTGATCCATAGAGGAGTCAGCTTAATTATGCACATGTTTAAAGTGAAATTATCTCTCTTTTTTGTGCCTGCCAGAAACTGCTTTTCAAAACTGTCATATCAATTTTTAATCAACCGCTATCAACAAATCTTGCAGCATCTTTATTGATCTTGTGGAAGTCTTGTTTATTTTAATTTAGTTATGGACTAATCTTGCTTTAAAAAATGAAATGATGAACCATTTGACTTTGTTAGTAACGGAAACATGAGGTTTTTCATCTTTGTGCTTCAGGATGTCACTGTAAATCTTCCTCATTCAAATGGCGAGTCAGGTGTGACTCATATTTTGCCAGAGGGAGTAAAGAACAAAGGAAAGCAAACCACATGCAAATTCTTTTACTTTAAAAGTGACACCTTTCTTCTCTACCTTTTCGTCCAGTGATTTTTCTCTTATTCTGTTTTATTCTGAACAGAGCTTCAGTCCTTTATCTCTCCTAGCTCACAATGGCTTCCTTGCCATGTTTCCCCAAGAAAGTGTTATTTTGATTAAAATTAATAAATGCAGCTTCCCTCCAGACAGGTATGTTGAGTTTTTATAGCCACTGACATGGCCTGTATCAGAATAACTGGCCGTTTATGCAAAAAGTACTTTGTTCAAATTATTGTATCTATTCCTCCAGATGCCATAAGAAGCCATTCTCAAAGTACCATCCAAGAAAGGCTTTCTTTGTACCTAACACTTTGCGTGAAGAAACTTGTCAGGTCAATGCTACAATAGCACAAGCTGCTGTGGTAGTTGCCACTAGCCTAAGCGGAATACAAACCTACATTTTTGTTGTATGTTAGAAAAGCTTGTAATCTGGCGAACAAGTCAAATACTTAATTATCCTTACCTGAGCAGATGTGCATGACTTAAGAATTTCAGTTCTCTTATGGGCATCCAGATTAAACTCTGGAATTAACTTTCCTTAAAGGGCTCTTGAATTAAATGGAGGCTACCCCAAAAGACTTCATTAGGCACAAATTAAGTTTAAAAGCTACTCTGCACATTATTGATGTCTGAAGAAGTCAGTAATGCCACTATCATTAGCACACTTGAAGTATACCATTGGCAGTGAAATTTTGCCTCTGACTTGAGTCAAAGAGTCGCAGAGCCTTGCAGCATAAAAGAGGCCATTCGGCCCATTGTGTCTAGCCTGGCCATCGAGCATCTATCTATCCTCATTCCAGTTTCTAGCACTTGGTATGTACTTGTATATGGGAGTGCATATCCCAGGTTCGATGGCAGCAGCTACCTTTTCTCATTAATGAATCAATGCGACTCTTGAGACCCCTGTGACTGAACCTGGTCACTGATGCATTCCATAATCCCAAAAGCTCAAAGTTAAGTGCACTAATAGTTTATTAAGATGCCAAACTTCAGTGTATTGTGCACTTCACTTTTAGTCTTTAGCCTGTCCCGCGATAGTTTCTGCTTCCTTCCAAAGATTGTGGATTTAGTCAAGCAAAATTTCCATACCTTTCTGCTCAACAGCTTGCCTAGGTTCAGAGCTTTATGATGGGTGCTTATAGCAAGTGTAAGGTCCGCCATAATGTCTTTTTGTAACATCTTGCTTCAATCCCTCAAGCCTTTGCTATTCTATTCAAAGAACCAAGCATGTTTTAGAACAAGTTATTGTACTCAACACAGCAAGATCATATGATCAAAGTGGCAATGGCCAATGTTCATAGATGGTTAGTTCTTCTCTTTTGGCCACTCTGATTAGAGGTGAACCTCTGACAGTGCACTAGCTAGATCATTGCTTTAATTTCAACTCTTGTTCTGGCAGGAATGTCTATTATGTCTTGCGTGCATCTCAATTTATATACAGTTTCTCAGTTTATTGTAGATCTACTTCATTTTTGTTTTTAATCCTTTCAGGCAACCAAACTAAATATATAATCAAGTTCCAATTTTGGGAAAGTCCAAATCAATCGCATCAACCATTACAGCATTTTTGTCTAATGTTACTTGTTAGCTCATATTACACTGCTGCGGGTTTTGCTGTGTTACTGACTGCTGCATTATCTTTTTGCTGATTCATCTTCAGTTGGTTAGAAATCTTCTATAACTTGTAGGTGATGCGTCTGTTGTAATTTGTATAGGGAAAAAAAACAAGTTTAAAGGTAATTGCATTCGTGGATTTTAATAAACACCAAGGACATGTCTAAGAAAGTCATTGTTTCAATTAAATGTTTTTATCATGATCTATTTTAGGCTCTGTGGATGTGGATCTGGTGAGTCTGGTTGCGCTCTGTGTGGCTGCTGTAAGGCCTGTGCCCGAGAACTGGATGGACAAGAGGCGAGACAGCGTGGAATTCTTGATGCTGTTAAAGAGATGATCCCTCTAGATCTTCTTTTAGGTGAGCGTTTTTAAAAGCACAACTCAATTTTTCTGAAGCTTAGCTTCACATGGTGTCTAAACAAGATCCAACAGCGTGTATTCGTAGAATTCTTATCATCTGGTTAAAATTTCAACCAGAAAGAAAGTAAGTTTCTTTGAGATTGCCCTGCAGTTCATTAAATTAATAAGGTTTAGAGGTAGTAGTGTAAATCTTTACAGTGTACCTGAAGTAACTGCCATTTGAAACATCTCTTCACATTGTGTTGAAGGATATAATAAGTAATGCAGTGAAATATAACTCAGAATCCTAAACATTGCGAGGTGAAGGCACTGTGGCATACTAAACATATAGCAATTGCTACCTCTATTGTACTCGCATCCCTTTCCTTTCCCAGGTATCGTTATTATAATTTTTCTTCTTAACTACATATGGACTTAGTTTTAGTTTTTGCTTTAATTTTTGGTGTAACATTCTCCATTTATTTACAAGAGTTGGTCAGTAACTGCATTTTCAGTTCATCTTTGCATGATGACTGTTCATTTATTCTTGGCATTCAACCCTAACATTTGAAGATATATTTTGTTTTATAAAGTATTGCACAGTAAGCAGTATTTAATTATTAGCAGCTCTGCACAGCAACACAGAAGGCATTGCATTAAACTATTTGTTGCAGGATGGAAGATATTACTTAGCTTTAAAAGATAGAAAACTTTCAGAAAAATCCCCAGTGCTCTGTACGAAATAAATTAAATGGTGCCTAATACAATTTTAGCTCTTAAAATGCCCTCTCATAAATAAGGGTTTGGGGTGTATGTACCTTATTGCTACAGGATGAAATTAAATTAGGAAGAATGGCTAAATGAACGTGATTCCAGTACCCACAATTTTTTATTTAAATGATTGTGATTTCATCAGCAGGACCTGTCCCGCCAGGAGTTAATATAGAAGAACATATTCAACTAAGACAAGAAGAGAAAAGGCAGCGGCTGAGCAGAAGGCACAGGCTGGAAGAAGTGAGAGGTATGTTTTTTGCAAAAGCTTAAGTGATAGATTGACATCCTTCTAAAGTGATGTTTCTCAGACACAAGTTTCAAAAAAATCTTTGCACAAATTAAATATTCTGGATGACTATTGATTCCCATTAATCACGCAGAGTATAGAAATCTAAATTTGAAGTGTCATGCTGAATGATTTTTTTAAAACTACTCTCAGCTGCGGTACAATTTTCAGTTCACCTTGATCTGATTGAACATTTGTAACATAATCAGCTTAATTATTTGAATCCTTATATTACACCATAAATTCTTATGGAGAATGCATTATAGTTCTAAAAATAGCACATTTTAACTGGCCTAAAAATTAGTAACTAATTTATTTTTGGTTATGGGTTTATGATTATGAATATAGAATTTTTTCCACTTTTTAAACAGCATGACTGAACCTTTAATGTCCACTTGGAATAGGCAGATAAAGCCTCAGTTCAGCATCTCATCTAAAGAATAGCACCGTAGATAATATAACACTCCTTCACATTGCATTATCAGTTGCATTGTTCCTTTTAAAGTAATAGAATTCATTTTCCTCTTGTTTTTTTTCTCTTTTTAAGTGTCAGTCAAAATGGAGTGGAAATTGTTAGATAAATTAATTGTCCTAAATCAAAGATTAACCCTCTTAGTCTTGTAGTGTTGTATTGCATTGCTTCTGTCATGTATGATGAAGTGTTGGAAGTATATTTTCCAGTGCTGTCGTTACCATTTCAGATGGATATTTGTTTTGCCGAAAGCCACCTCTGGGTGAAGGAATGACTTAAATACTGTTTAATTTATTTGTAACAAAACATAGAAGCTTCTTCTGGCACACAAGTAATGAATTCATTAGAAGCATCATTCACAAAGAAGATCATGATCTGCTTTCATCTAACCATGCGTGTTACAAATGGGTTGCCTACATCATTTATACATTCTCGTAACTTCCTACTACCAGGGAGGTCATCATCACTGTTAGTGAGAGCAACGGGTGTAATAAAATTTTGTTTGAGCGTTGCTTCAAAACAGCAACATGATGATCTGAATACAGATTTTTATTATCAAAATATCTGTTATTTTGCTGAGCAAAATGTGCAAAACTATATATTTCTTTATTTTTAAAAATTGAATAAGTTTTTACATTTGCATTTTTTTGTTGTATGCATTTCACCAAATAATAATACAGGAAATAAATAAATTGAACCCAGGTGCCACATCTTCTGATTAGGCACTTTATAGCCTTCTGGATTTAATATTGAGTTCAACAGCTTCAGACCTTGAACTCGCCATCTTGACCCTTTTTTTAATCCAATTCCCCTTCCAGCAGCAGAGTCATCTGTCACTTGTTAACTTTTGCTTTCACAGAGCGCTAACCTGTTCTGCTATTAACACATTCTGTTCTCTTAACTTAATGCCATTTTCAGCACTACCTTTAGTTGTAACAATATCATTAACGCTCCCTTTGTCTTGTGTTCCATGATGTCTTTGTCAAATTCCGCCTTAGCTCCCACCTATCCCTGACCTATTTAGCTCCAACTGCTCCACCCCTCCTAAAGTGTGCAAGATCCAGCACATTTCTCCCTCTGTTTAGCTCTGAAGAAGTCAGACGGACTCAAAACGTTAACTCTGTTTCTCTCTCCACAGATGCTGCTAAAGCTGCTGAGTTTTTCCAGCATTTTCTGTTTTTATTGCGCAGAATTTGAAATTGTGAATTTATTCTGGTTTTGTTTTACCTAATCATTATATGGCACCCCGGAATTTCTTTGGAAATGATCATGTTTATAATTTGTCATGTTGCCGATCTACCATTCATCGTAGATTTTTCGATTCTTTTATCTTATTATATTGCTACCTTCAATGTGGTCTTTACTCAATGCCTCAAATACAGTTGATGCCATTTTCTTTTTATATTGTAGACAATATTTTTTGCTTTTGACAAGTTATTTCATTTGTGAGCTTTCCTATGCATGTGCAAGTTATTTCTCCTCAGGCCCCATTGTATTTCCTGGTCCCATTTATTTGAATCATCGAGAACAGGCCATAGCCAGGCTAAGACCCCTTCCATCAAAGCTAAAGCATAAACGGGACAAGCATAAAGGTACTTGGTCATCCTTCCTTACTGGCTGGAGGACTACAACCTATCCTGCCATTCATATTCTTCTGTCATCTGAGTCTCTGTCTAACGTGGACAACTGTGCAGAACAGATTTTACTTTTCATGTCTTAATGTTGAGTAACCCGAGGAGAAAATAAAGCTAGTCTTGTTTAAGTTTGACTAGATTGAATGGAAACATTGCTCGACTGCTTTAGTTTGTACAAGGAATAACGCCTTTTGCTGTTGATCAGATTTTTCTTTTACCTTATTGTTTTGTTTGGAATTTTGCAATTCCATTTTGAAGAATGGAGATTGTTGCATTGAAGAAAGGGAGAATAATTTTTTGCTAAATTATTACTCTGCTTACAGGTTGCGGTACATTAAGTAACACGTTGCATTGCATTTATGCTTTCTGTATTCTTTCTTGAGTTGAAAGAAAACTTGCCAGCTGTTTTGTCTTGACAATTGCGATTAATCCTTTCCAGTCAGACGTGTCTTGATTAAAAGTGGTTGCTTGTGTTGCAGTCAGCATCTTTCTGGCTTTCCCTGTATGCTCCATCTATTGGGTAATGGTGAGATGAGCAATTTAATGCAACTTATGGTCCACCAATAGTGACTTGTAGGTTCAGAGTCTCTTATAAGCTAAATTAATCATCTATTTTGCCTCTCTGCTGATTCTCTTTTGAGACATAAACTTAAATTGGGTGGTTTCCTGGGCTACTGAAAAGCAATTGAAATCATTGAATTACTAAAGCCATTTGACCTGGCTTGTGCTCCAATTAGGAAAGCACCTGTGACAAAAGTAGTAATTTTGTGATGAGAATAGTCCTGTAAATTACTTCCTTTTGTGTGGTATAAACATTTCTTGCATATAATCTCTGCAGAGTTGGGCAAAAAGAAGGTCAAATTACTGATAAGATTTGAAATTAGTACATGTTTTTTGCTTTGACTGGAAAGGGTTAAATGTGTGAAATTTCTTCTTGAACCTGAACTCTGTAACAAAAAATTAATTGCAAGTGGTCAGTCTGATTAATTTAAATTTATCTGCATTTAGAAACCAATCTCAGGAATTTATCTGTATTTGGTGAAAAAGTAGTGACTGACCTTTAATATAATTACTCGCTGATTTGACCAACTTGGACATATCACTGCATTGAGTTCTGGTTCAGCAACCCTTTTTTCCCCTGGACTAAAAATTCTTTAGGATTGAATGCACTTGTTAACTGTAGCGTTGTCACCAGGCTTCTTTCATGTTGGCATTAACATACCTTTTGATTGTACTTCAGCTTTAACTGCCCTTAGGCTTTAATACGCATGATGCTTTCAAATAAATCATCGCCACAAGTTGTTCCCACTAGAGTGACAGGTGACCACTCTCACTTTGTATTAATATGTACTTCTCCAGAAATGTGGAAATATAATTGCATTGTTGGGTGACTTTCTACAGTTCAAAGTACCATTATATGAACGTTTTATACAGAGTTTTGACTTCACTGAAATCCTAGTGGCAACGCTTTATTTTCAGATCCTGATGCTTTTTTAAAAAAGTTCATTTCTAAACTATTGAGATTGAGTGAACAGGATTCTGGCAATTGGTAGTAATCATACAGCCATATAACACAGATATTTTTGATTTGCCTTATTTATAGCATCTGAAGTTAAAATTCTAAACCCCCACAATTTTGTTTGGCCTGTGCTTGTTCTCCTGGAGAAAATACTCTTTGCTTTTATAATGGAAAATAAATCTGACTGTGCACTTTACAATTCACATGTTGAATATTAGAAATAAAGCTTTTGGCCCACCTTGCATAACATGAGTTAGTATCCACAAATAAAAGGTACTGGGATCTCTTCAAAAAAGACTTGTGAACACTTTGTGGTAACCTCCTCTCATGCGCTATTGAATGACCTCCTTTGAGCTGCACCAGTCTGTCATCTTTGCTGCTTTCACCAGAAACATGCCAGTCACTTACCTCCCACATCAGAACAAGTCAGTGGTTCTTCATGGTTTCTTTGTTCAAAATGAGTTTGGGCCATGCCACAGTTCTGGGACACTTGTAGCGAAGGTATTTTGGAGTTCTTCAGGTTTTCCATTTTATTTGTAGCCTAAGTCTGCAGTCCTTCTGGTTTTGATCAATGTGGACTTAAATTGTTATTGTCTGACGAAGGGTCATCTAGACTTGAAATGTTGGCTCTGTTCTCTCCCCACAGATGCTGTCAGACCTGCTGAGATTTTCCAGCATTTTCTGTTTTTGTTTCAGCTTCAAGCACCCGCAGTATATTTTGCTTTTATGCACATCGTATAATCTTCCCTTTAGATGAGGCAGAAAATTGTCAATAAGAAATCTTATTTGTGAGCAAGTTTTTACCAAAACCCAGGATGGTATGCAGCTGGGAAGGTGTCTGTGTCCTTGCATCTGCTTTACGTGTCCTTGTAGGTGGTAAAGGTCACAGGTTTGGAAAGTGCTGGAAGGAGCCTTGGAGCTCCTACAGTGCATCTTGTTAATGGTACACACTGCTACCACTGTGGGTCAGTATGCAGGGAGTGAACATTGAAAATGGTGGATTGGGTTCAGTCAGGCTGATTGCTTTGACCTGGATGGTGTCGAGCTTCTTGACTGTTGGAGTTGTGCTTCAGGCAAGTGGAGAATATTCCCATCAGACTCCTGACTTGTGCTTTGTAGATGTTGGGCAGGCTTTAAGTAGTCAAGAGGTGAGTTACTGACTGCAGAATTCCCAGCCTCTTTGCCACAGTAGTTACATGGCTTCAGTTTCTGGTCAGTTGTGTAACCCCCCAGGATGTTGTTAGTGGGGGATTCAGTGATAATGCATTGAATGCTGAGGGGTGATGGTTAGATTCTCTTGTTGGAGATGGTCATCGCCTTGCACTTGTGTGACACAAATGTTACTTATGTAAGAGATGTTTCCACTTGAGAAATCCAAAACTAGGGTCATTAATACAATCACTTAAAAACTCTAAGAAATTCAGAAGAAGCTTCTTTATCCCGAGAATGGTTAGAATTTATAACTTGCTGGTGCATGGATTTGTTGAGGCAATTAGCATAAGTGCACTTGTGGAAGTTGTGCAAGTACAAAAGAGGAAAAATAAATAGAAGGATATGATAGCCAGGTAAGAGAGAGTTTCATGTAGAGCATAGATCTATTTCTGTGCTCTAACCTTTAATGCAATTTTAAACTTTGGCTTTGCCAACCTGAACCTGAGCTTCCTGAACTTGAATAAGTGGAATGTATTTTGGCAGAGAGGAAGTGAGAGAAAACCCTCCCAAAGTTTGGATTTTTCAGTAGCTTGATTTCCAACTTCATAAACTGCTGGGTTCTGTATGCATCTCACACTTAACTGACCAAAACAAATGGTGATCAAAGAACCTGCAAGGTGAGACCTACTCAGAAGGCTATTGCTTTGGTATATTGCCGCATTTGCATGTGGAGGTTAAAATTTCAGAGAATGAGGACAGCCAAACCAATGATTTTTATTTAGTTCTTTTTATTTATATATTTCTCCAGGGGAACATTATACCTGAAGGCTCCCACATATCTGTTGCCCTTTCTTCTAACAAAGGTTATTTAGGTGAACTTTTTAAGATGAATGGACATGGTACAGAAATTGGTTACTATCACTTTGTATGTCAAATAATTTGTCACGATCCAAGTAGCTGCAGTTCTTGACATAATTACAATATAGAAACCTTTGACAAATTAGCATTTTTGGTGTGTTTTCATTACTACCTCTTTAGTGATAGAAGTTAACAAATCGAGGAAAAGTAATGGCAACTCTAAATAATGCACAGCTACAATATAAGTTTAATAGAAGAACAGACTACATTTTTAAAATTTGCATTATATTTGCAAAAAGTGTGTTTTGGCTTTATGATGAAACCTAAGTTGCTGTGTGTTATAGTTGAGTCTCCCGTAAATATCGGACTCAACTGTTATGACCATTTGCTCTGTTTAGATGTGTGGATTACTATGTGTGGTTGGGCATTTATTTTCAGATGCTAATGGAGAAAGGGGGGATAAAGACACCAGCAAGATTGCAACATATCCTCCAGGCGCTCTCTGTCTTGACTATGAACTCCAAGCAATCCAGGTTAGCTGTGGATTCCATCACTCAGGTATGCATAATACACGTTTATTTGAATGAAGCAAAAAACAACTAAGTGTCTTTCCTGTGCTCTGGAAATCTGCAAATGCTCCACATCCAATGAGTTACTTTGAAGTGCAGTCACTTTTGAAATGGGAATGTATGTTACCGGACATGACCATTTTGGTACATCTCCCTGTTCAAAGGCATGGTTCACTATGGTTTTTTCAATTATGTTTCTCACCAGATGCCTGACCAACCCACTTAAAAATTTCTAATCACTTTCCTAGGCAGTCCGTTCAGAAGATTCATCAACTCATTCCAAAACAATTACTTTGAATTTATCTCTGTCTTCCATTTTGAGTTTCATCTCATGGCCCCTTGTTCCTTGTGTCATGGCAAACAGGTTCTCAGGAGTTAGTTCTTTTTTAAGGATTTTGAATATATCCATAAGTTCACCCCAATGTTTCTGTGGACTCCTTATTTTAAAATGTCTGTTGCCAGGTGTTTAAGCATATTTTATTTCTAAAGAATCGTTAAAATGGTTCACCTATAATTTAAAAAATCAGATTTCAATCAAGTTATTTCCACTCTGAAGTTGTTGATAACCCATAAAGACTGCAGTACTGTCACCTTGACGAAAACTTGTTTAAAAGCAATATAATTCTTGCATAATTCACAAAACAGTTTTACAAGAGTTGTGTACCTCCTAAGGAACTATGTACTTGTTACCAGTTGCAAATTGAGGGGTTTATTGGTAATTCTGAGTAGAAAGTTGTCATAAAATTCAATTGAGCACAACTTGTCTGGCTAGATATTCCTAATATAGAAGTACAAGGTCATTTTTTAAGTCTTAACTCTGGGTAAAGGCATTCATAAGTTTGTGGCGATCAGTCTTCTACTTTATATGATTCACGTAGACGAGGATCTGCTAATATACCAGCAAAGTGGGAAGTCCTATTTGGTCAACTAAGGGGCAATAATTAATTTCTATCATAATTAGATTTAGTTATTTGGTTTTGAAGTTCTAATGCATTATATTTAGTTCAGTGTTACTGAACAAGACGTCATGATTGTGCCTTTCAGTGTTTCAAAGGTGTTGATTCATAGATTCCTGAGAGATCCACAGCAGAAAGGTCACTTATTGATCTGTTTGTCTTAACACATTCCCAAGACACAGACAATTGCAGTAACTAATTTGTTGCAACTGAAGTAATTATCCATTTGGAAACATTGGTACTTGAATTTCAAGTAATGTTCAAACAGGGCTATTTGCAACTTTTAAAAATTCTCTCCTTTTTTTTGCTTTCCCACACCTTTCCTCAAACACATTGCATCTCCTGGAATATGGTTCATTCTTTGCAACCCTTTCTACGTAATTATTGTTTATCACTAAACTTCAGTGCATGTTCAGATACTCATTTTGCTAATGGTGGGCACCACTGCAATATTCTGCCTTAGCCTTTTGCCTGACCTCCATGCATATGCAAACATGACCAATCATTTTCACTGGGTTGTAATAACGAGTTGATTATATTTCCTTCCTTCCTTTTTCCTCTTTCACTCCCTGATCCCCACCATCCTCTTTTCCCATCCCATGCCCACTCTCAAAATACAAGGACACTGAATTGTGGCTTCAGGGCAAAGTAAGCATTTCACTTGCAGCCGTTTAGGGCTGTATGACTAAGCTGCTAGCTGGCTAAACTCCTCTGATCTTTCTTGGAGGAGCCAAGTTTCTTTTCAATTGTGACCCAACTAGAAAATTTTAATATCCAGTAATTGTAAAAGCTTGGGAATTAATAAATTAGGTGAATATTTAGATTTGCGCTAGTCAATATAATTTGCATTTTTTCCTGAGGAATAAATATTTATATGCTACTGGTACTCAAATTATTACTCCAAGGGTTTTAATGTTTTCCAAATCATCTACAGTGATTCTGATGGAGAATGGCGATGTGTATACATTTGGATATGGACAACATGGTCAACTTGGACATGGAGATGTAAATTCAAGGTAATAAATAGAACAGTGAAAACTTTGTATTTGTGGTATTTTGAGATAGGAATGTGCATTACCGGACAACATTGGTACCTTGTTAAATATATTTTTTGTTTCAGAGGTGCGCCAACATTGGTGCAGGACTTACCAGCTCCTTGCACCCAAGTAACTGCAGGCAGTAACCACACAGCCCTACTGTTAGCAGATGGACAAGTCTTCACATTTGGAAGCTTCTCTGTAAGAATATATTTCTTATAATTTGCTTGCTATTTTATACAATTTTTCAATAAAAGGGGATGTACACAAGACAATTGTATGGGCATAAAATATTCTGCATGCAATATGTCTGAAAGAAAATGAAATGGTTTTTAAGACTCACATAAATTCTGCTATATCATCTCATACTGTAGATTATATGAAATAAATCTTAACATGGAGAAATTCCTCAATCTTGTATTGCTCTCAAATGCAGGCTGTTATTACAACCACAGCTAAGTGCCATTTAACAAATTAACCCCCTCTTGAGCAATGATCCTAAACATTTCATAGGTTGTTTCCAAAATTAAGATTCAAATGTTCAATTGTAATTGTGGCTTTTGAGCTTTATCCTGTCATGGTAGATTATTTAGGGTTCATCTGTATGTCAAAAGTGTTTTGTTCTCGGTCATCGTTCGTGTTACTAAGCGTAAAATTGATCCAGGAAAAAAAATTCAGATGAAATGTGTACATTTGAAAGTGTACGGTAATGATTTAAAATTACACCACACTGTTCTCGAACACTGGGTTTTATTTAATCCTGAAATGAAATTCTGGCCCCATAATCTCTCCAGTATCAAGACTGTTTACTTCATTCTCCATAATGTTGTCTACTCATAACTTATGCATTAAAATTGGGATACAGTGCCTTGGGATGTATTTCTATTTTAAAAGAGGTACATAAATAAACAAGCTGTCCATCAAGTTCATATTTGTGGAAGTGAAAATAAAATATTTCCTGTCTTTTGTAGAAAGGGCAACTCGGTAGACCAATTTTGGATGTACCCTTCTGGAACACAAGACCATCTGCTATGCCCAATATAGGATCAAAGTATGGTAGAAAGGCTACCTGGATTGGTGCAAGTGGTGACCAGACTTTCCTCCGCATTGATGAAGCACTTATTAATTCGCATGTTTTATCAACTTCAGAAATCTTTGCCAGCAGAAGCATTATAGGCAAGACTGATTTATTTCTTTGATGCTCAATGTGTTGTGAATTTTCGAAATATTAACAGAAGTGGCCTCATTGCAAATTGAAGCAAGGCTTCAAAATGCTAGATTTCATCAAAGTACAATTTGAATAATGTACCACAAAGCACAAGACTTTCATTTTAAGTGGAATTAAATTGTACCAAGACAAACCAGAGGTAAATTATCTGTACGGTGTATTGTATGAGCCACATAGACTAGAAGTTAAGCTATAGGTTAAATTGTGGGAATGGGGAAATATAGGGGTGAGGTCTTGATTTCTAGTTGTATTAAAAATATGAAATTTTTTTGAAGAGGTCTAATGATATGGCTAAATGTCTTACGGGAGTCTGATCTGTGGTTTGTTCGAACAGGTTTGGTACCTGCATCCATAACTGAGCCGCCACCCTTTAAATGTCTATTAATCAATAAGCTGGATGGAAGCTGCAGGACATTTAATGATTCAGAGCAGGAAGACTTGCGAGGATTTGGAGTTTGCTTGGATCCTGTGTATGATGTAATTTGGAGGTAATCTTGCAATGGTTCCCTGCAGTAGAAAGTTTGAGCATAATTTTATTTTCTGTCGTTTTTTTTTGGATTTTCAACTTGTAGACACAATCGGGCAACCCTGTGTTCTGAAGAAGAATCATACGGACTGGAAATGTTAACCCCTGTTCCTCTGTCCACAGATGCTGCTAGACTTACTGAGTTTTTCCAGCATTTTCTGTTTTCATTTAACTCATCTTTGTTAACTTGAAGACATCCAAAATGTCGGTATTTGAGTCTAAGTGCTGGATCTGGGCGTCAAATAGATCCGCGCCTGGAATCCTCTTTCCAGCGTGCCCATACGCGTTTTGCCGGCTCTGGCCCGATCCGCGCAGTGTGCGGGGCTTAGCGCTGGCGGACCAATCGGAGCTCTGAACTGCGCATGCGCAGTTTGAAAAAATCTGACGGTGCGCCTGGGCGCGAAAAAAAAAAAGTAGAAAGCGGAGAGAGCGGCTCTCTGACGTTCATCCTCTGGTCTGGTGGCGGGGGGGGGGGGGGGGGGGTTGTGACCGATCATCCCCTGGGGGAGGGGGTTCCGCTGCCTGTCTGCGGCCGATCCCTCCTGGCACCATCACTGGTACACTATCAGCCACAGCCATCTCTCTCGCACCTGCAGGGAAGAGTAATCTGTGGCTGGTAGTGTACCAGTGATGGTGCCGGGATGGATCGCCACCCCCCCCCCCCCCCAAACCAGAGGATGAGACGTCTCTCTCACACACACAGTCGGCAACAGCGCGGACGCGGAACGGGCCAAAAGACGGTAGAGTGGGATCTGGCGGTAGAGTTGGGCGCGTGGCTCATTAAGTCGATTTTAAATGCATCTAAATTGTCGGGCCGCCCAATTCGGGCGCAGGCCGGACCCACCCCCGAATTGGGTGTCAGTAAAGCCGCGTTCTGCTCTGAATTGGGTGCAGGTCGCGGTATAGGCCCAACGCCCAACTTTACCGCGATTTCGTGCCCAAATCAGGCCTATGTTTACTTCACTTTTTAAAAATTCCGGGCAGCTTCAGATGCCCCTATGCTTTATCCTTTATTTGTTGCTATGTTTACGAAGCCTTGTATTTGAGAGATTGTTTTCTATTATTACAAGGAAAAGGCAAATGCTGAAGTTGCCCATGATTATCGTGTTTTCAGTTCTATTGAATTTGAATATTGTACTTCAGAGCATGATGACTAACAATTAAGTTATAGGTTTATACATTTGTCGAGCTACTGGCATGTGAGTTAATACGCAGCATATGTTACCAAAAGTCAAAGTGCAGTTATAAAAGTTAGTTAATTTGATTGTCACTGTAAACCTATAGGACAAATGCAACAGAGTGACAAGAGTTTCTGTTCAAGCTTCAGTGATTCTGTCTTGCACAAAAATAATCAAATTACTTTTTATAAGGTTTTATAGTGCAATCACTTGAACAGTGGGAATTGGGTCTAATCTCACAACCCGCATAATTCATTTGTTTTTTTTGCATGAGTATATGATGTATTAAGCTCAATTGGATGGGTAGCTAGTTGGTGATGTAGCGTGACGCCAACAGCACGGGTTTAATTACCGTACTGGCTGAGGTTATTCATGAAGATCCACCTTCTCAACCTTTCCCCTTGCCTGAAATGTGGTGATCCTCGGGTTAAATCACCACTACCTGTCAGTTCTCCCCCTCAAGGGGGAGAGGAGCTAATGGTTGTCTGCGACCATGGTAATCATACCTTTATTAAATCGATAGTTGCAACTCATTGACACCTTCTCCAGCCCAGTAGGGGGAAAAAAACAGATTTACAATTGGATCAACATCTGAAACTGCGGATAGTTGGGAACCTGTCTCGGGGGCAGGGAATTCATATGGTGTTCATGGAAGTGGAAATGACTAGGGTTGGGAAGCATTTTCCGATCAGGGCCATTGTGATCTCCTGGACTCGTTTCGATCGCCTCAGGGGGTCGGAGAGGAATTTCCCAGATTTTTTTTTCCCCATATTGGCCCTGGGGTTTTTCACTCTGGGTTTTCGCCTCTCCCTGGGGATCACATGGTCTGGAATAGGGGGGTGGGGGTGAGTTAATAGGTTGTAATGAACAAAGCATCGTAGCTGTGAGGGACAGCTCGGTGGATAGGATATTGGTATGTAGATAGGCTGGAAAATTGGGCGGGGATCCTGGATTCAGGATTCAATCCTGGACCGGGGAGCGGCGCGGGCTTGGAGGGCCGAAGGGCCTGTTCCTGTGCTGTATTGTTCTTTGTTCTTTGAAACAGCTTAGAAACATTTTAAAGACATTTTATCCCCAAAGGACAACACCTGCTATGCTGTCATAGCTTTGCTTGTGTTAATTAGAAGCTCTTGCACAGCTGTAGCGTCCTGAGGTTTCATTTCCGACCACATTAAAGGTGGTTTTTCCATTTTCCTGCAGTTCTATAGTTAAATTAGTTGAAAAAAACTTTGATTCTTACAAGTGCAGAAAAAACAGAATTGAACACACTGTTAAATGATTCTGAGTTTAGCATTAATGTTATTTATGAATGTCTCAGTGAGAACAAGATTTCCTGCTTTGCTCTGAATTTAAGTTAAACATTTCCATGATGATCATAAGACTGGACAGTGGATCATTAATTAGCCTTGTTTAAATTGTGTTCTATCACACACCCTTGCTGAATTCCATGGCCTAACTCCACTGTTGTTGCTGTATTCTCTCCCCCCCCCCCCCCCCCAACCCACGAGCCTAGTTATCAATAATTATTGATTGGTGGCGTATGTCACCCATTATTGGTACTTGCTTTCATTTGAGGTTTTTGTTTCCTTTATTTTAGTAGACTACCTGGAGGCTGTTATCTCAGTCTTCAGGACCCACGTTCATCGAATCCCTGCAGTGCAGAAGGAGGCCATTTGGCCCATCGAGTCTGCACTGACCCTCTGACAGAGCACCTTTACCCAGGCCCTAACCCTGTAACCCCACATATTTACTGTGGCTGATCCCCCTAACCTATGCATCTTGGGACACGAAGAGGCAATTTATCATGGTTAATCCACGCAGCCTGTATATTTTTGGACTGTGGGAGGAAACAGAAGCACCCAGAGGAAACCCATGCAGACACTGTGAGAATGTGCAAACTCCCCACAGACAATCGCCCAAGGCTTGAATTGAACCCGGGGTTCCCCTATACAGCGCTAGCCACTGTGCCACCCAATTTGATCATCCCAATTTTATGGAGTCTTTAATTTGTTTTTTTCAAAAAATGATGAATGTACAGCAGGTTTATTAGCAGATTTTCCAAGTGAATGGAGAACACCACTGTCAGTAACCCTCTTTAGTTGTATTACAAATATCCAGTTGACAGATTCCTGAATGCTTCTGATTTACGCATGAACTACTAATCCTGTAGTAAAGGTAGTTAAACACCCAAACTACCTTTGAGTAGAGGCTATGGATATTCGGTTAATAGAAATTTTAATGACTCATTTTGAGTAAATTTTTGTTTGGCAAAGATGTTGAAGGATATGTAACAACGGTGAATAAATTGAATACGGATCAACTATAAATGAATTAAATTATAAGCAGGCTTCAAAGCAGAATGGCCTGTTCCTAAGTGTAACGCTAATTAAAAAAGAAACGGGGCATGTGATACTGAGCAAAATTTGAGTCACATTTACTCTTTAATTTCTCCACAGGTTCATACCCGGTGCGAAGGAAGTTTGGTGTTACAATGCAGTTACAGCAGATGCCAGGCTTCCTACATCACCAGATATGCAGAGCAGATGTAGTATACTGAGCCCTGAACTTGCTTTACCAACAGGATCTAAAGCAAATACCACCAGGTCTCATGGGGCTTTGCACATTCTAGGTATGAATTCGTGGATAATTATAAGTACGCAAGTTAATTCAGAAGCTATGCAGTGAGATATATTCATTCAAAGACTTTTGCCAAGTTCTTTTCATGTTTAAGCACCAATGACGTTTTTGGTTATTGTTATATACAACCTGATGTGTCAGCCACTCATAAAAAAAAAGTCATCATAAGTATGTGATTCACTATAATAAACTTTGCTGATGTTATACGGGAAACTACCAGTACCATATATTGAATCTGTTCGTCAGACTTAGAGCAACAATTTTAGGAAGGTGTTGAGTATTAAAATGGCATTCTTCTTGGGAGTTTTATGGGATTGTATTTTTGATTTAACCTATTTTATTCACTACTTTTAACAACACTTGCTTGCTTTGGAATACTTGCTTTGAAGGCAGTAATTGTTCCTTGTCCAAGTGACCATTCTTCAGGGCTCTATTTCTGGTCCAGGCTTCTTCATTTAAAACCCTCTCCTCATCACCTGTGTTATTTACAAGTAAAGGGTCAGAATCCACAAATATGATGGCTGTGACCCATTGCAGCTTCTATTCCTATCAGCAATACCAAAACTTGCGATATTTTATTACTGGCTATCTGACTGCTGGATGTGAATACTGGATGATTTACACTTGCCTTTGCTTCAAAATCAAAGCCATCCTCTTCAGTTTCTGCCAATGCTCATGTCCCTTTATTCTGGGTTATATCTGACCACTCAGCTTATTCCTTTGGTATCATATTGTACCCTGAGTTTCCTTCCCATATTGTGTTTACCGTCAAGAGTACTGCCTGTTGTTCCATTTACATTCGCAAACTCATGAATGGGCTTAAGGCTGCCACTTTCTATCTTGAAAAGTGCCCAGTCTATCTCATTACCCTTGCAGGATAGGGTATCTCGAGTATTGAACAGCTAGCTATTTAATACTATGCAGTAGCCACACAAGTGGTTTGACCAGTAAGAGGAAGCTGCCTATATTCTGCCTCTCGCACAAATGAGTCATGATGTATGAATTTCACTGACGGTGTGATGGTAATTATGTGGGCCGCATATGCCAAAGACTGGCAGGCCATATTAAACAGCATGTCCCTTTTGGCTGTTTGCAACAGGCAAAGTACTGACTGTACCCAACCAGCTCGTGCTTGCAAAAGTTCAAACCGTGTTCAGCGTTAAGATATGATTGCACCATTAGACAGTATTCGCTAAACAATCCTGAAGGTGCTTAGAACTATGCTGACAACCAATTTAAGATTCCCAGTCGGGCTTGCAGTGCGGTGCAATGTCCTGTACTGATGGCTACATATATTAATGCAGACAGAAAGAACATGTACGTACATTACACCTGTTTCAACTGAACAACAAGGCGACAGCCATTCTCTGGTTCATTCCCCAGGGCAATGTCATGATCCGTCACAGTCAACCTGCCTGGTTTTAATTTAAATAAAACTTGGCAGTTAACTGTCAGTCATCAGTTAACTGGTGCATTCTCCACGGCGACACCTCTACTAATCAAACCAAACAACTAGCTTAATTTACATGCCAGAGCTGATTGCTGAAAATTTTCACATTTCACTTGAAATATATTTGATCCTTTTTCCTTAGATTTTAATTCGGTGAAACTGGGTCTTTAACACTGATGTGTGAGCATTCAGCTTATGTGAAATGCCAAAGCTTATAATTACTTAATTTAGGACTGTTATGAATGAATGTCTTCTAATTGTGCATTTGTGTATGGCGGAAATGGAAGTAGTTTCGAGCTCTGATTATGTATTATCTGGTGTGAAGTATTTGGATTTTCCTGAATAATTCTTTTCAAATATTAAAACAGGTTGTTTGGATACATTAGCTGTTATGCAGGATCTGAAAATGGGAGTCACTAATACAGAGGAGGAGATCCAAGCAGTCACTAAAGTATATTCCAAAGAAGACTATAGTGTGGTTAATAGATTTGAAAGTAGGTTTATATATACTTATTTCATTAAATTGCTTTAGTTTTTGAGAAACAATTTGTATTAACTATATTCGTGTCTGCTGTTAATGTTTAGGCCATGGAGGTGGTTGGGGGTATTCTGCTCATTCTGTGGAAGCCATTCGCTTTTGTGCTGACACAGATATATTACTCGGAGGTCTTGGTCTGTTCGGTGGCAGAGGTGAATACACAGCAAAAATAAAGGTGAATTAACCAACAAAGAAAATAATTGAAAACAATCATATTTCTTTGCAACAGGGATAAGTTCAAGAGTGTGTTGGAATATGCTGCACTTGTTTGGATGAGTGCAGCTTCAGTAACACTCAAAGCTCAACGCCATCCAGGACAAAGCTGCGGCCCTTAAACAGTCATTTCTCCACCACTGGCAAACAGTGACAGCCATGTTTACCATCGACAAGATGTACTGCTGCAACTCGCCATGGCTCCTTCGACATCACCTTCGACCTCCGTTTACCAGAAGGCCAAGGGCCGTAGACTCATGGGAGCACTGCCATCTGCAAGTTTCCCTGCAGCTTGCACACTAACCCAGTTTGGTGCTATATTACAATGCCGTCCACTGTTGTTGGGTCAAATTCTGGAACTCGCTCCCTCATGGCACTATGAATACCTACACCACATGAACTGCAGTGGTTCAATTAGAGGTGGACAGTAAATGCTGTCCTTGTCAATGGCCCTCACATTCCATGAACAAACTTTTTTAAAAATTGCAGTTTAAGTATATTCTTTGTTAGGAGCAGTACATTTACATTCCCATTAAAAGAATAGCAACTACTAAATTTTGGCACAGAGTGCTAGTGCTGGAGTAATACAAATATAGTGTAAACAGCAGAAGGCATCTTTTTTATCTGGTATTGACAGTTTGGATTTTATTGAGTCACCTAAAAAAGTAGGGGAAACATCAGATCTAATTGTAGTCCATTCAGACATGTCACATAGTGGCTTAACATGGAAGCCACAATAATGTTTTTAAAACAAATAACAGCAGCCTAAACTTAAGTATGAAGTATTGAACCTGATTTTTTTTCTCAAACTAGTTGTTTGAGCTTGGACCTGATGGAGGAGATCATGAAACTGATGGTGACCTGCTGGCAGAAACTGATGTCCTGGCATATGACTGTGCTGCAAGGTACATGTTAATCTATACTTGCTGAACTTTAAATTTGTCAACCTAGTTTGATAACGAGTGACGTAATTCCCTTAAATTTTGAAATACCATTCGTGGATTAGTTCCTAGTTCACACATTTCATATCAAAATAGAATTGATACTAAGAGGTCCTGTTGTAAAGCTGATGCAGTCTTTTGCTCTTTCTCATTTCTTACTGTTCACTTTTTAAATGTACCAGTTATTACAGAGAAATAATTATAGGGCACAGAAAGTTTGGCCCAGCTAGTTGCACTTATCTTCCACTTGAACTTTAGTCCTAATCCCAAGTGTCTGCTCTCTTTCCATATCCTCAGTAAGAAGCCTCTCAACATCAGGTTAAAGTCCAACAGGTTTATTTTGTAGCACGAGCTTTCGGAGCGCTGCCCCTTCATCAGGTGAGTGATGAAAGAGCAGTGCTCCGAAAGCTCGTGCTACCAAATAAACCTGTTGGACTTTAACCTGGTGTTGAGAGACTTCTTATTGTGCTTACGCCAGTCCTACGCCAGCATCTCCACATAATGGTTTTCAAATCCTGATATTTCCCATTTCCTTCAACTACCTAAATTCATAAATACTGACATAGTCTCTGCCTCAACAGTCAATTCTACCGTTTTGAATCTGTATAAAAGAAGGAAATTCCTATCTATATCCTAAATCTCTTGAATTTAATCTTGAATCTTGTCCCTCAATTCCTGGAAACTGTTCCTATCTAGTCTGCCTAATTGCTTCATAGTAAACACTTCTTTGAAATCATTCTTTAATCTTCACACTTTGCGATGTCTTCAGAACCAGAATCCCCAAATCCTTATGATCTTTCACTTCATCAGTTCCCCAATTCAACATATAATCTATTTTACCAAAATGTATCACCTCCTATTTACTGATGCTGAATTGTATATTTTATGTGTGCTTTGCCGATTTATCAATATCCTTTTGAAGCTTCCTTTGAGTTCCACATAATTATTTACTTTGCCTCCTATTTGCTACCTTCTGCAGATTTAGACACCACTCCATTTAGCCTTCTATCTAAATCAATATCGTATGCAGTGAACAGAGACAATTTACTGGACACTGCTAGTGATATGATTCTATTCCATGATTCTATATTTTCACTGCCTTCATCTCAGTAATTGATTAATTTTATCAAATGCATTTTACACTGCCCTCTTTCACAAATTTTGGTTGATTAGAAAGCTGTGCAACGTCCATTGCCTCTGTTCCCATTGAGCTGCTTGTGTCCCAGCAAATTGGATTTCAATATTCCTGTACTTGTTACCAACCATTGCCTTAGTCCACCTTTTTGAATAATGTTGTCCCAACCACATGTCAGTTCCCATTCTTCTGATTATGAAATACTGCATTGCCAGGACACCAATAGGAGTTAATACTTCAGCCACACTATCTCTGCTGTCTCAGTCTCTCTTTTTTCAGAAGCAGTTTACCATGGTGTTGTTCTCCCTGGCGCCAGGCATATCTTTGAATGTATTTTTTTAAATCTCTGCCCTCTTCAAAATCCCTTTGCTTCTGGCTCACTGTCCACTTGACAAATCAAAACAGTTTTGTCTTCCTTTATCTGGTGGTGCTTCCTTTAATTCCATCATAATACATGTTTAAAAAACCTCCCCCTCATTCTTGACCTGAATTACTCGATGCTATAAGATTTGTGGCTGTTTCTATGGTAACTGATTTCGGAGAGGAGCCAAGCCATTGATTTCATAATTGCTTTAGCTATGGATATGACTTATTATTGAAAGAAGCAGATCTAAATGAGGGATATAAAATGTGTTTGGAGAGTTGGCTGGAGGCCACATTGAGCTGATTGAAAAACTCACAATAGACTTGATTAACTTTCATTGTTGGTAAAAGTGATGAGGAAAGGGCAGTGTAAATTTTTTTAAAAGGTGTTATTTACAGAACAGCTTAGTTAGTGCTAGATTGCAGCTTTTTCATTTTGAGTAGAGAAAGCTTTCTATTGTACTAGCGTGTTGTGTTGAGGTTATTCATGATTTGTAAACTTAGTTGAATCATGTAAACTTAACCCCTGTGCCACCATGTCGCCCAGTTATGGGAGTAGAGTTGGGGAGAGGGCCTGTATAAGATACTCAGTTAGAGAGCTGGTGCATACTCGATGGGCTGAATGGTCTCTTCTGCACTATAAAAATTCTTTGAATCTATTCTGATTTTTGCAAGAGCACAGCCACGAACAAGATCCTTTGAGGCATAGACTAATTTTGATAGCTAAAATTAACAATGATTGCTCTGGTATTGATAAATTCTTAGAATCATGGGCTGCCACAACCTCTAATAGAATCAGAGTCCCTACAGTGCAGAAAGAGGCCATTTGGCCCATCGAGCCCGAACTGACGACAATCCTACCCAAGCCCTATCTCCATAACCCCACACATTTGCCCTGTTAATCTCCCTGTCACTAAGGGGCAATGTAGCATGGCCAATCCACCTAACCCACACATCTTTAGACTGTGGGAGGAAACCAGAGTATCCGGAGTAAACCCACGCAGCCACGGGGAGAATGTGCAAACTCCACACAGACAGCGACCCAAGGCTGGAATTGAACCTGGGTCCCTGGCGCTGTGAGACAGCAGTGCTAAGCACTGTGCCAACTTGCCTCCAGTTTTCTAAAATTCAGAAACTGGACAAATCTAGAATAACAAAGACAATCTAGAAACATAAGAGCAACCTCTTTCCCTTTTTGCGAAGTACCCTGATACTTTACATGGGGTGCCATAAAACGTCAATTGAACTATTTGGTAATAATTGATAAAAGAATGCATTGGATCTAGAGTGCTTGGTGATAGTATCACATTAACTTGAGCGTAACAAAATGCTTATATAGTTTATAGTTTGGTTAAATGGATAGCTTGCTTTCTGTGTATGTTTTCCTTTTTAGTATTCAGCTCTGTCATGCACTTGTGATATGGTTTCCAAACTATATTTTTTAGATTTCTTGAGTTTTATGTTGAACAGAAGCGTCTGTCTGAAATATATTAAAATGTTTGAAAGTTATGTAATTTCTGCCAAGTCTTTGTTGCTATTATAAATCTGTCCACCTTTTGTAATTCTAGGTTCCTATATAAATGTGCACTTCCTGTAAATGCAGCCTCTTGCCAGTAATAGAGCTAAAGCACTTCAATTTTGCATGTCAGCTCCTTGGTATACATTGGAAAGAAATACGTGTTATATCCAATTCTGTTTTCCTGCTTCCCAAATTGCTGTGTGCACTGCTAGTTAGCTTGAATATAAAACTAAAAATATGGAAGGAATGAATGAGTTCCGTGCAGCATTATCCATTTATTCCCCCTCCACCAACTCTGCTTAACCTGAAAGCATATACTTCTGTGAGCTTTGCCAGAGGAGATCAACTGGTTTAACAAAATAAAGAATGTTTCATACTGAATTCTGTTCACACGCTCTTTGTATTTTTCAGAGAGAAATATGCAATGATGTTCGACGAACCTGTGGTGTTGCAGGCTGGTTGGTGGTATGTGGCTTGGGCTCGAGTTTCAGGGCCCAGTAGTGATTGTGGCTCCCACGGTCAGGCCTCTATCACCACTGATGATGGGTAAGATTTTTTTGTGCCATTTCTGTTTGTTGGCAAAGATTTTCATTGCACTTTATGTTCACTCTTCACATCGAACTGCCCAAGCTTCATTCAGTATGTTGCGGCCAGAATCAAAGTTAGCGACTCCCTCTACTTTGCCCAAGTGCACTTCAAAACTAAACTGTATGAATATTTCCATTTTCCATGTCAGCCATCGCTTTGCTGTTGAGTGAGTTAGTGCTGTGGGCTGGTTTCCAAATGGAAGTAAAGTTGAGACCATTCGGATTCAAGCAAAGCACGTCTTTAACAGACTTGCATCCTATATGATTTGACTGAATCGAATTTGGGTCATGAAGATGAAATCAAAATCATAGAATCTTACAGTGCAGAAGGAGACCATTCGACCTATCGAGTCTGCACCGACCACAATCCCACCCAGGCCCTATCCCCATAACCCCATGTATTTACCCTAGCTAGTCCCCCTGACTCTAAGGGGCAATTTAGCATAGCCAATCCACCTAACCTGCACATCTTTGGACTGTTGGAGGAAACTGGAGTACCTGGAGGAAACCCACGCAGACATGGGGAGAATGGGCAAACTCCACAATGACAGTGACCCAAGCTGGGAATTGAACCCGGGTCCCTGGCATTGTGAGGCAACAGTGCTAACCACTGTGCTACCGTTCCACCCTGTATAATAATAGTTTAGTTAATGAACGTGTTGTGAAAGTAGCAAATAAAAGCTGAAGGCAGTGTTTTAAATATACATGTCCTTGTTTCAGTGTTGTTTTTCAGTTTAAAAGTTCTAAGAAGTCCAACAATGGGACAGATGTGAATGCAGGCCAAATACCACAGTTGCTGTACAGGTTGGTTATTACCAAATCAGTTTTTTAAAAATCATAAATAACCTGCTGATAGAAGCATATCCCTTTTATCTTTGTTGCAGTTATAATTTGGGCGATTCACTTGCTAGAATTGCATTGAATTTAATTGTC
Organism: Mustelus asterias; assembly: GCF_964213995.1. Lineage (NCBI taxonomy): Eukaryota > Metazoa > Chordata > Chondrichthyes > Carcharhiniformes > Triakidae > Mustelus > Mustelus asterias. Next base: position 14,638,272 of record NC_135810.1, on the reverse strand, counting down.
TTGGGTGTAGGTTACCATCGAATGATGGAAACTCTGGAAAAGGAAAGCAGCAACCCAGTGAACCGGTACATATTTTGAGGCGATCTTTCGCAAGGACTGTCTCAGTGGTGAGTGAACAAATTTGAATAAAAATTTTCAGTTCACTATATGGAATAGTTTAGTACATAAGTGAATTCTGATCTATATAAGATTTCTACATCAACTTAAAATTTTCAAGCTGCAATTTTGTAGCTGACTGATCAAAATTAAATTGTTTCAGGATTATTTGGTTGAAATTGGTAGAATAAATAATTTTAAGTGGTGTAAAGTTGAGAAAGGCAAGTATGTATTGAACTCCTTTCTAAAAACAAGATCTCACTACATTCATTCAACCTGCAAATAATCATTGAGGCCAATATCCAGATAGCGATGAACTTCTGGTCCCGTTGACGGTGACGCACAATTGTCGGTTCCCTGGCAGCGGCAGATACAGAACCCTGTTGACAGAGCTAGAACCAGACGATCCCACCATCGGCAAATGCCGGGCTGCCTCCGCTGTCACAAAACATGTCGTGGGAGGGGCAGAAAACCCCACGCTCGATTTCTGCTACTCGAGATGACTGATTTACTTACCTTTAAATTTATATGGCTAGTGAACTGCTAGTGATGGACTCAGTTTGCTGTGCTTGGCATGTTGATGAGGGAGTTTTCAAGCCCCCTTGCTTCTGTCCATTCTGCAACAGTTTCACCCACACCTACCCCATTGCTGAATATCCTGGATCCACCATTTCACTTACGCTTGTTGAGACATATTTGAGAGCTACTGCTGTTTGGGAGGAAAATGGGGAGTGCAATTTTGACGTAGATTTACCGTGACAAGGCACGTTTTAAAGCAAAATTAACAATGCAAGTTTGTCCTACAAAACCTCAGTCCTTTAGAGGCCTGAAATCTGTTGTAACAAAATGCCTGTAAGATTGTTAGCTAAAGGAAGGTTTGCTGGAAAATACTCCGATTTCTGTTGCATTAATTTTATCATTTGTACATTTCATTGGGTATTCACTTGGGGAAAAAAAATGCTGGCACCAGAATAGTGATGGGTGTTATAAATTCATTCTAAAAAGAAAACTTGTGCACATGCAGAACCAGGTTTGTGTAAAAATATGCTTGCACTGCACAACCATTTCATTAAATATATCAATATTTCAATTCTAAATGTAGGAATGTTTTGAATCATTGCTGAGCATTCTACAATGGAGTTGGACAACGCTGGTATTGGGAGTGGAGGAGCTGCAGGGCTTAAAAGGCTTTCAATATACAGCCACTCTTCTGGACTTGGAACGACTGAAGTTTGTTGGTACTTGTTGCCTGCGACTGCTACGTGTCTACATCTGTGAGATATACCCTATATCAGGTACTGTTGGCCCAGAAAATAATTTACACTAAATTTGTGACATTCCAATAAAATATCAATTATGTTACTAAAATTAATTGATCAAGATGTACCTTTCATTACTTTAGGTGGATCTTAGAATTGTACAGTGAAGGCCTTGTGTCTGATCAACCTTAGATTCAGGGTGCATTTCATTCAGTCTGTTTGAGAATCATGTTTGTATGTGGCAGTTAGCCATGCTTAGATGACTTGATAATTCTGATAAGTGAAGGGACTCAACCAATTAAAAATGCCATCAAAACAATTCTAGGATCAAACTTGGTTCAAAGATCTGTGTTTTTTTATTAGTGTCACAAGTAGACTTGCATTAATACTGCAATGAAGTTACTGTGAAAATCCCCTAGTCGCCACACTCCGTCACCTATTCAGGTACACTGAGGGAGAATTTAACATGGCCAATGCACCTAAACAGCATGGTTTCTGGACTGTGGAAGGAAACTGGAGCTTCTGGAGGAAACCCATGCAGACACGGGCGAACGTGCAGACTCGCACAGTGACCCAAGCCGGGAATCGAACTCGGGCCTCTGGCACTGTGAGGCCGCAGCACTAATCACTTTACCATTGTGCTGCCCAATTGGTTAAAGTGGCACTCTGATAGGTGCAAAACATTAACATATTGGATGTATATACTCTTTGAAATAATGGTTGTCGCCTTTTTTAGGTAACCCATGCCATTAAGATGAAACATTTTGGCTGGGAATTTCTGCTTCTATATTTGACATGCCATAAATTTCTTCCTTTTAAAGAGAATGGGTGAAAGGTCACTGCCTGGTCTTCACTCTTACCGAATATGCACTATATTTTTAAAAAAGGGCACTCTAACCTTGAGTTTGAATATTTATTTCTTCAGCTTTATGCATTTCTTTTGCTGCCATCTTATTTCATTTTTCTCCCAATTTTGTGCAGTGACTGCTTTACTTCCTTCTCAAGGCAAATTGCTTCCTGTACTATTTGTTCTTGGGGAAGTACCCGTAGTCGGCAATTAACTGAACAATTAGTGGTGTCTGCGTGAGAGCAAAAGGCATTCGTGTCTGGCCTTTTCTCATACAAAACTATGGCTTTGTTTTACTTATGATGGGTAGACCAGTTGTGCTTCAGTGTGTTTTTAAAAAAAATTACACTTGCAATCTAGTAGTGTTTCAGATCATGCATTTAACAGTTTGTATGCATCTAAGCATGCGTTCAACATTCTTCAGTTCAGCCAAAATGACCGTGACAAGTTTGATTCAGTGGCAAGTGCATTCGAATATGTTGACTTGTTTTTTATTTTGACTTGCAGCTGGTGCTAAAGCAGTGGTGGAGGAAACGAGCAAGCTGGCAGAATGTGTGGGAAAGACCCGATCTCTACTGAGAAAAATTTTATCAGAAGGAATTGATCATTGTATGCTGCGGCTTGACAATGATCCTCATGGCTACCATTCACAACCCAAGACTCTATTAGAAGCTGTTCTTCAGGAGTGCCACAACACGTTTACAGCCTGCTTTCATTCTTTTTATCCTACACCTGGATTGCAGTGGGCTTGTCTTTGTGACCTGCTTAATTGCCTAGATCAGGTAAGTCTGCGAGAAGAAGAATGATATTTTTGCTGTTTTAATAGAGGTTTAATTCTTCTGGATTTACTCTCTCTGAATTTGATTAAAATATCTGGCTTATTTTTACTGCAATAAAATCTGATCATTTTCTGTTGCGCCAAGAGCTAAAGTTGATGGAGATCTATTGACTTGATTTGTTTCTGTATATATTATATGCGTGTGTCTTTTATAAATTCTAATTTTGATTGTAAATCTCTATCACTAATATTTTGCATTCAAATACAGTAAATTTACACATGTACAGTGATAGAAAATTCTCAACATTGGATCCTTATCTCTGAATGCACTAAACTAAGTGGTGTAGGATAACCAGTTATGGAGAACCAGGTATTGATTGTGCTTGACATCATGTGGAGTATAGCAGTAGAGTCAGCAGTTTGGGGAAACAAACTACCTGACCTGGACTGTAAGCCATGTTATTGAATCTTCAGGTGGGTGCACCCACTTGTACCTGGCGAACAAAACAAAGTACTTGTCATGGAAGAACTCTTCAGCTTGAGGGAGAGTGCAATTTGCAGCCCACAGTATAGTTTTTGTTTTGCCAGCTATACTCCAAGCTAGACAGCAACTGTCTCAGACTGGGTGTGTGATATAAATGGAAACCTCAGGGTGAAGTGGGAATCTGTTGTGAATTTCTTTGCATATTTTTGAAAATGTGGTAGTTTCATTTTAGTGCAGCCATAGTCATCCCTTCCTCAAGTCCAAGGGTGGAAGACTTAGTCATAGAGGTTTACAGCGTGGAAACAGGCCCTTCGGCCCAACTTGTCCATACCGTCCCTTTTTTTTAAACCCCTAAGCTAATGCCAATTACCTGCATTTGGTCCATATCCCTCTATACCCATCTTACCCATGTAACTATCTAAATACTTTTTAAAAGACAAAATTGTACCTGCCTCTACTACCTCTGGCAGCTTGTTCCAGACACTCAGCACCGTCTGTGTGAAAAAATTGCCCCTCTGGACACTTTTGTATTTCTCCCCTCTCACCTTAAACCTATGCCCTCTAGTTTTAAACTCCCCTACCTTTGGGAAAAGATATCTAGCTGATCTGTGCCCCTCATTATTTTATAGACTTGAAAGTTTTTTTGTTAGACATCTGGTTTAACCATTCTTTGCCAGACCTGACTGGATCATAACAGGTAGACCCTGTTCTCCTGTGCCACAGCTCACTGTCCCTGGCTCTTCCTCAAATAAAGGATAATCTATGGCATTTCTTTGCCTCCAACACGAGCCAGCTCCGTTGACCTATCTGTCTTGCTTCCCCCACTCTGACCTAAAACAAGTGTGAGAAGCCGCTGAACTTCATTATCACCACTGTTTTGTGCATCACCACCTTTTCCTTGCTCACCAAGCCTCACTTTCTCCAAATTTATAGAATGAGCCCACATCTTCCTCTAGTTACTCTACAATCTTCCCCTATGCTCTTTCAAAACCCATTTTGTTCATGAGACCCACTTCCTGCTTTCTCAGTTCTTTTCTGCTGACCAGCTAATTTTGCTTCCTGGTCTCCGTGATATTTTAAACAGTTCCCTGTTTTCGTTTACTGTTTTCCTCCTTTTCAGAACTGCTGTCTACAGCTCCCTTCTCTAAACCCTCCCTTGAACTCATTGTCTTTGCAAAATACAGCCCATTTCTAACCTTCCTTTCCACTCAAGTCCTTGAATGTGTTTTGCCTCCAACTGCATGTCCATTTTTCCCAGTTTCATATTTGACCCTTTTCAATCCGGTTTGCACCCTGCCAGGGCACTGATTTGCCCTCAGAGTCACACGTTGCACTCATTGTGACCATGGTGCACTGTTCGTCCTTTACCTTCAGTCTTTGATGTACTCAACCGCACAATCCTCCTTCCTTGGCTGTCCTCCGTTGGCCATCTGAATGGGACTGCCCTTGGGTTAGTGAACAGTTGAATAATCAAAATTGATCTTAAATAAAAGACCTGCAGACTGGAAAATTTCCTGTATTTTAAAAAATTATATATTTGGCAATGAATCTCTGTTTTCTTGCCAGGACATACAGGAAGCCAACTTCAAGACGTCAAGTAGTCGGTTACTTGCAGCAGTCATGTCTGCACTGTGCCACTCTTCAGTCAAGCTGACAACAATCCTACCCATTGCCTATGATGGTGAGGTGCTGCTTCGCTCTTTGGTGAAGCAGAATAGCACAGAGAATGAATCGGCTATGGTTCACAGATTTGCCCTATTAGTGGCTCATATGGAGAAGCTCAGCCAGGTGAGAACAGGAAACAAATTTTTGTGTCTTGTATTTCAGTGTTTCCCATTGGTTGAAGGCTGCACTAGCCGGTTGAGTAGCCTACATTGATATGTCTCCCTCTGTTGACACCAACAATAGTGTCACTACAAAACTGTGGTGGGTCATATTTTCTGTTTAATACTCTATTTGCAAAATTACTGACATTGATTGTCCATTTGGATGAATGATGTGAAATTGTAAAACTGTAAAAGTGAATGAAGATTCGGCTGAGCATCAAATCCATCCTCGCCGTCAGTGGTGACGGGACGTGAATGGCCGGAGAATCCCGGCCTTAGTTTACTGCCTCACCAATCGTAATACAACTCCAGAAGTTGCACAAGCAAAAATCTGAGTTTGAAACAGGAATCTGATTCAGAGGAGTCCAATCAAAGATTTTCCAAAGATCTACCTTTTTGACAGTTCTGAAAAAAGTATACCTCTACACTATATTATTGAAATTTTAAAGGATTAACAAACTGTGTAACCTCTTATTATAATATCTCATAGTTAATGTGGAATACTGAAACTTGAACTGATCTGTTGACAGGAGTTAGAACCAATAGTAAGAATAAAGATTATTCTTGGATATGCAATAAAATCAGGATTTATTTTCCCTTAGATTGAAGAAAACATTACAAGTATGACCAGTTTTCGAGAAGTCCTAGAAAAAATGTTGGTTATTGTAGTGCTTCCAGTTCGAAAGACACTCAGGAGAGAGGTAGAACTCTTCTCTTCACTTTTAGTGTCCAATACTTGTGGCCTACTTGCCAGTATAGTGAGTGAACTCACTGCATCAGCACTGGGATCTGAGGTAAGGGGGCAGATCTGTGTTAACCTATCTAAGGCATGCTTTTTGATTTACTCAACTATTTAACATTTATTTTTTCAGCTTGTAAATTTTGTGTACTTGTGCATGAAAATGTTTTCAGTAACATGTTAACTTGGTTTTGTACTCAGTGTCAGCTGTGACTCAGTTGGTAGCGTTATTGCTAAATCAGAAGGTTATTGGCTCAAGTCTCACTGCAGGACTTGAGCATCGAAATTAAAGCTGACATTTCCTCTGAGGGGGTGCTGCACTGTTGGTGCCACCTTTCAGGTGAGGTGCTAAACCAAGTCAACATCGGCACTGATGTCTGTGTTAAGATGCCAAATGAGGTAGCCACTGTCATTGGACATATTACAGGTCATTCTGTAAGTATAAATAAAAAATGAATGAAATGTTACAAGATATATTTGGGGGGGAAAATAGATTCAACCTATACCACACCCGCATTGCTGAAGATGTAAGTCAGAGATGGCAGGTAGATAATGAACCAGAAAGTGAGGAAGAAAATTGTCCAGCAAGTTTAGGACCCAATTAATCTTCAAGCTCCTGTAATGTATTGCTGTATCTCCAGCTCTTGTAATGTTAACCATAAAAACAGAATCCATCAAAGAGGAATGAGACATTGATACAAAGCTATTTTGGGTTGGGGTAATGTTTAGTATTCCATATTGCTTCTGCATTGTAAATACTATATAACACTATGTAAGATTAGAGAAATCTGTATTCCGTTAAAAGATTAGCCTTATTGAACATTTTTATTGCCTTCACAGGTTGATGGATTGAGTTCGCTCCATTCTGTCAAAGCCACACCAAACCGGTTCGCTAAAACTAGTCAAGGACGAAGTTGGAACACTGGTAATGGGTCGCCAGATGCAATTTGCTTCTCTGTGGACAAACCTGGGGTAGTTGTGGTAGGGTACCATGTATACGGAGGAGGTGGCATTCATGAATATGAGCTGGAAGTGTTGGTGGATGATGTAAGTTTATTCGTTTTGTGTTTAAACTTGAAACGAATTGTTGTCTTCTTGAGTAAATGTTATTCTGAAGAATCCAATGACCCCCCTTGATGATTAAATATTTTTTGACAGAGTGAGCACACTGGTGATTCAGCACATTCTCACAGGTGGACTTCCTTAGAACTAGTAAAAGGGACTTACAGCACCGATGACTCCTCCAGTGACACAGCAGAAATTAGACTGGATAAAGCTGTCCCTCTAAAGGTATGGAGCAATGTGAAAAGAGACAGTCTTTGCTCTGAAAAGTTTAAATAACACATTTGGGTTTTGTAGCAGATAAATTCTATGGGGCCAGCACTTAAGTAATTTAAAAGCTGATTTAAAGTATTGTGAGAAATAATTTTGTTATGAATTTCTTGCATTAATATATTTTATTCTTGGCTTTTGGGTTCCTGTGTAACGCTTGCTGAATTTATTGCAATTCCAGGAAAATGTAAAATATGCAGTACGCTTAAGGAACTATGGAAGTCGCACTGCAAATGGAGATGGAGGGATGACTACGATTCAGTGCCCCGATGGTGTAACCTTCACTTTTAGTACTTGTAGCCTCAGCAGTAATGGAACTAATCAAACTCGAGGTCAAATCCCTCAGGTACTTTATTATAGGTAAGAATGCACATTTCCACTTTTCAATTAAGATTTCCTAGTCTGGTGATGTAATAATTCAGTACCTTTATGTTTATGAAACTTTATTAAAGATATTCCAACTGTCCAAGAAATACCTGTAGCCGTTGCATATGTATATTATATAGTGGTATTCTCGCCCCTGTGCATTTCAAATTTAGATGCACCAAAACATGAAGAAACCTATTCAAGAATGATGAAAAGATGCAACAATTTGTGCTATATAACTCATCTTGCTGATATTTTAAATTGCCTTTTTATGCTGCAGTCTTGTGTTTCTTCAAGCAGCTTGCTTAGAACTTGTCTTAGAATCATAGAAACCCTACAATGCAGAAGGAGGCCATTCAGCTCATCGAGTCTGCACTGACTACAATCCCACCCAGGCCCTATCCCTGTAATGCCACACATTTACCCCGCTAATCCCTCTAACCTACGCATCCCAGGGGACACGGGCAATTTAGTCTGGCCAATGCACCTAGCCTGCACATCTTTGGCGTGTGGGAGGAAACCAGAGCACCCAGAGGAAACCCATGTTGACACAAGGAGAACATGCAAACTCCACAGTGTCCCCAAGCTGGTAGTCGAACCCAGATCTCTGGAGCCATGACGCAGCAGTGCTAACCACTGTGCCGCCATGCCGCCCATGTGTTATGAAAGAAACCAAGCAAGAGTATTTAGTCAACACTATGATTGAAACTCGTGGCTTTGTGATTAGAAAGCTTAGCTCTTCACTGCCCCAATGTGTCTCTAATATCTACATAAAAGCTTCGACTAAACAATTTGCTGCACGAGGAAGAAATTTCTTCAGTTGGTAGCTTGGTACAGTCCATTTACAGAGAATAAATGTTGCCAATTATCAAGGAACAATGTGCTCATGAGCCCATCCTAATAAAGTGTTGAATTGTCCGCCAAACCCAATTTGCAGAAAACTTACTAGGTAACAGTAAGAGTAGAAACCATCAGCCTTGGTTGACTGGATCCAAAGCCGGTAGTAAATGTAAATGATGAGTGTGTTAACGCTACACCACCCATTCCTTCTATCTACGTATAATATTTCAGTTGCAAAGTCATTAAATCATCCTAATTAAAATCAAGGAGATGGAAATGCAGAGTGGGTTAATTAGTCTGTAAAGAGGAAACGTTTGTGACATTTCAGATGTATACGCTTCATCAGACTGAAGGCTAAGAGCTGGCTATTTTATTTTAGTAAGTATGGAAAAATAGAATGTGGGGCAAGAGAGCTAATATGCGCTAATCAGATTCAGTTACCGTCTTAAATGACTTGCGTTCTGCTGAGTAGAAGATCACTGCAAAAAATGGTTAGTAAGATACTGCCGATGTGTAGGCAAGCAAAAAGAGCTTGAAAATATTGGAAAGCAGAATGAAAGGATGCAAGAGATGTTAGAGTAAAAACATGAGAGAGAGCAATATCTGCAAATGCAGAAGATCTGAAATTAAAATAGAAAATGCATGCATTATACTGCGGACCAGCCAATCCTAAGTGGAGGAAAAATTGGGTTTTCACCAAATACCCAAATCTGTGCCAATGCTGAGCCCTGACAAAGGATGTTTGAATCAAATGTTAATCTGGTCTCTCCCTTCCCACTTCACATGAACCCTGCTAGGAAGAAAATGGAGCCTATAACTAAGATCTGAACTTACTGTTGGCAAATTCCAGACCAGGGGCCTGTTTAATATCCAGCAGAAAATTAAAATACTTTTCAATAAAACGCAACTCAAACTTCGGATAAAGTGTAGGAAATCAAAGGGAAAGGTCAAAATGGGAATAGGAGATAAAAATTTTAAAATGAACCCCAGTAAAGGCTAGATAACAAGACAGAACAAAAAAAACATTTCCTTGGTATTTTTTATACTGTTATGAATCATTGACCTCGTCAACATCTTTTCACCACCACTGTTTGCGCATTATTTTGTCCTTTATATCTAAAGCGTCTCAGTGATCCTTTTATGTCTGCGTGTTTACTAATGAGGAATTTGTTTAGCATGTACACTTTTTGTATGTATTAGTTCTTCCCCCATTCCTCACCAACCTCCGCTTTAAAGTTTTCTCACTGTCATGAAGCAGGTTCTCTGAACCCAGTGGCAGTGACTTTACCCTTATCTAAACCACAAAGCAAAAAAGACACACTTCTGAAAGATGTCCCCTTTTATCCTTTATCTGTGCTTAGTTACTAGTTAGGTAGTAATAAGGGTGTAATCCATCCCTGGGCAGGTAAAATGAATAATTATCATATTTCTCCTGGTTTCTATCCTTTGCTGGTAAAGTGGCTTATTTCTGGATGTCAGATAAGGTTGAGAAGTTTTAACTTTATCCAACCAAAAATAGACCTTTTGCGTATCTTAAAATCTCCAAAAACATGTTATTACAGTGTTCATAATCACTGGAAGAGGTGGGGAGTTGTGGTTGAAGGGGCTGAATCCCTTTGTTCAATTGTTTCCTGAAAAAGTTGACTCATGGCTTTGGACATGGTTCCATAAATACAAGGCAGTATTGCTCCAGTGTCCATCATTTGTAGCGCTTATCGTGGATGAAATCCTCTGGCCTCCCAGAGTGTTTCGCGGTGGCATGAGGTGATTGGCCATTGGCGGGATAGACTGGTCCTGTTACAGTTAGTGGGATTTCCCATTGAATCTACTCCACACCGTTGGGAACCCCACTAGGGGGAGGAGGAGGGCTCCATCGGCAGGGCCAGAATATCTCGCTGGCAGAAAGAGCCGGAAAATCATCCCCTGTGTTGACAGGCTGTTTATCCGTGGAAACCTGAGATCCAAGCTCTACAATAGGAATTAGGAGAAGAATTACAAGATAGTTAAAGACCTTGAAATTTTTTACAAGGTGGGTGAGATAGAGTAAGTGCACTTTAGCTAAAGAGTTGCAGAGAGCGTGAAGTTGAAGGTTCTTGGAATGGCACTGCCTGAGGGTGTGCTGGAGGCAAGTTCAATTGAACCATTCAAGGGAATTAGACTGTTAACTGAAAAGGAGGAATATGCAGTATTGTGGGGAGAAGTTAGGAGAATGGCAATAAATTAATTGCTCATTTGGAGAGCCGATGCTGACACTGGTCTGAATGACCTCCTTCTGGACCGTAACAATTCTGTGATTAAATGGCGGAATAGAGGGAGGATGTATGAACACAAAGCCGTTTGGAAAAGATGGGATGAAGAAAATTACAGAGAGAACGATGGGGTGAGACCATGTGTGACTAGTTGGTGAGAATTTTTATTTTGATGCATTGGGTAAAACTGGGCAGTGAAAAAACTGTGTACAGTTTAGGGTACAGATGAGTGGTATTTTTATAAAGTATTGCTTGGGAATTTGTTGTCAGGTTGTTTAGATAAATAGAGCATTGAGATGGCGAAGGAGAGGTTGGGAGTTTCAGGAGTGATGGACTGAGGTTGGATGGAAGTGGTCAATATCTGAGGTGGAAATGGGCATTTTCTTTTATTAGGGTCCAAAACTTAGGTGAGGATTCACCAAGATCAACTGCATGGTGGTTGAACCTGAGAAAACAGCTGGGGGAATAGAGGTCAGGGTTTGGAGTTTATGGTGCTTTAGTCTTGCTGCTGGTTGGTGAAAGTTCTGGCTGGTTTTCATAAAGGCAGTGGAATAGTGCAGAGTCATGACATCTTCAATTGATGTCTATACGCATGCAGTTGGAGTGCCTGGTTAGCAATCAGGAGCGGGAACACAAACAGACTTTTCTCTCTAACCCAACAGTACCATTACAAATTTTAAGGTATTGCCATAGGACTCGGATCAGCTTGCCCACTGGGGATAAAATCCGTGACCTCCAAGTCTGGATTGATCTCTAAGCAAATTCATTTTGGAGTCCAAATATATTTCTGTGATTGATTAAAAGTATTTTTCCTGAAACTTTTATGCCATTCGAACTATTGGTCCCATTTTGTCTGGGGAAATCTCTGGTTTTAAATCAACTGTGGTTATGTGATACATTTTTAAATAAAGCATGCCAGAATTTTCTTGGCGGTACTCAAATGTAAGTCTTTACTATAGTGCGGGTGACTGGTTGACTTCTGGTTTTCTGCTAAATAGATTAGGTAATAACAATGTACGGAGACATTGCCAGTAACGTGTCAATTTAATTTATAGAAGTGAGTTTGATGGAGATCTACAATCACAGCTTCTTAGCAAAGCCAATGAGGAAGATAAAAATTGCAGCCGCGCCCTTTCTGTCGTTTCTGCAGTGGTTCGTGCGGCTAAGGATTTGTTGCATAGGGCCCTGGCAGTAGATGGTATGTATGCATTTTCTTAAATCAATAATTTGAAATGTTTGTCATTGGTGTATGGATTTTATAAGGGGAAACTAGTTGACCTGAGCATGGTGGTAGGTGGACTGATCTGAGGAAAGTGAATTCAACGGCTGCTGTTCTTTGTTGGAGGTGTTGGCAGTCTTGTTGTGCTTAATTACATCAAATGCAATAGCAAAATGAATTTGAAGCCTTGTACATTTACCATTCCCTCACGGTAAGATATTTCAGACAGTTATTTTATTTTACTGCCGTTGAGAATGCCAGTGTAGTTTGGGAAAAATCCAATGTTCTAAAAACATTAATGTTCTGCTCCCTAAAATTGTCAGGACAGATTCAAAAGTGAGATGTTGTAAATCTTGAGCTGAAAATAAACACTCTGACTTTGACACCAGTGAACATGCAGGTTCCAATAATTGTGTACTCAAGCTGCACAACTGTTCTGAATATTTATCCACAGTGCTTTGGTAAAGAGATGAGCAAACCTCCCCTTTAATGGCAAACTTACTCTTGATTTGGCCGTGGTATAGCAGTAGAAATATTAACCAAGGTCATTATGTGCACCACCTGTCAGGAAACTGAACCAGGCTGCAGGGAAACAAGAAAGCTGCCAAGTTCACAAATACCTTTCTAAACAGTAACTTTTTAATGTAATACTATTTACTTGTTAAAATCTGCAAACTGTTACTCACAAACAGAATGGATAAAGTGATTTATTTTTTATTTAGCTGAGGATATTCCAGAACTACTCAGCTCTTCCAGTCTATTATCCATGCTGCTTCCTCTTATTTTGGCTTACATTGCACCAGTGGCTGCCAATGTCCCAAAAGTAAGTAATTCTCTTTTCCAGCATAATCAACGATGATTTTATCATGTGCTTATTCTAGTTCTCCGTTATCTCTGAGTTTTACAGCATATTTTTTTTATCGAATAGGCTGCAGTTGAAGTTTTTGGTCTTGTACAGGAGCTTCTGCCTCCTGTCGCAACGTTAAATCAAAAATATGCTCCGCCTGCCTTCAATCCTAATCAGTCCACAGACAGTGCAACAGGGAATCAGCCAGAACAAGGCCTTTCTGCTTGTACTACTTCTAGCCATTATGCTGTGGTGGAGAGTGACCATCCTTATAAACCAGCTTGCGTCAGCCAATTAAAGGTACCAAATAAAAGTTACTGTATTGCAGACGTGTGTTTTAACACACAATACAATAATCTTCTAAATAAAAACTCGTGTCCATTGGGTGTCCATAGTATTGAGCCCAAAGCAGATTCAGTAGGGGCAAACTTATCGATATTGGTTAAATTTTGGTCCTTGTATTGGCGATCTCCCTTGCTAAATATCTGGTGAATGGAATTGAGAATTATAAGAACAGACCTAAATGAGGTATTTTGGATGCTAAGAGTCTGTTTCCTTCAGCTGAAGAGTCTAAAATTAAGGGACATAGTCTCAGGATAAGGGTTTGGGCCATTTAGAGTGGCAATGAGTAATTGCTTCACTAATGGGCTTGGAATTCTCTACTCCAGAGCCCTCTGAATGTTCGAGCATTAAGTATATTCAACACTGTGATTGATAGACTTTCAGGCACCATAGGAATCAAAAGATACGGGGATAAGTGGGGAAGTGGAGTTATGGTAGAAGATCAACCATGACTGTATTTAATGTGGAGCGAGCTTGAAGGGTCGCATTGCCTCCTGCTGCTCTGATTCCTCATTCTTAAGTGTCTAATGTAGTTCCCATCCTGATGAGGTTTTGGAAATGTAAAAATACAACTCGAGCTTAGTGTAGGATCTAAGGCTAGACCAGAGATTTTAATTAATATGTCTAAGGGTAGTAGAAAGAATAATTTTGTAGAATTTTGGTTTAGATGATCAGAAAGGTTGACTAGTGTGAAGAGCAGATTGGCTGATATTTTATAAGAATAGGTTTGATGTGCTAAATGTCCCTTTTTCATGCTTTGCAGTGTGACATTTTCTACTGTCAACCATTCTTCTGACCTGGGAAATTTGTACTGAATTGCAGTTATCATAAAAGGATAAAGATTGCTCAAGTATATTTTAATTAAACTCATTATGCAGGCAGTCATCTATTCATTTGGATTAGACTAAAATTCAGACCTTAAGATCCTTCAAATAGCTATCGTTTGAAAGATCAAAATAATAGTGCTTGTTTCTTACCTAGGTAACTTTTCCAGATTGTGTCAGGTGGATGACTATAGAGTTTGACCCGTTGTGTGGTACTGCACAACCAGAGGATGTGCTCCGTTTGCTGATTCCGAATAAAACTTTTCAAAGTTCTGGATTTGGGCCTAAAAATACAAGCCATGATGGTCTTAATTCATGGATAGAATTGAAAAAGTTTTCTGGTTCTACTGGATGGCCAACTACAGTCCTTGTTTTACCAGGTATGGGGGGAGAGTTCTCTTTTTTTTTTACAAATACATGCTATGTTTTATGTTTTGTATGGGCACTGCTGTAGTTTTTAAAGTTCAAAGGGATGATTAATAAAGTTTTCAAGTAGCAAGAAAAAAAGTTGTTGGGTGAATCGCTGTCTTGATACACAACCTCAGGGGCCTTCTCATTGAAAGGAAAATAATATGCAGAACAATTCAGTTGCAATATGACTGGTTCTCTAAGCCCAATACTACAAGCAAAGGCTATTTTTCTGACTTTGGCTGGTCTGAAATATTGGGTGGGATCTTATGGCCCCCACCCAACAGCTTGTCTCTTGGCAGGAAGTGGCCCACCATTGGCTGGCAGTGGGGATCTTTTAGTCCTGCCGCTGTCAGTAAGATTTCAATCCACCTCCCACTGACAGGAAACCCGTGACAGGGGTGCCCCATCAGTGGGACCAGAAGATCCTGCTTGTGTGAACAGCCGGAAAATCTCACCCATTATTGAATAATGCTTGACTGACATCTGTGGCCGTTAGTAGAAACTTCAATTCAAATGTACACATTCCAGCTCAAGTAGTTCTTGAAAGCTTTATTGTTTAACATCTTTGGACTTTGAATATCTCCTGTCAAGGCCTTGCCTCCACTTGGTGTACTATGTTCTGATAAAGAATGCAGCACTTCAGCCGGGGAAATCGCATATAAGAACATAACATAAGAAATAGGAGCAGGAGTAGGCCATCTAGCCCCTCGAGCCTGCCCCGCTATTCAATAAGATCATGGCTGATCTGAAGTGGATCAGTTGCACTTACCCACCTGATCCCCATAACCCCTAATTCCCTTACCGATCAGGAATCCATCTATCCGTGATTTAAACATATTCAACGAGGTAGCCTCCACCACTTCAGTGGGCAGAGAATTCCAGAGATTCACCACCCTCTGAGAGAAGAAGTTCCTCCTCAACTCTGTCCTAAACTGACCCTCCTTTATTTTGAGGTTGTGCCCTCTAGTTCTAGCTTCCTTTCTAAGTGGAAAGAATCTCTCCACCTCTACCCTATCCAGCCCCTTCATTATCTTATAGGTCTCTATAAGATCCTTCTAAATTCCAACGAGTACAAACCCAATCTGCTCAGTCTCTCCTCATAATCAACACCCCTCATCTCTGGTATCAACCTGGTGAACCTTCTCTACACTCCCTCCAAGGCCAATATATCCTTCCGCAAATAAGGGGACCAATACTGCACACAGTATTCCAGCTGCGGCCTCACCAATGCCCTGTACAGATGCAGCAAGACATCTCTGCTTTTATATTCTATCCCACTTGCGATATAGGCCAACAACCCATTTGCCTTCTTGATCACCTGTTGCACCTGCAGACTGGGTTTTTGCGTCTCATGCACAAGGACCCCCAGGTCCCTTTGCACAGTAACATGTTGTAATTTTTTTCCATTTAGATAATCCAATTTGCTATTATTTCCTCCAAAGTGAATAACCTCGCATTTGTCAACGTTATACTCCATCTGCCAGATCCTCGCCCACTCACTCAGCCTGTCCAAATCTCTCTGCAGACCTTCTACGCCCTCCTTAGGCGTAATCTTAATCTTAGAGATTAGGAAGAAAGTTGAGAGTTGGGAGCACAAAGCGATATTTTGTAAAACTAAAACACTGGAATGGGGAATTTTTTTAAAAAAATGAACAAAACAAATGTTTTGTGTATAGGATTTTATTACCCACCCTTGTATCTTCAAATTCCTGTGCTGTCAAATATTAGAATTCAGTGCATCTTTTTACTTGGTGTATCAGATCATTATCGTTTTATGACTGTATAATATGGTCATGATTACACTCCTTTTATTGCCTTCATTGATCACAGCAGTTGAAGTGAAACATCTTTGAAGAATTGAGTACAACTGCAATATTTTAATATTTGCCTTAATTAAGAGTTTTGAAATAACATTCCCTGCATTACAAAGATGAAAAAATTCTCCTTTGAGAAAATATTGTAAAGCCTTCTACTACATCAAAACCAAATGTTTTCTTCAGTGGAATTGTGCCCTCAGAATATAATTAAGGTGGGAGGGTGTGTGGGGAAGGGAAGAGGACTACTGTTTTGTCGAAAATGTGCTGTTTAATTGAATTTTGATACATGCAAGTAGTATTGGGATTGGAGCCTTTTACTTTGCAAAATTATGTTTTGAGATTTAAATGTGATTTTTTTTCTAGGAAACGATGTTATTTTCTCTTTGGAGACTGCATCAGACTATGTGAAAGATGAGAAGGCTTGTTTTTACGGCTTCAAGTGTGTTGCTGTTGGTTACGAATTCAGTCCTGGACCTGATGAGGTAATTTTTTGCAGTGTATTTGATGGGAGTATTGCACAACAGAACGTATTCTGTAATAGAGCTGGCCAAACCCTAACAATTTTGCTTTATAGGAATTAAAGCTTTATCGGTAAATGTTGCATTGAAATTAATTGGGAATACTGACCAAAGTGGGAATTTAAAAAAAAAATACAAATCAGAATTTATTTGTTTAAGTTGCAAAATATACATTTTACTGAGTATTCCTCCATGTCCAACGGCTGGGCGACACGGTAGACATGGAGGAGTACTCGGTAGTTAGCACAGCTGCCTCACAGCACCAGGGACCTGGTGGTCCTGTGCTCCTAGCTTGGAACACTGTCTGTGCGGAGTCTGCACGTTCTTCCTGCGTCTGCGTGGTGTCTGGAGCGATCAGGGTTGGCAGTTATGGGACATTTGTGGTGGTGGAGTGGATGGGGAGTCAGCGCAATGGAAACTCGGATGGGTGTTTGGGAGCCTGGGAAATGAAGAGAGATGAGAATGGGACTCGGTGAAGTGAGAGATGGAGACTAAGGAATGTGGGATGGGGATCAGATGGCCATGGTCAGATCCCACCTGGCCAAACCCACAGGATTATCTTCCAATAATATTGATAACTATTCACCAGCTTCCTGAATCAGGAAGAGCACATGCATGTTCCTTCCTGCCCTTGCACTGTGTCCATTCATACAGAATAAAATACTTCTGTCGCATATTGTGGCCATCCAGAATTCCCAAGATCAAATCAAATACAGCATAAAGCCCCTTCTGTAATTAAAATCAATGGTTTTGGAGTAAAGTTCCATGTCATAATTTATTTTCTAAACCTTCTGAAGGGAAGAAAAATACCATAATCCTTCTAACTCCCATTAATATTACTCCCATAATACTTTTTAAAAAGTTAGATATTTGTTGAAACCAAAATAATTGCCAAAAAATGTCTGTTTTGCAGGGAATCCTACAGTTGGAAAAGGAATTGGCGTACCTTGGAAGTATGTGTGCAGCATCACTAATGAAAAAAGACCTTGCACTTCCTGTTGGTATGGATGCTTACTTTGTCAGTCAAAAATATGCGTTTCGCTTGACCTTATTGGTTTTTCTGGATCTATTATAGATTATTGCTGAATAATGGGCTTTAGTAGTATATTGATTATTTTTTAGTATCTTTCAGCTGAGCCAAGAGCAATAGTGAAAGCTAATTATGTAAAAGCAAACTTATGTTGCTGTTCTATTAAATCATCTTTGTTTGGGCAGGCAATGAACTAGAGGAGGATCTTGAAATTCTTGAAGAATCAGCTCTGCAGGTGAGCTCTCAGTTGCTACATTTAAATTACTGATCTTTTTTCTTAACCTTGCTCACCTGTGTCTTCCATTTCCAGGTTTGTAAAAACCATGCTGGTTTATTGGGAAAGGGCCTTGCTTTGTCTCATTCACCGACTATCTTGGAGGCACTCGAAGGTAATCTGCCCCTCCAACTGCAGAGCAACGAGCATTCTTTCTTAGAAGATTTCATTGCCTGCTTACCCGGGTCCAGTGGTGGAAGGCTTGCAAGGTAATACATAGATTTAATACATAAAATATTATGATCTTAAATATGGTGCCTTTGTTAAAGATTATTTGTAATTTCTGTTACCACTTCCTTCATAACATTAGGTGGCTACAACCAGATTCTTACGCAGATCCTCAGAAAACTTCCTTGATATTGAATAAGGACTATATCAGGTGCGGCTGGCCTGCTACCATCACTGTTCAGACTAAGGACCAATATGGAGATGTAGTTCATGTTCCAAACCTGAAGGTATAAAGTAATCTGGAAACGGGTGATCAAAGTATGACCATCATTTAATAATTTGTGTACACTTAAGTTACATATGATTTAAAAATCCATATGTACTAAAAGGAATTGGGAAATCGTCACCTGGATGGTCCAAGTTAATGGGAAACACTATGGTACTGAATATAAATTCCTAATTTCAATGGTGAGAATTTTCTGTAGGTCCTGTGAGCCAGTGATGCTTGAAAAGTCGCAAATAGCGCTTTTCTTGAAGTACTTGGGTTTTTTTCTGTTCATTAAATGAGTATTTTAAAGCTGGCAGTGGCTGGCTTCTGCGCTCCTGTTATATTACGGATGTAATTAGCCTTTCCTAAAACTTCTTTAATATCAAAGCTGTCAGGTTCCTATATCTGTGTAGCCATAAATATAGATGGCCTGTGTTTGATCAAGTATAAATGCAGCCAAAGAAAGTTTGTTCAAATATAGTTCCCCTATCTGTATTTGTAAATTGACGTTTACAATGAAAGATAACAATGTAATTATGGTTATTGGTGTGTATGCAACACACATCAGTTCACAAGTATTTATTTATCCAGGACAACAGTCTTTAATAAACCTGTGTGATGTCTCATTCAAAGAGATAATTGCTCAAAACCGCTAACTTTTAAATAGTGTAGGATTAGCAAATATCCTATTTTGAGAAATACTTGCATTTATATTAAATTTGCTGATTTATATCAGTCCTTTTGTTTTCCTTTTTACTCTTTAAAAATTTGATCAGCATTAAGTGAAGATATCCCTTATAACCAGGATTGAAACTGAAGAGGGCCTGGGAATTGTGAATTTGTGGTGGAGAGCCTGGTTTCTCTGTTTGATTTGACGACTCAGACTTTTTGGGTTCACTGATCATACAGAGCTGAATTAAAAACTAATTGGTCCAATAATTGGATATATTATTAGAGCTTTTTAGAGCATTTAGGGGGTCTGATTGTTTAGAAAAGGAATTGTCGTCTTTTCTTTGGGCGGGAGAGTGAATTGTACTTTGAAACCGAGAAACCTGTTAGGACTCTTAAGCATGGCTGACGCAATTAGCATAAATTTTTCTTGTATGTAAGCTTCCAGTTTAAAGCTGCAAAAGTGCTTGTTTTTAACTTGAATGCAGCCACTCAGTGCTGCTCACTACAGGAGGAAAAGCTAAGGCCGGAATTCTCCGGTCGTTCGTGCCTCACTGCCACTGCAAGCGAGGATGGAGAATATGGCATTTGGCCAAATCTCCATTCACCGCAGCAGGACCACGGAATCCCATCCAAAGTTTAAAGATGGTGCCAAGTTTTATTTCTCGATTTCTCCCCGAGTGTTTAATTCCCTGTCAGTATGAGAACGTCGTAGTATAAACTGCAGAGCAGTCACCTCTAATGGAATTCATTATGCAAAATGAGAGGCCCCCTTATGAAAACTGTGCCAAGTCTGATGAAGTCTCAGGCATTGGCATGCAATTTCTTTGAGCCATTAATTGAAATTTATAATTTTCTCAGGTGGCTGTTTTTACAGTTGAAATGCTACTTGTGTGTGTACCCATCAAAAGTAATGAAAAGAAAAACGTTCTGTGTAAAATCTAGATCATTTCTGTCTTTACAGGTTGAGGTGAAAGCTGTTCCTCTTTCTCAAAAGAAGTCTGTGCAACAGGAGAACACTAAAAAACTGCATCGTATCCCTGGCAGCCCACCAGTTGCTGTTTCAAGTACTGATATGACATTTGGTGGATTGCCATCTCCCAAACTGGAAGCAACTTATGAACCAATGATAGTGAAAGAAGCTCGATATACTGCAATCACTATGATGAAGGTAGTTATATACTTTCTCAATATTTTGATTTCACCGCAAACCATTTCCCCCTTAAGTATCCTAAACTGATCTACGACCACATAATTGACTCCAGTGAGATATAGTAATTATCCCTTCAGGTTTGGTTTTCTGGCCTGGTTTAAATTGGAAAGCTAGCGTTTAGGGAATTGGCGTGACATGTTTTTGCCTGCATGTTGGCCTGACTTAATGGGCAAGTTGATCCCTTAGCAGTTTTGAACCATCTTACTACCTACTTGCTTTGTAGCTCTGATGTTACATTCCTCTTCACGCAGGCATATGAGAACTATTCTTTTGAAGAGCTTCGATTTGCATCTCCCACCCCTAAAAGGTAAAATGAAAGCAACAAACATAAACTTAAAAATATTGGTCCGAAGTATCGCCAAAAGTATTGGCTTTATTGATTGATTGATTTACTGGTTAATTTTTTCAGGCCAAGTGAAAATATGTTAATTCGGGCTAATAATGATGGAACCTACAGTGCAAACTGGACTCCTGGAGCTGTAGGTCTTTACAGTATCCATGTCACTATAGATGGGATCGAAACAGGTAAATTTATTGTGTTACATGTTACATTAATAGCTACAAGCAAATGACAATCTAGGAATACAGTTCAGGAATTCAAGATAGTTTAAAATGGTCTTTAGATAAATTTGAAGCTCTTTTCAGCTTGCTTTTTACTTCTCTTTATGCATCTTCCTGGTCGTTGCATTACTTTTCGCACCTAGGAACTTTGCAGGTTTGATGCACAGTGTGGTCCAGTAAAACATAGCATTCATTTGAAGCAGATTTTTGGTTTTGCAATTTTGGATCTATTTTTATATCAGCAGTAATTCATTTGCAATGTGTTGTACGGCATGAAAACCTGATTCTTCACTGAAGATATTGCTTCCAGTTTAAGGCATTTGTATTGATTATCTGCTGATTCTATGGTCATAGAATAGAATCCCTACAGTGCAGAAGGAGGCCATTCAGGCCATCGAGTCTGCACTGACCACAATCCCACCCAGGATCTATTCCCGTAGCCCCTCATGTTTACCTTGGTAATCCCCCTGACCCTAGGGTTAATTTAGCATGGCCGTTCAACCTTACCCACACATCTTTGGAGCGTGGGAGGAAACCGGAGCACCCAGTGGAAACCTATGCAGACACGGGGAGAATGTGCAAACTCCACACAGTGACCGGAGGCTGGAATTGAACCCAGGTCTCTGGCATTGTGAGACAGCAGTGCCAACCACTGTGCCACCGTGCTGCCCCAGTTGTGTTGTCTTCCATTATATTCAATCACTTATTTTTCTAAACCATTTAAAAATCCTTAATTTCAAACTCCACGTCCTCTTTCCAGAAAGTAATACCCAAGATTTTTAAAAGAGTGACTTGTTGTTTTATTCTTCTTGATGCACAGTATTGCTGTTAGCTTGAAGTTTGATGTTTGCTCTCATTTGACAGATGCTGGCTTAGAAGTGGAAGTGAAAGATCCACCAAAAGGGATGATACCACCAGGATCTCAAATGGTCAAACCAAAGGCCGAGCCACAACCGAGCAAGGTATGGTGTCTTGTGTGAATTAGCAAATAAAATAACACAGCTTAACTGAGTTTTGTTACAGTAAGATTGCTGGCAATGTTTTCACATTGTAACGGTGTTGTAAACAGAATATGACTTTTAGGTGTTCGCACTATATTCAGGTGTTTGCAATAATAAAGGTTGTCAAATCACAACTCCTGCTTTGGAATTGTATGCATACATTCTCATTAACAACTGTGCTATCTTTGCAAACTTTGATAATTTACGATGCTTGTATATTGTTTGGTTTCTGCTTGTGTGAAATTAACAAATTTTGAAGACGACTCCTACATGAAACTTAAAGCATTGCAGGTATTGCTTTTGTCTGCAAGGGTATCGGTTTGCCTTGCTAGATCTTGACTATAAAACAAAATTATGTCCCTGGTGTAAATTTTTTTTTTTTACAGTATCAGAAAATTAGCCAATGCCCTTGTAACTCCTCCTTGAACCAAATAAATCTCTCTCTGTCAGTGTCAGCTTTTTAATTCTCAACTGTTTTGCCTGTTTGATCTATTGCTTTTAATCTGAACAACTTTTTTTCTTATATCTTTGTCTTGCTGTTTCATTACTTCTCTCAGGTCCGCAAATTTGTGACAAAGGACAGTGCAGGGCTTCGTATACGTAGCCATCCCTCTCTTCAGAGTGAGCAGATAGGCATAGTGAAGGTCAATGGAACCATCACTTTCAATGATGAGGTAAAAAAAACATTACTTAAGAGGAGGTTTTGTAGATGAGGAATAAAAAAATTCTGCATAAATGTGGTGGAAGTATTTTTAAAGAGTTAACATTCATCAGCAATAGTATAATAAAGTGAGCAGCCTGTACATCACAAGCTTCAGTAATTTTTGCAGCAACAGTTAGATTGTATATGCAGTTTCATTTTTGATTTGATTTGCTTTGACACACATGCAAGTAACTTTGAGGCTGCAGTCTGGAAATGCTGTAAGTGGGCATCTTTAGGAATTTGCTGCTATATAGGCCGTACAATATATCACTTCACACACGATTATTCTGATATATATTTAAAATGTCCTAATTTTTTAAAATTCTGGAACATCTCTTACCTAAGAATATTATCACCATTTCTGTCCATCTATGCAGTCGCCAAAAAAAAATCGGGTGTTATTTTTGAGTTTGGATAAATTGGTAGAGTTGTGAGTGGAAGTGCTTATCACTTGGATTTGAGATTCTGTTTTGTCTGCAGGTGAGGTCTGCACTAAAAATAGTAGCTCATTGTATGTTCATGCAGAATAGGGATGACTACTTGGTTTTGCAGGCCTTCAGGTGTTGCGAGTATGTATTGTCACCATTGGGTAATCCGGTTATGGTGTTGTCAAGAAGAATTCTTTCACTTGAAAGATTTTAAACTTGTCGCATTCTTATGTATAGAAATTAAGTCCAAATACAAATGGATGATCTGCAATGATATGCACAGGTGAAAAATAGAATAGTATAACGCGATTGGATTCTTCATTAAAATGGAGCTTCCATGCATTTATCTTAACTGCCACTGCAATGGAAGACTTCCTTTTCACATTTTGGGTTGGGCAGCATTGTGAATTGAAAAATTACTGATTTATTTAGCCTGGAGGAAGATAGAAAGAACAAGTATTTTATTCAGATGAGGTTAAAATTGTAAGGCCAATGAAAGCAAGTACACATGGGGTGTTAGAAGTTTGTTAAATGCATTTAGCAAGCAAGGTGAATTGTGCTTTGATTTAAACATATTAAAACTGAATAAATGCATTAATCTTAGGTTAGCAGTGAGGACAATTTACAAATGTCACCAGAGTACATAGTGTGACAAATGTGTGTTGTAATTTATTTCTTTGGGTTTTCTTCATTCTGTCATTACTGGTTTCCACGTACCGTGTTGCAGTTCTTGTGGTTTTCTTTCCTCACATCTATTCAGGTCAGTTTGAGCAGAAGTGAGATTAGCATTTATTTGTATTTGTTGAGTGAAAGATTATGCCCCTGTTTTGTTTTGCTGATCAGTCTGCCATTTATGTAAAGAAGGTTGCTCTCTCCAATTCACTTAAAGCTAAAATACTACCCTCTGATGCCCACCTTCTATCTAGTCTGGAGCCTCATAGTCCTTTTTAGCTCTGGGGCAGTTACAGGAGGGCATGGCTCGTTTTTGTTGCTTGTTTCCCATAGATCCACAATGATGATGGTGTATGGCTGAGACTGAATGATGAGACTGTAAAGAAGTATGTTCCCAACATGAATGGTTACACTGAAGCCTGGTGCCTCTCTTTTAACCAACACCTGGGCAAGAGCCTTCTGGTCCCTGTTGATGTAAGTAAAGGTGCCAATGATGAAATGCCTGTTACGGCAATTTAACCCCTTTGCTGTCTGTGAGCACTGTTTCACACTATTTACTAAAATCTGCATTAATTAAAATTTATTTGCTTGTATCTTTTAGCCTTAACTTTTAACTGTTACAATTTGGATGATGTAATTTCTTTATTTCTGAAGAAAAGAGAGCATTCATTTGGGAGGCTATGCTTCAATAAGACATAAAGTTCATTGATGGGAAGGGCAGAATGTTCTCTCCATCAAGGGACTTTTTCATTTAAAACGCAGGAGAAATAATGCTGCACAAAACTAATGCAATATTTAACCAGATAATGCTTAGCATACATTCTGACATTGCTTAGTTAGAGAAGAAAGATGATTCCTTGGTTCACTAATAAAAACTGCTTACTCAAGTTCTGACATTCAGCAGTGATTAAGAGATATGATGTGTTGAATACATTTCTGCATACTTGATGCCCTGACTTCTTTCCCAGTGGCTACATTGGGACTGAATATTTTAAAAGAAACATTTGATCAACCAGCCAGCCAAATCACTGCTTAATTGTACAGTACCTTTTTATGCAATGAGTCATCTGATGCAGACTACTTCAGTGCAGCATTCTCATTTTAACAGTTGTGCAAAATATTGTTAAAATAGTTAGAAGATTTGGTGTTTAAGATAACGTTGACCACGAAAGGAGTTATGCAGGGGAGAGTAAGGTTCATCCTTAATAATCTAATGGATAATACAGACTTGTAAGGCTCAGGTAAAATTCTTAATTTGCCACGCACATTCTTAACACTGCTTAACTGATTTGTTCCCAGAATTGTAGTGTAAATGCATTGCTATTTGATTGGAAAATCACCCGTTGGCTATATGAATGAAAATCAAAACATGGGATTGTAAATGGGTTTGGACTGTATTTAAAATGATTAAAAAAGACAATGCATCTTCTCTCTCCCTCTTATTCCCTTGCTCCTCTTGCTCCTCAAGACTAGTATTATATGACCTTGTACTGTGGCTATAATACTAACCATGCCACATCTTTCCTGATGTAGTAGAACAGGAAAAATCATGGAGAAATACAATATTCAAGCACTCTCTTCTCTCTTCTCCACCCCACCCTCCCTCACTTCCCCAACCAGTAGTACGTGTTTCTACAGCAGACTCTTATTTGCAGAATGGCAGTCTATGAATCCCATGTTCTGCGAAATTAAAAATGAAGAAAATATACAATCCAGAAATTAAAATAGAAGTAATAAAGATCAGTGCAATATTTTTGATTGTGTTACTAGTAGCTTTGCGGTCAATGCTGCTAAGAGTGTTTTAGTGATCTGCAGCCTGGGCTATTAACCTGTGCCAATAATCAAGGCAGGAGTGCAAAAGCTTGCTAAGAGGAAAGGAATCAAGTATTTTTAAGTGGTTAAATTCTCTTGTGAAGTAAAAATACTTGCAATGCATTTTGATAACGTTTGGCAATATCTCACTGTAATATAAACTGAATTATTTACAGAAGAAAATTTAAATTGTATCCATATTCTGCTTCAAATCAGCTACAAACAAAATTAATATAGTTAATCTTGCATTTTAATAACTTTTATGCTGTGATTGCATGTAGTGTATTTTTGCAACTAATTTTTGTTCGCACATCAAGTGAATTAATTTACCCTAACATCCAATAAATTAAACTGTGCTTGCATGCAGTAAAGCAATCTTCAGTAAAACACACCTGGTAGTGAGAATATCTGAACTCACAAATTGTTCACAAATGGCAGCATACGGGTTAATGGAAATGAGCAACACAGGGGTGTTTTGAAGTGAAAGTTAAATAGGTGTACTGTTGATTGTGATGTTCTCAAACAAACCAGATTTTTCTGGTTTGTTACCAGCAGTCCAATTGCAGGTACCTAGTGTGCATGTCGTACCACTTTCTTTGTTAATATTGGCACTTCTGTGTTGCAAGATTAGAAGTGGATTGTGTTGCATACACTGCAAAAATTGCAGATTGAGGTTTACATTGCATTTGAGTTTTTTGTCAAGTAAAAGTCAAAAGAGAGGTACTAGTTTAGTACATTCAGTGTTGTGCAATCAGATTGTGCTTTATTCATTTTATAAGCAAGAATTTCTTTAAATTTCAACAATTTGTTTCGAACAATTATATGCATTACTGACGAGTTTTTTTTCCCTCTATTATTTACTTTGTGCAAATTGCTTTCACATTTTGCTTTCATCCATAAGGACATTCAAATAAAAGTTGCTTTTTATGAGGGCACAGATTTTGTCTTGAATTTTCCAGTATAGCATAACTTTCCTGGAAGAGGAGCAGTGAAATAAGTCATTTTTATATTTGCATTGTAAAGAAAAATGTTTAATTTGTTTTCAAATATTTGTGTTTTTTTTTAATTCC
The DNA here is from genome assembly GCF_964213995.1 of Mustelus asterias. Taxonomy (NCBI): domain Eukaryota; kingdom Metazoa; phylum Chordata; class Chondrichthyes; order Carcharhiniformes; family Triakidae; genus Mustelus; species Mustelus asterias. The sequence goes on along the minus strand of NC_135810.1, from coordinate 14,611,609 downwards.
TGGATTTGTGCATAATTTGTGTATGTCATGCACCAATTGTGACTGTTGTGTTAAAGGCCATTTGGATGGTCACACCCCAGTTTCATATTTAAATTTGACTGTATTGAATCTCTTGCCGTTTTCTTTCCTTGCATTCTCTGGTTTATTTGAGGTACTTCCTGAAGAAGTGATATTGCTGTGCTGAAATAAGTGGACTGAAAAGTACTTAATTTGTTTTTGCTAAATAATTGTAGTCGTTAGCAAGCGTGCTCAGGTCTTGCAGCATATTTCTTCCACTTCTGCACCGGGTACCATAAAAGTTGCTATCTGATCAGTGGTTCTCTTTTTTATAGCCTGAAACTTATCTTTTCATCATAGTCTTTTCTTGTCCGTTTTATCAAAACTTCAAAGTATTCCATCCCTTCGTGACTGAATTTGATTCATCGCACAGCCTGGTCAAACTTTTACCCAGTAATACAAATACTTTGTCCCTTTCTTAGTTACAATCTACACAGACTTAGAAAAAAACTTGTAACTAACCTCTCTTCTCCTAATCTTTTTGACCTTGCTGTTCAACATTTTTCCTTCCACCTGTTTGAATTTCACCTGTTTCGGCTAGTCTAAATTTTTATTGTCAACCTCGAATAATTGAAGATGTTGTACCACTTAAATCTACAATGTTCAATAAATCTGACAATTTTTGGAATGCTAATTATCTCCCACCCCATTCATGGAGAAAAGCAGAATTAAAATTGTTTCTCTGTAACTGTGATTTGTTCATTCACCTGGTTTAACTATTCTGTTCTCGTTTCTCTGGAATACTTTTCTCTTCCCTTTTCTATTTGTCTCAGATTGTTTGTATGCAACTTTCTGCATCAATATCCAGGTGATCCCAAGTTAGTTCTAACTTTAGTGACGTATTCAGCTTTTAGTTTATACTTTTCAAAGCTCAAGATGCTCAGCAGGAAATTGGGCGTTGGATACTGGATCATATGGCACTCTGTCTTGAAGTCATTTGAATGCACATGGGAAAGGCAAGGCTAGGGAAATCAACAACTATTGGGAATGTGAGGTTAGATTTGGGGGGAGCAAGGAGGAGTTTCCCTCAGGATTTGTTCTCGTACAGTAATGAACAAGAGAGGTTGAGGCTGGAATTACATATGATGGATCGAATCTGGAAGGTGAGTGATCTAGGCCTTCGGAGCACTCAGAGGTAGGCTGTTGGTACACAGGGCTACACCCACAGAAGTAAGAAAGGTCAGGCATTGGACTTTTTTTTTGACAGCAGGCCGATCAATATTAGAATGTGAAGCCTATATATATTTGAGGGGTGGTGGGGTTGCAGGATGTTAGAATGCGTGGACAGCATGTACCTGAATGGAGCTGTGTTAATGGCTGGGCCTATGGAGTACGACAGATTGATCCAGGTCTTTTGAGAATGTCAATGCAATGGAAAGCTATATTAGGTATAAGATAGTTTGGGCCAGTGTTAAGGTATGTTTATGATTCTCTTATATCATCCATCCCTGTCAAGGTTTAGAATGGAGTACTTGCAAAGCCAAGATGATTGCCGCAAGGGCTCTAGACAACCTTTCTCAGAGATGTGATTGGTTCTGGTTTCATTTCTTTGAGTGAAACATTCAGCTTTTCTTTGAATGTGAGCTTTGAGTCTATCAAAAAAGATAAGCAAGCTATGTAACATAGAGACCCATCTAGAGCTTTCAGTTGCCTTACATACAGGCCACACATGTAGTATATTGCAAAACTGACATTATGTAGCAGATTCAGAGCTGGCCGGAAAAGTTTGGTTCATATTTTTGCTTTGTATATTGATAAAAGAAATGCTGATAACTTTTTAAACAATATTACTATTTTTAGCCTGTCTTTTCTATTTGCCCTGTTTTGTTTCATCTCTTTGCTTTTGCACCAGTTGTGAATTGCTTACTCTTTTATCAGGTGGGAGGGTGGATAGGTGATTTGCCACGTGCTAATTTTGGATACCAGTGCTGTTGATTGCTTACTCTTCAGAAGGGTGACTTGCTTTGCTCCAAGACGAAGAATGTGCCATCAAATTTCTTCAGACATGCTACCTTACTTAGTAAGCCAGTTGAGAACAGATGGAAGCCAGATATGTGGCTGTTGGATTTCCATTAGATACGCTGGCTGGGATTTGTTCCCTGATCAGGCCTGTGATGTGAACATTTCAATTAAAAAGGACCAAATGTCTCAGCATGAATATGATGAAAGCTTTAAATAACTTAGCAAATTTCATCAAAATATCTTGGCATCTTCGTTAGGATCCTATCCAAGTTTGTCTTAAACTTTGTTAATTAGATTGTCTTTAATGCTAGCGAAGGCGTCAGGGACATGGATATCCTATCATGGATTTCTAAGACTGTATGGTATCAGGTAAGTTTAAATGAGTGGTTGATGTTTGACTTCTCAAAAATAACATATATTTTACTTCTTAAACAAGTTAAAGGTTATAAATGGGTTTTTAAAAATCAACCTGGCTAAAAATGAGTTTATACTACACCTGCGTGTTGACAATCTTGACATCCATTTTGTATAATACGACTTTGATCATGGGTTTCAAGTCAGATTTTTGTCCCTTGATATACTGAGCACAAGCAAGCACAGCACACAAGCTGGAATTTTCTGGCCCTCCCGCTGGGGGGATCTTCCAGTCCTGCTGAAGTGAATGGAGCTTTGAATGGCTCGCTGCATATTCTGTCCCACCCTCGCTGTGAAAATTTTACCCAAAGTTTCTGGATATGCGTAATATTGTCATCTCCAAGATTGTCATCTTCAAGGTGTTGGCTACTTATTAATTGCATTTATTATGAAGTGGCGCAATTAACTTTCGAGAAAGGTGTCGGTCATAGAATTGTGCTGCTTTTACAGCTGCAGATTGCTTTTAGTCAAAGAAGGTAGCGGAGAACTGTGAAATGATACATTTTGGTAGGAAGAATCAGGAGAAGTGATGTAAATTTAAAGAGTACAATCCAAAGGATGCAGGAACAAAGATATGGGGAGGGGGGGAACATATGTACACAGATAGTTGAAAGTGGCAGGTAAGATTGCGAGAATAATTATTTTAAAAAAGCTTATGGGATCCTGAGCTTTATAAATAGAGGCGTGGAATGTAAGGACAAAGTTATGATGAACCTTTAGGAAACACAGGTTGTCCTCAACTGGGTATTGTGTCCAATTCTGGGTACTGCACTCTAGAATGATTCCATGGATGAGGGACTTGGTTTATATGGATAGATTACAAAGTTGGGGTTCTTCTTAGAGGAGAGACGATCGAGAGGAAATTTGATAGAAGTGCCCCAAATGGGTCTTCACAGAGTAGCTGGGGCAAAATTGTTCCCGTTATTGTAAGGATCGAGACCAAGAAGGAATGGATTTAAAGGTGATTGGCAAAAGCATCAAAAGTGACACGAGGAGGAAAAAAATGTTTTTACACAGCATTTGGAATCCACTGCCTAAGAATATAATGGAGGTTGCTTTTTGAATGGGAACTTGACAAGACCCAAACAAAAATTTGCAGGGCTATGAGGAAAGGGAGGGGGAATGCATTTAGCTAACTTGTTCGTGCAGAGAACTGACAGACTCAGTAGGCCTCGTTTTGTGTTGTAACCATCCATCAAATGATTTGTCTGACGAGTGCTTTTTTGCTGCTGCAGCATTTTCACTGATATTGCAGAAATATTTGTCAAAGCCAGCTTTATATTTTGTTAATGTTAACAATGAGCGTACTCATTAACATTAACTTTACTTTTGAGAAAGTTGCAAACCTGAATCTTAGAAATTACCTATTTGAACATTTTTCTGGTGGGAAGAGTTGAGGAATTCTCAGCAGAATCAATATCTTTTACATATATGGCTTTAATGTAGACAACTTTCCAAGGCATTTGACAAGCAATATATGCATATAACAGCAATCCATTTCAGGAGATAGTAAGATAGATCATCTCAAACTTGGTCAAGATGATAGATCGTCAGGGTCATCATAAAAAGAGGTGAAAAAAATGACAAAGCAAAGAGCTTTAGAGAGGGAATTCCATGCTTAGACCCATGGCAGTTGAAAACACAACACCAGCAGTGGAGCAATTAAAATTGGAGATACTCAAGAGGCCAGAATTAGAGGGTTGCAGATAGTTTAGAAAGCTGTAGACCTGGAGGAGATTAGAAAGTGGGAGGAACAAGACCATTGAGGGATTTGAAACTACGATAATTTTTAAATGTGGGATTGCCAAACTGGGAGCCACTTTAGTTTATCTAGTAGGGAGGGGTGAACAGGACTTGGAATGAGGGTACAGCATCCCAGGCGTAAATTGGAATAGTTGAGTCTAGAGATAACAAAGGCATAAATGAGAGTTTCAGCAGCAAATGGGCTGAGGCAGAGTCAGGCAATGTTGCAGAGGTATAAGTAGGTGATCTTGGTGATGGCAGGCATATGTGGTTTAAAGCTCATTTGCGACTAAATATGACACCAAGGTTGCAAGTAGTTGCCAGGGAGGGGGCTGGAATCAGTGGCAGAGACTGAAGACGATGGGTTTGACCTTGACGATATTTAGTTGGAGGAAATTTCAATACATCCGACACTAGATATCAGGTGAGCAGTTTGTCAATTTAGAAACAATGAAGGGATTCTGGGGCACTTTGCCGTGCCACATGATTGCTTTTGACTCTAGACATTCACATTTATTTTATGTTTGCATGTGGATAACAAAAGACAGTTAATTTTTAACCTATAGAACAGATTACCTTCTAATGTTTTGTGGTGTTAATATTATTTGCCTTGCTTAAGTCATGGGGTCCGGAATTTATGTTCTGTTACAAACCAGCTTTAAAAAGATAAATTCAAATGCTTTAGTGCAATGAATATATTTGCTTTTGTTTCCAGGAGCCTAAATCCATCACTGATGATTACTTCAGAGAAGTAAATTCACGTCGGTCCCATGAAGTAGTGTTGAAAGAGCAGGAAAAGATGTTCCTGCAAGGCGGACCAGGAGTATATAAGGTAGTGAAGACTGGGCCTTCAGGGCACAACATCAGGAGCTGCCCTAACCTTAGAGGTATCCCCATTGGAATGTTAGTTCTTGGGAACAGAGTCAAGGCATTAGGCGAGGTATGGATTCATGAAAGTGTGTTATTGCAGGTACCAATCAACACATTAGAGCAAATGCTGCAAAACTGATGTCTTCTCAAGCTTTTGCATAATATTATAGGAGGACATCTGGTACTGGTATAATTTCTTCACTTAAAAAAAAACAGGCATTGATGCCTTTGGGTACTGTGAAAAATCATAGAAGCTTTTATACCATGCTTACCAAATTTGGTGATCTGCAGGTGCATACTCTGCTTTTGAGCTGCAAAATCCTATGATTCAACATGACCTGTCGCTTTGATTTACTTTTTTGTACTCTACTCTATACCCTTCAAAAACTATTTTCCGTAACTGATTATAAATCACATTAATCTCACTGACTTTAAATGACAGATTAATAAAATCTCTATTCCTGTGTATTATATAAATTGCTGTAATCATCTCTTGTGTTCTGGCTGTTCCTTTTATAATTTGAAAGCCAAAACCAGGCATCTAAATTTTATGTTATAAGCCAGATTTTATTGAAATTAATTCACAGAGTTTGACATTTTTGTGTATGTAGCTCGTGTCAAATTTATTCTAAATTTAGTAGTAGCAATAAGTAAGTGCAACAGTGAAAACTGTAATTCTCACATTTCAAATCCTGTAGTTATTCTGATCAAATTTTTGTTATCGCAGATCCTTATTATTTCTAACTATGGTATTTTAAGAAGTATTTAAGAATGGTGCATACATGAAAAACAATTCTAACAGATCACAGTCTTAAAAACCAATTGGGCTGGAATTTGCTGAGAAAATAACGGTACGTGAATTGTGCCAACTTTTGTCGATGCACAAATCGGCCAGCAACCTGTGACAAGGAAGAGGTATCCTGTGAATCGCGCTTTGTGAAAATAGCATTTTATTGCCTGCTCTCCAGGGATTTTCTGCAGTTGCTGCATTTGCATACTTAATTGCCCACAGCGCTCGCCACATAGTTAAGCCTAATAATAGTGTTGGCACGCTTTTAATGAAATAATCGCTGATAAAAACAGAAATACTCAGCGGGTCAGGCAACATCTACGGAGAGAAGCTGAGTTGATGTTTAAGGTCAATGATGTTTCGTCAGAACTGAAGAAAGATAGAAATGATAGAAAAGGTAGCAATGTTAAATATTTGAACAATCAAACTCTGTAGGCACCCAAATTCTATTGTTAAATATGAAATGGGACAAAAGTGTCATTTGTATAATAATTAATGACCGCCAACCATTGCCCTCTCTCAAAACTTTGTGCGACCAGTTTATTTCAGTGCGTGTGGTAATTTTTTCATGTAGCTGCGCACATGCAGTATCTTAGAAGCTAAAATTTCCTGAACATCCTGTGCAGTAGCTTCCAGATTGCTGCTTTCCTGCACAAACCTAGCCTACTGGGTCATGTTACTGCCAATCGACCTCTTAACCCAGAACGTGGGCAAGTAAAAATGTGAAGTGTCTGTCCTTTGGGTTGTGATTTGTTGGAGCTGTTGAAAGTGTCAAATTTTCAGTTTTACATTGTTTTCTCCTATGTTTTCTCTTTCTCTCTTGTCCTCCCTTTATTTCTTTTCCTGCACCTAATTTGGTATTGACCACATTCCTCTTTTTCTGTCCTGGACCAGGGATCCAGGGGAATGCTCTGGAAACCTGGCTTTGAATCCCACCAGGGCACTTGGTGGAATTTGAATTAAAAGTCTAATTATGACCATGAAACCAAAAGCCCATCTGGTCCACTAATGTCCTTTTGGGGAAGGAAATCTGTCGTCCATACCTGGTGTGGTCTACATGTGACTCCAGATTCACAGCAATATGACTGACTCTTAAACGCCCTCTGAAATGGCCTACCAAACCAGCCACTTGAGGACAATTAGGGATGGGCAATAAATGCTAGCCCAGCCAATGAAACAAGGTGCCTTGAATGAATAAAAGCAAAGGTACACAGTTGATTCCATTGTCCACCCAAGGCCCCAAGTGCCCTGTTGTCCTTGCAACACATCAGTTCACACTTCCAGCAACTTGCAGGGTAAAAACATTTTGAGCTAAAAGTTGCTGGAAAACGTCTGAACTAACCATCATGCCGTGAAATTCCCTGCTCCAGCAAATTCCAGCTCATTGTGTTTAAATTCAGAGTAGTCTTTTAGCAGTGAATGGTTAAAATTTCAGAAATTCAATAAGCTATCACAATTCAAATTTGTTTCATTAAGTATTCAGTATTTTTGTTTATATCACATATTGTAACCATTTGTAGGTTACAGAGGGTCTTTCCAAGTAATTCTGAGCTGGAACAGCTAAGGCATTTTAAATTCTGAGATGTAAAATATTTAAATAATCTCAACTCTGCAGACACCCAAATTCTACTATTAAATATGGAGCGGGACAAAAAGTGTCATTTGTATAACAGGTGGCAAATCATGAGGGCACGTGGATCCAACTTGATAAGAACAGTATGGTGGAATTCTGTGAAAGTGGTGATGGTGAAGCTTGGTCCTTGGCCAGAGACCGAGGTGGTAACCAGTACCTCAGACATGAAGAAGGTAGGTGCTCATAATTCATTCAATTGCTTCATACAGAATAGTTCTGTTCACAGTAGTATTTTCAAAAAATTATCTAAATTGATAGCTAAAACTGGATCCTTCATTATGATCTTGCACATAATGATACAAAATGAATCTCATGCAGTGCCACTTGAAATAACTAGCCCGTTGAAATTATTTTCTTGTTGTGATCTTTAGTTTGAACTTTATGCTCAAAGACATTGGGTTCTCCATTTTTGCGTTTGCTTCCATATAACATAGTTTTACACAGGAATTTTAAAAAAATTCTCATGAAGACCTTGTAGCAGTTGCCCCGTCTCCAGTCTGTTATCAGTTACTTAGTTATGTATACCTTCGTTTCTGCTGACAGCTACAAGGTTAGGATGCTGTTGTTCTTTTAGCTGTCCTGTTCGCTCCGGTACTACAGCAGAACTGCCAGTGTTTCCCAGAGGATCAATGACGGTCCTCCTTTAGCAGTGGGGATCCCACCAGGAACGCACCATATATATTCAGCCAGTCATGTAGCAAGGAGATTGGTTGCTGTTGGTGAGACTGGAACAGAAGCCAAAACTCATGCACTGCTTGGACCTCTGTCTGGAAGGGGTTAATCTCAGTGTTTTACCTTAGACAGAGATTTTGTGGGAATGTGTTCTATAAACAGTGATTTAATCATTGAATTGAAACTCACTATTCAAGGTCTGCATACCTGAATGGGTATGTCATGAGTGTAGAGTCTTCCATTCTTTTGGTAGAGTTGCTTAAAGGCACCAACATCCTAGATTAGGAGTTACTGCAGTTTAAGGATGTCTGATCATGATGGAGTAGGCAGCAGAATCACCCATAGTTCTGCAGTGGACACCTTTGGAAACTGACCCTGCAGTTGGTAACTTCATAGGATCCTTAGTGTAGAAGGAGACCATTCAGCCCATTCAGTCTGCACTGACTCTCTGACAGAGTATCTTACCCAGGCCCTCTCCCCACCCTATACCTGTAACCCCACACATTTACCATGGCTAATACACCTAACCTACACATCTTGGGATACGAAGGGGCAATTTTATCATGGCCAAAATTGTTACCATTTAAGGCTGTGAAGTGTAATGTTTTTTCCTATATAGAGAACATCCCACAGCCTGCATTGCTGCCTACCAGGTGAAATGATGTAATTTGTTTACCACTTGTTTTTGTTACCAGTATGAATGAGTAAAAGAATCGACAGGTTTTGTTTCAAGATTGCCCTAATTTGTTCAAGTCAGGGCATGCTGCCTTTGGGTGTGTCTCACTGAGTAAATATGTTAGATAAATAAAGAGTGCAAACCAAATTTATAAAATTGTCCTTTGGCCTCAAATGCAAAACTCTTTTCCCAATATGAACTTGCTTTTAAGGTTGTCCAAAGCTCATCCATCTGTCAAAAAGTGTAGGACCCCAAAGCACCAGCTGAATTGTTTCTTTGCTCTATAATGGCTGTTCTTTCCCCCTTCTCTTTACCCACCATTCTTCTAGCCAGAAGGTATTCTGGGTTGATTCTAACCCCAAACATTTTTTTGAAAATGAAACGCTACAGAAAAAAGGCCAGTATTACGCTTAATAAATTTTGACCCCCCAAATGCAAATGAGTTTTTAAACGAGCTAAGTTGTTCTCATTTAATTCACAATTTTTGCAAAAGCCATTAAAATCGTTTTCTTTGACAGAGCAACTACTATTGGATCAAGCACCTCAGACACCTCCTCCCAGTCCTTTCACTGCTCCCGCCTTCAACAGGAGTGCAAGTGGCAACAACTCTCAAGGATTTGACTACAGCCTTGCAAATGCCAAAGGTGTGTAAACATCATTGTTTATTTAATTGGAGGGAATCCACATTCTGTGAATTTTGCACTGCCTTGTTTTTGTTGCTGTGGCCTAAGTTTATTTTCAGTGTTGTTAGGCTACATAATAGGAAATATTTGGATGTTTAGAAATAAAAATTAGAAGTTAGTCTCTGATCCTGCTCCTTTTGGTTTTATTAAATGCAGTAGGCATTTCTGTAACACAAGTATGAAGTAGCTTCTATAAATATGCTTATTGATATAAAACCTTTAAACTCTGGAATTTCCTCCTTCAACTTCTCCACCTCCCTAACCCTCTAACCTTGAAGGTGCTCCTTAAAACCAACCTCTCTGACCAACCTTTTGGTTGTCTGCCCTAAATCTATCTCCTTATATGGCTCTGTGACAAATTTCATTTTATAATGCTCCCCTGAAGAACCTTGGGACATTTTATTACATTAAGGGCTAAGGTGCTACATAAACACAAGTTGTTTTGTAACTCCAAAAGATGGAAGGATTCACTGTAGTGTGAACCTAAAAGATTTAAGCAAAATGATTTCAGCATGAGAAGAATAGACACATATGTCAATTTTCTTTTAAGTTGGTTTCATTTTTTTTTTCAAAATTGGCTTCCCTTCACTTTTATACTCTGCCATCTGCTGGCTGTCATTTTAGAGATCCATTTCTTAGGATTTTCTGTGATGGTGGAATTATCGAAAAGATTGTGGCCAGTTGTGTAAGCAGCTGACTTTCTGTGACTGCAATCGGGCATCTGAGTGCCCCAAAGCATTAAATTTTTCCCACTTCTCCTTATTGAAGAACATCTCTGTTTGGCTCATCAAGTTGTTGGTATTGTTCCTTTATTCATAGGCGTCGCTGGCTGGCCAGCATTTATTGCCCATCCCTAGTTGCCCTTGGAGGGCAGTTGAGAGTCAACCACATTCTGTTTCCTACTATTCAGTGGTAAATCCTTTATGCTGCCCTTTGAAGTATTTGCAAGTCTTGGGGCACCACGTGAAGTCCAAATAGTTTATTGGAAGAATGTTTTCACATCTTGGTTGCAATGTTACAGAACAGCAAAAAGCCAAAAGCTTCTTTAAATATCATAGAAGACTGAAGAGCTTTGGAATGTCAAGGGTGACCTCAACTGTTTTAATTTGGTTTAAGATGAGTGCAGTATATGTGTCAGAAATAATTCTAAAGGAAATTTTTGGTTTATTGGGCCTAAAACTGATAACTCTGATTAGAGTTATCTTCATTCTATTCTTTTGAGGTGAGAGATTGGAAAGTGGGAAAGGCTTCTGACAAACTGAGTGGCATAATTAATGCCATAACTTAATGACTGCAGAAAATAATACTACAGTTCAATATTGTAGAGCCAGTGTAAATCAACCATACTTGACATACACATCATTTATATTTGATATGTTGTGGCTGGCATCAAAATGGATTCCTGCCACTTAGCTGCCAGTGTCTAAATTTTCACCAGATTCATGTTTGTTTTTATGTAGTTAGTAAGTTGTTTGGTTTTATCCTAAAAGTACTTTAATGCTGGTCTCAAATTATCACAGGTGTTAAACTGGAGTTAAACCAATCAGGAAATCTAAACGCTCATGCCCAGTTCCAGTACAAAGATAAAATTTTGAGTTCATGACCAGTTGAAAATGAAATCCTGCTCACTCTTTTGAAGCAGGAAATTACCTGGAATGAGTGTACGAGATATGGAGCTTCCTGACTCGTATTAACTAGCATTATGGAGCAATCCTTCAAAGCCTTTAATTTGCCAAAGCATTTTTCAAGGCAAACATTGAGAATTCAGTGATGTTTTACTTGCATGGACTTTGAGTCAAATTGTTGATGTGCTATTTTCGATCATTTCTCATTCACTGCAGTGGCTTCCATTTTGTGTTAAAAAAGCAATTGAACCACTAGTAAATTGAGAACATTGCATTAATGAAGTTTTATGCTAAATTTATCCCAATTTTCTCTCTTAAAGATGAAATGACTACAGACCTTGATTTGGGGTCCTTCACGGAGCCTGGTAAGTGGGGGAACGTTGTGGTCGGATATGTTATGGCATATACATTTGTTTTTCTGTATTCAAGTAAAGCTAGGAAGAAATACTGCCTAACTGTAACAAGGTAATATTTTCCATTCTCCTTCCAAAACAATGCTTGTTTCTTTGCTAATTCAATGGAATCTGTTGAGCTTCATTTGTCCAGTAACATTGTAAAATTAAGAGTACAACACAGTGCTCAAAACTCATGTTGAAATTTAAGTAATTTGAATAATGTAGTTTTTGTATCTCATTTTGTATCTCAAAACATTCTTAAACAGTCTACATTTTCACCTTGGCACATTTGAGCAGTCTAATCACTTGGCCTGAAATGTTCTCTATTAGTTGGCTTCCAGAATGATTGAACTGTAATATAAAGATTTTATTTTTGTCTGCTATTTATGGAAAATAGTTCAAGGAAATTCATGCAGCTAGTTGTGCATTCATCAAGATTTGAGCATCTCAATCGTGCGTAAAATAGCTGTCAAACACCTGAATAACTTTATTGCACCCCAGTATGCTGCCTTTTTGCTCTGTTTAATTTTATTTTTAAGTTCCTTCAAGGATAGAATGATAGAATCCCTACAGTGCTGAAGAAGGTCATTTGGCCCATTGCGTCTGCACTGACCCAGGCCCTATCCCCATAACCCCACATATTTATCCCACTCACCTACATATCTTAAGACACTAAGGGACAATTTAGCATGGCCAATCCACCTAACTTGCACATCTTTGGACTGTGGAAGAAAACCGGAGCACCCGGAAGAAATTCGTGCAGACATGGGGAGAATGTGCAAACTCCACATTGTCACCCAAGTAAATTGTGTTCCTTTTCCTTGTTAATGATCTCTATCCTGGATAAAACAAGAGTCTTAACTGACATATTTTTGGACCAAGTACCACTTTAAAACTGCCCACTCAGCTCTGCAGGAAATCCTCGGGTTGATTGCTTAACAATACTTGGAATGCTTATTTTTTTACTTTTTTCTTTATCGAGAAGCAGTGAACCTGTGTTTCACACTTCCTTCAGGGCAGTATGGTTTAAAATTCAAGAGCTGCTGAGGCCCTGGTGGAGCCTGAAAACATTCTATTTCTATAGAGCATTTCTTCACCTTGCATTCGGAAATCAATTATTTGCCAAACCCATTCTTGGTCAGACTTGGTTTGACTACTTGTATCTATTTGGCCCAAATGTTTTATGAGGCACTTTTCCAGATGTTGAGCATCTTCAAATCCCTCCGAATGATTTTTTGGGGGTGTGAAGGAGGAGGGTCTCTTTAACACCAATCTCCAGTAAATACAAGAAGTTTGTGGTAAAGACCAGCATAATAGATCTTCTGAACCAAAGTATGCAGTCTCACCTTCTGAAAATTTTCAGGCTTTTTAAGATGAATTTTCAGTCATTGTCCTGAAACAACAGAAGCTTGGCAAAGGCCTTGTCCAAAATAAGCACTTTGCACACCAGAGAACAAGTTCAGGTAACAGATTCCTCCGGCTCTCTTAAAAATGAAGGATATAGTGGGGATCAAATTCTCTAAGCCAGCTGTTTTTTAGGGGCCATAAAGCCAATTATAAGCCAGAATTTAACCAGAGAATTTTATGGCACAATGGCTTTAGAAGTGGATCTTCAGCCACTTGAGCAGTGATGCTATTCCTTGACCTCAAAGTTCCCAAACTTTTTAAGGGTCTTTGGATGTGTACTGCAGGCAATGCTTGAACTAGGACATCAAGGTTACTGTTAAATATACTTGTAGCAGGGTTATTTCAAGTAAATCCGTCTAGGGATGTACACGACTGGGGATGCTCCTTCGCTGGAGTAATTTTGTAGGTTGAACCAAGCTTCTTGAACAGCTGACTTTCCTTTGGTGCTGTAAGAGTTTCACGAATGCCAGGAGATGGGTTTTATTTTTGGTCCAAATTATTGAGAGGTACTCTGTCCAATCCTGTACTCGAAGTTCTTCTTTTAAAGTATAAACAAAATTAGCTTTAAGATCATCAGGTAGTTTGGCTTATCAGACAGAATATACCTCCAGGATAATTGCTTCCATTTTTGCAATTCATTCACAAACTTAGGAAATGTTGAAATACACTATTTGTGCACAATTTCAATAAAAGTTTTAAACTAATTTTTGCATCCAAGATATGAGCAGGGTTGCATTTCTGTGGCAGCAGTCTACTTGTGTCTGTCTTCATTTACACTCCTCTTACACATCACAGGACCACATGTTGATGACTGAGCTTTCCACTTTATTTGAACATTCTATTTTTTTAGCAGTTTGTGGAGATCTGTTTCATCTGCAGTGCAGCCTTATATTATGTAGATGTCCATTTTCTAACTCCCACATGATAGCAAATGCCCCAAGTGCCAAAAAGTCTGCACATCCCGAATCTGTCTCAAAAACCATCTTCGACTCCTGGAAGACAATTCTTCCTACTAGAGATAGTCAATAATATATTTTCAACATCTCTGGGAATTACCCTTCCTCAGAACCGAATTTGAAATTCTGAGTGGTGACTCTTCATTGAGGGGTGGAGAATGTGTGCATTCCTCTGTGCCCTGGAAATAATTCTCAACCAAGAGTTTCTTGAAGTGGTGAAGCATCTTCCCTGAGTAAATGCTGTATCAAGCTGAGTATCAATATGTCAGTGATGGCAAACTAGAATTGGGATGGGAGCGCCACAGTCTTGGGGGTAAAAAGAAATTGACGTCCATTGTTCACAGGTCTGAAGCATTTGAAAATGGAATGTGTAAGAGCTATGGGGAAAGGCTAGGGAGTGAGACGAGCTGAATCCTTGTAGAAAGCTGACACAAACATGACCAGCCAAGTGGTCATTCCCTGTGCAATCGCCATTCGATGATTCAGTGTAGGAACCCTGAAGGAAAGCCTGACAGAAGAATCGCAAGGACTTTGAAAGAAGCTGTCTTTACCCAATTATCAAATCTCTCCTGAGTTAGCAGGTTAGTTAGAAGAGAGACGCTCATCTGAGCATTGGCAAACAGCAGATCCTATTTCTGAAACTGGCTACTGTGGAAACTTGGAAAAGATCAGCATCTGTCTTTCATTGAAATCCGCCCAAGAATTACAAAATTTCCCACAGCAGAATACTCCTATAATAGTACTTTTGATGGATGTTCATGAATTCTGTTTACAAGATTATAACGTTCCATTAGCTCAGGGACACTTGATGCTTTGTTCCTGTTATTGCACCTCAAAAGAGTAGAATGAGTGGAATCCATGCTGAACTTTGAACTTAATCCAGTACTAAGGTTTCAAGGCAAAGGTGATAATGCAAGAATATTGCTACTTTTGAGCGTATCTATTTTGAAAAGTAGTCTTCCAGATTTATGGGAATTACGTTAATACAGTGTATCCCTAGATTTTAGAAATGATAGTCCACTTACACTAGTCATGAAGAATTGTCACACAACTGCTTTGAAAGCTGGTATCCAACAATTGAGGCCAGATTATATGTTGTGATTCATTCACTACGTGTGTTTTTAACTTGCTGGATAATTGTGGGGTAGCATGAAAATTAGTTTCATGTTCCTCAGACTTTCATGCCAATGTAATATCATTGGAAGATATCAATTGAGGGAGTTAAGGAACCAAACCTAGTCTTACTTAATTTTGCCTGCTACAGGTGACCAGCTGAGTGCCATACTGAATACCATTCAGTCACAGCCTTTTCTTCCAGCTTCTAGCGTCTTTGGTCAAGCTGCAAAGCCTTCCTCTTCCCTTGTTCACAGCCCATTTGTGTTTGGACAGCCCCTTTCCTTGCCGCAGTCTCAACCACAGCTTCTGAGTAAGTCTGTCTGTCTCACCTGCCTAACATATTCCATCCTGTTGCTTTACTATTATGGTTCTCTTGACTCTCTTCCATCAGTAGAATACTATAGTAAATTACATTTTGTACACCAATTTTAAAGTATTTTTCTTTTGATGCAGATTTTACAGCATTTTGTTACTTGATAGTAACTTGTGCAAACTGGGATGCTCCTTACAATTATCAATGTTTTTTTAACAAATGGTTGGTTCCATTGCATTAGCACTGACTGACAAAACGCCAACATGTGCTGAATTGTCAGAAGTAAAAACAGAAACAAAACTACCAAGTTTTATCTCATTTCAAAACATAGAGCTGACTTTTTTTTAAAACTTGTAAATGTATCTGTAAATAGCTTCTTTGCTAATTCTTGCTGCTGAAGCGTTTCTGTCATTGAATCTTTGCTGCTTATCTGCCACTGTCTTCCTCTGTAGACACTTCATCACGCAGCCTTGCTTCACGTGAGCGCTCATACAAAAGTAATAGTCCCTCAGGCCCTGGGTCAGGTGTCTGCTCTGTGTCTCTGAAGTCAAAGGGTGGGTATGCATGTAGTGATGAAAAAAACATCTGATTATGTGACTGTTGGACTCCTGCAGAGGATAACAGTGCTGCTTTTGCTCTTGCTTATAAATTCATGTTGACATGCATTTCATTTTTTTATCCACTTCGTGGTCAGTGTTTTGATAACCGTGCAGAATGATTTATTGTTTCATACACTGGTTCCTCCAAAAGCCTTTGGACCTAAGTGTTTCACTAGTTTGTACTGCAGAGCTGAACTGTTTTTTTCCAAAAAGTTCTTGAGACTCTTGAGGGTGTTCCAGTCAGTTTAGAAATTTTTTTGAGTTTGTCACAGTGGTTAGCACTGCTGCCTCTCAACGCCAGGGGCCCAGGTTCAATTCCAGCCTTGGCTGACTGTGTGGAGTTCGTATGGTCTCCTTGTGTCTACGTGGGTTTCCTCTGGGAGCTCTGGTTTCCTCCCACAGTCCAAAGATATGCAGGTTAGGTTGATTGGCCATGATAAATTGTTCCTTAGTGTCCCAAGATGTGTAGGTTAGGGTAGGGGGGTTAGCAAGGTAAATATGTGGGGTTACGGGGGCAGGGCCTGAGTGGGATTGTTGTCGGTGCAGACTCAATAGGCCCAATTGGCCTCTTTCTGCACTTTAGGGATTCTATGATAACTTTCAATGATCTCTTATTTGGAAACTTTTGGGGCAATCTGATAGTTTGTTGCAGTTAGTGAAAGCTTAAATATATTTTATACTGAAATATCGTGTTTCTTTCCTTCACTTAAAAGTTGGAGATCCCACTTTACCATTTTCGTATGTGACTTAAGGAATGGGGATAATACAGAAGCCTAACCAAGGCAATTTGTTTTTTTAATGCAAAGTTATACAGACTGAGACTTTTCCATCATGGCTAATCCACCTAACCTACACATCTTTGGAAACTAAGGGGCAATTTAGCATGGCCAATCCACATAACCTGCACGTCTTTGGACTGTGGGAGGAAACCGGAGGAATCCCACGCAGACACAGGAAGAACGTGCAAACTCCATCCAGACAGTAACAGGAGGCTGGAATCGAACCCGGATCCCTGACACTGAAGCAGCAGTACTAACCACTGTGCCACCCTAACTGCCTTGGTGTTCATAGCTTTATTTTTGTTTATTTTCATTATAATGCTAACAATGACTGCACCCCTTTTATTGTTGTTTCTTTGCAATTGCGGTCTTAAATCAGAAGAACAGCTAATTATTTGAGAGGTGTGGACTGAGATGCATTCTATTCCTTACTGTTATAAGAGAGTTGGGAAATAATCTGTATATTAAATTTATTTAAAATACCGTACCTGAGGAATATTGTTGCAATTCCATCCATCTACGCAGCTGGACAATGGAAAATATAATGAAGTAGGTTGTCTTTGTTCTGAAGATAAAGTAGTAAATGACTGACTGTCTCCAAAATGTTGTTTTCAGGTGATAAAGGAAACATTGTAATATCTGGAAGACCATCTGGAAACTTTGATTTGTCCTGTAAGCACAAAACTGAAAATCGATTGCAAAAAATTGAATGTCGGATCAGCAAAGCTGCTGTAGAACAAACAAAGACAAAAAATGCAGAAAACTTGTCTGCAAGTGAATCCCTCATGCTTAAATCAGACACTGCCAAATTGCGATCAGACTCTCATAGTAGATCACTTTCTCCAAACCATAACACATTGCAGTCACTAAAAACAGATGAAAAGACCGCTGCTGGGCTAAGAGCAGAGTCGCCAACACCAGGGTCACGGTCAACGTTGTCAAAGCAGAAGTTATCATCTGGGAAAGGCAGCCCATCAAGTCCCAATTCTCCAAGGCCATCTTCTCCTCATGAGAGGAACTTAATTCATAAAGCTAACACAACGGCAAAAATAAGATTGGATCCACCACGCGAGAGATCAAAATCTGACTCGTACACTTTGGACCCTGATACAGTTCGTAAGAAAAAGGTTCCTCTAATGGAGCCTTTAAGAGGGCGGTCAACTTCACCAAAACCAAAAGTACTACCCAAGGAGGCAAAAACTGCCACCAACAGTGAGAACAGGACACCTTCCCCCCAAGTAGTTCAAGAAAATCTTCATAGTGAGATAGTTGCGATTTGTACATCTAGTACTCTAACAACAACCAGTAATTCAGACGCAGTCTCTGAAAATATAGCTGAAATGCAAAACCCTGATGACTCCTCTCCAAAGGTCCATTTCAGCATTGGAAAGGCTCCACCCAAAGAAGAGCAAGAAACTAGATCATCCCCTAAGATGAGTCGTAAGAGTACTGGCAGACACACAAGACCCAAGAAGGAAAAAATGGGAACCATTTTCAAGGACGAGAGTAATTCAACTGTCGAGCCACCAAAACAAGCAATGTCTCCATCTGTCGCCGAATGTGCCCGTGCGGTATTTGCAGCTTTCCTATGGCATGAAGGGGTTGTCCATGATGCAATGGCATGTTCATCTTTCTTGAAGTTCAATCCTGACCTCAGTAAAGAATATGCACCAATGAGAAGCAGCCTTCACAGCCAGCAAGGCATGGAAGAGCGAGAGACCAAATTAAAGAATAGGCATTCATTGGAAATATCATCTGCTCTAAATATGTTTAATATTTCTCCTCATGGTCCAGACATATCTAAAATGGGTAGTATTAACAAAAATAAGGTGCTCTCAATGCTCAAGGAACCCCCACTGCCAGAGAAAAATGAAGATGGAAAAGCAGATTCAACAGCCTATGAAACTTTGAGCCATCATTCCATAAAGAGTCGGTCCTCTTTGCCTCTTACTTTGCAGCACCTTGTTGCCTTTTGGGAAGATATCTCGATGGCAACCATAAAAGCAGCCACTCAGAACATGATATTTCCCAGCCCTGGTTCGAGTGCTATACTGAAGAAAAAAGAGAATGAAAAAGACAGCAAAAAGAGTAAGAAAGAAAAGAAGAAAAAAGACAAAGCAGAGGCGAGACCCAGAGGAAATCTCTTTGGAGAAATGGCACAGCTCGCAATGGGAGGCCCCGAGAAGGACACGATATGTGAACTGTGTGGCGAATCCCATCAATATCCTGTAACATATCACATGAGACAAGTTCACCCAGGTAACTAATTCATTTCTTTCTTTCTTCCAGTTAAAAAGATCATATGTATCTACCGCTTGAGTAATTTGCTTTTTATTTATCTTAACATTGTATTCACATTAGTACACCCTGGTTTTGGGGTTCAACTCAAAAGGAGTTCAAATGAACAAAAATGGCAAATTGTCATCCATTTTATGTATAATAACATCTGATCAGCTTTTGCTCTTTTTTTGCTCAGTTGCCAATAAGTTTGAAGATTAATTCATTCAGAATATATCTGCTTCACTATGGAATGTTCAAACTAAGCTCTAACCTGAAATTCAATAGAAGCTTTTGATTGTGTTTCTTATTTTCAACTGGCTTTTTTTTCTGGCTGTCCGCTTTCTTACATTCTGAAAGTATTGACTCTTGCTGACATATACTTCCATAGATGCAGTCAGCCCTCTGTTAACTCCCTCTGGAGGTGGTGGCAAGGCGGAAGGTCTAAAATATAAGGATTGGGCAATGCAGCCCAATTCCTGAGACTCCCCCCGTCTAAGCCTCAGTTTTAAAGTTTGAAATGCAGAAATCGCTCCCCAAAATCCTCCAAAACAGCAGGTAGGGCATAATTAAAATAGCAAAGTCATAGCACTGAATTAACAGTGTGTGCAGACTATGCCCGAACTGCAGAAATGCTGGCAGCTGAACCAAGCTGCTGATTCTTCAAGGTAAGTGACTTATTGATCAGGAGGAGCAAGATTGTTTCCCCCCCCCGCCCCGATTTCCAAACTCCTCGAGGCTAGCCTCCGCCCATTCACCCCATTTGCCAGGGACTGCCCCCATTGGTTCCTGGCTGCAACCTCCTGCTACTGATCTTTTTCACCCACTGGTTAAGTGATCTGACAATATGGCTGGGCCTGCATCCACTGGAGTTTAGAAGATTGAGAGGTGATCTTGTTGAAACATCTAAGCTCCTGACGAGATGTGTCAGGGTGGATGCTGAAAGCATGTTTTCCCATGTGGGAGAGACTAGAACCAGGTTTAAAAATAAGGGGCTTTCCATTTAAGACAGATGAGAAAAGCTTTTGTGGATCTTTGGAATTCTCTTATCCAGAATGTGGTGGAAGCTGTGTCGGAGGTAGATAGATTATTGACTAACAAGGAGATCAAAGGTTATTGGGGCAGTGCAATGTGGCGTTGAGGCTACAATTGAATCAACTATGATTTTATTGAATGGCAGAGCAGGCTCAAGGGGCCAAATGGCCCATTCCTGCTCTGAGATCATATATAGGATCTTTCTTCCCTGACTATCCTGAGAACTACTTCATTGTTCTTGTGTTCTCTCCAACTGACTCGCTCCATCCTGCTCCAGAACCACATTTCGCAAATTTCTAATCTCTGGGTATCCACTTTTCTCAAGGTCCATGTTTCAACACTCCTATGACTGGACACTTCAAATCTCAGTCTTGAGCAAGCTCCCACAAAAAAAACAATGAGTTAATGACCAGATAATCTGTTTTAGTGATATTGACTGATATTGGCCAGGCCACTGGGAACAATTCCCCAGCTCGTCCGAAGGAATCTTTTACATCCAGCAGAGCAGATGGAACCTTGATGTAATGTCTCATCTGAAAGATAACTTCTCCATGGATTACACTCTCAGAATTGCAGCAGTCCCTCAGTACTGCGTTGGAGTGATAGCTTTGATTTTTGTGAGAATAACAACCCTGCATTTGCAACGTTGCTTAATAAAACCAAAGATCCCACGTGTTTTTTAGCAGCCTTCCCAACTTGCCTGGCTACCTTCAAAAATTTCTGTACATACAGCCCCAGGACTCTGTTCCAGCACCCCTTTAAAATCATACGATTTAGCTCATATTGCTTCTCATTCTCTTAAATACATTTTGGTTAAAATGTATTTAACACATCAGTGTTACATTTCATCTGCCATGTGCTTTACCCATTTCCCCAGTGTGTCCCCCTAATACCTGTTACAATCTGTCTTGTGATTATCACCAATTCTATATAGATAGTTGAACTGCCACTAAATTTGACAGCCAAAGAATATGAAAATCCACTTTTTGTTCGATCTATAAGAGTGTTTTCTGTTTCCGTTTGCAAAAGGTTGTGGTCGCTATGCTGGAGGACAGGGCTACAATAGCATTGGTCACTTCTGCGGCGGTTGGGCAGGGAACTGTGGTGATGGAGGAGTTGGAGGAAGCACCTGGTATCTTGTATGTGATCGTTGCAGAGAAAAATATCTCAGGGAGAAACAAGCTGCAGCTCGTGAGAAGGTACGTACGTACTCCTTTGAACATTAAAATTAACTCCCATACCCAGTAAAGGCAATCTGAGCAGCAGATTGTGGACTGATACCTCACCATGTTAGTTCAAATTGCACAGCTTGATTCCTACGTGGATTGGGTTTCAATTCAGGTGGAAATTACCCAGTGAGGGGTGTTGTTTGAGCTTTATGGAGCATTGTAATTCTCTGATTTTTAGGCACTCTTATCTCACTAAGTGTACTGTTCCTGAGCAAATTTATGAATCTGCGCAATTTTGTACATGTTCCACTTTTGGAACATGTACAAAATTGTGCAAGGGGCAGTATGGTGGTTAGCACTGCTGCCTCACAGCGCCAGGGACCCAGGTTCGATTCCTGGCTTTGGTCACTTTCTGCGTGGTGTCCGCATGCTCTCCCTGTGTCTGCTTGGGTTTCCTCCGGGTGCTCCGGTTTCCTCCCACAGTCCGAAAGACAAGCTGGTTAGGTGTATTGGCCATGCTAAATTCTCCCTCTGTGTACCCGAACAGGCACCGGAGTGTGGCAACTAGGAGATTTCGCAGTGACTTCATTGCAGTGTTAATGTAAGCCTATTTGTGACACAAATAAACTAAACTTTTGTCATTATAAATTTAAGAAAGTATTGTGCGCAATGGGTGACTCTTCAAATGACTCAAGATCAGTTTCCTAATGGATACAAATCTTTGAACCTGCCTTCGTTGTGGGAGTGGATTCCCTGCTTGAGCCATCAATATTCTAAGTGGAATGATTTATTTCATTGACATCCAAGTCAACCCTAGGAAAGCTCGATTTCAGAATAAAACTAACATTGACTTTCCTTCAACAATAGATCTTAAACCTTCACCTCATTAGCACTCAGCAGAATTAACAGTAAACACCTTTCCCATGTATTAACCATTCTTCTCACTTTTTTGAATGAACTTGTTCAAATAATGTCAGGTTATGGTAAATGAAGAATTGATTTGAGCTTGTGAAATTTCATCTGGGATTTTTGCAGACAAATGAGAAAGGGAAGACTTTCATCCCATTAGTCAGAGCTACAACTAGCTCCCAATGGTAAACGTGAATTGTGCTGCCACACCAAACCCCTCTCCAATATTCCCATCTAGTTGATCAAAATAATAAAAAAACAGAATATAGTGCTTTCAACACCACCCTGAAGCTTAAATGTTAACCAAAAATGAAAGTATTTAAAGTTTGATATCTATTTGGCTATGAATGCTAACACAACTTGTGTTAATCAAAGTTCGCATCAATAATGTTTAGAAGAGAGACTCAGGAGCATTTATATGTTGATGATCATGTGGTTTAGGAAGGGCTGTGCAGCTCAAGTTAAAAACTGGATGCCATTAATGATGAACAGTTCAAGTTTAAGTATAATTGGTATATATTGTGATTTGATTTATTATTGTCACATGTATTGTGATACAGTGAAAAGTATTGTTTCTTGCGCACTATACGAGCACAGCATAGAGTACATAGAAGAGAAGGAAAGGAGAGGGTGAAGAATGTAGTGTTACAGTCATAGCTAGGCTGTAAAGAAAGATCAGCTTAATATAAGGTAGGTCTGTTGTTGTTGAAACAGTTAGTATGTGATCTCAGACTTTTGTATCTTTTTCCTGGTGGAAGAAGGTGGAAGAATGTCCAGGATGCGTGGGGTCTTTAATTATGCTGGCTGCTTTGCCAAGGCAGCGGGAAGTGTAGATGGCATCAATGAATGGGAGGCTGGTTTGCGTGATTGACTGGGCTTTATTCACAACCCTTGGCAGTTTCTTGTGGTCTTGGTCTGAGCAGGGGCCATACCTTCTATTGTTTCGTTTAAGAATCCCACTTTTTCACATACAGTAATTTATCATTGAAAAAAGAGTGAAGCAATTTGGTACACATTCTGCAATCCTACAAAACTAAGATTCATGCTTGGTGTCTGAATTTACTGTATATTTTTCATTTTCCTCTAGCACCCTGCACTGCACAAGTACATGACTAATTTGAAATACTGCATGAAATGTTGTATTTTTGGTGCAGAGGTGATTTTATTTCCAAGCACATTATATATTGATGAGTGTTTGTGGTACCTCAAGGAAAATAATCCAAAAGGTAGCACTATCCAAAACATTAGTAGTTTGAAGAAAAGCTAGTGTTTCTGCCCTTGTTTACGAGTAGATATTAATTATGCTCTTGGATGAATCCTGCTGTGTTTTTGAAGTATGCGTCTTGTAGAACATTAATGTTTGGGACCTTTTGCTTTTACAAGTAAATCTCTTTTTTTTTAACCGTTCCTCAAATACTCAGATTTTTGCCTTAGTGATTTTATTTATAAAATATGATAATACGGAATATTGGTTAAACATTTTTATCCTTTTGAGTTTTAAATAAAAAATGCTTTGAGTTCCCAGTTTGTTTTAATTTTGGGAAAAGGCACTCCATCAATGTTAGTGCTTTTCTTTTTCAGGTGAAACAAGCCAGAAAAAAGCCAGTGCAAGTGAAGACACCACGAGCCTTGCCCTCTATGGAAGCTCATCAAGTGATTAAAGCCAACGCTATGTTCTTGCTCTCGCTGAGTAGTGCAGCAGAACCAAATATTCTCTGTTACCATACCCCAAGGCCTTTTCATTCACATCTTCCAAGTCTGAAAGAGGGCATCTCTGATGAGATGCCCAGTAAATATCCATGCCTTTATCTACAGACCCTTGCAAGGTAAAGCATAACAGATTTGCTTAACAATGGCAATGGTATCTATACAGTAAAAATCGGTTAATGGGTAGGACAGTATTCCATTGTGCAGGAACAAATTAAACAATTACGCTTGTAGTACAAAATGACTTGATGCAACTTTAACAATCGTACCAGTTCAGATTGGTTGATAACACTTGTGTCCTGAGTCAGTTCAAGACATGAGGTGTGCAAACACAATCTAGGCTGACACCTCAGGACAGTATTGAAGTAAAACTTATGTCTGGGGTGAAATGTTAAATTGAGGTACCATATACTTGTTGGGTTGGGTATTAAAGATGCCACGGGACTACTAAAGAGTGTTCATCCCTCAACTATCATCACCCAAAACAAATAAATTAACAACTTAACTCACAGTTTGGAGAACTATCTTGGTGAAGGTCAGCTCTAATCTATCCTTGCATTTGGAAGCTTTAAGGTGATAAGTTGTCCATTTAAATCATGTGAACTGATCTGCTGAATTCTTTGTTAGTGGTCTTCAGTTTTCTTTTGATATTTTTACGCCTTTGACCTTCCTCCTGTTGCAGTATATGGCCAACAAATGTAGTCCCTCTATCACTTCACCCAGTTAACAAGTTAGTGCCTTGACATCAAATATCACCCAATGTTGGGCAATCAAAACTGAACATGAACCAGCAAAACTGGTCAGGAGGAAATAGAATTTGTTGAAGGTGTGAAAGGAAGAAAAATTACTGTTTTGTCTGTTGCATTAGCTCCATTGTGTAAAGTTTGATTCCCTCCTCACAAATCTTTGACCCCCCCCCCCTCCAAACCCTTCATCTTGTAGGACTTCACAAACAACCATGTCATACATAGGCAAAGGAGCGAATTTTCCAAAAGTATGAAAGTCTTTCGAATTTAGATGTTGCAATGCAATAGTTCAAAAAATATATATTTTAGCAGCATAAATGTTACACCCAATGAAGGTGAAAGTATACCAGTGTAATTTATTATATAATGCATTGATAATGTGTAACCCTAAAATAATGGACTTGTGCACGACATCTTGCAGAATGGCTTGTTAAACTGACTTTTACCCGTACCCATCAGCTCCAAGAATGTGCAGCATAACTAGCTGGAAGAGTAAGCTGATAAATGCAAGGGCAATGAGGCATCTCGGACCTTAGTGAGCAGTGGGGCCAACAGTCCATCATCTTAACCACAGACCCAGATTTACTGGGGATTTTGTCAGAATTTGCAGCTTCGAGTCTGACTGTACTTCAGGATCCAGCACAAACACAAGAATGTAATCCTGAGGTTGCATCCTTCATTTACTGTTCTGTTAGAGGCTGTGCTGTTGACCCACCCACCTAAGCCAAGTTAAATCAAATGATTTAACAAGAACTTCCCTTTTCCATTCTCGCATCACTTGTTAGAAACTTAATTGTACAATGAGGTATAACTGGGTTTTTAATTTTAATAAATGCTGCTGAGCAACGGAACTGGTCCTGAAAATATAAATTCATATTGGCAGAGCATTATTAATCATGGTTAATTAATTTTAAATATTTTTTGAAGTTTGTTCCTGATAATTCAGCTTCTAATTTAATACCCAATCTTTATTTAACTCTAAATCTTTTAGAAAATTATTTTATTATTAGTGCTTTTCAGTTCAAGGTTGGCAGGAGATGTGAGGATTCTTCAATGTGATTGACTGTCTGGACAGCTTGATGACATTGCTACAGCTCGACTAAGAATCCCCATTAAACAACAACACAATCAATTGCGCAGCAAAAGAGTTGAAGTTGTTGCCTCGGGGAGAACTAGATCTCCGAAGCTTTCTTGAGGTCAGCGGCGAGTGCCCTTGCTTCGCCACTGACTGCAAAATCCGGTTCAATAGGATTTAAAGATTGAAACAAAACTAGCAGAGAAGGAGCGTATTTAGAATTAATGAATTAGAGACAATTTGGGTACAAATAAATACAGGGAAATAAAAATTGAGTTGGGTGAGAGAGAAAAAAAGATTGGTAAAGAAAAGGTTTATAATTTGACATTTTTGAAAGCTCAAACAACAATCTATTATGTGCAGGTATGATATTGAGCAGTTTAAATTCTTCCCTTTCTGAATCAGAAATGTTGGTCGACATTGCATATTAACAATCATTCTGTCATTTGAAAGGTACTTGCGATGTTAAGTTCCACACCTAACTTTCTGTAGTGAGTTTAATGGAGTGTGTATCCAGCAATTTCTTAAAATAACAGAAGAGCCAAGGGCAAGAATCATAGAATCTACAGTGCAGTAGGAGGTGATTAGGCCCATTGAGCCTGCATCGACGACAATCCCACCCAGGTCCTGTCCTATCCCCGTAACCCTACATATTTACCTTCCTAATCCCCCTGACATTAAGGAGCAATTTATCCTGGCCAATCAACCTAACCCCCACATTTCTGGACCATGGGAGGAAACCAGAGCACCCGGAGGAAACCCACGCAGACAGAGAATGTGCAAATTCCCCACACACACGGAGAATGTGCAAACTCCACACAGACAGTCACCCGAGGCTGGAATTGAACCCAGGTCCCAGGCGCAGTGAGGCAGCAGTGCTAACCACTGTGCCACCCATGCTCCACAAGCTGTCATTTGTACAAAGCAAACAGTGGAATTGCGTAAATGGGCGAGCTCGTTCTGGAGATCGGCAACTCAATGCATATCCTTTAAAACCCTGAATTTACTGTCCCAATTCCTTGATTAGAAGCTCCATGCGTTGTGAGCATAATGTTTTGAACAGTATCCCAACCAGTTTTTTTTCCCAACTGGCCAAAAATAAAGCCCTGGGTAATCCAAATATTTCTTTAATAAATGTGTAATGAAATATTTGGATATCTGATCCCTTTGATATTAAGCTCAGTGGTCGCCTATCACATTAGAGTGGGAGTACTGGCAGCAGGAAATTGGTGGAATTATCTACAGCATTCCACATCATTTCCTTGCTCAACAGCCTAACGAGATGAGGTCAATTTCCTTGCTGGTTAAAAACATCTCAGCATACACTAGAGATCAAACCTAGGGCCTTTCTAGTATGCATGATTCAGTACCACACCAAATCCTCATTTTCTACTGTAAGATTTATCTTTTTACCGATTTATTTTTTTTACAAAAGAATTCTGAATCAGAGACTTGATTAGGATTGTCTTTCATTCGTGAAATCACATTGATTCTTAAAATAATAAGTCAACTATCCTTGCAATCCTCCTGCAATCTTCTGATTTAGCATACATAGACTTTTGAATAAGTATTACCTTGTGAAAATCTTTTACTGCTGCAACATAACTGTGATTCACAATTGTGAAACTCTGCCTAATAGACAGCATTCGGAGAACTTTACTGGCTACCATGATGATCACCTGTTCCAAGATGAAATGAGATACCTTCGTTCCACCTCTGTACCAGCGCCATACATATCTGTCACACCAGATGCCTGCCCTCATGTATTTGACGAGCCCGAAACCAACCTGAAATCAATGCCTCCTAGGTACTTTTTAAAAATTATGGTAATATTAAGGATGGATGTTGGAAACTAATAACTCCTTTCTTAACACGTATATGTGATGGTTTATTGGATCTGTTTTTACAGTCTTGAAACAAGCCCTATTATGGAAAATGATACAGCAAAGCGTAGCGTCTTCCAACGATCATACTCAGTTGTTGCATCAGAATATGACAAACAGCACTCTACTTCACCTGCCCGTGTGAAGGCTATTCCCAGGAGAAGAGTTAACAGTGGTGATGCAGGTGAGAAGTCTCTGGCTATGATGTTGATTACATTGTTTTCTTCAATATTTTTATTTTCTGTTTTTGTCTCAAAAACACAGTCATATCAAACCTCAGTATGGTCATTAACATCTTGGAGACAAGCAAGCATCCACAATCTGAAATAAAAACAGAATATGCTGGAAATACATTATGGCAGCGCTTGTGGAGTGAACTTCAGGCCTGTGAGCTTTCATCAAAACTAAGAAAAGTTTGAGATGTAATAAGGGTGGGTGAGCGAGGGGTGGATGGGACAAGGACAAAAGGAAGGCCTGTGATAGGATGGAAAACAGGAGAGATTGAATGACAGAACAATTTGTATTCCAGGACCAAAGAGAAGGGTGATGGGAAGAAAAGAATCAAAAGGTGTTCTAGAACAGGTGTGCTGCTGACTGGAACAGTTCAGCCCTATGGTCGTGAAAGTTGTAGAGTGCCTAATCAAAAGATGCAATGCAGTTCTTTTAACTTGCATTGGGCTTCATCTGAACAATGCAATAGGCAAAGAACAGAAATGTAATTGAGAGCAAGATGGAGAATTAAAATGGCAGGTCACTAGAATTCCAGGTCATGCTTGCAGATTGAAGGGAAGTGTTCAACAAAGCAGTCACCAAGTCTGTGTTTGGGTTCCTGAATGTAGAGGAGAGTGCCTTGTGAGCAGAGCATACAGTCCACTAAATTGCAAGAGGTAAATGCAAATCTCTGCTTCACCTGTAAGGAGTGTTTGGGACCTTGAGCAGTGAGGAAAGATGAGGTAAAAGGGCAGGTGTTATATCACCACAATCTGAAAAGCATTTATTGACTCATAATTTGCTGTCAAACTAATAATAGTGCTTGCTGTTATTAATGCCAAACAGCAATTTTAGGCAAGGACAAATGCAGGGAAATTGAAAATTAGTCAGAAAATGTTGCTGTGCTGTTATCTTGGTGAAAACAGGTTTTCATTGCGTTACATGCGAAGGCGTTGTACTTGCATTATAGATGCAAACCATACCACAAGTCAAATCTTGTCTATTTCAGTCTAAGTGCCATTTTGATGTGTTAAATACAGCCACTCAGCAACTTGTAGTGAAAAATAACTATTACAACTGTGAAGACTCATTCTGTTAGGTTTTAATTATTGTCGGAGATTTTTATTTATTGTTTCTCTCTTTCTCACACTCTTTCTGAAACTAATTGGACATTATATTCATCAATCTACATGTCCTTCTCAGTCCTTGCTGAGTTAATTGCACAGTCCTTCAATCTGATTGCTTGAGGAGATGCACAGTTGCTTGTCTTATTCACTCATTTTTCCGTCTCACCCTTCCAGTAAAGTATCTGTAATTAAATGGGCATGGGCAACTGAAAAGAATAGCAGGTGTCACTTGCTGAACCACTAAAGCAAATTCTGGGCTGTTATATAGAAACACTTTAATAGATATACTGTAGAAAGTGGTAATTCTTTTGGCCGTAAAGATGGGACCACCAATCAATCATTTGGCAATGGTTTAATTGGAATTCTTAACCTGTAGTTTAAACTGCAAAAATGCATAAATTACTACCCTTCTCTGAAATTCCTTTTTGCAGTTGTCATTCAGCCTCAATATGACACTTTATCTTTCAATTCTTTGTGTCACTTTCATAGCTGCTTTTGAAGAAAAGTTGGGCCATTTTTGAATTTGGAGGGCTAGCATGGCTAGCATAATTTGAACTTTTTGACTGATATGTCTCAATTGATGCACAGACTGGTCTAATGTGAATAAGGCCAAATCCCCTTTTTTGACCTGTCCTAAAATTTATGAAAAATATTCCTCTTAAAAGTAAAAGTTAGATTAACCAAATCAATTTGATTACGTAGCCACTTTTCTTGCGTCTCTATAATCTCCAAATCTCCTCCAGCTCCACAACACTTCGAAATATATGCACTCATCCAATTCTGGCCTCTTGAGCATCACTGATTCTAATCGTTCCATCTTTGGTGGCTGTGCCTAGGCCCTAAGCACTGGAATTTCCCCCGAGACACACACCACTCTGCCTCTCCATCTTTCTCCTCCTTTTCATAAAACCCATCTCTTTGACCAAGCTTTTGGTCATCTGATTTTAATATTTCCTTATGTGACTTGATATAATAGTTATAATGCTTCCATGCTTTGGGACATTTTCTCACATTAATAGTTCTGTAAATATAAGTTGTTGTATCTTCTTACCCTCCATATATATATATATATATATATTATTTGTCACAAGTAGGCTTACACTCACTGCAATGAAGTTACTGTGAAAATCCTCTAGTCACCACACTCAGGGCAGCGCCTGTTCGGGTACACTGAGGGAGAATTCAGCATGGCTAACTAGCACTTCTTTCAGGCTGTGCGAAGAAACCGAAGCACCCGGAGGAAACCCACGCAGACACTGGGAGAACGTGCAAACTCCACACAGACAGACCCAAGCCGGGAATCGAACCCAGGTCCCTGGCGCTGTGAAGCAGCAGTGCTAATCACTGTGCCACCGCGCCACCCTTAGATATAGATATAGACATAGATTGGATTCACTATATTATTCATATTCTAGAGCTTGTTTAGGGTGCCCTATGTGACAGAGTTAATTCTTTTTTAATGTTATGAGCTTAGATAAATTTATTCGTGCTTTATCTCATGAACGTGGAAATCAAAATGCTCATTAAAATGTGCTAAACGTTTTACCAAAAACCTTCATGACAATGGATAGAGAAAGATATGTAAAGAATAAGTGCCATTAATATTCATAAATTGCAATTTCCATGTTGTCCTTCTGCATCACACCTCAGTGATCATTGCTGAGTTAGTGGATTCCCATTTGGTAGTAAGTTGACTCAAAGCTGATACCAGTCAGTATCAAAAACAGGAGAGAATGACGTAAAAGCAGCCAAGCGACGAGGAGCTGTAAGAAGAGTGGAACGCAGGAGAATTTTTTTTAAAAATTGCTTTAAATCAAGCAAGATGACCTCCTGAAATTGAGTGGCATTATGTGCTCAGTATTTTTATATCATTCAAAACTGCTATACTGATGAAAATGGGTGAAAGCGGTTGTAACAGATTCATCAGGAAATTCCAAACAAAATGGAACACAAAAGAGACCAAAGTGAAGCACACACTTGGTTAATTTGCAGGGTTGTGGAGAGAAAACCGGAATGTGGGACTAAATTGGACAGCTCTGTCAAAGAGCTGTCATAGTTGCAATGTTTCCATGATCTTGTATGTTCATCCAATGGAAAATAAACCCACTTAACAATTGCCATAAGGTAAATTTGTGTATTTCGATGTAAGCTGCCAGTTTAGAACTTTCAATTCTGATGGATTGTCCCAAATGTCTTGCTTACAGTTGCAGGTATTTGGAAAGCCTGTCCATTTGCTACTTGAAAATGGATCCGCTAGGGTGTAGTGAACCTTCAAAGCTGTTATTCCTATTGAAATGGATAGAGGGGGCCTCTCCCCATCCTGGATGATATGGGTGATTCAGTAAAGCAAACCGTTTACAATAGAGCTTTTAATGTCACAATGCCTCATTCATTTTCAAATGTTTTAGCTATTACATGTTCTTCAACAGAAGTAGGGTCATCTCTTCTTCGGCATCCATCCCCTGAGCTGTCTCGCCTGATCTCGGCTCACAGTTCATTGCCCAAAGGAGAACGGAATTTCCAGTGGCCTGTCCTAGCATTCGTCATACAGCACCATGATCTAGAAGGATTGGAAATGGCAATGAGACATGCTCTAAGAAAGTCCGCTTGCAGAGTGTATGCGATGGAGGTCAGTACAATAATCAATGTGTATATTTTGAAGCAGCCAAAATACCTGCTTGCCCATTTATGCATTTAGTAGATAAGAATTCAGGAATGTCTTACATTTATGATCAACTGGTTTAGTTAATTTAGTGAAGAGCTTCAAAATTTTGACCAAAGAGTAAAGTTTAAATGTTTGGTGGCTATTTTTCAATTTAAACAGGCCTTCAACTGGCTATTGTGCAGTGTAATTCAGACAACTGCTCTCCATGATATTCTGTGGCATTTTGTGGCATCCCTAACTCCTGCTCCCTTGGAATCTGAAGATGAAGAAGTTGATGATAACAAGGTGAACAAAGAGAATATAGAACAGGTTGGTTAAATATTGCAGTCCCTTAGAATATTTGCCTCATAAGGGAAATGATGTTTGGATTTTCTGCATTCTTTGAACAAAACTAGACATGTTATTTTAGGCTTTCTGATGTTTGTGTGTCTGAAGTAAAGCAGAATTTAGGCAGGAGAGAGCAGATGTGATCAGAGTGCCAGGAATTTGCCCCGAAGAAGAAATTGCTGGATTTTTGACCTTTTGTGCATCCGTTAATAGAAGTATCTGCCCACAGATGGGCACGGGAACACAAGTGATGCCTCCCAGTCACTTCCCAAGGTGTCTGCTACAGGCTCACCACGCGCAGACTGTTCTCCGTCCCAAACAAAGAGCTTTCCATAATAATGCAGATGTCGTTCATTGTCCAATTGCTGTAAAAGGTTCTCGCTGGGGCCTATAGTTGTGTGCTTTTTGCGAGTATATTTGTTCTACTCGAGCTAGTGCATCCTTGTTATATTTACAAAATGCTATCAATATTCTATTCGAGTCCAATTGGTATTTTCCATCATAATACTTCCCCCTCTGTGCCTCCTAAGTGCTCCAATATGAGCTTTTAATTGTGCACTTACCTTGGCGATTGCCCCTCCCGCCTCCCCCCGGGGCTCCTATCTAATATCTGTAATTAATATACCCAGCTGGCAGGATTTTAAATCCTGAATCCTCTCTCCAGTTCTTGTCCCCTCTGCACTCCTGGATGAGGTCCAGTGCATCTCCAATGGGCAATTACCATTTACATGTAAATTACCTGACACTGGAAAACAGATGAGGGTCAGCAGCATATATTATGCAGGCAGAAGTGCCTTCCCACGTCAGCTCCACCCATGTAAAACCCTATTGGAAAGCCTGTACTGTTTTTTCTACTGCTATATGTTTAGATAACTGTGGTCATTAGATTCTGTAGTCAAGTCCAAAATCTATTATGGGCAAATTCCAGTTATAATTATGGATAATTAACCATACGCACCATTTGAGCACATGTTGTTAATGGTGATAACTCAGAAAATGGCTAATGTACAGTCTGAGCATGATTTATTCAGTCAGTCAAGCATCTGCGGTAGATGCAGCAAACACTTGTGCTTTCTGTGCACTCTCATTGTAACTTCTTACTGCAATTGACAAAATTTCACTGCACTGTTACACTTACAATTTTATCAGGTTTGTGGCACCACCCGCCCCAATAATGTGATCTTCCCCGTCCACAGTCTTTTATATACGGATCCCTTATCACTAAGCTGTAACAGATTGAACGCTTCACTCAAACCTTCCCCTTCCCAGGATACGGTGATGCAAATATATGATGATCAATGTTGCTAAATTTGTTTGAGTTATCAATGAAAGCTGTCTTTTCTTGATGTAAAACAGGAAAGAGACACTGGAGTGTGTGAGCACCCACTGTCTGACATTGTGATTGCTGGAGAAGCAGCTCATCCTTTGCCTGAAACTTTCCACCGCCTGCTGCAAACTATTTCAGACCTGATGATGTCACTCCCCAGTGGCAGTTCACTGCAGCAGATGGCTCTACGGTAGGTTGTTACTCTTCTATATAAGCAGTAGAACAGATCCTACAAACTGCAAAGTTATGAAGACAGATTATCAGATTTCAGTCTTTCAGGGGTGGAATAGTAGTGGTGCAATGATTAAATTGACAACATTTAGGGTGGCACAATGGTTAGCACTGCTGCTTCACAGCGACCGAGACCAGGATCAATTCATGGCTTGGGGTTACTGTCTGTGCGGAGTTTGTATGTACTCCCTGTGTCTGTGGGGGTTTCCTCCGGGTGCTCTGGTTTCCACCCAGAATCCAAAGATATGCGGGTTAGGTGGATTGACCATGCTAAATTGCCCCTTAGTGTCAGGGGGATTAGAAGAGTAAATAAGTGGCGTTGCGGGGATAGGGCCCTGGTGGGATTGTTGTCGGTGCAGGCTTGATGGGCCAAATGGCTTCCTTCTGTTCTGTAGAGATTCTATGAAATTTCATTAATCTATCACCATTTTCTGCTTGTGTTGTGACGTATGTTATTTTGTCTTTTAAGTGTGCCTTTGCTGTAAAATATTTGTTTTCCTGAGTTGCATCCGTAGGAAATTGTGAATAATTTTTATATGGCTTGATGACCAATGATACCTAATAGATCTTAAGAAATAGCTGCCCATCTCGTGCACATGTAAGGATAACAGCCTTAAAGAAATCAAAAGAGAAAACGCTGGAAAATCTCAGCAGGTCTGGCAGCATCTGGAAGGAGAGAAAAGAGCTGAGGTTTCGAGTCCAGATGACCCTTTGTCAAAGCTAAAAGGCATAGAAAGTGGGAGATATTTATACTGCAGGGTGAGGGAATGAAAGATGAGTCATAGCCACAGAAACCAGGGTTAAAGACTGCTAATAGGTGTCCACAGAGAGAATAAAGGGTGTGAATGGCCAAATGGCAGAGAAGCTGTAACAGATGGAGATGTTGGGAGAGGGGGGGAGAAAATGGGACAGAGATAGAATGTAGAAAAGGGGAAGCCGGGGTGGGGGGGGGGGGGGGGGGGAGAGAAAAGGTCTCAATCCGGTCTCAACATCGAATTCAACAACTTCAGATGATTTGCTCTACCCCACCTTGTTTTCATTCTATTTTGTTTAATTTTTTACTGTTCTCTATCTTTTTATTGGCTTTCTTCATTTTTCTTTCCCCCTACTTCATCCCCCCTTCCCTTACCTTTTCTCCTCCCGCCGCTTGCCCTTTTCTCCATTCTACCTCTGTCCCATTTCCCCTCCTGCCACCCCCTTCCCCCAACATCTCCATCTGTTACAGCTTCTCTGCCTTTTATTCTCTATGTGGACAGCTATTAGCAGTTTTTTCCCCTGGTTTCTGTGGCTATGACTCATCATTCATTCCCTCACCCTGCAGCATAAATATCTCCCACTTTCTATGCCTTTTAGCTTTGACAAAGGGTCATCTGGACTCGAAACCTCAGCTCTTTTCTCCCCTTACAGATGCTGCCAGACCTGCTGAGATTTTCCAGCGTTTTCTCTTTTGGTTTCAGATTGCAGCATCCGCAGTAATTTGCTTTTACCTTAAAGAAATGCTTCTCATTAGCTTGTGTAATTGCCTTGCCTGCAAATATTCTAGGGATTATACTTCATGAGACTGGAGGTGATGTAATGGAAAGTCTGGCAGAGTAAGAGGTCTTTGGTTTGATTCATCATCTTTGAGTTAGAAGGCATAAATTTGCATAATGGTGGAAGTGCAACCATTGGTCTCATCTGAGCAACCTATGGAGGAGAAGATGAGCCAAAATTCTATTCTTGTTTTTTGTACGATGAAAATCGCCAGAAGGTGCAGGTGCATGGATGGGGCCAGAAATTAGCTTGGCTTTGCTCTCCTAGTTGAATTAATTACCTGATATTGCAGCTAAAATAGCCACTTGGATGAGGTACCACAGGATTACTGACACCAATGAAATTGTGCACAGTTTTAAGAACGATAGGGGGTGAGGAACTTTACTTCTTAAAAAAAAACTTTGGATTTGAAGAAAAATAACATTAGGGCAGCACGGTGGCACAGTGGTTAGCACTGCTGCCTGACAGCGCAGGTTCAATTTCAGCCTTGGGTGACTGTGGAGTTTCCATGTTCTCCGTCTGTCTGTGTGGGTTTCCTCCGGGTGCTCCGGTTTCCTCCCACACTCCAAAGATGTGCGGGTTAGGTGGATTGGCCATTTCAAATTGCTCCTTAGGGGATTAGCAGGGTAAATACATGGGGTTATGGGGATAAGGATTGTTGTCGGTGCAGGCTCGATGGGCCGAATGGCTGCCTTCTGCACTTGAGGGATTCTAACTTGCGATGGGTCGTTATCTAATTGAAGTTGCTCAAAACAAACCTTGTGTTTTGAAGTCAATAGAATCCCAAGTCAACGGAGTCAACTAATTGAAAAACAAATCAATGTTGTTGCACTAACTTTGGGAATGACATAAAGATGAACGTTTGAGGCTTATTTTTAGCTTAAAATCTCCAAAGATTGGAATTTTCATTTTTGGCAAGTTTTTAAAAAAATACTTTATGTGGATGCACCAGCTCTCATTC
This sequence comes from Mustelus asterias, assembly GCF_964213995.1. Taxonomy (NCBI): domain Eukaryota; kingdom Metazoa; phylum Chordata; class Chondrichthyes; order Carcharhiniformes; family Triakidae; genus Mustelus; species Mustelus asterias. Next base: position 14,575,737 of record NC_135810.1, on the reverse strand, counting down.
CCTTACCATAAAGAATTTATGGGAAAAATCTATCAAGCTAACAATTGAAACAAGATGTGATCTGAGCATTTTATAAATAGAAGTAATCGGTTTCAAATGCTGCTCAAGTTGTTTTTGTTTTACTTTTATTATGTCTGTGTAAGTAAATATCTGTTTCAGATGCTAGAAATCTGAAACAAAAACTGAAAATGCTGGAGAAGCATAGGTGATCAGTCAGCATCGGTGACACGAGAGGCAAGTTAACAATTTGCTGTGGACCCATTTTCAAACCAGTTTGTACTTGGAAAATGGATTTGTATTTGGAACTTTTGATTGTCTGTTCAGATACTAGATGGTCCATTTGGCTTATCCATTTTTTTCTGGTTTGGTTTAATAAGTTGCCATCTCTTTTGGACTGTTCTTGGAAAAAGCCAGTACAGCTGTAATGGACCGAATGGCCTTTTTTGTGTTTTATGTTTCTCTAATTTACTTAATTTAGTGCTTCAGACTGCATGATTTTGTAGCCTAATACAGTCTCACAATTTATGAAATGTTCTTTCCCAGTTCTAATATGTACGCCTACTTAACATGATCAGATGTGATGTTAAATGTTTGAAGGTTACTTCATGACGGATAGGTAGCCCAGTCTTGATCGCAAGAGTCAAACCCTCAAGTTTTAAAATGTATTTATTAGTGTCACAAGTCCGCTTACATTAACACTGCAATTAAGTTACTGTGAAAATCCCCTAGTCACCATATTCCAGCACCTGTTTGGGTACACTGAGGGAGAATTTAGCACGACCAATGCACCTAACCTGCACGTCTTTTGGACTGTGGGAGAAAACCAGAGCACCCAGAGGAAACCCATGCAGACACGGGGCGAACGTGCAGACTCCGCACAGACAGTGACCCAGACCGGGAATTGAACCCAGGTCCCTGCTAAGCATTGTGCGACCATGCTGTCTTAGAAATTACTATCTTTCCTTTTCTTCCTCCCCCACCCCTCCTCAAGTTCCCAATATGACATCAATTTTCAAATCTCAGACATATCTTTATTAATCTTTGGCTTTGTAACTAGATGCTGGAGTCTGAAATTCAAGCAGTCTGATCACCAGTTCCTTCATCAGAGCAACGTTTTTCACCACATCAATAATATTCTTTCTAAATCTGATGATGGAGACAGCGAAGAAAGCTTTAACATCAGTGTGCAGTCTGGTTATGAAGCCTTGAATCAGGTAGAGTTCATTTTACACAATATTTGCTTAACGGCTATTACAAGATGAAATCAGACTTCTGGGGTTGTGGTTCAATTAACTTCTTGCCACACAGTGGACCCTAGTATCGGGTTTTTCCCCTTGCTGCCTGGTACCAGAAATTATTTGGTGCAGTATTGCTATCACCTAGAGTACCAGGCTATTGCTGAGCCCAGTCTTTTCCTTACCCAACATACATTCTAAAACTGGATAACACTCGGGAGGGTATTTTCTCTTCCTGAAACTGCTAGGCATTGAGGCCAGATATGGTACTTCTCGCACTGTCCCACCTGGGATCAGCCATCACAGCACAGATGGATGCTAGGTTTAATTCAAGGTCAATCTTCTCTGCAGTTCAACTGCGTACTAGATAAATTGAACCAGTGGAGGAAATTCTACAGCCGTTTCTCCACATGCAGTTATAACTAATTTGATGCATTCTTCCTTTACTCAAATGCAGTCCAAACCTTTAAATATTCTGCCTTTAATGTCTATTCTTGTACGTGTGTGAAAATGTCATTTTCTACATTTGCCCTTTTGTAATACCTCAATATAGCAAGAAGTTCATTTTAAAAATTCTGCTTTTGGCTTTCGCAATGAGCTTCATACAAAGCAGGCATTGGGGAAAATTAAATGATTGCCATGATCCCTGTAAGATTTCATGTTCCCAAAGGGACATTGTGCTGGTGGGGTTGTTTTGTCCATTCGGTTGATGAGTTGTTCAATTCTTTGTGGAAATTGAATGCTTTTTAACATATGAGGAAGACAATACCTAGGTTAAGTAATATAACCTATTTATATTGTCAGTTTGTTTCTTACACTGATTCTTCATTCTTTTCTCATCTCCCCTGTCTTCCTCCATATGACCTTGTCAAGAAATGTCAGTACGTTTTAGCTGCACAACTTGAAGCTGATTGTTGCTCTTGACGTTGTTGCATGTTATGTCACATAGAGGGAAAAATCATTTGGTTTTTTTTTTGCCCCCTTTTGCAGCAGGAGCTTTGTACTGTAACATGCTTGAAAGACCTCACTGGAATTGTAGATATTAAGACATCCAGTAGGCCAGCTATGATCGGTAGTCTGACAGATGGATCGACAGAAACCTTCTGGGAGTCAGGAGATGAAGACAAGAATAAAACCAAGAGCATAACTATAAATTGCATTAAAGGAATTTGTGCTCGTTATGTATCTGTTCATGTGGACAACTCTCGAGACTTGGGGGTAAGAATTACAAATGTTTGTGTCTTTGGTTTACAGATTTATCTTCTCGATTCTTTCTGCCAGTCCAAAATAAAGGATTTCTGTAGGCTAGCTCGTATTTCCTCTGAAGTAAAATGGCAATTTGGACTTAAATTATGAGAGATTGTAGGCCCTAGGCAAACAATAGACGCAGCACTGAGAGATTTACAGCAGAAATAAAACTTGCTGTGTATTTCTGACTCTATCAGCATGAGGCAGCAGTTCTGCACATCACACCTGTGCCAGCTCTGAAGGAGCTACCAATTAGTCGTACTTTCTTCCTCTTTTACCGTAGCCCTGCATTTTTAAATTCTCTTTTATATGTTACTATTGAATCTTTCACCAGCCAGCAATGCACTCCAGAGCACAACTCACTGAGAGAGGGTAGGGGGGAGAAGAAACTCTCATGTCCCTTGCCCACCCCCACCCAACTCTAGCTTTTTGATAGTTATTTTAAACTTAATACCTTGCATCTTTTATTTCCAGTTCCCTTAAATAACCTTTGCCAAAAGATCTGATGAGGTGGATGATGGCGGGATGGGGCAGAGGTACCAGGTTAGGATGTCATATGTTTACTCTAAAAATGCATTTATTTCCCTCCATACAGAACAAGGTGTCTTCAATGACTTTCTTCTCTGGAAAAGCAACCGAAGACCTAAGCAGAATTAAACAAGTAAGAATTTGGAAGAAATTTTATTACAGTATGTTTTATTCTCTCACCTTCCCCTTGTTGTATGAGCCACGTCATCGTAAACTTTCTTCTCATTTCTCTTCCACCTTAAATTGATGGTGCTTCATTGCCATTCTTCAGTACCTTGGTTAATTCCTCCAGATAATGTAGTCCCAGAGTCAAAGGATCCAGGGTCAAATCTGGTGGAAGTGGATTGAGGCTACAGAAATGCTTGCAGATCAATTTGATTCCCATTACAGACAGTAAAGATATGTTGATAAGAGGGATTTCATGATGATATAGCCATGCATGAACTGTGGAAGAACCTTATAAGCTGACTTTCCTTTTACCCGTCTTAAATTTTCATGTTTTTCTGACTGAGGCATATTTCTGCCCTTGTACTTTGATCACGCCAAGTTGCTGGGCTTAGAAAGCTCTTGTATCTATTTACCAGATTTTCTTTCAAGAAAAAACATGTATTCACTTCATTTTCTTTCTCCTGCGTCTCAGACTGACTTGGATTCCAGGCATATGGGATGGGTAACCAGTGAACTTCCTGGAGGGGACAATCATATTATTAAAATAGAACTGAAGGGTCCAGAGAACACACTAAGAGTCCGACAAGTCAAGGTTTTAGGATGGAAAGAAAGTGAAAGCATCAAAATTGGTGGACAAATATCAGCAAGTGTTGCCCAGCAAAAGAATTGTGAAGCAGAGACCCTTCGAGTTTTCCGACTTATAACATCACAGGTATGTTGTACTTTATTTTTGGTTTTTGCAGTCATGTCTTTCATTGCCCACTGTTGAAATACACATCTCGTAACGTATGATATATGACCACTATCTGCCAAGTCATAATTTCAATATTTTTCAACTTGGAGGAATGTGTGGATTTATAGAAGTTTATTAGTCACAAGTAGGCTTACACCAACACTGCAATGAAACCACTGTGAAAATCCCCTAGTCGTCACACTTCGGTGCCTGTTCGGGTACACTGAGGGAGAATTTAGCATAGCCAATGCACCTAACGTGCACATCTTTGGACTGTGGGAGGAAAACGGAGGAAACGGGTGGCGCAGACACAGGGAGAGCATGCAGACTCCACACAGCTAGTGACCCAAGCTGGGAATTGAACCCAGGTCCCTGGTGCTGTGAGGCAGCAGTGCTAACCACTGTGCCACCATAAGAACTTCTCATTTGCAGTAGAATTCAAGTAAAATTCCTGGTAGTGCAAAAAGACTTGAGGGTCCAGGTACACGACATTAAAATGTTGTGAACTGATGCAGAAAATAATTGGACTGCTTAATGGAATCCTGACCCTTGTATCTAACGGACTAGAATACAAGGGGATGGAAGTCCTGCTCCAGCTGTAGAAAGCCCTGGTGAGAGTGCACTTGGAGTACTGTGAGCAGTTCTGGGCACCATGCCAATGGAAGGATATATTGGCCTATGAGGTAGTGCAGCACATGTTTACCAGCACAATATCTGGAGACTCAGGGTTAAAGACAAGAATACTTCACACAAACTAGAGTTGTATTCGTTGGAATTTAGAAAATTTGGAGTAATTTGATCAAACTATTAAAGATATTTAAGGGGACAGATAGGGTCGATAGAGAGAAACTATTTCTATTAGTTGAGAAGTCTAGGACTAGGTGGCAAAATGTAAACATTAGAGCCAGACGTTTTCAAAGTGAAGTTAGGAAACACTTCTCACAGGATTGTTGAAGTTTGGAACTCTCGGCCAAAAATGGCAATTGATGCAAAGTCAATTGTTTGTTTTACAACTGAGATTGAAAGATTTTTTTTTAACCAAAAGCTATCAAGGGATATGGGGTGAAGACGGATGTAAGGAGTTGGGCCACAGATCAGCCATGATCTCATTGAATGATGGAAGAGTCTCAAGGAGCCTAAGTTTGTTCCTATACTTCTACGGTGTTTGCATACAATTGGACTGTATTGTAACTATGGCCAGACTCAACCTTCTAGTGCTTTAACCGGCACCAAGTTCTGTTCACCTAACATCCCCTGTGCTCATAGGCATACATTGGTCCTAGTTTTCACGGCTCCCCCACAATTTCTCTAAAGCAGCCTGCGATTTCTGCACTCTTCCAATTCTGGCACTTTATCCCCTCATTTCCCTCACCATTGACTCCCTTGTTTTTAGCCACATCCACCCTAAACTCTGGCATTGCTTCCTTTATCCTCTTTGACTCTCCATCTCTCTCTCTCTCATTTTAAAGATGCTGCTTATAACCTATCTTGGCCATTTAGCCAGCATCTCTTTCTTTGGCTCAGTGTTAGTTTTTGTCTAAGTTTGCAAATAAAATAAATTATCTTACTTTCCTAACCTCAACCTTTATATCTAATTTTTCCTTTTCTGCTCCAAAGTTCCTGTTTTTAATCTGGCCTCAAAACTATAGCTTCCTATCCCTAACATTGTCCTGGTAAAGGAAGGTTCTTTCTATAATTAGGATTATGTTATTTTCTAGGTTGTCCAAGTTTCTTCATTTGATAAAACTAATTTAATAAATGAAGCATTTTGATATGTGGGTTTACTTTTTGTAAAATTGTTGCAGGTGTTTGGCAAACTGATTTGTGGTGATGCAGAACCTACACCTGAACAAGAAGATAAGACTATTTTGTCTTCACCAGAGGGAGAAGAAAAGGTACAAACACAAGAGCTATCCACTTGGTAGTTATTTAAAATAAATACATACTATTTTTGCTTAAAATGATATTTTATTTTGTTTCAATGAAGGCATCTGATGCTGATTTGAAGGAACACATGGTTGGAATCATATTTAGCAGAAGCAAGCTAACCAATCTCCAGAAGCAGGTTTGATATGAATAATCTTTATTTCTCATGCAAGAGACATTTTATGTGTTGCGTTGTTTCACAGTCCTGTGATTTATCTGCAGCCTACTTCAAGCTGTTGTTTCCTCCATAAGAGCCCATTGCTCAAAAGCTGCCCGACATTGTGCTGTCATTGAATATTCAGAGAAAATTGCAAGTTGTATTGCAGTAATTATTCATCTCTTATGAAATTGTTGGATGGTAGCATATCATTCATCTTCCTATGTACTTGAGCTTGACTTCACTTGTACAAGAGTGAATGACTCAGTTTTCAGGACGATACACATAGGCTGGAATAACTCAGCCGTTCACGCTGCCAGGATTCTCTGGTCCCGCCGACGGTGCACCTCCTACCACGCATTTTCTGATGGCGTGGGTTGGCATCAATGGGAATTCCCATTGACAACAGTGGGACCAGAGTATACCGCCAGCAGTGCTCCGCCTCCTGCAATGAGAAAAATGCAGGGGGAAGCGGGAGATAGAGACAGCGAAACCTGCTTATACTGTTGTGTGTTTGATTATTTCATATAATCAGCATTAAAATATTTTCAGTCCATGGGAGTTAACAAAGAAAATTACAGCACAGGAACAGGCCCTTCGGCCCTCCATGCCTGCACCGACCATGCTGCCTGACTGAACTAAAACCCACTACCGTTCCGGGGACTGTATCCCTCTATTCCCATCCTATTCATGTATTTGTCAAGACGCCCCTTAAAACTCATTATCGTATCTGTTTCCATTACCTCCCCCGGCAGCGAGTTCCAGGCACCCACCACCCTCTGTAAAATAAAACTTGCCTCATATATCTCCTTTCAAACTTGCCCCTCGCACCTTAAAGCTGTGCCCCCTAGTAATTGACTCTTCCACCCTGGGAAAAAGCTTCTGACTATCCACTCTGTCCATGCCTCTCATAATCTTGTAGACTTCTATCAGGTCGCCCCTCAACCTCCATCGTTCCAGTGAGAACAAACCAAGTTTCTCCAACCTCTCCTCATAGCTAATGCCCTCCATACCAGGCAACATCCTGGTAAATCTTTTTTATACCCTCTCCAAAGTCTCACATTCTTCTGGTAGTGTGGCGACCAGAATTGAACACTGTATTCCAAGTGCAGTCTAACTAAGGTTCTATAAAGCTGCAACATGACTTGCCAATTTTTAAACTCAGTGCTCTGGCCGATGAAGGCAAGCATGCTGTATGCCTTCTTGACTACCTTCTCCACCTGCGTTGTCACTTTCTGTGACCTGTGTACCTGTACACCCAGAACCCTCTGCTATCAATACTCTTAATAGTTCTGCCATTTACTGTATATTTCCAATCTGCGTTAGACCTTCCAAAATGCATTACCTCACATTTGTCCGGATTAAACTCCATTTGCCATCTCTCCGCCCAAGTCTCCAACCGATCTATGTCCTGCTGTATCCTCTGGTGGTCCTCATCGCTATCCGCCAATCCCATCAACCTTTGTGTCATCTGCAGACTTACTGATCAAACCAGTTACATTTTCCTCCAAATCATCTTATATAATATATTACAAACAGCAAAGGTCCCAGCACTGATCCCTGAGGAACGCCACTTGTCACAGCCTTCCATTCAGAAACACAGCCTTTTGGGTACAGGCAGGTTTTGGGACATCCTTAGCTCCCTGTACTAAGAATTGAAGTCTTTCTCTGAACATGTTGATGTCAAAATAGGTGGTTCAATTGTTCTTCGAAGGAACATGATTTTCTGCAGCCAGGAGAAAAAAGCCTAATATTTGAATGCAACAGACAAAGCTAAAATCTGCATACAAAGTAATGTCAGCTGAGGTGGTGGTTGCAGCATTACCCCCAGAGAACTTAGGCTAAGATTTCTATTTCCTTGCCTTACTCTTGAACACTAATTGAAAGATTATTATATTTCCCATTTTTATTTGAAGTCCTGACACCCTCTGACACTCTGGATCAAGTTTTAATAAAGTCATTGGGTAATCTGCACGTGTCTCTTTCCCAGTAAAAGGAACTAGAATAAATTTGTGACTCGGGTGGACTTTATTCTATTGGGACATTAATGCAAAAAGCTTCAGTCATCCTGAAGCAGGGTCACTGATTTTGAAAACTTCCAGTAATGCTATATTCTGCTGTGTTCTGCTATATTCACAACCCAAGATATGGGAAGCACTGGCAAGCAGTGAATATTTAAGCTGCTATAGATAAGTGCTCCCTGTTAATCAAAATGGGGCTAACCACAGAAGCCTGTGCTGCTGCCCATATTGAAATCCTTCCAAGGGCGTAAACTAAATAGCTTCCACAACAACTATACTTGTATTTACATAGCACCGTTAACATAGAAATATGTTTCAAAGGCACCTAATCAAAAAGTGGATCAACTATGTAAAGTAACAAACAGGAGCAAAGGTAGACCATTCGGCCTGTTCTTCCATTCAAAATATCGTGACTGATTTCTATCTTAACTCTGTATCCCTGTATTCAAAAAGACTCTGCCTTGAATATGCTCAACTAAGCACCCTCAGCTCTCTGGGTAGGGAATTCCAGTAATTTACAACCCTTTTGAGTAAAAAAAAATTTATGTGCTGAAAACTGAGACATGTGGCCGAAGCTTTTTGGCTTGCACTCATCAGGAGATCTGTACACTCTCGTTTCCTTCTCTGTGAATGGTATTCTTTGTCTGTATAGCGCAAAAAACAATACTTTTCACTGTATACTAATGCATGTATCAAATCAAAGAAGCACAAGAATGCTAAATTTCAAATAATCCACCAATTTATACTTCAGGAGAAAAGGGTGCTGATTGGTTGGCAATTTGAGTCTGATTGGTTGATACTTTATCATGGAGGAAGCAATGGGAAATGATGGGCTTTTCAAGCTTGAACATGATCCTTTTTGCAGGGAACAGGTCCTTGTGTATGATTATATATGACACATATTGGTACACAGTGACCCATTCTCTGCAAACAAATGAAATGTGTTCAAGCTATCAGGAAGCTTGGGGAGCCTATAGTTTCCTATTGCTTTCCCTTATCTCCTGTATAAATTGTTGTGATGGTTTACAATTTGGCCTTTTAGGTCTGCATACCAATATTCCCCAGTCCTTCACCATTTAAATAATATGCTTTTCTATTTTGGTACCAAGGTGAATAGCTTCACAATTCCCCATCCTATTCCATCAGCTATGTTCTGGTGAATTCACCCAGCTCCCTTCATTCCCCTCCAGCTTTGTACTTGATCCAATCTTTGAAATTTCCTGATCATCTCTCTAAACAGGTATGTGCACACATAGTTCAAGCCATACGCATGGAAGCCACACGGGTGCGAGAAGAATGGGAACATGCCATATCCAGCAAGGAAAATGCAAATTCTCAACCAAATGACGAGGATGCTTCTTCGGATGCATACTGTTTTGAACTGCTCTCTATGGTGCTAGCTTTGAGTGGTTCCAACGTAGGAAGACAATATTTGGCCCAGCAGCTCACCTTACTGCAAGACCTCTTCTCTTTGCTGCATACTGCTTCACCGAGGGTTCAGAGACAGGTTGGTGTCAATTTTATTTTATCAATTTAAACTTCACTAAAGCAGAAAATTATTTGTTAACCAATTATTGTAAATTTTAAGTGCCAGCAATAGCCAGATTTCTTCACATGCTTTTTGATTATAAGCTCTATTGAATCAATGGATTTAGCAGCCGTCTGGAATTCAAACTCTTGTGTTTGCAGGTGACGTCTTTACTGCGCCGTGTTTTGCCAGAGGTGACGCCAGTACGTCTTGCCAGTATAATAGGCGTGAAATCTCTGCCACCAGCGGATATCAGCGACATCATTCACTCCACAGAGAAAGGAGACTGGAATAAGTTAGGAATTTTGGACATGTTCTTGGGATGCATTTCCAAAGCCCTGACCGTGCAGCTGAAAGCCAAAGGGAGTAGTTTTCCTGGCACAGTTGCTGGGAAGGGTGTAACCACTGTTACATTACCGTCAGTCTTCAACTCTGGGTAAGTTGTACTTCATTCTTAATAGAACTAAAATGACATCAATATTAACACTAAAGTGATTGTATTTTATAGTCCTACTATAATATAATTTTTGAAAATTATGAACATGCTATTTATGTAAGTTGCAGCATATTATTGGAAAATTAGCTCAGATTGAATTTTTACTCTGTTCCATAATCAGTGACTGTTGCTAAAAAAATATAAATGATTAGATTTTGTCGATCAGTTGTTGGCTGTTTGGTCTAGTCATAATGTTTTTCATACATTCTGCTGCAACAGAGTTACCCCTGGATAATGGGAAATTTTCATACAATGCTCAGTGATGACCTTCAGATCTCAGAAAATGTTTTCTTTTTTCAAATTCAGTCCCATGATATGAGCGTTGCTAGTAAGGCCAGCAGTTATTGTCCATCAGGACATGGTGGTGAGCCATGACCTTTAGCTGCTGCAGTCTGTGTTATTGGTACACCACAGCGCTTTTAGGGAGGGAATGCCAGTGACCCCAGTGAAGATGAAGGGATGGGTGATACATATCCAAGTTGGGATGCTGTGAGATTTTTGAGGGGAACTTGGAGATGATGGTGCTCCCATCTGCCTGCTGCCCTAGCTCTTTCATGTGGTAGGAGTCCTGGGTTCGGGTGGTGCTGTCAAAGTTCTAAAAGGGATCCATGTAATAGAGCAACTTCATGTCTTATTTGGAGCACTATATACCTCAAAAGCTTCAGTCCTTTTTGCCTGGTACATATTTGAAGCATTCTTGGGAATAAGTTCTCTAATTTGCACTTTCCACAAAATTGTTAATTTGATCACCAGCTGCTCGCCATAATTAATATAGGCCATTGATTTAAACACCTGCATGACTCCCAGGTAAAGGCAATCTTGTTACTAAGCTGCAAAAGCCAGTCGCTCCCAGTTTTGATATGGCTCATCTTGCCCAAGCTGCAGTACGAGCGCGAGAGTTGTCCTCTGCATTCCTTGTCTGGTGAACCTAAAATACAGTAAGAAGTCTCACAACACCATGCTCATAGCGTTCAGCCTTCCAGCTTATCTCTTCGCCCTTAATTCCAACTACTAATTACATAGATATTATTAACAAGCCAGTGTAGTTCAGGCCTGTCTTTAATTTGAGCTTTCATGTAGGATAGTTTGGTTCTTATGAAGTTTATCTTGTGTATCTAATCAAAACTGGGCAAAGACTGAAAATTGGCCTGATAAGTCATGAGGAGCGTCATGTAAAATGCCCTTAAAATAATTCAAGTGTGCTGTTTCTTCCATAGCAATATTTATGTAGTGGTGTTTTTGAAAGGAATATTGTACCTTCAGTGAGTAATCTATCACTCAAGTGAATGCTTGGCATATTTAAATATAATCAGTTTTCTGATATCTGAAGGATTGAGCTATCCCTTTGTATATTAATTGCGAAACATTTTTAGAATGGCTTGCAAATAAGATAACATAACGATTTTTCTAATGATTTATCAATCTTTCTACAGCTCTATTCGACGAGGTGAAAGCCACTGGTGGATGAAAGGCTCCACACCCCCACAGATTTCAGAAATAATAATTAAACTAATAAAGGACATGGCAGCAGTAAGTTGTAATCATCTGACATCGCTACTTCATTAAACTGTTAATATTATCGATAGTAGCACAGTTTTGTTGTTGGCAAACCTAAGTGCTTCAAATAAAGGAAGATAAAAGTGAAAAGCTGATTTTATCTGTTGGATTTTGTGCTGGTTGGTCTATGGTACCGTTTGGAGTAATTTCTTAAGACTTTTTTCCTTTAATTCACACTAGTCCAGACCTTCCAAGGAGCAGCAATCATTGTTGGATTGCTGCTCTGCTCGAAGTTCCCTCCACCTCGACGCTGCTCTGCATTTCTTGCCGGATGTTCCAAACCCGGCTTTACCAGAAATGCAAAATGCAGTGCCCCTCTGAGAGCTCTGCCGCAATGCCTTGGAGTGAGGGAAAAGACAGAACACATCCCCTTTTAATGGCACTACCTGCCGTATGGTCAGTTTAAATGTGCATTGTGAGGGTGGGGAATGGTAGGTGTGTGGTGGTCAGGTCAGGAGAGTTTGTCAGGGTGTGGTGGTCGGGTGAGGTAGCGGAGTAGGGAATTCGGGGTGGTGAGAAAGTAGTCGGGTCAGGAGGTAGTCAGGGTTCAGTGTGCAACGGGGTGGTGGGGGTGTGGTCTGTGGTGGAATTACTCAGGATTTAGACTTTTTGTTTTGCCTAACATTTCTTGGGTAACTGTTCAGGTAATTGGAATTGTGAGAAGCCTCTGATTCTAATTCGGTGTCTGAGGCACTCAGAGGGTCCTGGGGAGCAGTGAATTGTACACCTGAAGTTGAAACTTCCCGGATAATTCCCATGGAGGCCAGCGTGTCAGGACTCCATGGGGTCCAGGCATGTAGCTTGAGTCGTGTGTCTGGTCTCTGACAATCTCGGGACTAGTAGATGTGGTCCAATGTCTTTGAGCATCAGAAGGGATTAAGAGTTTAATTTATTCTGCGTTTTGAGAGGGCTGATATTTAGCTTTGAGCGAGATGCTTCTGGGCACCATGTTTGTAGGAAATGAGCAAACAGATGGCCTGCTGCATATTTCCAACATTTGATGCTTAGCTGGCCTCATGATCACAATCTGACCAAGTTACTTGCTGCCAAAGTGGAAGTTTCTGAACACCTAATGGGAAAAATTACAATATAAAGATTTTGATATCCAGTAAGGAGATACTTGCATCCACTTTCTTTGAACTATCTTGTGTTTGGATGACATGATTTAACTTGTAGAATTCTTTTTTAGGGCCATCTATCAGAAGCCTGGTCTCGTGTCACAAAAAATGCCATCGCTGAAACAATTATTGCCCTAACAAAAATGGAGGAAGAATACAGAGTGCCTATTCAATGTACTACAACGACAAGGGTAATGGATTGGTTCCTTTATATGTAAAGCATATTTGAAACAGAATAAAATGAGTTAACAAAAGTGGATGTACGGGGATAAGATCTTAACTCTCTCTGCTTAACTTGTTGCTCCACAGTTATGGCTAGCCCTGGCTTCTTTGTGTGTGCTGGATCAAGACCATGTTGATCGGCTTTCCTCTGGCAGATGGATGGGAAAGGATGGTCAGCAAAAGCAAATGGTAAGGGATGGGATTGTTGATATGTTCGGACCACCGCTGTTTGCATAGCTGAGCTGGGTGCAAACTCAATGCAAATGTATATTTATTGATACCAAACTCGGGTGCATTGGAATTGGGAACAAAATAGATTAAAAATGTCAGTGCGAGTTGGGCAGTATCAATATTTGTGCCGATCTGTTGCAGATAGAATTTAACGCAAGCATTAGGGAAAACAGAAATATAAGTAACGCATCTATTGCATGATTGATGTTGAAATTACTAAGGGAGTGACTTGGGAGTCTCAGTAAGCTTGATTAATTACTCAGTGTATCCAGCCAATGCAGAGAAGATATTAATGCCAGTTGAATATTGAATTTGGCCAAATCAAATGAACGTATGTCAGAGGAGGTTGGGTTCATCTTTAATCATCAACCTTGCTCAAAGGGAACACGTTGCATTTATGTTGAGCAAAAAAAAATGCTTAAAAACATGCTTTGACAAAGGGTCATCTGGACTCGAAACCTCAGCTCTTTTCTCTCCTTACAGATGCTGCCAGACCTGCTGAGATTTTCCAGCATTTTCTCTTTTGATGTCATTAGCAACTTGCTTTTTTAATGGCTGCTTCTTTAACGTTGGATTATTTTAACAATGTCCTCAATACTCTTGCTGATGTAAGAAATGTTTCCCTGAGAATTATGGTCAAGGGTGAAAGGGGCTTCCAGTTCATCTATAATATAGAGAAACTGTTTGTTTATCCAAAAAAGTGTATAGTTCCATGACAAAATAATTTAAAATAGCTGGAAAAGGGAATAATATGAAGAAAGTTGCCTCAGTTGTGCTTTCGACTCTTTATGAATTTTGATTACCATTAACCTATCAGCTATAACAAGTGGAGTGCCACAGGAATCGGTGCTGGAGCCTCAACTCTTTACACTCTACAGCAATGATTTGTATGAAAGGACCAAATGCAACAAGTTGTCAAGAGGAGAGAATGTCTGCAAAGGAATATAGACAGGTTAAATGAGTGGGAAAAATTTAACAGGTGGAATGTGGGTAAACGTGAACTTGTCCACGTTCGCAGGAAGAATGAAAAAGCAATGTACTATTTAATTGGTGAGAGATCGGTAGTATACAGGAATCTGGGTGTCTTGGCAGATGCATTATCAAAAGTTTATAAGCAGGTGCAGCAGGTTCTTAGAAAGCAAATGGAATGTTGATGTTTATTGCATGAGGAACAAAGTAAGTAGGGAAGTTTTACTGCAGTTGTACAGGGCATTGGTGAGACCACATCTGGAATACAGTGTACTGTTTGGGTCTCCTTATTTGAAAAAAATAGATATTTGCATTCGAAGTAGCAGAGAGAAGGTTCACTCGATTAATTCCTGAGATAAAGGGCTTACCTTTTTTTTAAAAAAGGTTGAGCAAGTTGGGCCTCTACCCATTGGAGTGTAAAAGAATGAGAGATGATCTTGTTGAAACGTATAAAATCCTGAGGGAACATGACGGGGTAGATACCTGAAGGATGTTTCCACTTATAGGAGAGACTAGAAGTGCGGGAGGCACAGTTTAAGAATAAGAATTTTAAGACTGAGATGAGGAGATTTTTTTTCTGAGGGTCATTTGTGTGTAGAAGTTTCTTCCCCAGAAAACAGAGCCTTGGTTATTGAATTTATTCGAGGCCAATGTGGACAGATTTTTGATAGACAAGGATTGTGGAGGGGCAGACAAGTAAGTGGAGTTGAGACCACAAGATAAGCCATGACCTTATTAAATGGTGGAGCAGGCTTGAAGGGTTGAATGGCCTACTCCTATTCCTAACTCATATGTTCCAATATTTCTGTTTGTGTAGTTGGCTTGAAGAAAGATACTGTATAAAATACATCTGTCCTTCCTCTGTCACTAATAAATGGGTAAAGATTTCATACAGGATTTCATACAGAAGCCTTGCCAAATTTGTATGGCTTTCCATCGCCGACAAAAGGAAACTTTCCTAATTTAGCCATATCTGTATTTCTATCCATGCTGATCTCAAGCAGGATTGCTTTTAACTGTGGTGCCATTCTCAGCATTCTCCTCTGCATGTTTATTCAGATTAGCTCTCCAGTTCAATGGGCGGTGCAAAAAAACATGTTACTCAAGAGGGAGGAGTTAATGTTTGATGTCCCATAACTTAGGACAACCTTATCCTAAAAGTAATGAAAGCAAAATACTGCGGATGCTGGAAATCGGAAATAAAAACAGAAAATGCTGGATAAACTCAGCAAGTCTGGCTGCATCGGTGGAAAGAGAAACAGAATTAACATTTTGAGTCCAAATGATTCTTCTACAGAACTGAAGCATTTACTTTTCCCATGAGGGAAGGAAACCAGATAATAGTTCATGAGTTCTTTCTTTGAAAGATCGGGAAGATTCCTTCCCTTAAATTGTGGTATTGCAGAAATCGAACAATCAAATAAAAGCCAACATTTTATATTGACTCCTGTTTAAAGACTGTCTTGTAATTTAATTTGTGGAAAATAACCATCAAGTTTAAAAATAAACCTTAATGGAGAGCTAAACCTTATTTTGCCAGTGTAAATTTAATAGTTTAGAAGCTACAATATATTTTGGTAAAGATCAACCAATAAATCCTGCCCGTGCAATGAAACGTTCTATTCTGTTGTATCTTCTTGTGATTTATTTGAACCATCATAAGATTGCACTTAACCAAAAACACATTACCTTCTACACTACTTTTCTTCATTGGTGACCAAGTTAATCGTTTTTTTTTTCTTAGCCTATGTGTGACAACCATGACGATGGTGAGACTCCAGCAATTATCCACTGCAACATTTGTGGGAATCTTTGCACAGACTGTGACCGTTTCCTCCACCTCCACAGAAGGACAAGAACACATCAAAGACAGGCAATGATTCAATTATGAGTATTTTTGTAGAGTGTTAACCAGTTTTAGATCTGTTTTGAAGCAATCTTTTGCGCTCTTTTCAAAAAGTTAATCTTAGGAATTCTGCCTTTAAACTTACCCAAACAAGCAGTTGTAGAGATTGCACAAGTTACAAAAAAAACTACTCGATCTCAGACAAGAACTGGTGCAGAACAGTGAAGAGGAAACTAGGAAAGTGAAATATAATCTGTTGTGCAGCTCTAAATTCAGTGTCTGAAAAGTGAGCAGTTAACAAAGCATTTATTTACCTCAGCATTTCTGCAAATGTCATATTCTTCGTTGCCCTCAGTATTGTGGGCAAAAAAAAAAGAACATTTTTAGAAGGCTGTTTTACCAGTATTTGTAGAATGTTTTGAACAAATTCCTAACTTCTACAAGTGGAGGCGCAGTGGTGGAATCTTTCTATTTCAGTAATTTCCTGCATGCATGAGCAGAAACATGTTGGCTAAACATGAGCAGAAGTTTCAGAGTAAAGTTAGTCTGAAATTAAATTTTCACTTGGTTATAAAGAGTAGATAAAACTCTCCTGCAGTTTTGATCTTCAATAACTTTCGATACACATGTTAGAAGCAAATCAGATGGCATTTAAAAACAATTTCTAAATTTATTTTAATGACTTCAGTTCTGCTCCTTGTAACGCTCAGTTCCCTTTCTTCTCGTTGCTATTTTCAATCAGTTTCAGTATCTGAAATAAAATGAAAAAGCATTAACTTGAGGGGGGGCGGGGGGGGAGAATTATCTTGTGAGGCGCGAACAAAAGTCAAGTGAATTTCTAAGGAAAACCTTTCCAGATATGACAAGTTATTCCACAAGCATTCTCCTTGAAATAATCTGATTTTCAATGTTCTGAAAATTACAGGTGTTTAAAGAGGAGGAAGAAGCAATTAAAGTGGATCTTCATGAAGGTTGTGGAAGAACCAAGCTCTTCTGGCTTATGGCACTTGCAGACTCAAAAACCATGAAAGCAATGGTTGAGTTCAGGGAACACACGGGTGAGAATTGAAGACCTAACATTTAAGCGAGTTGAACCTGTATTATTATAGCTGCACCATTCTTCCTTGTGTTTTGGTTTCAATTCTTGTTTATTTTCAAAAATTGTACTAACCTTGCAAAGGCATTATCCTCTGTACCACCCTACATCACAGTCTCCATATGTTAGCATTACAGTGCAGGTATACAAGAGCAACCAAGTTTCAGACAGCAGCTGTCTGTCTTTTTGACACTACATATGCCAGTCTTACAGTGCATTGTAACTGCAAGAGTCCTTACAACAGATGGCACAACGTTGAAGCCAGCTGTCTGCTGACCTAGACTGAAAATCATTTACTTGTGCTGGATAGTCGTGCCAGGAGCTTTGGAATTGTTTAGCAAGTCGTCTGTAGCCAATAAAACAATGCTGGCACAACATGACCTTTCTTTCTATTTAAGTTCACCTCAAAGCCTGCTATACCATACTGTGATTGGGATACTGCCAAGAAAGCATCCAAAATTATGGGCATTGAAATAGCTTAGCAATGCCATTAGGCCTGTTGGTCTAGTTTTCATTGGAAAGTGGAACTATTACCTGAAATAATTTTCTTCTAAAATTAGGTATGTTTACCTCTTTAGGTAGATCCGGGCGTCAGTAGTTAGGCACAAAGCATCTCTTTGTATAGGCTGACTTGCCTAACATTCCTAAGTAGGTGATTCTCTTAGTTCATATACACATGTACATCAACTGACCTTGGCTCCAAACTTGATGAAATCGCTTGATTATTCACTGACTCTGTAACTGATTTAACTCTGCAGATGCAAATCTTGATCCTGGTAAAAGTAGCTGCTTTAATGTCCAAAGTGTAATTGTGAATATTATACCAGTATGAGTATTTGATGCTAGGTATTATTCTCATGCAGTCACCCGCTTACAAACGGAGGGTTAATTTGCCTTCTGAAGAGCCATTCTTCACTGCAGATTAATGACCACCTTGCCTAAGTTACAAAAGGAGCCCACAATATCCATGCAAATGCTAGTTTTAGGGCTGTTGTTGTGGTTGTCAGTTATACCACCTTTGAGCGTACCTGAGATTGAGAGGTTGATTGTCCTTGAAAAGCAATTTGATCCAAAACCTCCAACAGTAGTCCATCCCACCTTCTCTGAAGGTCCAATTGTGTGTTGGTGGTAGAAGGACAAATTACCTCAAGTTGGTTCAGTAATGGTCCATAACTAATCCTTTATATGAGAATGAGGTAGTTGGTGCTGTCTTATTAGTCTAGGTGTTTAATAGCTTGGCACTCTCTGGTTTCTGCCTTTCTCTTCATACACAAATCACAATTTTGGAGAAGCTGATGCCAGCTGCTATATGAATGTCAAAAACCCTGTTTGCCCAGACTTCATTTGTGGTCTACCAAGTTCTCACACAGTACAACAGTCATCTATTTATAAACATTGGCTACACCTACAGACCATCAAACTAATTGTTTGTATTCCTGGAACAAAATATTGGATGACCAGAGATTCTGCAGATGCATATTATAATTATCAAGGATGTGGGGTGCAGTTCATTTGAATTCTTCACACACTGCCTCAAGAAATTCAATACAGTAATTCACTGAAACACTTTGCAGATTTTTGCAGCACTTGGATGTGATTACACTGAACACAGATGCTGAAGACATTCT
Source organism: Mustelus asterias (assembly GCF_964213995.1). Classification (NCBI taxonomy): domain Eukaryota; kingdom Metazoa; phylum Chordata; class Chondrichthyes; order Carcharhiniformes; family Triakidae; genus Mustelus; species Mustelus asterias. The sequence goes on along the minus strand of NC_135810.1, from coordinate 14,557,030 downwards.
GCAGTGCAAATAAATCTGAATGAAGGTTTTGATGTTTCCTCTGAAAGATAGAACAGCTGTCCACTTTACCAAGATAAAAGTTTTTTGGGAATTGTTTGCAATAATCAATGATAGGAGTGTCATTGTAGTTCTGGGCTTTTTACCCAGAAACTTGAATTGAAGTTAAATCAACAATTTGAAAAAAACATGCTTTATATATTGACTAAGTGAGCCAAGTTCAATGAAAGGGGCAAAAGAAGCACCTCATGTTTTTCACAACAGTTTTGTGAAGGGGAAAGGAGCTTGTTTTCAGTTTTGTTACAATTGAAGATTTGTTTTCTGTCAAAGAACAAAGAAAATTACAGCACAGGAACAGGCCCTTCACTGACCATGCTGCCTGACTGAACTAAAACCCCATATCCTTCCGGGGACCGTATCCCTCTATTCCCACCCTATTCATGTATTTGTCAAGTCGCCCCTTAAAAGTCACTATCGTATCTGTCCTTTTGAGACATGAAGTAATTGGATCACTCTGCCTTTGTCCAGTTTCATCAAGCTGCTTTTCTATGTTTGTGGGGATTGACAATTGAGGTAGGATATTAGCTTGCAGATAATTTTGTCTAAATGCAACACTATCTCCACATACAACTCCCAGTATACCCATTTTGTCTGATCCGTTGCAATAATGATAATTTGGGTATTTTTCTGCCGCCTCTTGTAGGAACTGAAGATGTATTTCTAAAGATACGTGAGAGTAGGGCGATATCATAAGCCTGTATTCGGATTTAAAGGGAATGCATATTTCTATCTGTGAGCTGGCAGAGTTTTGAATACAGGAAGTCTTCATTTAATGTTGTTAATTGGTTCCTGAAAAACGCAACAGTATGCAGGGCAACATCAGTGTGAAACCCTTTTCCAAGATTGCATGTTCCCCACCTTACTGAGACCTGGCTCGCGCAGGCTCAACTTGGGAGTTATGCGGGGACGTCCAGGTGTGCAGGGTTCTAATGGGAGAGTGTTATTAATGCGAAGCAATATAGTGCGAGATGACATTAAATGAGCACTTCCTGGAGATTGCACTATATCTGAAGAGCAAGGAAGAGAACATACTCTGTTCCTACATCCAAATCTAAAACATATGGCAGAAAAGTATCTGCATTGTTTAGGCAACCATGATCTATAGTAGGTTTTCTGCTCCCCCCAAGTAAGGTTGACTGGTGAACTCAGCAGTGATGCTTCTGTGAATTTGATCATTCTATGGATTTTAATCTGATAAACCAATTGTAGAAGGAGTATTTGTGTGGTCAAAGCCATCAGTTGAAGCTAGTGTGTAATTTCCTCATATATTTGAAGCATACAAGTGGGGACAGTGCATTTCTATTAATGTAAATGAAGTATGTAAAATAAGGCTCGATTGTATTGCCAAAAACATGAAGTGGTTGGTAAACATTCCCTTTAAACCGAGTCTGGTTTCTTCACTTTAAGGCAAACCTGCATCAAGCAGCTCTGAAGCATGTCGCTTCTGTGGATCGAGAAATGGAACAGAGCTGTCGGCAGTGGGTAGTGTGTGCTCTGATACAGACTGCCAGGTGAGTCTCGTGCAGAATGTTGTTGACCACCAATGATTCGAACTGCTCGCTTTGAATAATTGGCTACATCGTGTATTTTTCAGTTTGTTTCATGTCTTTTTTTTCTGAAATGTCTGTCTAGTGGTAATGAGTGTTCCTTTTAATCATTGTGAAACCAGGAATACGCTAAAACTGCCTGCGGCAAAACCCATTCCTGCGGTCATCCCTGTGGCGGGGTGAAAGGCGAAGAGCAATGTTTACCTTGTTTACATGGCTGTGACAAAAATACAACATGTCTGAAGCAAGATGCCGATGATATGTGTATGATATGTTTTACTGAGGCACTTTCAGCAGCTCCTGCAGTTCAGGTAGGTCATATTGTTTATAGAAATTGATTTCAGATTTACGATCTCTAAACATTTAAAAATAAACTTATTTAGAGACTTTTGCGCACATGATTTCTTTGAAACCCTTGTGAAAGTGTTTTGTGTAAGTGTTCTTCCACAGATAGTAGCAGTCCACTGATAATTTTGCCAAATTAACATTGCCTTGTTCAAAACATACAATGGAAAACTCTTATATATTTAAGCTTATCAAAAACTGTTGCCCCGTATCCTAACTCTCCCCCCTAACCCCCCTCCCAACCTGTATCCTAATTCCTACCACATTCCCATTCATCCAATCCTGTGCTCTTCTAAACCTACTGACTCACATTCTGGCAACTCCTTGATTTTTAGAAGTATTTTCCTTTATGTTCAAAGCCCTTCATGTTCTTTTGGAATTTCTTACGACGTTCAGAGGTATCTGCATTACTCCAATCCTGGCTTCTTGCCCATCCTCAATTTTCATCAGTGAATGCCTTCCACTGTCTATGCACCAAGCTCTGGATTCCCACACTAAATCTCTCTGCCTCCCCATCTTTCTTCCTTTTAGATACCCCTAGAAGCTCGCATCTTTAACCAAGCTTTAGGTCACCTATCCGAATATTATCACATGGTGTCGGATTTTATCTGAGAATCCTTCTGTGATACGTGTCTTAGGGAGATTTTATTACGTTAAAATGCTACATAAGTGCAAGTTATTCAGCCATGTAAATGAAACCATAGTATCCGTATAATGCAGAAGGAGGCAGTTCAGCCCATCGAGTCTGCACCGACTCTCCGAAAGAGCATCTTACCCAGACCGCATTTACACTGCCCCCTCCGCCCCACCACATCCTATCACGTAATCCCGTGCATTTACCATAGCTAATCCAGCTAACCTACACATCTTTGGACACTAAGGAGCAATTTAGCTTGGCCAATCCTCCTAACCTGCACATATTTGGTTCCTAATTACAGCAGATTGAAGTTTGCACCTTTTCTAAGACAAACAACTATTTCCAAAGCTACTGATGTGTCTCTGCTACTGTGTCAAATCCTAGAACATAATCCAACCTTTTTAGCTGACCATTAAGAGTGTACAAGCCCACAACTTGAGGTTACAATGTACTGGTGTCATTCACCAATCTCGACATGATTGCAATTTTGTGGAATTTTACTGGAAGAAATCTGTTGTATATTTTGAAGTTCTGAGGTCTTGTCAGCCCCAACATGTGATTAATTCATGTGTTTTGCTCTTTTTTAAGTTGGAATGCAGTCATGTTTTCCATCTACATTGTTGTAGACGAGTTCTTGAAAATCAGTGGCTTGGCCCACGGATAACGTTTGGATTTATGGCCTGTCCAATATGTAAGGTGAGAATCCTTCAGATTGATTTTCGTTGCACTCTGGATTAGCCTTTGTGGCACTGATTTCAACAGGTGACGAATTTGAGAAAAACTTCAGTTTTTTTTTGTCTAATTCCAGAACAAAATAAATCATCTAGTATTAAAAGATTTACTTGATCCTATCAAAGACCTCTATGAAGATGTAAGGAAGAAGGCTCTAATGAGGCTAGAATATGAAGGCTTACACAAAAGTGATGCCATCACTACTCCAGGTGTTCGGTTTTACAATGATCCTGCTGGATTTGCAATGAATAGATATGCTTACTACGTTTGCTACAAGTGTAAAAAGGTAAGTTCGCATTTGAAGAAATCCTGTTTAACCGATGAATTTTGAGGCCTATCTTTTACATTTTTGGTTGGAATGAACAGTGTGCCTGATATCTCCTTTTTCAAGAAATGGTTCTGCCTTGGACTTCCTCTATGAATGTTATTAACAATTAACAATCTTATATTAACATACTGGGGGATGTAGGAGAAGCATCGGTGCGATGGAAAGAAAGCCCATATTCGATAAATGCAGACAAACCAGGAAGCTTGTATTCTAATTTAACAAAGATAAACCCAGAAAGGAACTTGTCAGTTTGTGTGCGGTAATGTTAAATACTTTTGAAGGTAGTAATTTAAGATCTTAACCTCATTGCAAATTGCTTTCATTTTTAAAAAACTCATACTTAGAGGTTGAACATCTGATGCATAGAGATCAACAACAACTAATCTAACCAGAATAATTTTCTTTGTCACTTATCAGTAGTTGGTCTTACTGGAATTCTTTTAATTTTAGTTTTACATGGTCTGTAGAGAGTTCTGTCGTAACTCTTCAACAGTTCAACTACTTTGTGGGGAGGAGTGATTCCCCAGCTTCACATTTGGCCGTGTCAATATTTAAGCAAATGTATTAACGCAGCTAACTGTATAACCAAAATATTTGGTGCAATTCGAACAAATCTGGCCACATCTGCCATGCAATGTTCTGCAGAGCCTGTGGTTTTGTGGCATTCTTGAGCAAAAGTTACACGATCAGCTTGAAGGCTCTATAAAGCAATTAGAATGCTTTTAGAATTTTGCTCGGAGAGGGTGCATGCACATTCTATGCCTTTGAGAAATGGAGTAAGTCAATTGCAGGCTTTTCACTCGCAAAACTATTTGCCCACTTAAGTGACAGTATCTCTAATCTTAGTTGTAGGCTGGAGTTGGAAGGGTTTTATTTTTTCCAATTTAAAGGAGCCAGTTGCAAAAATAATTTGTCTGTCTCATGTAGGCTTATTTTGGTGGTGAAGCACGATGTGACGCTGAAGCAGGACAGGGCGATGACTATGACCCACGGGAATTAATCTGTGGTGCTTGCTCAGATGTCTCTCGAGCACAGGTATTGTTTGTTTACTCATTCTGGGGAATTTCTGATGGTGAAATCATTTAGTTTGTTTATTTTTTTAGAAATTAATTGGAAGAGCTGCATTGTAGGCCATCACTTGATGAGTTCATATTAAGGATGAATAAAATTCTGCTTGATTGGTCTGTGTGATGGGTGGTTGGTGGACAAGAGAAGCCGTGAAATGATACAAGTTCCCCTGGACTACAATGCCGCCTGTGATGAGCTCAGGGTAGGCGTCATTTCAGCCTAAGAGGTTGGATTAAGAGTACCATTGGCAGAGGTCTGGAAAGAAACCACCTCCCCTTATAAAACCAGGGAGACATAAGGGGAGGAATTCTCCCATACCTCCTGCCATGGGAATCATAGCGGGCTGGGGGCGGACCACGCAAAGGTCCATTGATCTCGGGTGGGATTCTCCGGTTTTGGGGCAAGTGCGACCAGAGAATCCCACCCCAGATCTTTAATTTTCAAAAGCAGCAATACATACCCTGTGGCTAGTACCAAACAAATCAATAAATTGAGGTTACAATTTTCAATCTTGTAGTCATGCAATGTTAATGGTATCCTAAAGTGACATATTGATGTGCCTCAACAGATGTGCCCCAAACATGGTACGGACTTCCTGGAGTATAAGTGTCGGTATTGCTGCTCTGTGGCTGTGTTTTTTTGCTTTGGAACAACACACTTCTGTAATGCTTGCCATGATGACTTCCAGAGAATGACGAGTATTCCTAAAGAAGAACTGCCCCATTGTCCTGCAGGTAATTTATTTGCTCTCCTCTGTTTAGAGTGTCTGCTTGCTCCTCAACATACTATGCTCAAAGATGATGCAAGGTAATTTCATTCCTTTGGGTTTTTGTTTTATATAATAAAATGAGTCTGATTTTGGACTTCTGTGTTAGGTCTTAAAAACTGCCCCATGTTGTGCTACAAAGTATTTTACAGCACAGAAAGCAGGCCACTTGGCACAGTCGGCCCACGCTTATCCTCGACACAAGTTTTCTCTTGATCCTCTTCATATAATTTATCTCTTCATTCCTTTCACCGTTATGTGCTTTTATAGCTTCTTAACTGCAGCTATGCTATTCACCTCAACTGCTCTTTGTGGTAGCAAGTTCCACATTCTAAAATTCTGAGTAAAGTAGCTTCTCCTAATATGGCAACCAGAACTGTACACAGTGATTGGAAGTGTGTCTGACCAAGGTTCTATACAAGTTTAACATGGCGTCTTTACTTTTCAGTTCTGTCCTTTGAGAGATGAACCCCAGTGCTTTTGTTTTTGTGGGCTTATTGACTAACATCACTACTTTTGGTTATTAGTGTATTTTAACCCCCAGATCTATTCCTGAACCCCATTTAGAGACTTGTTTTCCAAACTTCCAAGATGTATGTGACTTCCTTATTGTTCCTACCAAAGTTTACAGATTGCAGCACCGCTCCTTGTGGAACACTACCTCCCACTAGTTGCCAAATTGAGTAACTACTTTTAAGCTCTACTCTCTCTCTCCCCTGTTTTGTTCCGTGAAGTTTTAAGAAAGGATGTATTTATTGTTGGTGCGTCCTAACCTACCACACCCCACACACACACGTGCAGTTTTGTTGGAAATGTGAGGACAGAGACAAACTCGGTAAGAATGGTTGTCAGCACTATTTAACTGTGTTGAAATGAGAAAAAGAGTGAAGGACAGATGCCTTTCAAACCCCACAAATCACTTCGTGGGAATATTAGAAGTGGATTTGAGAGGAGTTTTCCTCCTAGCGCATGTGTGTGTTTGTATATAATAGCATCTCTTAATATTCGAGCTTAAAAGTCTCATACTTCCTTAAACAAAAGTGCCATTGTTATTTGTCTGATTGTTATTCTTTCTTTGATCATGTGATCACATTTGAAGCACTATTACGGAAAGTACTGAAAATTAAGAATTTTGATTTTAAATTAAGTGAGAAACTTGGGTAAAGAACTGACATGAAGCTTGAGACAGAGTGGGAGAAAAGATTAATTAAGTGATGTCTAAGATTGGGCTTTAGAAGCCTGTAGATTGTAAAAGGAAAGGAAGGGACTTTTTTAACATCAAAGGTCTGAGAATTAAGAAAGAAGCAGTCCAAAGATGCGCAGGTTAGGTGGATTGGCCATGCTAAATTGTCCCTTAGTGTCCAAAGATGTGTAGATTAGATAGATTAGCCATGGATTAGATGGATTAGCCATGGTAAATACAAGGGGTTATGGGGATAGAGTGGGGCAGAGGGCCTGGGTAAGAGATTTGATGCAGATTCGATGAGTCGATTGGCCGCTTCTGCTTCTGCACTGTAGGGATTCTATGAAGCAATTTATGTAAGTAGAGCAGCAAGTCTTGATATCAGCACAGAATGCAGAGATGAAGAAACACCGAAAGGACATGACAACAGCTTAGGAAGAACGAGAGAGAAAAAAGCCAAAGAAACAATGTCCATAAGTATGAATAAAAGAAAAAATGGAAGAGTAAGTAGTGGTGAAAAGGGAAGTTAAAAAGATCGCAGTGAGGTGACATTATCCATCTGGTCCAAGAACATTTGAAATGTTAAATCTGGTGTTTTAATCATCAACCTTCAATTTTGACACTCCACTGCATTTCGTCCATTCTTCTTTAGGTCCTAAAGGAAAACAGCTTGAGGGAGCAGAATGTCCTCTTCATGTTGTCCACCCAACCACTGGTGAGGAGTTTGCTCTAGGTTGTGGTGTTTGCAGAAATGCTCATACATTCTAAACATGCAGCAGAGAAGCTCCTTCGGATTTTCCAGCCTTTTAACCTCTTCAGTTGCTGAACTGAAGTCAGCAAATTGGATTGAAGCACTATCATTTGAATGAAAGAACAACGCTGTGCACAGAAAATAACTTTATTTATTGTGCACATACTTATTGCTGTAAATGACTCGAGTTTTTCAAAAGGCTTTAAACTTGTGAAGTGTTTGCATGCTGCCGTTGTAATCCTCGGCTGTAAGGCATCACACCGGCACGGTACCTTGACAGAAGATGCTTTTTCTAAAAGCGAATTGGGATGTATGGACAAGGACAGCTTCCAAATTACACAATTGAAGAATTGCTACAAGTACACAGAGTACGACTTTTGGGTAACCCTGTACAGTATTCTTGGAAATTGTAACCACGTCACGGGTTGAGAGTATATTCTTGTTCATTTGATAGACTGTTGAGGATGTGTTAGGGCTTGTTGTCTATGAATATCATAATGTATATATGGTATCAGTGTTAGGTGTATTACAAAGTTGCTACGTTACACTGCAATTTTCATTTAAACTTCTAAGGGTTATGTTTGAGCCTGAAATTTTAATGAAGTGCAATACTGGGTGTGCCTCCTATCTTGCAGCTGTAAACATATGGAATGTATATGTCAATAAAACCGCTGTACATTTTTATACAGTGAAAAGTGTTGTGTGAATGGGAAATCATTCAGTCACAATGTGTGTATATATAAGCCTCGTGAAGCCTGTAGAAATATCATTTGCGTTTTAGCCAGAAACAGGAGTTGAATCATTAATTCGGAAGAGTGCTTTGTGCTAATAATGTGTTCACTTCTGCAAAGCAGGCCCAGGTCACGTTTAACAATTACCTTCATGTTTCAGGGGCAATATAATTTCTCACTTCTAAAGTAAATCAGAAAATCAATCTTTGCAACAGTTGCCTCAAAGCAACAGCCATCTCTGCTAAGGAAAAATATCAGGCTTCGGCTATTTGTCATACAAGTTTCAAAGTTTTTTTTTAAATTGCAGTGGTTGGAATTGCCATGTATGCTGTAAACTTACCATATATAAGTAGGACTTTTGCTTAGACGAAACATGTTTATTAAAGTACTAAACAGTGCATCTGAATGTTCCTTCGTTATCTTTATGCACATTACAATGACAAAAGTAGATTTTTCTGCAAGTAATGCAGACGTGTTTTTTCGGGAAGGAGGAAAGTCTTAATACTTTGTGGGAGTTGGCGCATTTTGGCAAACTGCTACAAAACATAAGTGCTGACATTTGCTGCATTGGTGAACCAACAGCATGTGTAAAATCCATCCTTATTTAGTGGGTTAATGGTTCTATTATTTCCTGACCTAATGTATTTGAGATGTTGGGCTATTTGCAAGTTCTTTGCAAACATAAAATAAAACTAAGAAACTGCCCCATTCATTGGCCTTCATACTTACAACATCCTTAGTTGTGACCAATGATGATAGCATTAAGACAACGCAGAGAGGAACAGGCCTGCGTACAAAACAAGGGACCAGCTTGTAACTGAAGAATCACTCAGTTGAGAACTTAAAAGTTGATCCTGAACCTGGATTTTGAATTATGCTACTGATAAGTTATGGGCTTGCACTTAAACAAGATATAACTGAAGGGTTTCTCAAATCTGTTGCAAGTAAGTGCATTCCAGTTGTGCCTAAACTTTGAGTGTGCAGCATTTGAAAGCTACTTGTTTAATGGGGGAATTGTTCTCCGCAAGTGAGGAATAGTTGGCAAACATTTTGCTCATTCATGGAATAATTTGTAATATTGCATTGTTTTTCCCATATTGTGTCTTGCTCAATGTGGAGCATCAAACACTCAATGTTCATTGACTTATTCCAGGATGGTATGATGCAGCTGTAGTGGTTATGTTCCTCCAGTCCGTGAATTGTTTAGCAGCACACCAAATGTTAAGAGCACACTTAGAAGACTCATGGTTCAGAATTTATCTCCCATGTTGGACTTAAAAGAAATGATTTCAGATAAACTCCAGTCAATGCTCAGGATGGAACATTGATTGTATACCTCAGGTTCTTGTCTATTCTGTTCTAATTGGGAAAGAAATATTGTATATTCGAAGTGTGTTTGACTGATGGATTAGTGGTTTGGTTAACGTCAATGGAAAACTATTTCAGTTCACACTCCCTACCATCCTTGCCCAACAATGTGCTGCCAGCCTTAATCGTGATGCCATTTACATGGATACAAAAACTGGTTGCACAATGCAGTGACTTAATGTGCAGAGTATGCTCTACTGATGCATAATAAGAATCTAGAAATCATAGCTTATCAAATAATGGAATTCAGCCACCGTTTTGTTACCATTGGCAGAAAACACTCAGGAATGGTTAAGTCTGCATTTATTTAATTCAGCAATGTCTCAGGATAGCAGAATGCCTCATGGTTTATGAAGCTTTCTCAAGACTTGAGTGCATTTGACCCAACATGTTGTGGATTATTGTTGCCTTGGGTTTCCATTAGGTTGTATTGGAATTTTTTTAACACGTGATCAAAATCAACGAAAACATCATGAAAGATCAAGAAATTTCAAATGCAAATTATCTCCAGTGCAAATTGAGTTTCTGCAATCTTTTGTGCTCATTTATAAAGTGCTACAAACGGCCATGCACTTAGATGCAGTTGATTTTTAAAATACTTTTCCAATTCAATCAAATCAAGTCCAATTCAGAGTCTCCACAAGTTGAGACATTTCCAATCCAAGCTGACAAGACAGGGCCTCCACATCTGTCTTGGGCCTGATCTACATGAGCCAAGCTGATTGGAGTAGGTGCAGACTCACCTCCTCCAAGGCTTGATCTCATTTGCATCTTAGCCAAAAGGCTGAGATGCTGCTTTTAAAAATTGCTTCAAATGAAGCTTAAATGTAACCTAATGAACTTAGATGCAGTTGATGAGTACAGCTAATTGTGCCAAATGGGCACAATTATTATTTTGGGTGCAAGTGCACCCAAAAGGTGTTTGAATCATAGCATAATTCACTAAAGCTTTGACAACAGCAGTGAAATTAGTAAATGGTTCTATATTGCTTTTTGGCTAAGATCAAGTGTAGTCTGCAGATGCTGCACTTGGTAGTGGCCTTTGGGTTGCATTTAAGCTTCATATGAAGCAATTTTTAAAAGTGGTATCTTGGCATTTTGGCTGGGATGCAAATGAGATCAAGCCTGGGGCTGGTGGAGACGTCTGCCTACTCCAATCAGCTTGGCTCATGTAGAGCAGGCCCAAGACAGGGTAGGGGTTGCATGCCCTGTCTTGTCAGCCTGGATCAGAAATGTCTCAACGTGTTGAGATTCTGAATTGGACTTGATTTGATTGAATTGGAAAAGTATTAAAAAAAGTGTGGTCTGCTGATGCTGCACTTGGTTGAGGTCATTGGGTTGCATTTAAGTTTCATTTTCATATGAAGCAATTTTTAGAAGCGGCATCTCGGCCTTTTGCCTAAGATGCAAATGAGATCAAGCCTTGGAGGAGGAGCTATGCCTACTCCGATCAGCTTGGATCATGTAGATCAAGCCCAAGACAGGAGGTGAGAGCCCTGTCTTTCTTGTCAGCTTGGATTGGGAATGTCTCACTTGCTGAGACTCTGAATTGGACTTTGATTGGATTGAGTTGGATATATAACAAAAAAAAGTTATTTGGAATCATAGTTGATGACTACACACACATTTAAAATACTTATTTGTGAGAAATCCATTGTCAACTGCGTTAATAAAATAAAAGTTTAAAGTTGTTTTAGTGTCACAAGTAGGCTTACATTAACACTGCAATGAAAGTCACTGTGAAAATGCCCTAGTCCCCACACTCCGGCGCATGTTTGGTTCGCATGTTTGGGTGCATCCGAGGGAGAATTTAGCATAGCCAATGCACCTAACCACATCCTTTGGACTGTGGGAGGAAACCCACACAGACACTGGGAGAACATCCAAACTCTGCGCAGTCACCAACAACAGGTTATGACTGTTAAATATATCACAGAATATTTTCAAGACATGAAAAAATGAACCAGTTTCATTCTAAAACACTGCTCGATTGTGCTGGTCATAGAAGATTTTAAGTTTGCTGCTGATGCATTTGAGTTAAAAACAAATTCAGTTCAGAAAAGTACTGCAATTTTGAGCACAATTTGTGCCTGGATGGTCGACTGTGGCCAAAGCAGTAACTCTAACCCATGTGAGGAATAAAAGAATAACCAGGGTGAGGTTAGAGCCGGTCAAGGACAGTAGTGGGAACTTGTGTATGGAGTCAGTAGAGATAGGCGAGGTGATGAATGAATACTTTTCTTCAGTGTTCACCAAGGAGAGGGGCCATGTTTTTGAGGAAGAGAAGGTGTAACAGGCTAATAGGCTGGAGGAAATAAATGTTCGGAGGGAGGATGTACTGGCAGTTTTGAATAAACTGAAGGTCGATAAGTCCCCTGGGCCTGATGAAATATATCCTAGGATTCTTCGGGAGGCAAGGGATGAGATTGCAGAGCCTTTGGCTTTGATCTTTGGGTCCTCACTGTCCACGGGGATGGTGCCAGAAGACTGGAGAGTGGCGAATGTTGTTCCTCTGTTTAAGAAAGGGATTAGAAATGACCCTAGTAATTATAGACCGGTTAGTCTTACTTCGGTGGTTGGTAAATTGATGGAAAAGGTCCTTGGGGATGGGATTTACGACCATTTAGAAAGATGCGGATTAATCCGGGATAGCACGGATTCGTGAAGGGCAAGTCGTGCCTCACAAATTTGATTGAATTTTTTGAGGAGGTAACTAAGTGTTTATCAAGGTAGGGCAGTTGATGTCATATACATGGATTTTAGTAAGGCGTTTGATAAGGTCCCCCACGGTCGGCTTATGATTATAGTAAGGAGGTGTGGGATAGAGGGAAAGTTGGCCGATTGGATAGGTAACTGGCTATCTGATCGAATGATGTGGAGATGCCGGCGTTGGACTGGGGTAAACACAGTAAGAAGTTTAACAACACCAGGTTAAAGTCCAACAGGTTTATTTGGTAGCAAAAGCCACACAAGCTTTCGAAGCTATCTGATCGAAGACAGAGGGTGGTGGTGGATGGAAAATTTTCGGACTGGAGGCAGGTTGCTAGTGGAGTGCCACAGGGATCGGTGCTTGGTCCTCTGCTCTTTGTGATTTTTATTAATGACTTAGAGGAGGGGGCTGAAGGGTGGATCAGTAAATTTGCTGATGACACCAAGATTGGTGGATTAGTGGATGAGGTGGAGGGCTGTTGTAGGCTGCAAAGAGACATAGATAGGATGCAAAGCTGGGCTGAAAAATGGCAAATGGAGTTTAACCCTGATAAATGTGAGGTGATTCATTTTGGTAGGACTAATTTAAATGTGGATTACAGAGTCAAAGGTAGGGTTCTGAAGACTGGAGGAACAGAGAGATCTTGGGGTCCATATCCACAGATTTCTAAAGGTTGCCACTCAAGTGGATAGAGCTGTGAAGAAGGCCTATAGTGTGTTATCTTTTATTGACAGGGGGTTGGAGTTTAAGAGCCGTGGGGTTATGCTGCAACTGTACAGGACCTTGGTGAGACCACATTTGGAATATTGTGTGCAGTTCTGGTCACCTCACTATAAGAAGGATGTGGAAGCGCTGGAAAGAGTGCAGAGGAGATTTATCAGGATGCTGCCTGGTTTGGAGGGTAGGTCTTATGAGGAAAGGTTGCGGGAGCTAGGGCTGTTCTCTCTGGAGCGGAGGAGGCTGAGGGGAGACTTAATAGAGGTTTATAAAATGATGAAGGGGATAGATAGAGTGAACGTTCAAAAACTATTTCCTCGGGTGGATGGAGCTATTACAAGGGGGCATAACTATAAGGTTCATGGTGGGAGATATAGGAAGGATATCAGAGGTAGGTTCTTTACGCAGAGAGTGGTTGGGGTGTGGAATGGACTGCCTGCAGTGATAGTGGAGTCAGACACTTTAGGAACATTTAAGCGGTTATTGGATAGGCACATGGAGCACACCAGGATGATAGGGAGTGGGATAGCTTGATCTTGGTTTCAGATAAAGCTCGGCACAACATCGTGGGCTGAAGGGCCTGTTCTGTGCTGTACGGTTCTATGTTCTATGTATGCAAATCCAGCTTGTGTCACACTTAATATTTTTGCTTTCATCCTTTTCTTACAATGAAGGTGTTCTTTTTGGGATGAATATATCTCTAGAATGTTGCAGCAGTACTTAGGAAAATCCTGCAGGTCTGTCTGCTTTGAAAATAATCTAAAAATTGCACCTTTAAATTCTGGCTGTGTGCTAACTTAATTTATTTTCATACAGTTCATAGAAATCCTACAGTACAGAAAGAGGCCATTCGGCCCATTGAGTCTGCACTGACCACAATCCCACCCAGGCCCTACCCCCATCTCCCTACATATTTTACCCACTAATCCACGCATCCCAGGATACTAAGGGGCAATTTTAGCATAGCCAATCAACCTAACCCGCACATCTTTGGACTGTGGGAGGAAACTGGAGCACCCGGAGGAAACCCATGCAGGCACGAGGAGAATGTGCAAACTCCACACAGACAGTGACCCAAGCCGGGAATCGAACCCAGGTCCCTGGAGCTGTGAAGCAGCAGGGCTAACCATTGTGCTACCGTGCCGGTTGATGGAATTATATCTTAGTACCTGCATATCATCTATCGCAATGGGCACACCATTGCTCAGCCTAGCCTAGAACTTCTGAAACTTATAAAAATGAGAGCAGATGATTTGATGTTGTAAAATTAAGTCTGTTATCTAAAACGTTAGGAGCTATTCCAGCTAGCAGTGACAGTCAATGAGGGTGTCTTGAAAAGTCGAGTGTGCAGCCTTTGATTCTTTGGGTGGGATTTTACAGGCTTGCTCCTCCCGAACCTAAAATCCCGCCTGAGGTCAATGGACCTTCCCATTGTCCGCCCTTCACCCACTCCAATTCCTGTGGCAAGTGGGATGGGAAAATTATGACATTGCTTCCATCTGCGATTATCCCTATTGGCACAAAACTGTAGAATTATCCTCTGTATTGTCATAGCAAATATATTTTTCTGAAAAAGGAAGATTATGGAAAAAGGAAGAGGTGGCACAGTGGTTCGCACTGCTGCCTCTCAGCACCAGGGACCCGGGTTCGATTCGCGGCTTGGCTCACTGTCTGTGCGGAGTCTGCACATTCTCCCCGTGTCTGCGTGGGTTTCCTCTGGAAGTTCCAGTTTCCTCCCACAGTCCGAAAGATGTGCTGGTTAGATGCATTGGCCATGCTAAGTATTCTCCGTCTGTACCCGAACAGGCACCGGAGTGTGGCAACTCGGGGATTTTCAGTAACTTCATCGCAATGTTACTGTAAGCCTAATTGTGGCTAATAAATAAACGTTTTAATTTTAATTCAAATTAGCTATTCTATTGAATATTGGATAATGGAGTACTTCACGAGCTGTGATGCATAGAATGGTTTTTGTTATCACTTGGGGTATTCACAGGATGTTCATGCGGATTAACAAAGACAAATAACAAATTTTAGCTCATGGTTTGTAATCGAACCTCTCTACAGTTTTTGCAGGGAATTGGTAGCTGTGCTGGAGCATACTTGGTTAAATGGGGAATGTGAGATTGTAAGGGACTTGAGTCAGTTATTAATTAAGGCATCAAATTCTGGAAGCAGTTCCAGCATGTTGAGCTATTTCATTGTGAACTGGGCATCAGAAAATCATTAACATGGGTGGAAGGTCAGATCTCCATTGTCAATTTGTCTGGCGAATTAGGTGCTGATCCAGCAGATCAACAAACCAACTGTAAGCCCCTCAGTACAGCAAGTCAGAACACAATATTGGTGCCAGATAGATTAGAGTTATGCTTGGATATAGGCCACAATGTTCTGTGGTACAGTCATTGAAATGTAGTGCAGTAAAAGAAAGATGATTTGTTGATATGATGGTTCTGAATTTCCTGTCAATTTGCAAAAGCATAGGTTGAACTATTTGCAACCATCCTCAGCCCGGAGTACTTGGTGAATGATCCAACTTGGACTCAATCGCAGGTTCCCAGCATCACAGATGCCAGTCTTCAGCCAATTCAAATCACTGCACGTGATATCCAGAAACTGCTGAATGTACTGGATACTGCAAAGGCTATGGGCACTGACATCCTGGCTGTAATACTAAAGTAAGAAGTCTCACAACACCAGGTTAAAGTCCAACAGGTTTATTTAGCAGCACAAGCTTTCGGAGTCTCACGAATTCAAGTTGGTGGGAATTTCTCCACTTGCAGAGGTCATGCCCCGCACAACTTGACTGGCACCCCATCCATCATCACCTTAAACAGTCACTCCCTCTGCCACCAACGCACGGTGGCAGCAGTGTGTAGCATCTACAATGAGCCTTTTTGCATGGGGGGGGGGCGCGGTTAGAGGAGGTCACATTTTAAAATTTCAAAAGATTAAATTTGGCACATTACAGATGAATTTAAAACTAGAATATTGTGTTCAGTTTTGGTCACCTTGCTATGCGAAAGATGTTGTTAAACTGGAGAGAGTGCAGAAGATATTTACAAGAATATATTGCCAGGACTCAAGGGGCTGAGTTATAGGGAGAGATTGGACAGGCCAGGACTTTTTCTTTGGAGCATAGGAGGCTAAGGGGTGATCTTATAGAGGTGTATACAATCATGAGAGGCATGGATAGAGTGAATGCACTCAGTCTTTTCCTTGGGGAATTAAGAATTAGAGGGCATTGGTTTAAGTTTAGAGGAGAAAGAGAATTAATGAGAACTTGAGAAGCAACATTTTTTACACAGGGTGGTACGTATGTGGAATGAGCTGCCGGAGGAAGTGATTGAGGCAGGGACATTCACAACATTTAAAAGGCATTTGGACAGATGCATGCATTGGAAAGGTTTAGAGGGATATGGGGCAAATGAGGTTAGTTTAGATGGGCATTTTGGTCGGCATGGACCAGTTTGGGCCGAAGGACCTGCCTCTGTACTGTAGATTCTATGAAATATGAAAAGAGGCAACTAGCTGAGCAAATAAACAATGAGTAACAAAGATGAGTATTAGAGTAATAGGGTGTGTGTTTGCGGCTCAGTCTCTGGGTTGTCACTCATCCTCAACTCAGTCGATGAGAGGGCACGGTGGTGAGTGAGAACCCTAATGGTGCGACTGAGTCAGATGTATGGATACATTCTGCCCTCGCCTCCACACTTTCATCCCACTCTACACATTCTCACCTCCCCCCACATCAACCCCCTTCATGCTGTCACCACCTTCTGTCCTTTGCCATATACTTTCCACTCACTCAGATGCCAATGGGCCCACTCCTAATGTCTCATGCTCTACTCCACCCTGACTGGACTCCTCTCCGGGTGCCCTGGACCATGCTCCCTGGCATCTTTGCTGCCTGGGCCCTGCGCTCTGGCATTTCTTTTCCCTGGGCACCACTCCCGGTCTCCCCAGCCCTCTGTTCCCTGGGTCCTGCGCCTCTACTCTCTGGCTCCTTGGTCCTCGGCTCCCAAGACCCTAAGCTCAATGGCTCTGCTGTTCACTGCTCCTCCAATCAACCAACTTTTTTCCCGCATTGCTGTGGATATGATCCTATGAACAGTTAACATGGGAGAGAAGGGGCCTGTGATTGGAGGAGCTGCTCCATGAGGATTTTTCCATTCAGACTTACCTGTGTGAACAGCATCTTGAAAGCTGATTCAGGGGGTGCACAGAGGGACTTTGCAGGCTGCATTTGGCCCTCAGGCCACACATTGGACAAGCCTGATCTATAAGATGCACTGCGGCAACTCACCAAGACTTCTTAGCACCTTCCAAATCAGTGAGCCCTACCAGTTAAAAACACAAGCACAATGGGAACACCACTACGTACAAGTTCTCCAAATCGCACAACTTTCTGACTTGGACCTATATCGTCATTTCTTCACACTTGGGTGAAGAAATCCTAGAATTTCCCCCCCAACAGCTCTGGATGGTCTGTGGCAGTTGAATAAAACATTTACCTTCTCAAGGATCATTAGGAATGAAGTGAAATATACTCAATCCTTTACACCAGTTCTTGGAAATGTTTACCCAGACACCCTGCTGTCCATCTGCATCTAAAAAGAGGCAGAGAGCACAAATTTTCCGCGCTTACCCAGGTTCGGATCATAACATTTCAGATGCATCAGTTTCCTTTGAAATTACACTTCTCGTCAAAGAGATTAGCAAACATGTCTCCCCCCTCCCCACCCCCACCCCCCCCACCCCACCCCACCCTACCCCCACACCCCACCCTACCCCCACACCCCACCCCACCCTATCCCCACACCCCACCCTACCCCCACACCCCACCCCACCCTATCCCCACACCCCACACCCCGTGCTGGAATTCAGAATCACAGATAGTGTGGAGAAAGCATAATAAACTTGTCTCAATTTATCGAGCTCTAAACTATGATATATCAATAATTCAGAAACCCTCATCAATTTTATTGTGCCATGGGCCGCAATTGTTACATTCTGGGACACTTAAAGAAGTATCTCCGTGTGTGTCTTCAGATTTAATTAATGAGATCCAGGTAAAGTATCCTACAAGGAATGGAGCATAGCTGCATAGTAGTGATATTATATTGCTTTATGAGGCCCCTAAATACATAACTTGATTAAAAGCTTTCTGAGCTTCCAGTGCTGTTGAAGCTAACTGACCTTATAATTGGTTGTTAAAAATTATGACAGCCAGCTGGATAAGTGGGAGAGCTGTGAAACTATCTGTTCGTGCTGCTTGTGTCAGTGATGCAAAGGCACAAAAACAAATCCAATTTTTATAGGTCATGAAGGGCTGTGAAGCATTCTGTCTTCTTTCCAACCAGCTGAACAACGGCATTATTGGTAATATTGAGTAGCTAATTTGATGTGCTGTAGAGAGATTTGGCACTCAGAACATTAGGGGTGGCACGGTGGTTAGCACCACTGCCTCACAGCGCCAGGGACCAGGGTTCAATTCTGGCCTCGGGTCACTGTGTAGAGTTTACACATTCTCCCCATGTCTGCGTGGGTTTCCTCCAGGTGCTCCAGTTTCCTCCCACAGTCCAGTGTGGGTTAGGTTGATTGGCTATGCTAAATTGACCCAAGTGTCAGGGGGATTAGCTAAGGTAAATATGTGGGGTTACGGGAATAAGGCCTGGGTGGGATTGTGGTTGGTGCAGACTCGATGGGCCGAATGGCCTCCTTGTGCTCTGTAGGGATTCTATGATTATTGGATAACCGTTGGTTGTATCATGGTGGCTTAGGCATCATGGTGGTGGCATAGTGGTACTGTCACTGGACTAGTAATCCAGAGACCCAGAGTAATTCTCCAGGGAAAGAAGTGTTGTTGCAATTGTATAGAGTGTTGGTGAGACCACATCTGGAGTATTGTGTCCCGTTTTGGTCTCCTTATTTGAGGAAAGATGTGGTGGCATTGGAGACGGTTCAGTGGAGGTTCACCAGATTGATTTCGGGAATTAAGGGGTTGACGTATGAGGAGAGATTAAACAGTTTGAGCTTGTACTTGCTGGAGTTTAGAAGGATGAGAAGGGATTGATAAAGAAATGTAGACCAATGCCAGTATTTTACCAGCATGCCCGCCCTGGAATCGGAGTGGGCGAGGCTTGCAGAATGGCATTCTCCATTGGCCTCGGGTGGGATCTTATGAGACTCGGGCGGGCGAGGCAATAAAATTCTGGTACAAATTTTTCCTCTTATGGGGCAATCTAGAACAAGAGGCCACAGGTATATGTTATGAGGTGGTAGATTTAAAACTGAGATGAGGAGGAACTACTTCTCGCAGAGGGTGGTGAATTTGTGGAACTCGTCCCAAAGCGCGGTGGAGTCCGAATTGTTGAATGGTTTCAAGAGGGAGATGGATATATTTCCAATAGAAAGGGGAATATGGGGAACAGGTGGGGAGGTGGATTTGAGACCAGGGAGAGAGCAGCCATGATCTGATTGAATGGTGGAGCAGGCTCAAAGGACTGAATTTGCTCACTTCTGCTCCTAATTCCTATGTTCCTATGACCCAGATTCGTATCCCACCACAGCAGGTAGTGAAATTTGAATTTAATAAAAATCTGGAATGTAATGATGACCATTGCTGTTCTGAAATCCCATCTGGTTCACTCATGACTTTTCGGGTAGGCAGTCTGCCATTGTACATGTGACTCCAGAACCACACCGGGGGTCTCGATTTAAAAAGGTGAAATGGTCCAGCAAGCCACTCAGTTGAATTCAACTTCAGTTGAAGGGCAATTAGGGATGGGCAATACATCCTGTGAATGAATTTTAAAAAAGCAGAGGGCACATTTAGATTAAATTGTGATAGATTTTTACGTTCTGCCAACAAGAATAAGACATTTCAGCAGACAAGCATGTGTTTGGACGTAGCTTCCCCATCACGCCACTCCAGGGAGTTCTGACCCACTGATTGTTGGTGTGTAAAAGGCAAGGATCATTAACATCATGTTCCAGAGCAGGGACCCAAGTTTCTGCTCGAGGCAACATTGAAGACATTGGCAAGTGCAGTGAAGTTATGCTCGATTTGCCATGTAAACTCATTTGCATAAATCCAAATGCAAAATTGTCTGTGCATAACAGTAATTGTGCATTGTAATCAATTATTGACTGGAACATGATCACTGATGCATCAAAATTATTGAATTATGCTTATTTCAACTGAAAAGGTGTTCAGATGATTACCACAACCAACGATTGGTTTCAAATGATTGCTGTTCAGTTTATATCTGATGTGGAGTTTACAGTTGATATACAATTTAAATACACACCAAAGGCAGCTCAATTGAGTGAATTTGAGCTGAATTGAAAGTAAATGTACCATTATTATAAGAATCAGTTTTCAGAAACCTTGTAATTATATTAGGAACTGGCACTCGGCGAAGGTTGAAACTGGATTGGGTAGACTCTGACTGAAATTGAGAGAACACTGGTTAGATTGTCTTCTAAAAGTGTTACTTAACAAGTTTGTGGTTCAGAGAGACAATAATACTCATTAAGTATTAGTGGGGATTGAATGATTGTGAGATGACTCTCATTTTGTTCATCAAAAGAGTCCTAACTAATACGTCATTAGTGAAAAGGAGACCGATCTCTGATTAGAGTCCCCTCTGGATCTACAGTCTTTCACATAAAGTCCTATCCACCCCTTTTTGTGGTGAACCCTGTTAACCTCTACCTCGAAGTGGAGGAGTGGACATTGGAAATCAAACCAAACTTCCATTGCGGCATGAAGAGTGACACCTACAATTGTTTGGTACTTTCGGTGGATGTGGCACAATAGTAATGCAGTATGGACTGTGGCAAAGGGCGAAAGCAAAGAAATGCTCTACTGACTATCCACTGCAGTTGCCAAATTACCTCGATGCCTTGGGTGCTCCTTGCCTTTGAGATTGTGTGAAAACAGCATAGTCAGCAGTACAAGCCCTTCCTTCCCCCTACAGCTAAAGCCACGCTAAGGAATTTGACCAAAGTGTGAGTGTCCTGACGAGCAGTATTGCTCTTATTGGAGCTCTGGTTATGTATTTCTGTGAAATATAGAATAAAGATAAGTAATTATTATTCAGGTCACAGCTGGAGTACTTGCAATAAATAAAAGATCCTGCCTCAGAAAATACATTTATTCTGTACTTAAGTTTATTTAGCCACACGAAGATATTGAATTTGCGATATTTGCAATATGGAAAGGAATCCACTATTAAAAAAAATCTTAGTGATATGGACTGCTTGGGTAACTCCAGACAACTTTGGCAGATTAACCCTCAAAGTTCAAACAAGTATAATAATGTAAATTGGCAATGTATTCAACACTTAACATAATTACAGAAGGAATGCAAATGCTCAGTACAGATTGACTTGTACAGCATACTGTAAAGTTTAAGCTCATCGAGCCAAGCTAATTGTGTCTAGTCAGTGCCGATGACCTTCTGAGTCTTCAGCCAATACAAAACAGCTGCAACTTTATTTGGGAATTCATACGGATAGTGGTTGATACCATGTCTAACCCAGCCAGCATGCAACAAAGGTGGGAATGTCTTCTGTGTACTTGAGATTATTTGAGGCCATTTGGCCCATCAAGCCTGCACCGACTCTCCTAAAGGCCATCTTACCCAGGCCCAGTTCCCCCTATGCCCGTAACCCCATCCATTAAGCATGGCCAATCCACCTAACCTACACATTTTGGACTATGGGAGGAAACCCAAGCAGACACGGGGAGAACATGCAAACAGCACACAATCACCCAAGGCCGGAACTGAACCCGGGTCCCTGGCACTGAGGCAGCAGTGCTACCACTGCGCCGCCCGTTCGTTCTCAAAACATCATGATTCACAACAGGATTCCTCCCTCCCTTGTCTAGCCCCAGCAGAGTAGCTCCTGGTGTATTTAACACCTATCGTTAAACGTTAACCCTGTAAATTCTAATACTGCTCAGGATGCTTACACAGCTCCATTTGATAAAAGTTAAATCAATCAATAGGCTGAGCTGGAGGGGGTGTATATCACAATCAAATATTAAATAATTGCACTTACAGAAGTAGGCAATGGTACAGGTGACATACAAAAAGTGATTTTCTTCTGCACATGTTGCTAAGCACCTGTCAATGTATTTTTAGATGGCAGAGGTATTTCTTCATACGTTATTCTAACATAAGGCTGTTTCATTGGTAAATACCAATACTCAAAATTGAAGTAAAGGTAAAAGGTTTTCTCCAGTACAACCTTATCAACTATTTCCAACAGACTTAATACCAGTTCCTTCACTGAATGCGGTGGTCTAAACGGAAAATAAAAGGAAATTATTTCTTCTCCGAGAGTTTTGTTACTGTGTGGCCCAAAGATGTTGGTATCGTTCCCAAGGTAGGTTGGCTCGCCACTGTACAGAAATATTCTGGTGTAGTTGGTTTCTATCGGGCTCTTAAAGACGGCACCTAATTCAAACAGTATCTGGTAAGTTCTCAATACAAATGCTGAACAGTCATAAGATTTGAACCACACTGTGGCATTCGGAGAAGGATCAGATTGAACAGTCCATGTCTCGTAATATATTCCAGTTCTGTTATCCTCCTTCACCCACATGGCCAATTTGTTGAACATTTTACCTGAATACAGATAAACAAAAAGAGTTACAAATGATAAAACAAGCTTCTTAAAATTATGTATATTCATAGATGTTCAAGCGAAATCTAAATCGAAATGTTTGACAGAATATTAAATTGCAAGATCAGAACTTAAACATCTACTGTGACTAGGGTCATAGAGCAATACAGCATAGAAACAGGCCCTTCGGCCCATGGTGCCCTCCCAATTGCCCACGTTTGGTCCATAACCCTCTAATTGTTTCCCATCCATGTACTTATCCAAAATGCTTTTGAATAACTTTTGAAAAGTTGCTATACTGTGCACAGAAGACAGATATTTTAAACATTCTGAGCCCCAATTACATTGAATTGCATTGGAATTCTAAAATGGTAGAAATCTTTAAAAATGGACAAACAGTATTGTAGCTGCTGTACATTGTTTAAATTGCAAAGTACAGACATTATGAAAATGGGTAGGTGGAAGATTTTAATCACATTTTTCACATCACTCCATTTGATGTTTAAATGTTGTGTTTTAATTTATTTTAAAATGTTGATCTTGGATCTTTTTAAATGTTGCCTCAATCACTTTCTCCGGCAGCTCGATCCATATACGCACCACCCTCTGTGTGAAGAAGTTGCCCCTCAGATCCCTTTTAAATCTTTCCCCTCTAGCTTTCAATTCCCCTTCCCTGGGAAAAAAAACTATATGCGTTCATCCTATCTATGCCCCACATGATTTTATACCCCTCAATAAAGTCACCCCTCATTCTCCTACATTCAGGGATAACCAGGGGATTTTCACAGTTACTTCACTGCGGTGTGAATGTAAGCCTACTTGTGACTAATAAACATTGTTTGAGTTTCATTAACTAAAAGTAAACTTTCTAGAGGATTGTTGTATCTGGATGCTACACACAACTGTATATAGAATCTGGTTACACTGTACCCCACTGCTACAATGGATCTTCCAGGCATTCAACGTTCAGGGGCAGAGTTTCTTTTGGTGCCATTAACAGTGTTAATGTACACAAGGGCAGGATCAGCAGTAGCTATGTTGTACCAGCATGCAAACCTTTAGCTACAATGGATTGTAACAAGCACGTGTTGCTTTCAGGTTTGTGTGTGACCTGTGCTCCGCTGCTGTGATGTTGGTAATTCCCATGATCCGCTAGCCCCACAGAACAGATAAACAACCCATGCACAGACAAACGCATTGTAAGCAGCTTAATTCACATCGTAAAGCTCCAAGTTAGCACAAGCAACAGGAAATCTTTCCTGGTGAAATCCAGGAATGAACCCCTCCCAGGAACGCACAGAGATTAGGCTGAAGTGTGACAAAATCACAAGATCCTTGCCATAATCCAGCTGTGCATTCTCCGGGTATGTTCCAGACCCCCAGTTAGGGAACCTGTGACAAAATGGCACGTTGCCAATTATCATGGATATTGCAAGATTCAAAGAATGTGGAAGGAACCTAAATTTCAATGTTTTCTCTCAACACCAGCAGAGACTGGTAGGAAAAATTGGATTTCAACATTAACATTAACAACCTGTATACTTTGCAATATTGTTTCTGCCAAGAAGTGTCTTCCAAACAGGATGTTTCAAATGGCAATTTTGTCCAAATAGACGGAACTGCAGTTTAAACTGAATTATGTTCATGCTTGCATTTTTAAATGCATTGCATTTTGTTGACCTTCTGTTGCTTTTAAACTGCAGATTAATTTTCTGTATGCTAATGAGCCTATTCTAAATATCATCCTTTAATCACGTGAACCCTTTCAAGCGTAGGTTAATGAAAGTAATCTTCGGAACAGCCAATTGATCTTGGCACATTACAGTTTGTCAGTGAACAAGCTTACCAGTTATTTCAGATACTTTGACCAAGGAACCATTTTCCTTCCAGTGTAAATCATCTATCCCCTCAAAGAAACACGCGGCTCCCTGATTGCACCAGAAAGGAGCTTCAATTCCAGGTCGGAGATGTGGGAAGGTGCAGTTCCCAAGCTGAAAGAGTTCATACCACTCCATGGTGTAGTTTTTGCCTGTCCGAATGTTCCGGAAACCAATGGCATCGTGCATGATATGCTGCGATTGGGGGGGGGGGGGGGGGAAGAAACTCAAATCAATTATCATCTCATCACTAATGTAAATCTTAAATAACAACTACCCTAACTCTACCTATTTGGAAGGTTCCCCTGATAGATTCTTAAATAAGTGATATCCAGCGTCAACTGCACAGAGAATTCTGGAGGAAACTTGCATTCTTGTGGTTGCAAATTCGAGTAAAATTTTAGATTTAATGAAAGGTAACACTGCAAAGTAGGTACGTACATCCCGTCGCACCTTTAAAGTTTATTATTGTCACAAGTAGGGGGCGGCATGGTGACACAGTGGTTAGCACTGCTGCCTCACAGTGCCAGGACCCTGTGTTCGATTACCGGCTTGGGTCACTGTCTGTGCGGAGTCTGCACATTCTCCCCGTGTCTGAGTGGGTTTGCTCCGGGAGCTCCGGTTTCCTCAGACAGTCTAAAAGACGTGCTGGTTAGGTGCATTGGCCATGCTAAATTGACCCTCATTGTACCTGAACAGGCTCCTGAGTGTGGCGACTAGGGGATTTTCACAGTAACTTCATTGTGGTGTTAATGTAAGCCTACTTGTGACACTAATAAATAAATAAACTTTAAACATCAACACTGCAATGAAGTTACTGTGAAAATCCCCTAGTGCCACACTCTGGCGCCTGTTTGGGTACACTCGGGGAGAATTTAGCATGGCCAATGCACCTAACCAGCATGTCTTTCGGACTGTGGGAGGAAACCGGAGCACCTGGGGGAAACCCGTGCAGACACGGGGAGAATGTGCAGACTCCACACAATCCGTGACCCAAGCCAGGAACTGAACCCAGTGGTATATGTCCTACATTTGGTGTCAACTCCAGTATGACTACCTCAATCACATTATAAAACTACGCCTGCAATCCGATTATGCAGTTGCTGGAAAGTTAATAGGCATCTTGTTTTGCCCTACGGTTTCACACAGCTCATTTTCATTCATGCATCTTAGCATACATTGTGGATGAAGTGTTGCAAAAAAAAATAAAGGTCCATCCGTAACTGCAATTCAACAGTGTGATTCTAATCAATTGCAATAGCAGAAACCGCTTCATAAAGTGATCAAGAGTCCCCTCACAAATAGTAAGATGGGCAGTCACAAATCACCAAACCATCATTACGTGATCTCCACCATACTCCTGCCCGTGTACCATACTTTATCCAGGCCAGCACTGGGAGTTTCAGCAGATACTAGTCTCCTCCTTAAAACCTGAAAGGGGAAACACACAGTGCACCTCACACACCTGAAAGATGTACCAAACAATTTGGGTTAAAAAAGAATTCAGGAACACCAGGTTTAAAAGTTGCAGCCCATTTTAGTGTCACGGTTATGGTTTTGTCCTGTGGTTTTCAGAAGTTCAGAAACGATCTCAGTTTTACACAGGTACTGGAGCTGACACCCATGTGCTCACCATGTGCTGCAGAATGATACACCGTCAGTTCAGTTCACTGCCTAATGCAGTAGTGAGTGACGTGACATCCTTGATACTCAAGTACACATACGCATGACAATATATTTCCTTTCATATTGGAAATAGATATAGATAGATATAGAACAGTACAGCACAGAACAGGCAATTCGGCCCACGATGTTGTGCCGAGCTTTATCTGAAACCAAGATCAAGCTATCCCACTCCCTACCATCCTGGTGTGCTCCATGTGCCTATCCAATAACCGCTTAAATGTTCCTAAAGTGTCTGACTCCACTATCACTGCAGGCAGTCCATTCCACACCCCAACCACTCTCTGCGTAAAGAACCTACCTCTGATATCCTTCCTATATTAGGCAAGAATTAGGGGGCATAAGATGGGAACAGAAACTGTCAGGGAAAGGCACTGATGAAAAGTGGAACTTTTTCAAGGAACAAATACTGGGTGTCCTTGATAGGTATGTCCCTGTCAGGCAGGGAGGAAATGGCCGAGTGAGGGAACCGTGGTTCACAAAAGAGGTGGAATGTCTTGTGAAAAGGAAGAGGGAAGCTTATGTAGAGATGAGGAAACAAGGTTCAGATGGCTCGACTGAGGGTTACAAGTTAGCAAGGAACGAGCTGAAAAAGGGGCTGAGGAGAGCTAGGAGGGGACATGAGAAGTCCTTGGCGGGTCGGATCAAGGAAAACCCCAAGGCTTTTTACTCTTATGTGAGGAATAAAAGAATGACCAGGGTGAGGTTAGGGCCGGTCAAGGACAGTGGTGGGAACTTGTGTATGGAATCAGTAGAGATAGGCGAGGTGATGAATGAATACTTTTCTTCAGTGTTCACCAAGGAGAGGGGCCATGTTTTTCAGGAAGAGAAGGTGTTACAGGCTAATAGGCTGGAGGAAATAGATGTTCGGAGGGAGGATGTATTGGCAGTTTTGAATAAACTGAAGGTCGATAAGTCCCCTGGGCCTGATGAAATGTATCCTAGGATTCTTTGGGAGGCGAGGGATGAGATTGCAGAGCCTTTGGCTTTGATCTTTGGGTCCTCGCTGTCCACGGGGATGGTGCCAGAGGACTGGAGAGTGGCAAATGTTGTTCCTCTGTTTAAGAAAGGGAATAGAAATGACCCTGGTAATTATAGACCGGTTAGTCTGACTTCGGTGGTTGGTAAATTGATGGAAAAGGTCCTTAGGGATGGGATTTACGACCATTTAGAAAGATGCGGATTAATCCGGGATAGTCAGCACGGATTTGTGAAGGGCAAATCGTGCCTCACAAATTTGATAGAATTTTTTGAGGAGGTAACTAGGTGTGTTGATGAAGGTAGGGCGGTTGATGTCATATACATGGATTTTAGTAAGGCGTTTGATAAGGCCCCCCATGGTCGGCTTATGATGAAAGTAAGGAGGTGTGGGATAGAGGGAAAGTTGGCCGATTGGATAGGTAACTGGCTGTCTGATCGAAGACAGAGGGTGGTGGTGGATGGAAAATTTTCGGACTGGAGGCAGGTTGCTAGCGGAGTGCCGCAGGGATCGGTGCTTGGTCCTCTGCTCTTTGTGATTTTTATTAATGACTTAGAGGAGGGGGCTGAAGGGTGGATCAGTAAATTTGCTGATGACACCAAGATTGGTGGAGTAGTGGATGAGGTGGAGGGGTGTTGTAGGCTGCAAAGAGACATAGATAGGATGCAAAGCTGGGCTGAAAAATGGCAAATGGAGTTTAACCCTGATAAATGTGAGGTGATTCATTTTGGTAGGACTAATTTAAATGTGGATTACAGGGTCAAAGGTAGGGTTCTGAAGACTGTGGAGGAACAGAGAGATCTTGGGGTCCATATCCACAGATCTCTAAAGGTTGCCACTCAAGTGGATAGAGCTGTGAAGAAGGCATATAGTGTGTTAGCTTTTATTAACAGGGGGTTGGAGTTTAAGAGCCGTGGGGTTATGCTGCAATTGTACAGGACCTTGGTGAGACCGCATTTGGAATATTGCGTGCAGTTCTGGTCACCTCACTATAAGAAGGATGTGGAAGCGCTGGAAAGAGTGCAGAGGAGATTTACCAGGATGCTGCCTGGTTTGGAGTGTCGGTCTTATGAGGAAAGGTTGAGGGAGCTGGGGCTGTTCTCTCTGGAGCGGAGGAGATTGAGGGGAGACTTAATAGAGGTTTATAAAATGATGAAGGGGATAGATCGAGTGAACGTTCAAAGACTATTTCCTCGGGTGGATGGAGCTATTACGAGGGGGCATAACTATAGGGTTCATGGTGGGAGATATAGGAAGGATATCAGAGGTAGGTTCTTCACGCAGAGAGTGGTTGGGGTGTGGAATGGACTGCCTGCAGTGATAGTGGAGTCAGACACTTTAGGAACATTTAAGCGGTTATTGGATAGGCACATGGAGCACACCAGGATGGTAGGGAGTGGGATAGCTTGATCTTGGTTTCAGATGAAGGTCGGCACAACATCGTGGGCCGAAGGGCCTGTTCTGTGCTGTACTGTTCTATGTTCTATGTATATCTCCCACCACGAACCCTATAGTTATGCCCCCTTGTAATAGCTCCAATATAAATAGCAATATAAAAGTTAGCCTTGTTCTGACAACTGCAAAATCTGCACTGGATTGCCATACAGATTTGCGTAGAGTACATTTGTTGGGTCATTACAAAAAAAAACAATTAAAAACTCACAAAATGTCCAAGCAGATCTCCATATTTGAACTCCCAAACAGGGGTCTGAAGCCGATAAACTTCTATAATGTCCTGGTCATTCATCTGAGGAATCTCCCCATCAGGAGAGCCTGTGGGGCAGAATGGGTATATGGGCTGGCAGAATGGATCCGGTCTGGGCCGGTGATCAAATCGTCTGTAAAGATAATAATGACAACAGGCAAAACACCATCAAATGTCAAGTCAAAATTTGGTAGCTAAGTATTGCAATGTAAATTAATTTTACAACTTTATGTGAGAACACTTCTGAGGGAGAGAAGGTTGAAAAAAATCATAGTCGGGTGATCTATCATCAGAGGCAGGTGAGCTGCAGTCATGTGGAGAATATCTCAGGAAGGAGTCAATCTTGTGGCTGAGTACGATTGCCAACTCTCCTGCATTATCCTGGAGATCCAGTAATTAAAGCTCACTCTCGTAAACACTCAACTCAAGGGCACAAAATTTGTTTCCAATTTGTAAATGATTTTGTCAATTAGTCAATTGCTGGGGATGGAGACAGTGAACTGTTTGAGAAAATGAAGAGGTCAGAAACAGATCACATGGTGATAACTCCATGAATGATTCTGGATTTGGCATAGCTGTCTGGCTAAGTGCAGATTTAGAACTTCTAGCCTTTTGTGATCTTAAATTACTCCCTTTTTAAAGCCCTTGGAGCAATGTGAAAAATTAGTGAACCCCACACAAGGGCAGAAGTTTCTCCTTGCCTTATTCATGGACTTTGGGGAGTTGTCGAACCCGATCTTTCTCCTCTGCTAAACAGTTTGATTCTTGTTCCAGGACACCTCACGCATAATGTCAAGTTTTATCTACCAGGACACATCCTCTTTTTCTTTGTCACTAATTTGTCTGCAGTTCACAACAGCAATGTGGACAGAAACACATTGTAATGTCCCAATGTGCTTCACAGAGGCACAATAAAACCAAGCTACATTTGGAGACATTAGATGACCAAGAGCTTGGTCAAAGAGGTGTAGAAAGGCTTTTCCCAGAACTCGGCAACTAGGCAGTTGATGAAACAGCCACCTATAGCAGAGCAATTAAAATTGGAGATGCACAAGAGGCCAGAATTGAGGAGTGAATCCTGAATTCTAATTGATCCATCATTGGTGACCATGCCTTCAGTTGCCTAGACCCCAAACTCTGGATCAACTCCCTAGAATGGCTAGAATTGGAGGAGGGCAGATATCTCAGAAGGTTGTGGGACTGAAGGGGATTGCAGCCAGAGGCCACCAAGATTTGAAAAGATGGAAGAGAACATTAAAATGAAGATTTGCTTGAGTAAGTGCCACTCTCAGTCAATGAGCCTACAGAGGAATATAAATAGGTTAAGCGAATGGGCAAAAACTTGGCAGATGGAATGTAACCTAGGAAGTTATGCACTTTGGTAGAAAGAATAAAGGAGCTGAACATTATCTAAATCGAAAAAGATGTCAGAAAGCTGCAGCACAGAGGGATTTGGGGGTCCTTGTGTACAAATCAGAATAAGCTAGCATGGAAGTGAAGCGGGGAATAGGGAAGGCAAAAGGAATGTTGGCCTTTATTTCAAAGGAGTACAAAAATAGGTAAGCTTTGCTAAAACTATACAAGACACTAATTAGACCACACCTAGAATACTGTGAACAATTTTGGTCCCCTAATCGAAGGAAAGGTATACGAGCATTGGAGACAGTCCAGAGAAGGTTCACTGGGTTGATCCCTAGGATTTTCCTGCAAGGAGGTTGAGTAGGTTGGGTCTGTACTCATTGGAGTTTAGAAGAATGAGAGGCAACCTTATTGAGACATTGGGCGGCACAGTGATTAGCACTGCTGCCTCACAATGCCAGGGACCTGGATTCGATTCCTGACTTGGGTCACTGTCTGTGTGGAGTTTGCACATTCTCCCCATGTCTGTGCGAGTTTCCTCCAGGTGCTCCGGTTTCCTCCCACAGTCCAAAGATGTGTGGGTTAGGTGGATTGGCCATGTAATTGCCCCTTAGTGTCAGGGGAACTAGCTAGGGTAAATGCATTGGGTTATGGGGATAGGGCCTGGGTGAGATTGTGGTCGGTGCAAAATCTATGGGCTGAATTGCCTCCTTCTGCACTGTAGGATTCTATGATTCTATGACATGTAGTATTCTCGGAATCCTTGACAGAGTGGATGCTGAGAGGCTGTTTTCCCTTGTGGGAGAGTCTAGGACCAGAAAGAATAACCTCAGAGTAGGGAGTCACCAGTTTAAGACAGAGATGAAGAAGAATTTCTTGTCCGAGGGTAGTGAAGGTATGGAATTCTTTACCGCAGAGGGCTGTAGAGGTTGGGTTGTTAAGTATGTTCAAGGCTGAGATGGACAGATTTTTAATCAGCAAGGGAATCAAAGGTTATCGGAATAAGGCAGGAAAGTGGAGCTGAAGAATATATCGGATCAGTCAATGATCTTACTGAATGGTGGAACAGACTCGATGGGCTGAATGATCCACGCTGCTCCTAGGTCTTTAGGGGAATTTCACAGTAACTTCATTGCAGTGTTAATGTAAGCCTTACGTGCGACTAATAAATAAACTTTATAGTTTTATGGAGCACAGGAGCGATATAGGAAAGGGACTTGCTATGAGGTAAGACAGAGGCAGCAGAGTTTTGGATGACATCAATTTATGGAAGGCAGAATGTGAGAGACCAGCCAGAAGCACAAGGAATAGTTAAGTCCAGAGATAAAAAAGACAAGAGCGAGAGCTTCAGCAGCAGATGAACTAAGGGATGAAGTCAGGTGATGTTATGGAGGTGGGAATAGGCAGTGCTAGAGATGGAGCGATGGCGTGAATACGAGGTCAGGAACTCACCTCGGAATGAAATGAAACACAAAGATTATGAACACAGACTTGAACTCAGACTGTTGCCAGGGAGAGGGATGGAGTTGGTAACTAGGGAGCTGAGTGAACAAAGACCTTTTGTTAATTTGGACAATTGCTGTTTCTTTCGAAGCAAGACTTGGAGAAAAACCATTACAAAACATGTTAGTAATTATGATCATGAGCGCACATCTGATATTCCTTGATAAGATGGGCCCCACCGGGGAAAAATAAATGTACTCGGATAGCATCTCCACTTTCACCCCGACACGTGGGACAGCTGCATACCAAATTGGCAGTTCTAACAAGCACTATGTGCCAGAGTCACACAGTTCACTGCCACCTCGATTCCATTTGGTTAGGTTGATTGGCTATGCTAAATTGCACCTTGGGTGTCCCAAGATGTGCAAGTTAGGGGGATTAGCAGGGTAAATACATGGGGTTACAGGGATAGGGTCTGGGTAAGATGCTGTGTTGGAGAATCGGTGCAGACTTGATGGACCGAATGGCCTGCCTCTGCACTGTAGGGATTCTATGATTCATTGCAAGCTTCTACTTTGCATTTTAAAAGTTAAATGTCTCCTCTTTAAATAGAAATCCAGTTGTCAAGAAGTTTTTAAAGTTTAACGCTTATTTATTAGTGTCACAAGTAGGCTTACATTAACACTGCAATGAAGTTACTGTGAAAGTCCTCTAGTCACCACACTCTGGCACCTGTTCGGGTACACTGCGGGAGAATTTAATATGGCCAATGCACCTAACCAACACGTCTTTCAGACTGTGGGAGGAAACTAGAGCACCCGGAGGAAACCCACGCAGACACGGAGAGAACGTGCAGACTCCACACAGACAGTGACCCAAGCCAGGAATTGAAACCGGGTCCTTGGCGCTGAGTGCCGCCCTTAAAATATTGTAGATGCTGGGGTTCTGAAATGTAAACAGTGACTGTTTCAGACCAGGCAAAAATTCCTCACCCTGAGACAATTTTACTCTCCACAGATACCACCAGACCCAGAGTGTTTCCAGTATTTGCTGTTTACATGTCCAGTTGTAATCATTGGCCTACCACCGTCTCTATGGTCCTTGAAATCTACCTCTTTCAACAAACATTTGGTCATCTATCCCCATCTCTCTTCTATAATGCCCTAGGTTGTTTTACTTTCAAGAGGCTACACAAAGTTTTCTTCTAAATGAAGAAATTGAACCTTTAAAGGCCCCAAGGGGGTGGCATGGTTTTACATTATCAGTGGCAGCACCATTATTTATCCCAAACAGCAGGTCACTGCAAAGAAACAATGTCTGTGCTTTTATTAGAGTTTAATTTCCAACTCTGCAACTTACTTTCAATGCCCCTACAGCCCTTGAGGGATCGCTTCCGCGTTGCACAGGGCTTTGTAACCAAAGCGAGTTCAGCCTGGGCTGCAGCTTACCTGTAAGGCACTGGCCATGTCTGCTGTGTGGCTCCCCAGCCAGCAGCGCTGGGGGATCCCAGCAAAGACAGCCAGAGGCAGGCAACGCTCCACGGGCTGATCCCCATCCTGCAGCGGCGGGAGCTCAGCTGATCTGAACCCTCCCTCTCTCTCACAGACACAGCCACCAGCCCTGTTACACAATGTTACTGGTTCCTGTTTCCGAGTCACATGAACCGTTTGCTGATTCATGGCTCGTTGCCTGTTGAACTGTCAGCACCAACTCATTGCGGGGAGCCGCGCTCTCTCAAACAGCAAAAAATCCACATTTATCTGAGGTTTTAAATAATTAAGGAGTGTGAGATTAAAATACATTTCTGCAACAGCAACATAGTCCAAGCGATGATGTCTGCCTCTCCCCTTTGTGTCTACAATCTGTCCCCTTTTTGCTTCTGAAATTCGATGTGGGTATTTTTAAATTTCTAAGTTATTTATTTAAGTTTAGTGTCACAAGTAGGTTTACATTAACACTACAATGAAGTTACTGTGAAAATCCCCAAGTCGCCACACTCCAGCGCCTGTTCGAATACATTGAGGGAGAATTTAGCAGGGCCAATGCAGCTAACCAGCACGTCTTTGGACTGTGGGAGGAAACTGGAGCACCCGGAGGAAACCCACGCAGACACGGGGAGTATGTGCATAGACAGTGACCCAAGCCAGGAATCGACCCAGGTCCCTGGAGCTGTGAGGTCGCGAACCATTGTGCCACCGTTCCCCCCCCCCCCCCCCCCCCACTGTGGGGCAATCCATCGTCTTGAAGAGCTGTGGGCATCTCTCTTAAGGTCTGTGTGCCATCTACAAGATGCACCACAGCAACTTCCTTCAACAGCACCTTCCAAACCCATGACCCACCGAGAAGGGCAAGGGCAACAGACACATGGGTATACCATCACCCACAAATTTCCTCTCCAAGTCACACACCATCCTGACTTGGAATTATGTCACCGTCCATTCCCCCTGGAACTTCCTTGGCACTGTGCACCACATGGGCTGCAGCCGGAAGAGGATGGCATCTTTCGAGGGCAATTAGGGATGGGCAACAAATGCTGGCCTTGCCAATGATGCCCACATCCCATGAAAGAACAATAGAAATATTCACACCCCCAAATCTGTTCCAAATGCAGGAATTTTGAAAAATGTTACCCGATGTGTAGATTAGGTTGATTGGCCATGCTAAATTGACCCTTAGTGTCAGGGGGTCAACAGGGTAAATTTGTGGGTTTACAGGGATAGGGCTGGGTGGGATTGCTGTCGGTGCAGACTCGATAGGCTGAATGGCCTCCTTCTGCACTGTAGGGATTCTATGATCTATGAAATGTATGCCATGCATTCAACAACTTCTACTTCCATCCACAAAGTTATCCATAGTGCAAACCACTGTGCCACCATGCCGCCCACAAAATTGGTTAGCACTGCTGCCTCACAGCTCCAGGGACCTGGGTTTGATCCCCAGCTTGGGTTACTGTCTGTGTGGAGTTTGCACGTTCTCCCCGTGTCTGCGTGGGTTTCCTCCCGGTGCTCCAGTTTCCTCCCAGAGTCCAAAGATGTGCGGGTTAGGTGCATTGGCCATGATAAATTGCCCCTTAAGTGTCCCGGGATACATAGGTTAGGAGGATTAGCAGGGTAAATATGTGGAGTTAGGGGGATAGGGCCTGAGTGGGATTGTTGTCGGTGGAGACTAGATGGGCCGATTGGCCTCCTGCACTGTAGAGTTTCTATGATTCTATGATAATAGCCTTTCTGACTAGCTTCAGACTTGTCGGCTTTCAATTCTCCCCTTGATTTTGTATTTTCACCCCTGCGACTGAAGGTGGCTGGAGGCGGCTGTTTTTGCCCCTGTTAGTCTGTTCAGCTAATGGTCTGTAAACAATCTTGGCTGGAATCTTACCACCGTTCACGCCAGCGGGATTTTCCCATTCCATCTCAGTGAACGGAGATATGGCTGGCTGCCAAATTCTCCGACCTTGCTGCAGCGGGAGCGTGGCGTGAATGGCAGATAAGATTGAACCCCTTATCTCAAAAAGTAGTGGATGAATTTCAACAAACCTCAGTACACAGACAGTGCACAGCCCGAGGAAGAACAGATTCAGTTTTGACAAAGATGTGAATCGAAATCCAGATCCTCGGAATTTTTTTAAAGGACTCACTAACGTTGGCAGATAGGAAAACTGATTTATTTTTAGAATATTGTGACGTTTTCTTTATTCGGAATGTTGATTTTTTTAGAATGTTGCGGTTTGTCTCGGCTGCTGAGTGGAAGGAGGAATGGAAGCACAGACTATTTTCTAAATGGGAAAATGCTGAGGAAATCAGAAACATAAAGGGACTTGAGAGTCATTGTTCAAGATTCTCTTACGGTTAACGTGCAGGTTCAGTCGGCAGTTAGGAAGGCAAATGCAATGTTTGCATTCGTGTCGAGAGGGCGAGAATACAAGAACAGGGATGTACTTCTGAGGCTGTATAAGGCTCTGGTCAGACCCCATTTGGAGTATTGTGAGCAGTTTTGGACCCCATCTCTAAGGAACGATGTATTGGCCTTGGAAAGGGTCCAGAGGAGGTTCACAAGAATGATCCCTGGAATGAAGAGCTTGTTGTATGAGGATCTGGGTCTGTACTCGTTGGAGTTTAGAAGGATGAGGGGGAATCTTATTGAAACTTACAGGATACTGCGAGGCCTGGGTAGAGTGGACGTGGAGAGGATGTTTCCACCCGTAGGAAAAACTAGAACCAGAGGCACAACTTCAGGCTAAAGGGACGATCCTTTAAAACAGAGATGAGGAGGAATTTCTTCAGCCAGGTGAATCTGTGGAACGTTTTGCCGCAGCAGGCTGTGGAGGCCGGGTCATTGAGTGTTTTTAAGACAGAGATAGATAGGTTCTTGATTAATACGGGGAACAGGGGTTATGGGGGAAAGGAGAATGGGGATGAGAAAAATATCAGCCATGATTGAATGGCGGAGCAGACTGAATACTTACAACTAATCAAACTGATAGCCAAGTTCCGCACACACGAGGACGGCCTCAACCGGGATATTGGGTTCATGTCACACTATCTGTAACCCCCACAGTTGCCTGGACCTGCCGAGTTTCACTGGCTGTCTTGTCTGGAGACAATACACATCTTTTTAGCCTGTCTTGATGCTCTCTCCACTCACATTGTTTTGTTTCTTAAAGACTTGATTAGTTGTAAGTATTCGCATTCCAACCATTATTCATGTAAATTGAGTCTGTGTCTTTATATGCCCTGTTTGTGAACAGAATTCCCACTCACCTGAAGAAGGGGCTTGGAGCTCCGAAAGCTTGTGTGGCTTTTGCTACCAAATAAACCTGTTGGACTTTAACCTGGTGTTGTTAAACTTCTTACTGTGTTTACCCCAGTCCAACGCCGGCATCTCCACATCTTATTCTGAGGCCATGTCCCCAGCTTCTAGACTCACCAACTGATGCCAGTCACAACTTGCCAGTGTTTTCTCACCCTGCTCCCACCAAGTAAACTGAGAGATAAGTCAGGTAAGATTCACCCTACTGTTTTCTACAAACACAATTTCTTGCTTTTTAAAAAAAAATAATGGTATTAGTATCACACAGTATGCAAAAGTCCTATGCTTTTCGTGGGTTAATTTTGATCAGAACGATCGTGCATATGCGCAATTGTTGCATCCAGAATCGTCATTCCTTCAAACTTGAGCATTAAGATGTAAATTGCAGGAATGGCTAACACACTTTGTTCAGTCAAATGTAAATTTAAGTATTTCTCCTTATCATCCAAGTGACACTAATCACAGGCGCAGATGATCCCAGAATATCTCATTTCTAGGCGACATAGCTTCATCCTTTTGTTCCTGACGGAGTTTAAAGACCATCACAGTGGTTAGCACTGCTGTCTTACAGCGCTAGGGACCCAGGTTCAATTCCTAGCTTGGGTCACTGTCTGTGCAGAGTCTGCATGTTCTCCCTGTGTCTGCGTGGGTTTCCTCCGGGTACTCCGGTTTCCTCCCACAGTCTGAGAGACTTGCTGGTTAGGTGCACTGGCCATGCTAAATTCTCCCTCAGTGTACCCAAACAGGCACTTCACTGCAGTGTTAATGTAAGCCTAATTGTGACATTAATAAGTAAACTTTAAACTTTAAGCTTTGTT
The DNA here is from genome assembly GCF_964213995.1 of Mustelus asterias. Classification (NCBI taxonomy): domain Eukaryota; kingdom Metazoa; phylum Chordata; class Chondrichthyes; order Carcharhiniformes; family Triakidae; genus Mustelus; species Mustelus asterias. Next base: position 14,519,781 of record NC_135810.1, on the reverse strand, counting down.
TATAAAGTTTAATAACCAGGAGGGAAGTATCACCTCTTAACTTGACTACAAATGCCCCTTCAACAGACATCATTCCTGGCCCATATTGAAAATACCATTGTGAGGTTTAATAACTTGGCTATTTTCCTGCCACAAGGATGGTGCAGGTGACATTGTCCCTGGCTGGCTGTGGGGCTTATGATGGCCCTGAGGTTCATAAAGCTTCAGCGATTCTTGCACATCTGTACAGTGCAGGAGCAGAGGTAAGATGCAAGTATTTAGGATTATATTCACTGGAGTTTAGAAGAGTGAGAGGGGATCTCATGGAAACTTATAAAATTCTAACAGGGTTAGACAGGATAAATTCAGAAGGAATGCCCAATGGTGGGGGAGTCCAGAATTCGGGGTCATAGTTTGAGGATAAAGGGTAAAACTTTTAGAACTGAGGCAAGAACTTTTTTCACCCAGAGGGTGGTGAATGTGTGGAATGCAATACCACAGAATGTAGTTGAGACCAAAACTTTGTCAGATTTCAAGAAGAAATTTGATGTAGCTCTTGGGGCTAAAGGGATCAAGGGATATGGGGAGGAAGGAAAGATCAGGATATTGAATTCGATGATCAGCCATGATCAAAATGAATGGCGGAGCAGGCTCTTATCGAATCCTACAGTGCAGAAGGAGGCCATTCAGCCCATCAAGTCTGCACAGACCACAATCCCACCCAGGCCCTATTCCCATAACCCCATGCATTTACCCTAGATAGTCCCCCTGACACTAAGGGGCAATTTAGCATGGCCAAACCACACCTAATCTGCACATCTTTTGGACTGTGGGAAGAAACCGGAGCACCCGGAGGAAACCCACGCAGACACGGGGAGACTGTACAGACTCCACACAGGCAGTGACCCAAGCCGGGAATCGAACCCGGGTCCCTAGCACTGTGAGGCAGCAGTGCTAACCACTGTGCCACCGTGCCGCCTTCAGGGCCAACTGGCCCACTGCTGCTTCTAGTTTCTATCTTTTCTATGTTTCCAGTACAAGTCTGACCCGCAACCTTAATTTCAATGATTGACACCGGAAATTAAGCCCTATTTTCTGAATACAAAGGTCGCCAATCACATTACTTTCATTAATAAATTTAATTAAAATGTTAAGAATGAGTGTTGCTCCCAGCTATTGAAATGATTCAAATTTCCATTTTAATTGGTGAATAAACTCTTTCTTGTGATGTTTAAAGTGTTTAGCCATTGGCCGTGGTAATTTGCATGTTCATTGAATTTATAATGGAAACCAAATTTCTCTTTACATTTTACGAATAAAAAGGGCAATAATTACAAAATTGGCTGTTTTTATAAATATTATCATCATTATCATATAGATTTTCAAAAAATAATTAAAAAGTTTATTTCCTTCAAAAATGAAGATGGAAAGAGAAGGCAAAATTGTGGGCAACCTATCTTCACTTAGCATACTCTCTGATAGAGAAAAGTCAAATGTGTGAGGAACTGGTCACAACAGCATTCAAGTAGCTCAAACCATCCAGGACAGAGCAGGTCACTTGATCAGTGCCTCTGCTACTGGACTCAGTATCCATCCCCTCCATCGTTTGTGGCTGCTTCGTGTGTGATCGTGTGTAGACCTTAACAACATGGTGGCGCAGTGGTTAGCACTGCTGCCTCACAGCGCCAGGGACTCAGGCTCGGGTCACTGTCTGTGTGGAGTTTGCACATTCTCCCTGTGTCTGCGTGGGTTTCCTCTGGGTGATCCGGTTTCCTCCCACAGTCCAAAGATGTGCAGGTTAGGTGGATTGGCCATGCTAAGTTGCCCATTAGTGCCAGGGGGTCTAGCTAGGGTAAATGCATGGGGTTATGGAGATAGGGCCTGGGTGGGATTGAGGTCGGTGCAGACTCGATGGGCTGAATGGTCTCCTTCTACACTATAGGATTCTATGATTCTATGATGCAATGATTCCTCCCACACGCCAAAGATGTGTGGGTTTAGGTGGATTGGCCATGCTAATTAGCTCTTTAATGTTAGGGGATTAGTGGGGTAAAATAGGTAGGGTTACAGGGATGGAGTCTGGGTGGGATTGGGATTGGTGGGATTGGTGCAGGCTTGATGGGCCAAATGGTTTCCTTATGCATTGTAGGACCATAAGACTATAAGACATAGGAGCAGAATTAGGTCACTCGGTCCATTGAGTCTGCTCCACCATTCAATCATGGTTGATTTTTTTCTCATCCCCATTCTCCATCCCTTTTCCCCATAACCCTAATCCCCTTATTAATCAAGAACCTATCTATCGCTGTCTTAAAGACACTAAATGACCTGGCCTCCACAGCCTTCTGCGGCAAAGAGTTCCACAGATTCACCACTCTCTGGCTGAAGAAATTCCTCCTCATCTCTGTTTTAAAGGGTCATCCCTTTAGCCTGAGGTTGTGCCCTCTGGTTCTTGTTTTTCCTACTAGTGGAAACATCCTCTCCACGTCCACTCTATCCAGGCCTTGCAGTATCCTGTAAGTTTCAATAAGATCCCCCCTCATCCTTCTAAACTCCAACGAGTACAGACCCAAAGTCTTCAACCGTTCCTCATGCGACAAGCTCTTCATTCCAGGGATCATTCTTGTGAACATCTTCTGGACCCTTTCCAAGGCCAGCACATCCTTCCTTAGATATGGGGCCCAAAACTGCTCACAATACTCCAAATGGGGTCTGACCAGAGCCTTATACAGCCTCAGAAGTACATCCCTGCTCTTGTATTCGAGCCCTCTCGACATGAATGCTAACATTGCATTTGCCTTCCTAACTGCCGACTGAACCTGCACATTAACCTTAAGAGAATCTTGAACAATGACTCCCAAATCTCTTTACGTTTCTGATTTCCTAAGCATTTCCTCATTGAGAAAATAGTCTATGCCTCCATTCCTCCTTCCAAAGTGCATAATCTCACACTTTTCCACATTGTATTCCATCTGCCACTTCTTTGCCCACTCACTCTCCTAACCTATCCAAGTCCTTCTGCAGCCCCCTTGCTTCCTCAATACCACCTGTCCTTCTACATATCTTTGTATCATCTGCAAACTTAGCAACAGTGCCTTCAGTTCCTTCCTCCAAATCGTTAATGTATATTGTGAAAAGTTGTGGTCCCAGCACCGACCCCGAGGCACACCACTAGTCACCGGCTGCCATCCTGAGAAAGACCCCTTTATCCCCACTCTCAGCCTTCTGCCAGTCAGCTAATCCTCTATCCATGCCAGGATCTTACCCTTAACACCACAGGCGCTTAACTTATTTAACAGTCTCCTATGCGGCACCTTGTCAAAGGCCTTCTGGAAATCTAAATAAATCACGTCCACTGGTTCTCCTTTATCTAACTTCTTTGATACCTCCTCAAAGAACTAGAGATTCTATGATTCTAACTCACCAAGGTTACTTCGACAGCAATCCTCTCACTTGCATGGGAAATCCTATTCAGACTATGATGCGCTATCAATAAGGCAAAAGACTACCTGTGTGCCAATACAAGTGTAGGTTTTTATTCACAACAGGATCAGGAGCAGATCCCAACAAATAACCGACCTGGACTGAACAAGGGGGAGGAGACAGCCACCTTTATACTAGGTGCCGAGGGGAGGAACCAAACCGGGAGGGGATGTGTCCAGGTATGACAAACACACACAACGGTGGTCCATATACGACAAAGGCACAACTGAGGTCCACCACATTCACCCCTTCCTTTAAAAAAACAACACGGGGGTGAAGCGGAAACAATATTACAAGTCCAGACGAACCGATGATCCGCCGTCGCGATCGTCGTAGTGCAGGTCGCAGAGTCGTCCGAGCAGGGAGCGATGTCGGCCCAGGCTCCGTACAGTGAGCGTCGAGAGAAGGCGCCAGGTGGTGTGAAGCGGACCGATCCGTCGTCCCGTCCAGTCATCGGGTATTGCGTGGCGACGGCTCCGGTGACTCAAGCAAGCTGTACATAGGGGCGAGAGGAGTGAGCAGTGGCCCTGGTGGCGTTTGGAGAACAGTGGGAACCGGAGCTGGGGGGTGGGGGCTGCAACAGGCTCTGGGCACACTACATTGGGGACAGGGACTGAGGGAGGAAGAGGCGTAGCAGTCTCCGAGTGGACAACACCGGGAACCGTGGGGCGGAAGGACGTGGTGGCCTCAGGGGCACCCGCGGGTGCCAAGTCACGGACAGAAACCGTGTCCTCCCACCCATCAGGGTATGCTACATAAGCGTATTGAGGATTAGCATGAAGCAATTGGACCTCCTCGACCAAGGGATCTGCCTTATGGGTCCGGACATGCTTCCGAAGCAGAACGGGCCCCAGGGACATCAGCCAACCCGGGAGCGAAGTACCCGAAGAGGACTTCCTGGGAAACGAAAACATCCGCTCGTGAGGGGTCGTATTAGTCGCTGTGCACAAGAGTGACCTAATCGAATGTAATGCATCCGGAAGGACGTCTTGCCAACGGCTGACTGGAAGGCCCCTGGACCGTAGCGCTAATAGAACGGCCTTCCAGACGGTTGCGTTCTCCCGCTCTACTTGACCATTTCCCCTGGGGTTATAGCTAGTGGTGCGGCTGGAGGCAACGCCTTTGGCGAGCAGGTACTGCCTCAGCTCGTCACTCATGAAAGAGGACCCACGGTCGCTATGAACATAGGCTGGGAAGCCGAACAGGGTGAAGAGCGTGTTCAGGGTCCGAATCACTGTAGCCGTGGTCATGTCCGAGCAGGGGAAGGCAAAAGGGAAACGTGAGTATTCATCAATGATATTCAGGAAATAAACATTGTGGTTAGAGGAGGGGAGGGGGCCTTTAAAATCAATGCTAAGGCGCTCAAACGCGCGAGTGGCCTTCACCAGGTGCGCCCTACCTGGCCGGTAGAACTGCGGTTTGCACTCAGCGCAGACCCTGCATTGCCTGGTAATCGTCCGGACTTCCTCGAGGGAGTAGGGCAGGTTACGGGACTTGACAAAGTGGAAAAATCTGGTGACACCCAGGTGACAGAGGTCGTTATGGATGGACTGTAGCTGGTCTAGTTGGGCGCTGGCACATGATCCACGGGACAGGGCGTCTGGGGGCTCATTGAGCTTCCCAGGCCGGTACATGATGTCATATCTGTAGGTGGAGAGCTCAATCCTCCACCGCAAGATCTTGTCATTCTTAATCTTGCCCTTTTGCCTAGTGTTAAACAGGAAGGCAACTGACCGCTGGTCCGTAATTAAGATGAACCGTTGGCCCGCAAGATAATGGCGCCAGTGCCGGACGGCTTCCACGATGGCCTGGGCCTCCTTCTCGACCGAGGAGTGTCGAATCTCAGGGCCTTGTAAGGTCCGGGAAAAGAAGGCCACCGGACGGCCCCTCTGGTTAAGGGTGGCGGCTAGGGCAAAGTCAGACGCATCACTTTCCACTTGGAATGGGATGGATTCGTCCACAGCATGCATCGCGGCCTTCGCGATGTCCGCTTTGATATCGTCGAAGGCCCGACGGGCCTCCTCCGCCAGGGGAAAAGAGGTTGATTTTAGAAGCGGATGGGCTTTATCCGCATAACGGGGAACCCACTGGGCATAGTTGGAGAAGAAGCCCAGGCATCTCCTCAGTGATTTGAGGGTAGTAGGGAGGGGAAGCTGCATAAGGGGACGCATACGGGCTGGGTCGGGACCAAGGACACCATTTTCTATCACGTACCCAAGGATGGGTACGGCACGGTAGCACAGTGGTTAGCACTGCTGCTTCACAGCTCCAGGGTCCTGGGTTCGATTCCCGGCTCGGGTCACTGTCTGTGCGGAGTTTGCACATTCTCCTCGTGTCTGCGTGGGTTTCCTCCGGGTGCTCCGGTTTCCTCCCACAGTCCAAAGATGTGCGGGTTAGGTTAATTGGCCAGGTTAAAAATTGCCCCTTAGAGTCCTGGGATGCGTAGGTTAGAGGGATTAGCGGGTAAATATGTGGGGGTAGGGCCTGGGTGGGATTGTGGTCGGTGCAGACTCGATGGGTCGAATGGCCTCCTTCTGCACTGTAGGGTTTCTATGATTTCTATGATGGCGAGGCGGCGGGTCCGAAAAACACACTTCGCCTCATTATATGTGAGGTTCAGGAGAGTGGCCGTACGGAGGAATTTTTGTAGGTTGGCATCATGGTCCTGCAGGTCATGGCCGCAGATGGTGACGTTATCCAGATACGGGAAAGTGACCCGTAGCCCGTGCTGGTCCATCATTTGATCCATGGCCCGCTGGAAGACTGAGACCCCATTGGTGACACCAAAGGGGACTCGGAGGAACTGGTAGAGGTGACCGTCCGCCTCAAAGGCAGTATATGGGCGATCCTCTGAGCGGATAGGGAGCTGGTGGTAAGCCGATTTCAAATCGATCGTAGAGAAAACCCTATAGTGCGCGATGCGGTTGACTATGTCTGCGATGCGGGGGAGAGGGTACGCATCTAGTTGAGTATACCTTTTTATGGTCTGGCTATAGTCAATCACCATGCGGTGTTTCTCCCCCGATTTAACTACGACCACTTGCGCCCTCCAGGGGCTGGTGCTGGCCTGGATAATCCCTTCCCTGAGCAAACGTTGTACCTCGGACCGAGTGAAGGCCCGGTCATCCGCACTATAGCGCCTGCTTTTGGTGGCTATAGGCCTACAATCCGGGGTGAGGTTATCAAATAACGGGGGGGGGGGGCGGTGATCTTGAGGGTCGAGAGACTGCAGGTGGTGCGCGAGGGGCGCTGCCGTGATGGCGCCTGGCAGACGGAGAGCGGGGGATAAGGGCCGTCGTACTGCAGGGTGACGCTCCTATGATGGCTGAGGAAATCTAACCCCAGCAGTACAGCTGCGCAGAGTCGCGGCAGCACGAGGAGCCGAAAACGCTCGTAGACTGTGCCCTGTACCGTCAGTGTCACCAAACAGCACCCGAGGACCTCCACCGAGTGGGAATTCGAGGCCATGGAGATGGTCTGGCTCCAGGGTCGCTCGGGAAGGGCATATTGACGCACTGTGCGAGGGTGTATAAAACTTTCTGTGCTCCCGCAGTCGAACAGGCCGTTTTCTGCATGGTCATTTACCTTGATCTCCATTATTGAGTTGGAGAGTTGATGAGGCTGTGACTGGTCCAGGCAAATCGATGCCACCGTCGAATCCAGGAAGAATCCATCTTCGTCCCCGTCTGATGACGTCACGGATAAAGCTTCCTGTTCGGCGCGTCTTGATGCTTCCTGTTCGGCGCGTCTTGATGCCAGTCTCAAAGATGGCGATTCCCGTGCATCCGGTGACCGCATTAAAGATGGCGATTCGCGCGCAGCCGCCGCCTGCCTTAAAGATGGCTGCGTCCGCGGAACACACGTGGCGCCACGAGGCTTCGGAAGCGGCTTCGCCCGGCAGACTTTAACGAAGTGGCCTAGCTTACCGCATCCGGAGCAAATCGCATCCTTCGCCGGGCAGTGATGCCGAGGGTGCTTGGATAGGCCACAAAAGTAACATTTGGGCCCTGCCGGAACAGCCGTCGCGGTGGAGCCGTCGATAGAACGGGATGCAGGGTAGGACCCGAGGTTGTGAGAGGCCGCTTCTAGCATTTCAGCCATTGTGGCTGTTCTTTGGAGATCCAGGCCATCTTGTTCAAGCAGGCACTGCCGAATGTATGTAGACTCGATGCCCGCAACGTAGGCATCGCGGATCAGGTCCTCCGTGTTCTGAGCTGCTGTAACAGCCTTACAGTCACAAGCTCGAGCTAGGACCCGCAGAACGTGCAGAAATTGGGCGCACGATTCTCCTGGCTGCTGCTTGCGGGTAGTTAGGAGACGTCTGGCGTAGACCACGTTAGGGCTCTTTCGGAACTGCCCTTTTAGGAGCTCGATAGCGTCCGCGTATGTAACAGCGTCCCGGAAGATACCGTAGACAGCTTCGCTTACCCGGGCGCGGAGCACGTGGAGTTTAGCGTCGTCGTTGTCGATGGCCGTAGCGGTGTCGACGAATGCTTCGAAGCAGTCCAGCCAATGATCAAATTTATCAGAGGCTCCGACCTCTTGAGGGTCTAATGTTAACTTGTCGGGTTTTAGAAACTGCTCCATGTTGGTCAACTGTTGTGAATAAAATTGATGTGCTATCAATAAGGCGAAAGACTACCTGTGTGCCAATACAAGTGTAGGCTTTTATTCACAACAGAATCAGGAGCAGATCCCAACAAATAACCGACCTGGACTGAACAAGGGGGAGGAGACAGCCACCTTTATACTAGGTGCCGAGGGGAGGAACCAAATCGGGAGGGGATGTGTCCATGTATGACAAACACACAACGGTGGTCCATATAGGACAAAGGCACAACTGAGGTCCACCACAGACTATTCACAGTAATATGAGTGGTAGTTCAGCCAAGTCAGGGAAAGCCTTTCTGTTTAACCTACTAGAAACAGAGCAACAATGCCACTTTTAGTCTGATACATACACTTGTCATTGCTGCTATCTTCCAAATGAAATTTGCATTTCTATGATCATTCTTTCAGTCTGCTGGTAACAGTGTAGTCCAGGATTACCTATGGCCGAGATGTCGGCAAATAAACATCACAGTGGAAGTCAATGGTGAACCACCATGGAAAATAGCCAAGCAAACAGCTCAGGATGGCACGGTGGCACAATGGTTAATACTGCTGCCTCACAGCGCCAGGGACCCACTTTCAATTCCGCCCTCAGATCACTATCTGTGTAGAGTTTGCACATTCTCCCAATGTCTGCGTGGGTTTCCTCCGGTTTCCTCCCACAGTCCAAAGATATGCAGGTTAGGTTGATTGGCCATGCTAAATTGACCCTAGTGTCAGGACGATTAGCAGGGTTAATGTGTGGGGTAAAGGAATAGGGCCTGGGTGGAATTGTGGTTGGTACAGACTCGATGGGCTGAATGACCTCCTTCTGTACTGTAAGGATTTTATGATTCTATGAAATTAACACTTGGTTTATTTATTTATTAGTGTCACATTCACACTGCAATGAAGTTACTGTGAAAATCCCCTAGTCGCCACACTCCGGCACCTGTTCGGGTTCACTGAGGCAGAATTTAGCATGGCCAATACACCTAATCGGCACGTCTTGCAGACTTATAGGTTGATGGGAGTGCCCATCAGGGGACAGGTGATGCCGCACCCAGGTCCACCTCCAACAAACTCCTCATACATTCAAGCTCGGCAGTATCCAAAGAATAGAATCACAGAATGTATGAAAAATAAACAGGAAAGGAAAGCTAGAGGATCTAAAGCAAGAAACAGAAGAGGAGAAATTAAACATCCTTGTGCTATGTGATGTATGTGGGACAGGAGAAGGCAACTTCATGAGTGATGGAATGAGAATGATATACTCAGGAGGAGCAGAAAATGAATGGCCGGTAGCGATAATGCTGGGTTAGGAAACTGCCAAATGTGTGAGGGAAGTGAAATGGAAGTCAGGTAGAATGATGCCAGTGAAACCACTGGGGCAACCAGTGAATATGACCATCTTTCAAGTATCTATATCCACAAGCGAACATCCAGATGAGGAGGTTGCTGAAATGTATGATGGAATTGAATAAATAAAGAAGTGGGACCATACAGTCTTGACAAAATAAATGAGCGAAGCCAAGAACTAACAGACTTTTGCAGAGGAAGAGAACCAAGTACATGGTTTAGACATCAGAGAAGAAGATGATATGCTTGGAAATGTTTGGCGATACAAGAAGATTTCAACTAGACTGTTTAATGGTGAGACAATGATTTTCCCGTTCTGCCCACCATGGGAATAGTAGCAACCAAGGGGCGGACCATGGAAAGGTCCGTTGATCTCAGGTGGGATTTTCAGATTTCGGGGCAAGGGCGGCCAGGAAATCCCACCCCCAGACACAGGACTAGTTTTCAGAACTCAAAGGTTTGGCTGGGAGCCGACACAGGCTCAGATGATAACCTTGTGAAAGTGGAACCAGATGAAGAAGTTTCAGGGTGGAATAAGAAGAAAACCATGGAAAATTAGAGAGGCTGAAAGAAGCAAATGGAAAATGTGTAAATGAAGTTATGATGCATTAGTTTGAAAAGAGAAGGATACCATCAACGTGCATGAGCAGTGAAAACAGATTCATTAAGATCTTTGACCAGATCCTCAAGTTGTTATAAGACCCGTTTAGGGACCAATAATGTTTTGTTTGAAATAGACAAAGTTTGAAATTCAAGACACTTGCTCAGTGACTGAAGCCACGAGATTCCACAGGTTTGTACGAACAACGATAAACTTTATTATACAAGGTCAAAGAGATAAAACAATTCGCAATATTTATCTTATATTCAGGCTAAATATGAGGTACATGCAAATAAACAGTCAAATGGTGGTCAGACACACCACACTACACAATCAATGATAGATGTGATCAAAATGGATTTCATGGATTTCTCAACAAGCCAGCAAAGCGTTAGTCAACCAATCTCATTGAAACTTTGGATGGGATTTTCCGACGACGCTCACCCCCAAGGCCGGAAAATCCCGCCTGAGGTCAAGGGGCCTTTGCATGATCCGTATCCTGCCCGCTACGATTCCCGTGGCGGGCGGGATGGCACAATTCCGCCTTTTGTCTCTCTCACGAGCATTTCCAATCTTCACATCAAAGATGCCACCCAGGAATTCTCTCCACAAGACACTCCAACTCAGGTGGATTCAATGATGGCCAACCTCACAGGGTTTCTAACTCATCTTCCGAGATTCTGTTCCCCTGGATTTCCGAGTGCCTTCAAGTACTAACTTACAAGTAGAATTTAAGCTTTGCTGCCTCGTTGAGCAGAACGCCACTGCTCCAAACGATTACCTTTGCTCCACAGCAAGGACTTGCCAATCTTCAGCTGCCATCTTGGATCATCAGGGCTTTTTTTGAACTCTCTTTGACTACCAGGGACACTCCCAAGCCCACTTCCCTGGAAGTCTGCGCCCTACGGTCCTTTCTCTGTATGGCAGCACAGTAGCACAGTGGTTAGTATGGCTGCCTCACAACGCCAGGGACCAGAGTTCGAATCTCGGCCTTGGGTCACAGTCTGTGTGGAGTCTGCATGTTCTCCCCATGGGTCTCCTCCAGGTGTCCTGGTTTCCTCCCACATTCCAAAGATGTGCAAATTAGGTGGATTAGCCATGCTAAATTGTTCCTTGGTGTCAGGGAGACTAACAGAGTAAATATGTGGGATTATGGGGCCTGGGTCGGATTGTTGTCGGTGCAGGCTCGATGGGCTGAATGGCCTCCTTCTGCACTGTAAGGATTCTATGATTCTATGGAGCCTCTTCACTTAACTAGGACCTTTTTTCTCGCCCCCATCCTTTGTCTCGGCCTCTGGGACATTCTTGGGAGCTCTGCACCTGATCACCTGAACTGGGTTTTAGCGCCCTTCTGCTTTTCTCCCAGTGTGCAGGGCCTGTCTTGGGCTGAAGAATATAAGGATGCTGAACTTTATTTTTTATTCATGTTACGGGATGTGGGCGTCACTGGCAAGGCCATAATTTATTGCCCATCCCTTGTTGCCCTTCAGAAGGTAGTGGTGAGCCGCCTTCCTGAACTGGTGCTGTCCCTGAGGTGTAGGTACACCCATTGTGCACTCTGCTCCTGACCTGCGCAATGTGCAGGAAGTCCGAGGTGCATCGGGAACCAAGGTTCCTGACCTTTGAGCTCAACAAGGTAAGTATGAGTTTCATAACAGATTCAAGAATCTAACAAGGGTAAACTGCATGGGGTTTTTAAGAGGAAAATGGATTGAGAAACCATGAGCTACAGCAGCAATGTTGCAACAGACATAGAAAGGAGAAAATGGAAGAGTATCAACACTGAAGAAGGAAAGCTAAAATACAAACCCTTGAATAACGAGTTAAAGGAAATGGAAAGGCATGAGAACCGTGATTAAAATAGCAGTTTGATATACACAAAAAATTGGATTGACTAGGGTGGGTAGACTTTATGAATGCAAAAGCATAAAAGATTAATGGCACTCAGCATAAAAGACTGAAAGCAACCCCAATAAAGTGAGGAGGATGTTTTATTAACAAACCCTGATTTAATAAGGAAACGATAGAAGGAGCAAAATGGAAAAAGCTGAAATGATTGAGTTCAAAGAGAATAACATGAACATCAATTTCATCGGACCAGAAACACTAGAAGCTGAGGTAAGAGCAGAATAAATGAGATAAAAACAGGAAAAGCGGCTGGAATAGCTAGTTATATTTGCAGAGTTGATTACAAAAATGGCAAAGGAATTCACATCAATTACTAAGATATTTACTTAAGACAGCTGCCAGAGGACTTCATTCATGTGGACAATAATGATCACCCTAAAAATGAAGCTGATGGTCTGACTTGCGTACAGTTAGTCTGATTGTCCATTCGTTGAAGATTGGGTTCAGAATTGTAACAAAGAAAGTGGGTGAGAAGAAGCAGAATGACATTAGCGAGGACCAGTTTGGATTCCAGGGAAGAAAAAGGGGAAACAATCAGCATTATAGGATTAGTGAGTGAACATAGTTTGTGTTTAGGCAGGAAGCATATGCTTATGGTAGAGTTTGAAAAAGTATTTGCTCAGGTTGACTGGATTAAGCCCTTGACGATGCTGGAAGACATTGATATCGAGATAGACGACTCATAAGGAATCTACACATGGAACAAACAGTGAGAGTCCCTGAGAGTTGGAACCAAGTGTAATCGGAGAAGGAGTTTGACAAAATGTGTTATTTATCAACAGTCCTCTACAATGTCTATGCAGAAGCAATGATCAAAGGAGCTTTTGAAGACATGGAATCTGGTGTTATGGTTGGGGGGGCGTGAATGATAACATCAATTATGTTTGCTAATGATAAAGCACTTATAGAAGCACAGGAGGAGGATTGCAAGAACTAATAGATAGAAAAGTAACAACAGGCACCAGCCTTGGAATGAAAGTGAATATCGGCAAAAATCAAAGTGATGCACATCTCAAAATCGCCAAGAAATATTCATATATTCACAGAAGGAAGAGAACTAGAAAGATGCAAGAATTTAAGTATTTAGGAAGCATAACATCTGCAGATAAGTTTATTTGATATCACAAGCTTTCGGAGCAGTGCTCCTTCATCAGGTGAGTCTGTGAAGGGGCAGCATTGCAAAAGCTCGTGATTCCAAATAAACCTGTTGGACTTTAACCTGGTGTTGTGAGACTTCTTACTGTGCCCGCCCCAGTCCACATCATCTGTACATAAACAGTGCTACAAAGAAAGAAGCACAAGGATTGCAATAGGAAAGGCCAAATTTGGTAAGAGGAGACAGTTTCTAATCAGAAAGCTGAATCAACAACTCAAGAAGTGACTTGTAAAGAAGTTGTTATGAAGAGTTGTTTTGTGTGGGTATGCAACTTCGAACCTACAGAAGAGGAGACCAATTTGCTAAATAGCTTTGAAATGTGGGTTTGGAAGAGAATGGAAAGGATCTGCTGGGCAGAAAAAAGTGACAAATGATGAAGAGGTGTAGAGAGTGAAAGGACCAAACAGTTTGCCGAACAGTTTGGGTAGGGCACATGGTTGGGTAAGAGACATAGAAACATAGAAGATAGGAGCAGGAGGAGGCCATTTGGCCCTTCGAGCCTGCTCCGCCATTCATTACAATCATGGCTGATTGTCCAACTCAATAGCCTAATCCTGCTTTCTCCCCATAACCTTTGATCCCGTTCGCCCCCAAGCGCTATATCAAGCCGCCTCTTGAATACATTCAATGTTTTGGCATCAACTACTTCCTGTGGTAATGAATTCCACAGGCTCACCACTCTTTGGGTGAAGAAATGTCTCCTCACTTCCGTCCTAAATGGTCTACCCTGGATCCTCAGACCGTGATCCCTGGTTCTGGACTCCCCCACCATTGGGAGCACCCTCCCTGCATCGACCCTGTCTAGTCCTGTTAGAATTTTATAAGTCTCTATTCATCTGAACTCCAGCAAAAACAATCCTAACCTCGTCAATCTCTCCTCATACATCAGTCCCGCCATCCCTGGAATCAGCCTGGTTAACCTCCGCTGCACTCCCTCGAGAGCAAGAACACCCTTCCTTAGAAAAGGAGACCAAAACCGCAATATTCTAGGTGTGGCCTCACCAAAGCCCTGTATAAGAGGAATGAAGAGAATATCGATGCTGGACGGATTGAAAATTGAAGGAAGTTATTGGCAAATGAAACTATAGAACTGGCTCAGGGAAATACTGTGAGTCAAGGGTCTGCCTTTGGACAGAGCACACATAATGATGATGGTTCTGTGCATGTGAGAGTTTGCATGGCTCCTCTTGTGGCATCACCTCCCCCTTTAATCCACACTGCATTGTTCTCATTACATTCAATCCCCTCCTTGAAAACATATGCTTTAAAAGCTGACTTTTAGATATCTGTATCTGTAAGATTGTGCCAATTTGAGGTCGATCTTATGAGTTCTTCATTTGAATTTGAGTAAATAGTGTGTTTTTCCTCCTCTGCATCACGCTGCGGTCTGCAATCTACCTGGACCTGCAAAATTAAAATGTAGGTCTCTTATTGGCTTCAGGGAAAGCATGCCAAAGCCTTTGGCCAAAGATCAGTCACCATCAGCAAACTGAATGCTGAAGTTTGACCAGCTCATTGCTGCCTTCAGGCTGTTTCCGTTTTGGAAACAGCAGGGATTTCGCTGGGATTGTGTCATCAGAGCTGGCCCCGAACACAGATGTGTGAAAACTTCAGAGGAACAGTTCTGAGCAATATTCTGTTAGGCTGCCTCTGATAGTAGCAAACTCCAGTCAAAATGAGATAGGATAATAACATAAAAGCATCCTTTTTGCATGATGCAATTATCATGAGGCACATTTAGTTTAGTTGCTATTAAGTAGTATGGTAATGTTTTCTGTTAAAATAGGTAGCGTGGCTCCTTTAAGGGACAATCCTTTAAGGGACATCATGTGACTCGGCTGGGGCCTCTTGCTTGGAAGTGCACAAACTTTGGCCAATGGCAAGAAAGCACGCGGGTCTGGGGGGCACCCGGACCCTCAGTGTGAGCCTGGGAGTCAATGAGTAACTTAGAATCATTGAATCATAGAATCCCTACAGTGTAGAAGGAGGCCATTTGACCCATCAAGTCTACAGCGACCACAATCCCACCCAGGCCCTATACCCGTAACCCCATTTATTTACCCTGCTAATCCCCTTGACACTAGGGTCAATTTAGCATGGCCAATCAACGTAACGCACACATCTTTGGACTTTAACTAGTGTTGTGAGACTTCTTACTGTGGGAGGAAACCAGAGTACCCGGAAGAAAGCCACACAGACACGGGGAGAATGTGCAAACTCCACACAGACAGTGACCTGAGGCCGGAATTGAACCCTGGTCACTGGCACCGTGAGGCCGCAGTGCTAACCACTGTGCCATGCAAAGCCCTGTATTGTAGTTGCTGTGTCTTTATATAGTTTTACCTCATTGTTGTTTGAATAAATCACTTTATGATTGAGTTTTAAAGTTGATTTGTTTGTGTCACAAATAGGCGTACATTAACACTGCAATGAATTTACTGTAAAGATCCCGCAATCGCCACACTCCAGAATTTGTTCGGGCACACTGAGGGAGAATTTAGCACGGCCAATGCACCTAACCAGCACATCTTTCAGACGGTGGGAGGAAACCGGTGCACTCGGAGGAAACCCACGCAGACACGGGGAGAACATGCAAACTTCACACAGACAGTGACCCAAACCGGGAATCGAACCCAGGTTCCTGGCGCTGTGAAGCAGCAATGCTAACCACTGTGCCACCATATTTAATCAGCCTTCATGTTGATACCTTGCGCTATTGCAGTGTTTGACTCAGTGCCAGAGTCTAGAATGAGTGAAAACTCAATTCAGGAGAATTTATTTGGTGTCGGCCGGACGATGTTCAGTTTTATTCTAAATTTTAGACAGCATGGTATCATTTGTGATGCTACAATTAAACTCTAAAGTTTAATGTTTGAAAGTTTATTCATTAGTGTCACTGTAGCAGGCTTACATTCACACTGCAATGAAGTTATTGTGAAAATCCTCTAGTCGCCACACTCTGGCACCTGTTCGGGGACACTGAGGGAGAATTTAGCATGGCCAATGCACCTAACCAGCATGTCACAGATTCATAGCATTCCTACAGTGCAGAACAAGGCCATTCGGCCCAGCTTTCGGACTTAAAATGTAAAAGCCGCTGTGGAGAACTGATGCAACTCGTGGAAGACAAGCATCTTCAACAAGCTCTCAAAGTACAGGTTGTATCACTTGTAATTAAAACGTAGAGAGAAAGTACGTCATAAATCAGCACACCCAGTCTAAAACAAAATGAGGAAGTGTTTACATTGTAGGATCAGCTGGTTCAGTTGCAACATTTTACACCCAGATCGCACCTTCCATCTAACATAATGTCCCAAAGTGCTTTACAGAACTGTAAGTGTTTTTACATAAATGTCTCAACCCATTTCATCTTCATTTCTCATTACAGATTTTTTTTGTTCAAATCAAAATGATTGTGATTCAGGATCCAACATTTGAATCATCTTCATTTGACTCCACCTGGTGGTGAATATGATGATCTGCAGCTTTCACCTTGCAGGGTTGTGGTTTCTGAAGTAATTTTAGGGAATCCTAGACGTTTTAGAAAAGTCATAGAATCATAGAGGTTTACAGCATGGGAACAGGCCCTTCGGCCCAACTTGTCCATGCCATCCTATTTTTTTTTTAACACTAAGCTAGTCCCAATTGCCCGTGTTTGGCCCATATCCCACTATTCCATCTCATACATGTAACTGTCTAAATGCTGTTTAAAAGACAAAATTGTACCCGCCTCAACTGCTACCTCTGCCAGCTTGTTCCAGGCACTCACCACCCTTTATTAGTGGAAAAAATTGCTCCCCCTTGACCCTTTTGTATCTCTCCCCTCTCACCTTAAACCTATGCCCTCTAGTTTTGGGCTCCCCCACCAAACTTAAGGGAGGCAGTTAAAATAATGGAATGACTATTTCTCAGGTTACCGGTTTACATTGTGTGTTCTGGCTGCCACATGCTATCGGTAAAAGAACACAACTTGAAACAGTAAAAACAACTGGATTTTTTATTTAGCTTCTCAGGCTTAGTGGTTCGCGCTCTCGCCGAAGAGTCAGAAGATTTGTGGGTTCATAGTCTCACTCCCGAGACTTGAGCACAAAAATCAAGGCTGGTGTTCCGGTGCGGTGCTGTCAGAGGTGCCATCTTTCACAGATGGTGTTAAAGTGAGGCCATGTCTGCCCTCTCTGGTAGAAGTAAAAGCTCCCATGACACAAGTGCAAGGACAAGCAGGGCCATTATCCCTGATGTCTTGGTCAATGTTTATTTCATTCTGTAAACCTCAGTCCAGAACTGTCCCTTCTCTCATTAGGCTTGTTAATACTGGCTAGAAAAAATTCTCCAAAATACATTTTAAGGATTCTGTGTTCTTTGCGCCTTTTTACCTAGCATGATATCCCAATTAATATCAGGGTAGTTGAAGTCCTCTAACTCCTACTGCCCTTTTGTTTCTGTATTTATCAGCAATTTTCCTTCATATTTTTTCTTCTATCTCAGTCTGTTTTTTTTATTCATTCATGCGTCACTGGCTGGGCCAACACTTATTGCCCATCCTTCAGGTCAGTTAAGAGTAACTCATATTGCTGTGGCTCTGGAGTCACATGTCGGCCAGACCAGGCAAGGACAGCAGATTTCCTTCCCTGAAGGACATTAGTGAACCAGGTGGATTTTTATGACAATCGACAATGGTTTTGTGGTCATCATTAAACTTTTAATGCCAGAATGTTTTTTACTTAATTCAAATTTCACCATCTTCCATAGACGGATTTGAACCCGGGTCCCCAAAGCATGAGCCTGGGTCTTTGGATTAATAGTCCAGCGACAATACCACTGCAGGCCACTGCTTTACATAGATTGCGTGACATCAAAGCCCCTTCATGATTATTTGTAGGGGCTGCTGCTCAAAATTTGTCTGCACTTCAGCCCCCCAATCCTGTTGTTTGGCCACCCGGTGATGGGTTGGGGGAGCTGGGGAGGGAGAGGGGAGTGGGCAGGGTGGGGAATCTCCTTGTTGGCCTGCTCCTGGGCTTGGCCAAAGTGGAAGTTATCCGGACCGGGCAGTGAGGGGGTCATCCGGCCTGAAGGTCTGCCTCTCTCCCATGACTACATTCGCGCCTAGGTTTACCTGGAAAGTAAGCACGAGTCTTGCCATGGCCAGTGGCATCACAGGGACTGGAGTGCATCACATATTATTTTCATTTAATTTTGATACGTTTCTATTGATGCTTTTGTTTTTAGCTGCGATGTCCCTTTAAGGAGTTGTCAATTCGTTAATCATAGAATTCCTACAGTACAGAAGGAGGCCGTTCGGCTCATCGAGTCTGTACCGACCACAATCCCACCCAGGCCCTATTCCCATAAACCCATGAATTTACCCTGTTAATCCATAAAACCATAAGTCATAGGAGCAGAATTAGGCCACTCGGCCCATCGAGTCTGCTCCGCCATTCAATCATGGCTGATATTTTTCTCATCCCCATTCTCCTGCCTTTTCCCCTTAATCCCTGATCCCCTTATTAATCCAGACCCTATCTATCTCTGTCTTAAAGACACTCAATGATCTGGCCTCCATAGCCTTCTGCGGCAAAGAGTTCCACAGATTCACCACTCTCTGGTTGAAGAAATTCCTCTTCATCTCTGTTTTAAAGGATTGTCCTTTTAGTCTGAGGTTGTGCCCTCTGGTTCTAGTTTTTCCGACCAGTGAAAACATCCTCTCCACATCCACTCTATCCAGGCCTCGCAGTATCTTGTAAGTATCAATAAGATCCACCCTCATCCTTCTAAACTCCAATGAGTACAGATCCAGAGTCCTCAACCGTTCCTCATACGACAAGCTCTTCATTCTAGGGATCACTCTTGTGAACCTCCTCTGGACCCTTCCCAAGGCCAGCACATCCTTCCTTCCAATTCATATTCCAATCCCCCTGACACTAGGGTCAATATAGCATGGCCAATCACCCTGAACCGCACATCTTTGGACTGGGGGAGGAAACCGGAGCACCCAGAGGAAACCCACGCAGACATGGGGAGAACATACAAGCTCCACACAGACAGTGACCCAAGCTGGGAATTGAACCCAGGTCCCTGGCGCTGTGAGGCAGCAGTGCTAGGCGCTGTGAGGCAGCAGTGCTAACCACTGTGCCACCATGCCATCCTAATTAACTTAGTTAATTTGTTTTATTGCTCTACTCAAAAGATTGCAAAGAGACACTTATGTCCTCTTAAGGGTCTGGGAACTAAATTAATTAATTTATTTGGTTTTAGTTTACTCAAACCAGTGTACAAGGAAGATGCTGTGGTAACATGTGTGTCCAGGTGGTCCAGAAGGACCACCTAGTGTCTGTCGGTACACTTGATGCCTTCTAGGGCAAGGAGGCACAGTGGGGGCTGGAGCACATTATCTCCATCAAAAACTATACTTTAATTTAATTTCCTACGTTTCCTTTCGAGTTTTTTTTGTTAAAGGGATGGTTTATCAGTTAATTAGTGTATTTTATTCATTTAGTATACTCAAAAGAGCATAACGAGACATAGAAACATAGAAGATAGGAGTAGGAGGAGGCCATTCGGCCCTTCGAGCCTGCTCCGCCATTCATCACGATCATGGCTGATCGTCCAACTCAATAGTCTAATCCTGTTTTCTCCCCATGACCTTTGATTCCATTCTCCCCAAGTGCTATATCCAATCGCCTCTTGAATACATGCAATGTTTTGGCAAGACATTTTATTGCATTTCTAAAGATTATAAAGAGACGCTAGGGTGGTTCATTAATTCATGAGTATTTTAAAATGTAATTTTACTCAAATGAGTCTAAAGAGATGATTCCCCCTTTAGGAGTTGTTCTTTGGTTGATTAGTTCATTTGGACTTCAGAAGAGTATATTTAGAAAGACTCTGTGGTTATGTCCCAGGCTTGGGGGGGTCACTGGAGAGGGAACACACAATGCCTGCCAGAATGATTAAGGCCTTCCATGGCCGAAGTGTGTTCCAGGGGCAGGAGCCCTGGGAATGTTATTTTAATTTGCTAAACTTGCTTTCTACTTTATGGTAAAAAATTGCAGCATGCTGCTGTGCAGAGGGACCTGGGTGTCCTTGTGCAGGAATCACAAAAAGTTGATTTTCAGGTGCAGCAGGTAATTAAGAAGGCAAATGGAATTTTGTCCTTGATTGCTAGAGGGATGGAGTTTAAAAACAGCGAGGTTATGTTGCAGCTGTATAAGGTGCTGGTGAGGCCATGTCTGGAGTACTGGGTACAGTTTTGGTTTCCTTACTTGAGAAAGGATATACTGGCACTGGTGGGGATGCAGAGGAGATTCACGAGGTTGATTCTGGAGTTGAGAGGGTTGCCTTATGAGGAGAGACTGAGTAGACTGGGGCTGTACTCATTGGAATTTAGAAGAATGAGTAGGGATCTTAGAGGAACATATAAAATTATGAAGGGAATAGATAAGATAGAAACAGGGAGGTTCTTTCCACTGGTGGGTGAAACCAGAACTAGGGGGCATGGCCTCAAAATAAAGGGGAGCAGATTTAGGACTGAGTTGAGGAGGAACTTCTCACCTAAAGGGTTGTGAATCTGTGGAATTCCCTGCCCAGTGAAGCAGTTGAAGTTACCTTGTTGAATGTTTTTAAGGCAAAGATAGATAGATTTTTGAACAGTGAAGGAATTAAGTGTTATGGTGAGCGGGCGGGTAATTGGAACTGAGTTCACAATAAGATCAGCCATGATCTTATTGAATGGCAGAGCAGGCTCGAGGGGCCAAATGGCCTACTCCTGCTTCTAGTTCTTATGTTGTTATAATTAGTTAATTTGTTTAATGGCTACTCAAAGTGTACGTAGGATAGCTCCTGGGACACAGGGGCCCAGGCTGAGAGGAAATTGGTGGAAATAATCGAAAATTCTAAGTCCCAAACTAGAACTCAGCACTTCCCTATTTTCATGGAGGGACTGACTGAAGTTGTGCTGGGGTTCACGCATGCGCGGTTTACAAAGGTAGCCAGCCATTTACATCACTAGCTGCTTCAGTTGAAGAGGGATTTTGATAGGCTAGGAGTCTGAACCCCGGTGTGTGCAAATTAGACAAGGAAACAGGCCTGAATTACAATACAATACCATCCCGACAGTGCAGAAGGAGGCCATTCGGCCCATCGAGTCTGCACCGACCACAATCCCACCCAGGCCCGATTCCTGTAACCCCACATATTTACCCTGCTAATCCTCCTGATGCTAGGGTCAATTTGGCATGGCCAATCAACCTGACCTGCACATCTTTCATACAGTGGGAGGAAACTGGAGCACCCGGAGGAAACCCATGGGGAGAATGTGCAAACTCCACACAGACAGTGACCCGAGACTGGAATTGAACCCGGGTCCCTGGCGCTGTGAGGCAGCGGTGCTAACCACTGTGCCACCGTGCCGCCCCTGAGTATACAATTATAATATACAATTATTTCATTTTATTTCATTCACAGTTTACCAATTAATTGGCAGTTCGACAGCTTTGACACTTGCAATGAGTTAATGCACTTTTTACGCAAACCATGTTTACTTTTAACAATTGAAAAGGGTGCCTTTCTTCTCCCAAAGGATGCCAAAGGATGCCTTACCTCTTCTAACCAGATCTGGGGTGGGGTGCCTGGCTATCCCAATAAATCCACCAAAATGCCAGAGAATTTCTCTGTGCAGAAATCTGGACCTAGGTGTCTGTAGGTAGGAGGCAGAGATATGCAACACTGCATTTTGTAACAAAAACTATAATCAAGAACTGGCTTTGTGTCCAATTTCATACTTCTTCATCTGGGCTTGGGATCCAAGCATCCTCCCGATCACTGCTGATTGACATCTCCCATCATGCTCTTTGTTTCCCAGACTTCATGTTAACCTAACTTTTCAGGTGGGAGACCTGGTGGATCAGACAGATTGCTGATTTTACAACCCCACCCAAAGGGGGCAATTGAACCTATCCCGCCAGTTCAGAAAATGATGGGATTGGGTGCAATGTTGGCTTTTGCACCCCAACCAATTTTACTCTCCATTGAAGTCAAAATGAGAAAAATTGGGCAAAATATTGCGTATAATCAGAGTTCCAAAATGTCTGACCAGATGACTCCCTTATGCTGGATTAACACTCAGCTGTCTCTGCAGTTAGCACCAGTGGATACCAGTTACCCAAACATCCAACACTGAGTACAATTCACCCGAGGTGACCTGTCAAGTCCTACGTCTATTCCTGATCTAAAACTGCATGAGTTTGTCTCAACTTGGAGCCCTCCAGATGAAAACCTTAAATTTACATTTAATGCACCAATTTCAGATGTTGGTACTGCATTCTAATGCATTTTATTCAGCAAGACAGATCTTATTTATCCTCTTAACCTCAGCATTTTTATCATTCTCAAGCCTTGAGGATGATTTTTTTAAAATTCATTCATGGGATGTGGACATCGTTTGGCTGGGCCAGTATTTATTGCCAAACCCTAACGACCCTCTATCACAGAGGCCATTTGAGAGTCAACCACACTGTTGTGGATCTGGAGTCACATGTAGGCCAGACCCTTTCCTAAAGGACATTAGTGAAGCAGGTTGGTTTTTATGTCAATCGACAATGGTTTCAAGGTCATCATTCGGCTTTTAATTCCAGATTTTAATTGAATTCAAATTTCACCATCTGCCATGGTGGGATTTGAACCTGGGTCAACCAGATCTTGCCCAGCATCTCTGGATTACTAATCATTACAATACCATTACACCACCATCTCCCGATTGTGCACACGAGGAAGAATTTTCATATCGCATGGAGAATGGGTCGATGTTAAAGTTAAAGTTAAAGTTTATCACAAGTAAGGCTTACATTAACATTGCAGTGAAGTTACTGTGAAATTCCCCTAGGTGGGGAACCCACTGTTTGGGATACCCCACACACGCGCTCAGTCTAATTGATAGCTGGGCTGACAGGGACAACAGGGATTCGGTCACAGATGGCCACAGCAACAGACTAGAAAGAGTGTAAACTCACTTCAGAAGATGTTTTTGTGTCGGCCTTACAAGGTTCAGTCTTTTTCTAACTGTTAAACAGCATTGTACGTTTTGTAATGCTGCAGGGAAATAATATAAAATTAAAATGTAAAAATCGCTGCAGAGAACTGATGGAACTAGTGGAGGACAAGAACTTCAACAAGCTCTCAGTGTGCAGCTTGTATCACATTTAGAATCATAGAGCTCCCACAGTGCAGAAGGGGGCCATTCGGCCCATTGAGCCTGCACCGACAACAATCCCACCCAGGCCCTATCCCCGTAACCCTGTGTTTTTATCCTGCTAATCCTCCTGACACTAAGGGACAATTTAACATGGCCAAAGCACCTAACCCACACATTTTTGGTCTGTGGGAGGAAATCCACGCAGACAAAGGGAGAATGTGCAGACTCCACTTCCTATTATGAACTGCAATGATAATAATTTAAAAGTCACTTTTAATTTTTTTGTATTCTTTCACGGGATGTGGGTGTCGCTGGCTAGGCCGAAATTTTTGTTTGCCCATCCCGAATTGCCCTTGAGATGGTGGTGGCGAACTACCTTCTTGAACCGCTGCAGTGCGTGTGGTGTAGGTGTACACCCGCAGTGCTGTTAGGGAGGGAGCTCCAGTTTTTTGACCCAGCGACAGTGAAGGAACGGCGATTTATTTCCAAGTTTGGATGGTGTGTGACTCGGAGGGGAACTTTCAGGTGGTGGTGTTCCCATGTATCTTTACCCTTGTCCTTCAAGGTGGTAGAGTCATGGGTTTGGAAGGTGTTGTCGAAGAAGCCTAGGTGCGTTGCTGCAGTGCATCTTGTAGATTGTAATAGTTTCAATAGTATACGTTCAGTGTCTGTAAAGATTCAGCATTTTTGAAAAACACTATGGGCTGGATGTTCCGGCCACACTCACCCCAAGTCCGGAATATCCCACCCAAGGTCAATGGACCTTTGCTTGGTGTCCCACCCGCCAGGAAATCGTAGGATAATTCCGTACTATAACTGTAAAGGATTGCTTACAATATATCTAAAAGCAAAGGTATCTATGCCAAATAAACCTCAGTGAGTTTTCCTAACATAAACCTCACATTAATTTATTTTGTTGTTGATTCATCCCATTGAAATTATGGTTACAAATGTTATTAAATTGCTAGGATCAAGTATTCAGCAGGAATGTAAATGCTTTAAATGGTCCCAAAAAATTCACTGTTTGTAAAACAAACTATCATTAAATATTTAGGTGAGCAAGCTAGAAATTATTCTGCATCTGGAGAACTCACAAAATCAAAAGTAGGATAGACTTTGGGGGCACGGTGGCGCAGTGGTTAGCATTGCTGCCTCACAGTACCAGGGACCCAGGTTCGATTCTGGCCTCAGGTGACAGTCTATGTGGAGTCTTCACGTTCTTCCCGTTCTGCATGGATTTCCTCTGGGTGCTCTGGTTCCCACCCACAGTCCAAAGATGTGTGGGTTAGGTTGATTGGCCAGGCTAAATTGCCCTTTAGTGTCAAGAGGGCTAGCAGGTTAAATATGTGGGGATAGGGTGGGATTGTTGTCAGTGTCGGCTAAATGGCCTGAATTTTTTTTCAGTTGTTCATGGGATGTGGGCGTCACTGGATCAATATTTATTGCCCATCCCTGAGGGCATTTAAAAGTCAACCACATTCTGTGGCTCTGGAGTCACATGTAGGCCAGACCAGGTAAGGACAGCAGATTTCCTTCCCTAAAGGGCATTAGTGAACCGGATGGGTTTTTTGCAACAAGCCACAGTGGTTTCAAGATCATCATTAGACTTTTAATTCCAAATACTTTATTAAATTCAATTTTTAACCATCTGCCATGGTGGGATTCGAACCCAGGTCCCCAGAGCATTACCCTGCGTCTCTGGATTACTAGTCCAGCAACAATACCGTTACACCACTGCCTCCTCTGATGGACTCTTTCTGCACTGAAGAGATTCCATAATTAATCTTTTTTTTATATAAAGGAGCTCATCGATATGTTCGAAGCATAGAATCTTCACTTTTCTCTTGAAATGCTTTTCGGATGAAGAGTATAAAGTAAAACTGTAGAAAGGAAACTTGTATGCAGTGTTTGCTTCTCTGTAATACTTTCTGAACATTTAAAAATGTTGCCCTACAATTCAGGAATTCTTGATGACATTGTGCCTTTAAATCAACTCATGGTGCACAGTCACATTCATACTTTTCAATCCAGTATGTGAAGAAATTTAATTAAGGCATTCCAATGAGTTTGGATCTCAGTTGACTTTATCCATCTTTCATCTCAAACCCTGAAGCAAAATTGTAATCATACCCAAAATTGCTTCCTTAATATTGAGATCCTATAAATGGATGTAATATTGATCAGGCTTTAATTATTTATACATATAAAATTATATTTTTCAGGAGAACTGCATCCATGCCTTAACTGACATTGAATTATGTTTTATAGAATTCTCTTAAGAGAATTAAAACAAATTATTGTTGGGTGCAGGTAATTAAGATCTACCACTTTTGAAGTGGGCACAAACACAGAAGGCAAGTTTAATAGATAAAAGCAAAATACTGCAAATGCTGGAATCTCAAACAAAAGCAGAAAATGCTGGAAAATCTCAGCAGGTATTACAGCATCTGTGGAGAGGGGATAGAGGCAATGTTTCGAATCTGGATGGTCCTTGGCAGACTCAAAATGTTGGCTCTGTTCTCTCTCCACAGATGCTGTCAGACCTGCTGAGATTTTCCAGCATGTTCGGTTTGTGCAAGTGGAACAGAGGTGGGGAGGTAGTGATATAGTGCTATTGTCAGTGGGTTAGTAATTTAGAGACCCAGGGTAATGCTCTGGGTTCAAATCCCACCATGGCAGATGGTGAAAATTTGAATTCTATTTAAAAGAAAGTCTGGAATTAAAATCTAATGATGCCCATGAAATGTCAGAAAAGTCCATCTGGTTCACTAATGCCCTTTAGGGGAGAGAATCTGTTGTCCTTATCCAGTCAGTCCCACAGCAATGTTTTTGGCTCTTCTGAAGGAAGCAACTAGCAAATAAACGCTGGCCATGCCAGCATAGCCCACATCCCAGGAATGAATAAAAATAACCTTCAGTGTGCTTTTTTTTTAGCAAATCTGAAAACAGTTTTCCATCAAATTAATAATGCTCAAGGTTAGGATTCTGGTGGTTTAATTGAGATGTAAAAATGGTAAAACAGATTTGCCTTTGATCTGTTGAAGGGCGTGGACGGCATGGTGGCACAATGCTTTAGCACCGCTGCCTTACAGCGCCAGGGACCTGGGTTCGATTCTGGCCTTCGGTGATTGTGTGGAATTTGCACATTCTCCCCGTGTCTGCATAGGTTTCCTCCAGTTGCTCCAGTTTCCTCTGTCAGTCTAGAGATGTGCAGGTTAGGTGGATTGGCCATTTTAAATTGCCCCTTAGTGTCTAATGATGTGCAGGTTAGGGGGATTGACCATTTTAAATTGCCCCTTAATGTCTAATGATGTGTAGGTTAGGGGGATTAGCGGGGTGGGGATACGGGAATGGGACAGAGGATGGTTCTCGGTAAGTTGCTCCTTCAGAGAGTCGGTGGCCTTCTTCTGCACTGTGGGATTTTATGATTCTATGAGTAGGATTCTGGCAGTGTAATTAGTATGTAAAAATGGTGAAACAGCTTTGCGTTTGATCTGCTGAAGGAAGCTGCCTCAGCACCTTGCTGTCAGGGAGATTTGACCTCCAGCAAAGAGGAAAGACTTGCATTTCTATCTTGTTTTCCACGAACATTGGACATCTCAAGGTGCTTTAGGTACTTTGAGGCATAGCTACTGGTGGCAATGTAGGAAATGTGGGAGTTAATTTGCGCACAGCAAAGAACACAGGGGATAGCACCTGGGGATAGCACCTGGGCGGCACGGTAGCACAGTGGTTAGCACTGCTGCTTCACAGCTCCAGAGATCTGGGTTCGATTCCCAGCTTGGGTCACTGTCTGTGTGGAGTTTGCACATTCTCCTCGTGTCTGCGTGGGTTTCCTCCGGGTGCTCTGGTTTCCTCCCACAGTCCAAAGATGTGCGGGTCAGGTTGATTGGCCATGCTAAAAGATTGCCTCTTAGAGTCCTGAGATGCGTAGGTTAGAGGGATTAGCGGGTAAATATGTAGGGATATGGGGGTAAGGCCTGGGTGGAATTGTGGTCGGTGCAGACTCGATGGGCCAAATGGCCTCCTTCTGCACTGCAGGGTTTCTATGATTTCTTTCTATGTAAGAAGCTCTGTTGGAGAGTCAGTGCAGACTTGATGGGCCGAATGGCCTGTTTCTGCACTGTAGGGATTCCATGAAACACAAGAAAAAGGAGCATGATCAGACCATGCAGCCCATCGAGCCTGCTCCACCATTCAGTATGATCGTGGCTGATTTCGGGTCTCACAAACCCATTTTCTTTTTGCCTATAGATGCAAAATCTGTTTGTTCCAGTCTTAAGTGTATTCAATGTCGGAGCATCTACCTACCACCCTCTGAGGTAGAGAATTCCAAACATTCATAACCCTTTTGAGTGAAGGAATTTCTTCAGATCCACTAGAGGGCTCACAGCCTCCACGCTAAAGACAAAACATATTGGGATTGAGATGGAATCTGGAGAAGCTAAATATGTGTTCAGTATTCGGAATTCAGTAGTTTCGAAGCCTCTGGAATTACAGTGTTGGGTTAAAAAGAGAAACGTTTGAATTTTGGTTTACTTTGCAAGGTTTGGGTTTAGATTCAATTTAAAGAATTGAAGGAGGTGGAGAATCTTCTAGAACTGGAGCTCTTCATGAGAATATAAGACAAAGTGCGGGGGGGGGGGTGGTGGGGGGGGAAGGAGAGGTATGGGTGACTCCCTACATGCGTGCGCCAAATGAATAGAGGCAGCCAGCAAAAATATGGACATCTAAATGATCAAATCTGGGTCAAAGTTGTTATGAACAATGTGAGTTGCATCCTCTCATTGTAATGGGGGCTCTTTGCAACTGAACTGCTCATCGGAATTCTTCCTTTTAATATACCTGTAAACGTTTGGGTAGTGGGTGAAGCAATTTCCACTTTGCAGGCAGCGGTCTATCAATATCCACACGGCTGACTCTGGTCCTCCAAATCTTGATTCAGGACCATGGGTTGCTGTTTGCACTGGCCACCTCTCAGTGAGAAGTCTCACAACACCAGGTTAAAGTCCAACAGGTTTATTTGGTAGCAAATGCCATAAGCTTTCGGAGCACTGCTCCTTCGTCAGATGGAGTGGAAATGCGCTCTCAAACAGGGCACAGAGACACAAAATCAAGTTACAGAATACTGATTAGAATGCAAATCTCTACAGCCAGCCAGGTCTTAAAGGTACAGACAATGTGGGTGGAGGGAGCATTCAACACAGGTTAAAGAGATGTGTATTGTCTCCAGACAGAACAGCTAGTGAGATTCTGCAAGACCAGGGGAAAAGCTGTGGGGGTTACTGATAATGTGACATAAATCCAACATCCCGGTTTAGGCCGTCCTCATGTGTGCGGAACTTGGCTATCAGTTTCTGCTCAGCGACTCTGCGCCGTCGTGTGTCGCGAAGGCTGCCTTGGAGAACGCTTACCTGAAGATCCAAGGCTGAATGCCCGTGACTGCTGAAGTGCTCCCCCACAGGAAGAGAACAGTCTTGCCTGGTGATTGTCGAGCGGTGTTCATTCTTGATTTCTGTGTTGATTTCTGTGTCTGTGCACTGTTTGAGAGCACATTTCCACTCCATCTGACGAAGGAGCAGTGCTCCAAAAGCTTATGGTATTTGCTACCAAATAAACCTGTTGGACTTTAACCTGGTGTTGTGAAACTTCTTACTGTGTTTACCCCAGTCCAACACCGGCATCTCCACATCACCTCTCAGTGCACAGGCAAAGCACTAATTTCTTTTAAAAGTGCATATTTTCGGCCAAACAATCTCAGGGATATTGTTTGGGTATTTATTATTATTATGTTTTGTTAAAGATTAAACGATCAACCCAAACATGGATGGCACAGTGGCACAGTGGTTAGCACTGCTGCCACACAGCACCAGGGACCCAGGTTCATTTCTGGCCTCGGGTCACTGTCTGTGTGGAGTTTGCACATTCTCCTCGCATCTGCGTTGGTTTTCTCTGGGTACTGCGGTTTCCTCCCACAGTCCAAACATGTGCAGGTTAGGTGGATTGGCCATGCTAAATTGCCCCTTAGTGTTCAAAGATGTGCAGGTTAGGTGGATTGGCCATGCTAAATTGCCCCTTAGTGTCCCAAGATGTGCAGATTAGGTGGATTGGCCATGCTAAATTGCCCCTTAATATTCAAAGCTGTGCAGGTTAGGTGGATTGGCCATGCTAAGTTGCCCCTTAGTGTAGAAAGATGTCTCGGTTAGATGGATTGGCCATGGTAAATGTATGGGGTTACAAGGATAGGGTGGGGGAGAGGACCTGAGTAAGATACTCTTTCAGAGAGTCAGTGTGGACTTGATGGGTTGAATGGCCTCTTCTGCACTGTAAGAATTCTATGATTTTATAAGTGATCCTCTTAAAGGAAGCAGAAGGGCTATTAAAGGTTTTTGCAACATTGACCATCGCCCTATTTCTGTTTGGTAAGTGTGGGTGGGAGGGAGTTTAAACTACTTTGTGCAGCAGGTAGAGAAGGGTGGTGGTGGGGAGGGGGAGGATCCAAAACACAGAAGCAGGAGAAGTTCCTGTCCTTACTTCCCACATGTGAAATAATTTCAGAGTTCACATGTTTCGCTTCTTGGCCTTTTGGCTAAGATCGAGCATCAGATCAAGCCCAAGGTGAGGTGTGATGCCTCACCTTGTCAGCTTGGATCTTGTTTGTCTATCTTGTGGGAACCATGAATTGGATTTTAAAGGGAAGTCACAGAATCATAGAATCCCCACAGTGCAGAAGGAGGCCATTTGGCCCATCAAGCCTACACCAACAACAATCCCACCCAGGTCCTATCCCTGTAACCCCACTAATTTAGCCTGCTAGCCCCCCTGATACTAAGGGGCAATTTAACATGGCCAATCAGCCTAACCAACACATCTTTGGGCTGAGAGAGGAAACCGGAATACCTGGAGGAAGTTGAAGTTTATTTATTAGTGTCACAAGTAGGCTTACATTAACACTGCAATGAAGTTGCTGTGAAAATCCCCTAGTCGCCACACTCTGGCGCCTGTTTTGGTACACTGAGGGGGAATTTAGCATGGCCAATGCACCTAACCTGCAAATTCAGACTGTGGGAGGAAACTGGAGCACCCGGAGGAAACCCACACAGACGCGGAGATAATGTGCAGACTCTGCACAGACAGTGACCCAAGCAGGGAATTGAACCCGGGTCCCTGTCGCTGTGAGGCAGCAGTGCTAACCATTGTGCCACTGATTCAATGGAATTTGAATTTGCTTTCTGGAGCCAGGGCGGAATGGATTTGGGTTTAGGCAAAACACTGTGGGTACTGGGATCTAAAACAAAAGCAGATAATGCTGGAAAATCTCAGCAGCTCTGACAGCATCTATGGAGAGAGAATAGAGCCAACTGCCAGAATTCTACTGTCCCACATGCCATGGGAATCGCAGCAGGCTAGGGGGTAAACCATGGAGGGTCCGTTGACCTCGTGTGGAATTATATGGTTGCGGGATAAGCGAGGCGGTAAACTCACTCCCCCTCCCCCCCCCCCCCCCCCCCAACGTTTCGAGTCTGGACAACAAAGGGTCTGACGAAGGGTCTTCCAGTCTTGAAACATTATCCAGAATTTTATTGCCTTGTCTGCCCGAGGCTCGTAAGATCCTACCCAAGGCCAATGAAGAATGCCGTTCTCATAGGATCCTACAGTGCAGAAGGAGGCCATTCAGCCCATCGAGTCTGCACCAATCACAATCCCATCCAGGCCCTTTAGCCATGCATTTAGCCTAGCTAGCCCCCCCTGACACTAAGGGGGCAATTTAGCATAGCCAATCCACCTAACCTGCACATCTTTGGACTGTTCTGCGAGCCTCGCCCGCCTCGATTCCGGGGGTGGCCATGCCAGTAAAACTCCGGCCGTCGGCGCTATTCTGTCTCCACAGATGCTGTCAGGTCTGCTCCGATTTTGCAGCATTTTCTGTTTTTGTTGTGACCCTTGGTCAGGGTTGGACTTGGGGTTGCCTGTGGCACTCTTGATGTGGAGATGCCGGCGTTGGACTGGGGTGGGGCACAGTAAGAAGTCTCACAACACCAGGGTTAATGTCCAACAGGTTTATTTGGAATCACGAGCTTTCGGAGCGGTGCTCCTTCATCAGGTGAGTGAAGAGTTGGGTTTACAAACAGGGCATATATAGACAGAGATGCAATTGCAAGATAATGGTTGGAATGCGAGTCTTTGCAGGTAATCAAGTTTTCACAGGTACAGACAGTGCAAGTGGAGAGAGGGATAATCACAGGTTAAAGAGGTGTGCATTGTCTCAAGCCAGGACAGTTAGTAGGATTTTGCAAGCCCAGGCCAAATGGTGGGAGTTACATGTAGAACATAGAACATTACAGCGCAGTACAGGCCCTTCGGCCCTCGATGTTGCGCCGACCAGTGAAACCAATCTAAAGCCCCTCTAATCTACACTATTCCAATATCATCCATATGCTTATCCAATAACCATTTGAATGCTCTTAATGTAGTGTGACATGAACCCAAGATCCCGGTTGAGGCCGTCCTCATGCATGCGGAACTTGGCTATCAGTTTCTGCTCGGCGATTCTGCGTTGTCGTGTGCCTTGAAGGCCGCCTTGGAGAATACTTACCCGAAGATTGGAGGCTGAACGCCCTTGATGAAGGAGCAGCGCTCTGAAAGCTCGTGATACCAAATAAACCTGTTGGACTTTAACCTGCTGTAGTGAGACTTCTTACTGTGGCACTCTGAGCATTGGCTTCGTAAATTGAGAGTAAAGGAAAAAAAATGAATTTTAAAAAGTTCACAGGTTTCTAAAGGAAAGGTGGGGGGGGGGGATGTGTCAGCCTTCTAACTTGTTGATTTGCTGAAACTAAACGTCACACACACATTCACACACACACACTCAGTCAAATCTCTTCCTCCCACATCTGCTTTTGCAGAAGGCAGCAGCAGCAAGGCACTGAGCTGGGACGTTGCTGCCTTTTTGTTTGAGTGAGATGGCTCTAGCGGACAGTCTGTGCGATCTGCCCAACGGGGAGTCCCCTTTCCCGGCGGTGGTGGAGTTGAATGTGGGGGGCCAGGTCTATGTGACCCGCCACCGCACCTTGGTGGCGGTGCCGGACTCGCTGCTCTGGGACATGTTCAGCCGCAAGTCGCCGCGGGAGCTGCCCAAGGACAGCAAGGGGCGCTTCTTCCTGGACCGGGACGGCTTCTTGTTCCGCTACGTGCTGGACTACATGCGGGACCAGAGGCTGGTGCTGCCCGACTACTTCCCGGAGAGGAGCCGCCTCCAGCGGGAAGCCGAGTACTTCCAACTGCAGGAGCTGGTGCGCCAGCTCAGCGCCGCCAACCAGCAGCGCAACTCGCTGGGCGAGGAGGGCTGGGGGTCCGGGGAGGCGGAGGAAGGGTCCCGGGGAGGGGGCAGCGGCAAGCCCCGTCTGCCCCTTCTCACCACCTCCACCACCGTCCCCGTGCCCCCCAGCCCCTCTTCCTCCGACACCACCCTGGCTCGCAGGTCTGGGTACATTACCGTGGGATACAGAGGGTCATACACCATCGGCAGGGACTGCCAGGCGGACGCCAAGTTCAGGAGGGTGGCCAGGATCACCGTGTGCGGCAAGACCTCGCTGGCCAAGGAGGTGTTCGGGGAGACCCTGAACGAGAGCCGGGACCCCGACCGACCCCCCGAGAGGTACACGTCCCGTTACTATCTCAAGTTCAATTTCCTGGAGCAGGCGTTTGACTTGTTGGCGGAGGCTGGCTTCCACATGTTGGCATGTAGCTCCACCGGGACTTGCGCTTACGCCAGCGACCAGGGGGAGGACAAGATCTGGACCAGCTACACCGAGTACGTCTTCTGCAGAGGATGATCCCACAAGAGGGAGATGCCCCCCCCCACCCCCCTCCACCAACCCACCACCACCACCTTTTGTATGAATTAAAAGCCAACCTCTTTCTCCAATGCCATGTTGCCTATCCTGTTCACTGAACTGGGAGGAATATTTGACTCAGAATGGATCCTTTCTTAACCCTTTCTCTTTGTGTGAGGACTATGTAGCGAGGCCACTCGGGCAGAAAGAGGGATGGTCTGGACTTTTTTTGTTTTGAAGCAGGTATGCCAATAGCCACCATGGAAATGTAGCCAGGTAACCCGCTGAAGGTTGCTGCTGGACACTTCAAACTTGTAGTGATTCTGGCCAGAGCCAATCGATAGCACAGAGCAATGACACTTAAGTAATATTATTCCACTAGTGTGGAGATGCACAACATGATTAAATGTCTGTTATTCAGCAGTCTCGCTCGTTGAATTTATTGCGGCGTGTGTGTGGGGGGGTGGTTCTGGTCATTAACCTCTCCACTAAGTCACTAGGGATGGGCCAGTGCACCAATGTTGCCCCTTTTGGGGCATCCGGTGAAAGGGGAAAATCTCCAGACACCCAGAATGGATGTGGCAAATATCATAGATATTCTGTTCAAAATTTGCTATAAAATGTGACAACGTAAATTATAAAAAAGACTGAAGGAAGATTTCCACTCTAAATTATGTGTGGCCGAATTCTAAACACACCCAAGAAAGTCATCTTCCTCCCTTGCGTTCTGGACTGGTTATTAGGCTTGCAGTCAGTCTCACCATTTTACTAACCTGAACTCGCTTTCACCTCTCTCAAGTTTTGCCTGCCATTTTGAAAATAACAGTAGCAAAGATTCAACTTAGACATTATAGACTTTGATATGATGTTAGTCATTTAGAATCCCCTCTCTGCCTAAGTTTCCAGATTCTGTTTTTGCCGGAAATTACTTTTCACTGCAAAACTGAAGTCATTTTGTGCAGAAGTGCAAAAGGTTTCCATGGACAAAGCAGGAACTTTCTCTTCCTCATTTAGTGTTTGCTATAGATGAAGTAAGCTGCCCTGATGAATGAGATTGTACTGTCAAGCGTGGGTTCTATTGCAGTCAGCTAATGAAGTCACCCTCTTTAACATTTCACTGTCTAAAGTTCCAATGTTGCAGCAGTTTGTTGTTTGGGACTGAGAGTGTGATGGGCAGCACGGAGGCACAGTGGTTAGCACTGCTGCCTCACTTCAGTGCCAGGACGAGATTCACAGAATTGTAGGATCCCAACAGTGCAGAAGGAGGCCATTCGGTCCATTGAACCTGCACTGACAACAATCCCACCCAAGCCCTATCCTCCTAACCCCACATAATCGTAACCTCAATTCTGGCCTTGGGTCACTGTGTGGCATTTGCACGTTCTCCCCGTGTCTGCATGGGTTTCCTCCGGATGCTCCAGTTTCCTCCCACAGTCACAAAGATGTGTAGGTTAGGTGGATTGGCCATGTTAAATTGCCCCTTATTGTTCAAAGATGTGCAGGTTACGTGGATTGGCCATGTAAAATTGCCCCTTAATGTCCTAAGTTGTGTGGGTAAAGTGGATTAGGGGTTACAGGGATCAGGCAGGTGATGGGGGTGGGAGTGTGTGAGCCTGGGTAAGAGTTGGTACAGATTTGATGGGCCGAATGGCCTCCTTCTGCACTGTAGGGATTTCTATGACCTGCTGTTTTATTTCTTTGTAAAATTCAGCGAAGTATTCTGTTGTGTATCAAACTTAAGATTGCAAAAAAAAAGTTACTGTCCAATCCTTAAAAGGTAAAATAAAACACAGGCTGGCAATAAGTGGAATGAGAAGTTAAATAGAATAAGTGGATGACAGCAGATGGTTAGGGACCAGAAGTTTATACTGAAAAGATAGGGAGACCAAGAGGAAAATACATTGGAAGGATTTCAGAAATCATGAGGGGAATTCTGAACTTTGGTGGCATTGAAGTTACTTAGAAATCAGAACACATCATTTTAAATAAACATTGGTTCTGGATCACTAACAAGACTTTTTTTTTCTGGCTAGTTTCCCCTGCCAATTTTCTTCCAACTGTCCTCTAACTGATTGTGTTAACGCCTTGCTGGGTTATGATTCAGAAGCTCGACCCAAGTGACTGTTGCAAAACAGCGAACATTGGCTGTGAGTGTTAAAGAAAGCCAACCACAGGGTGGGGGTGTCACAGTCAAGTTAAGAGTGACCAACTCAGAAGTGACCAAATTTAAAATGTTGCTGGTTTTGTGACTCAGTTACCTGCTGGATAATCTCAAAAAATGCAATCACAATGAATAAATCTCATTGCAAAGTTAGATCAATCTCTTTAGACCAATTTCCTGCATTTAGTAACTAAAACGGCAGGTCTGACAGCATCTTGGAGAGAGAATAGAGCCAATGTTTCGAGTCTGGATGACCCTACGTTAGAGCTCTCAGCATTTTGTGACTGACCATTAAAACTCTTAAGTTGTCCCTTTGAGCTTGCAAGTCACTCAAACTTGTGAGCTTGACGCCTAATTTTGCAGTGAATCTCAGAATTAGTTTATTTGGCCAGTGGATTATTATTAGTTCATTTATTTTTCCCAGTTACTATCTTTTTTATTTATTGGTGTCACAAGTGGGCTTACATTAACGCTGCAATGAAGTTACTGTGAAAATTCCCTAGTCGCAACACTCTGGCGCCTGTTTGGGTACACCAAATTTTAGCATGGCCAACACACCCAACCAGCATGTCTTTCGGACTGTGGGAGGAAACCGGAGCACCCGGAGGAAACCCACATAGACACGGGGGAGAACGTGCAGACTCCGCACAGACAGTGACCCAAGCCGGGAATTGAACCCGGGTCCCTGGTGCTGCGAGGCAGCAGTGCCAACCACTGTGCCATCGTGCCACCCTGTAAATGTTACGCAACAACTCAAAGAATATTTTGAATCTGGACAGCCAGCTCTGTCGAAGGATCATCCAGACTCGAAACATTGACTCTATTCTCACTCCACAGATGCTGTCAGACCTGCTAAAATTTTCCAGCATTTTCTGTTTTTGTTTCCGATTCCAGCATCTGCAGTGTTTTGCTTTTAACACAAAGAATACAGTGAACTCAGAGGTCCTCTTCAATTTTGCAGCCAAAATACATTTGGCTTCCATTAAAGAATGGTGTCAGTAATGTATTAAAATTGACCTTACAATGGCTGTGAATTTTTGAAGTAGGTTTCCTTCAGGTCGATCATTTTTAACTGCTAATCCATAACATTTAAAATAAATTTGAATATTCTCAGGCAAGAAGGGAAATCAAATGTCTTATTAAAAAGGGATTATCAAGCTTGATGCTTTGGTAGAGTTGTACAATGTAGATTCATTCACCCAACCTCATTTCTCACACACAGTTCCCTGTTTTAGCTGGGTTGCGTGGGAAGACATCAAGTAGAGGTCCACAGGGAAGGATGACCGAAGAGCTATACTCAGGCACCACCCAAACATTTGCTGCCAGAATGGCATCGACAGAGCTTTAGGGTTTGGCCAATTGCTCTTGACAAAGTCATTGTGCAGGGAAAACAGGCCCAAGTGGAAGGGTGGAAATTAAGAAAGGTCACGTGAAAAAGAAAAGTTTCACAATCTGCACACAGATGTTTCAGAAAAAAAATAAATGCCACAATGGAAAAATGTCCCCAGCTTTATACTGGGTACAGTTTTGAATAGTTTAAAAATAAAACTCAGGTGGAAAAAAGTACTGTGACAACACATCTTTTAAATCTTATCCAAAATAATTTAAATGAAAGCATTTTAGCAGACTTATATTTCCACCGCCATCATTGATTCCTTGTGCATGGTAAATTGTGGATCGTAGAATAGGAATACAGTGGTACTGTACCTTTAAGACAGTAACTGTCTTGTTTCATTCCCACAGATGCTATGTAAGTGGAGAGGACGATATTTTCATTTGCAAAGCAGACAGCAAGAGTATCAGGCTGGGCAGCTTATGTGTTCAGCTGTTAAATGCTTATTTGCAGATACATTTGTTTTTCTTTAATATATGTTAAACAATGTGATAAAATATATATCGATTACCAGCGCTCGGTCCTGCATTAATGAAAGAGTGTGGGAAAGCAGTACCAGGTTGATTTTAATCCTGGCTGTGATTGTGAACCACATGGAACAGAATGGGTAGGCAGAAATCTAGATGTAATTGAGAGCTCTGTCTTAACACGAGAGACCGTAGTCTGTGTTAATAAGGGAAATTGATAATGGTTGGTCAAACAATTGTTCTTAATTCATTTGGGTGATGTGACGAAATCTGAGCTCCGAAATGGCTCATTGATGTTTAGAGGAATGGAGATACTGAAAGCCAGACATAATGTTTGTAAAATGACAATGCACAATGTATCTTCTGGATCATTACGACTTAATAATTAAACCATGTTACTTAAATTAAACACCTCCACCGTCACTTCTCTTTCAGTTTAACTTTATCGAGTGACATGTTAGCCAAGTTGCAAAGTACTAAACAGAAGTTTAGCTGTGGGAAATCTAACGTTCCTTACAGGACTGATTCACAGCTTGACAGATATGCTTTCAAACTTTCCCAGTCAAATGAATCCTTTCATCGGATGCCAAGTCCTCCATGATGCCTAAGCTTAGGGTCTCTTGTTTTCCATGTTAAAAAAAAGGTATGTGTACTGCAATAAAGGAGCTCTATTCTGTTTGGAGAATTTAAAATTAAGTCAAGAGACACAAAAGATGGTCTCGACATTCATCACAAAATGTGAAATTCTCTATGGCCTCTGAGTTTTTTCTGACATTAATGTGCTATTAATAAGATGAACAAGTATGTGTATCTCTTGAAGATGATAGTTGCACAAAACCATCTAACTGGAGAGTGAAGATTAGCCAAGAAGAGTACACAAAGATAAGGATCAGAGAACACAAAATGTATGAAAAGTTAAAACTGATATTTTATAAGATTTTTATTCAAGAGGTGATTCATCAATAATCTGGCAAGATAAAACTCAGGAAGGATGGTTGTTCGCTCCATCAGTTTGCAGAGGCGACGAAAGTTAAAGTGATCTTCTCATTCTTGATCATATCGGAAGAGATAAGCTATGACCTTTTTTTGAAATAGATAATGGTGCCATTGAAGTGCACATTCCCCAGCTGCTTTTTTGAACACTTTTAAGACAATGGGAAGTTATAATGAAAAGTGTCTACACAAAGGTGCCTGGCTATCCACTTGCTGGTGTTAGAAGACTGATTCTGTCACATTCGATGCAAATAAACATTACATTGTGAAAAGCTCACTTTATTGTTGCATCTGACTGATTGGTCCAAATACTCCTGCAACTTCTGCTTATCTTCTTTATCAAAAAGTATGAAAATGCCCCTGTAAGATAAAGACATGTAAGGTGTTATAACTGACAGGAAGTATACTTGAGCTATGTGTCATAAACAACAATTACTCGTCCTTAAGAAATCTGTGATGGTGAATTACAATACTGACCTATAATTTTTAAATTAAAAATGCATTGGCTGCCTTGAACCTAATTAGCCAAAAGGTTGTCTTACTGACCCTTTCTAACTCCTAATAACTTACTGTACTAACTCTTTTACCTTAATTCCTATGCGCCGCATTCTGCCTCCAGTTTGCCATCTCTCCCAACTCTCCAATACGTTGCCTCTCTCACCTCTCTGCCTCTCCCAACTCTCTACCAAATCTCCAACTCACCACATCTCGCAACTCTTCATGTCTCCAAATGCTCCAGAGCTGCGACTCACTGTCACTCCCAACTTTCCACCTCTCCAACGCGCCACCTCTCCCGACTCTCCCACCTCTCTAACTCGTGGCTCTCCAGACTCCCTCACCTGCCGTCTCTCCTGACCCTCCTCCTTGCCACCTCTCCAGCTCGCAGCTTCCCTCCCCAACCACCTGCTCACCACACGGGTGGCTTGATGAATTGGGAGGGTTGATGAGTCCGGATGGGTGGCGAGTTGGAAGGGAAGCGACAAATCAGGAGAGAAGTGGTGAGTTTGGACAGGTAGCCAGTTGGGAGTGCCGGGGATAGAAG
Organism: Mustelus asterias; assembly: GCF_964213995.1. Classification (NCBI taxonomy): domain Eukaryota; kingdom Metazoa; phylum Chordata; class Chondrichthyes; order Carcharhiniformes; family Triakidae; genus Mustelus; species Mustelus asterias. Next base: position 14,480,627 of record NC_135810.1, on the reverse strand, counting down.
CAAGTGTGCGGCAGTTTGTTTTTAAAAAGAAAGACTGAGCATGCTCAGTAACTGCAATAAAACAAAAGTGACAACAGCATGATTGGGGAATATCCTGAATTTAACTGTGATAAAATGAAAATGTGCTATTAGAATGTCCGTTAAATAGGGGACATCTGTATATTGAAAATATTCTTTATCACATTTACTTATCCTTCAAGAATTCTTTGGTTTTTCAGCTTAGCTGCACCTTTTCCTTTGATGCTTTTTTCTGTTGGTGATTACAAATTTGTAGACATACAAAAAGTATAACAGAAGTTAAATTGCATTGCCTAAAACTTCCGCAGCTATTTTGGCAGATGTCTTAAGTTTCAGTTCTGTAACAGCAAAGGAAGCATTGCATAATTTTGATGGAGTTTGTCAACAGTAAGGCAAGTGTTACTGAATGATTTAAGATTATATACCATTAACCAGTCAGCATCTGTGATCATTCCAAATAACCCAACTGCAAGAACATCAGCCAGGAATATGATTAATTCAGTACTTTCAGATTAAATAGATTTTAATGCCTTTTTGTGAATTTGAACAACTACCAATTCTCAATGACATCAGGTCATGATGATTCACCCAGGGGCCTTGATAGTAGGAAGGGCTGATTAAAATGTCCCGTGCTCATGTTGCATTCATACATTTCATACAGATACCTTACTACTTAACTAGTGAAACTAGGGAATGTTAGATTCACCCAGCTGTGGTGTCCTCTTTTTAGGCCCAGCTGTGGTGTGCACAAGAGAAAGCAAAATGTTGGCATTTCCAATTTCTAAAGCCAAATTTAATGGGGCAACAGAGATAATAGTTGATGTCGCTTCTTGACATTTTGCCTCAGACCAAGCGGAGGATCATGGAAGCAGATAGAAATATAGAAAATAGGAACAGGAGCAGGCCATTCGGCCCTCCAAGTCTGCTCCACCATTCATTATGATCATGGCTGATCACCCAACTCAATAGCCTGATCCCTCTTCCACTTCAATTCCCTTCGCCCCAAGAGCTATATCTAACTCCTTCTTGAAAACATACAATGTTGTGGCCTCAACTGCTTCCTGTGGTAGTAAATTCCACAGGCTTACCATTCTCTGGGTGAAGAAATTTCTCCTCATCTCAGTCCTAAAAGGTTTACCTCTATCCCTAGTTCCCTAGACCGTGATCCCTAGTTCTGGATATCCCCACCATTGGGAACATCCTTCCTGCATCTGCCGTGTTAGAAATTTATAGGTTTCTGTGAGATCCCCCATCATTCTTCTAACCTGCAGCGAATATAATCCTAACTGACTCAATCTCTCCTCATATGTCAGTCCCACTATCCCAGGAATCAGTCTGGTAAACCCTCTTTGTTTTATAGCAAGAATATCCTTCGTCAGAAAAGGAGACCAAAACTGAACACAATATTCCAGGTGCATCCTCACAATTGCCCTATATAATTGAAGCAAGATATCCCTCCTCCTATGCCTGAATTCTTTTGTGAGGAAGACCAGCATACCATTTGCCTTCTTTACCGCCTGCTGTACCTGCATGCTTACCTTCAGTGACTGGTGTACAAGGACACCCAGGTCCCGCTGCACTTTCCCCTCTCTTAGTTTATAGCCATTCAGATGATAATTATTTTCCTGTTTTTGCTACCAAAGTGGATCAAGGCCAAGATCAGGTGTAATGCATGTACTTGTCAGTTTGGATTTAGTATAGTTGGGACCATGAATTGGATTCAACGTGCATTGGCTTTGTAACTCTGAGGAAGGAATACACTTTTAAAAAAATAGATGGTCATTGGAATACAATTCCTTTTTGGTGTCACAAGTTAGTCAATGACAAAGCAAGCAAAGAGGATTACTGAACAGAGCCTGTCTGTTATTCCCTTCTGATATTCGGTAGCATTGTCCTGGGACAATGCCATGTCACCTTTCTGCTTCTAGGCCCACACTATGCCCTGGTCTCACTTGTATAAAAGTATTGGGATGTAATAAGCTAATTCTCATTCACTATGTTCAAGGAGTTGATGTCACAGCTTGAAGTACTTTTATAGAAGAATTATAGAATCATTGCAGTGCAGAAGGGGGCCATTTGGTCCATCGAGCCTGCACCGACAACAATCCTACCCAGGCCCTATCCCCATAACCCCATGTATTTACCCTGCTAATCCCCTGATACTAAAGGGCAATTTATCATGGCCAATCAACCTAAACGGCACATATTGGGGTGTGGGAGGAAACCCACGCAGACACGGGGAGAATGTGCAAGCCCGACACAGACAGTCACCCAAGGCTGCAATTGAACCCGGGTCCCTGGCCACTGTGTCACCGTGCCGATGTATATGCAGGATAGATCTGAAGGGCTTGTTCCTACCATCTAAAAGTGTCCTAAAAGTGTCCTTTGCCTTCTGCGTTGAGTCAACGCTGGAGACTAACATCCATACTCCAGCAACATTTGCCTCAACCTGGATAATCATTCAGAAGTGGCATTTCAGAGCAGGTCTCATGTTACAAGGGGGAGTTGGGCGGAGGGGGGGTGGGGGAGTGAAATATCTCAAGGGAAACATTGAACTATAATCAAGGACAGGCCAGTGCCAGGGAAGAACACATTTGAAATTTTTCCAACCAACTCAGGCATCCGAACAAAGATTTTAAAAAATGTAAGCTATTTTTAGGTCAATGGTTCATGTTTTGTTTTGAAACTTGGTCAGCGAAGGGACTCCGTAATGTGAGGCTCCTAGCTGGGTGCATTTTTATTCCATTTTAATGGACAGTGAGTGTTGAAGGGGACAGTTAATCAGGAGACTTTGTTCCTTTCCAAAAGAACACTTCAAAGAGAATAATTAACCCAATAAAGACTTTGCTTATTTTATTACTCAATAGCATCTGATTAATTCATTTCTGCTTCATTGAATGCACGTGCAAATATTTTAGTCGTTCTTTCTTGCAAAAATTAATTTCTTCCACTCCTGAATAAACTTGCAATGCAGTAATGAAACTGTGTATTAATTCCGGAGCGGTGCAAGGACAAGGTCAATCTTCTAGATTGTGGGGGAGAGTGATGTGAGGCCAGTTCCACAAAACTATCATGAAACGATTCAGAAAGAAAACAGTTGTACAAAGTACTGATAACAAGACAAAATAATCACATTTTTCATGTTCATCTGGAATCAAACTGTCACACAGCAGGTTATGACCCTGCTAACATTTTTAAGCTCATTTTTACGGGATGTGGGCATTGCTCATCCCTAATTGCCCTTCAGCAGATGGTGAACTGCCTGCTTGAACCACTGCAGTCCATGTGGTGTAGGTACACCCACAGTGCTGTTAGCGGGGGGGAGGGGGGGGCGGTTCCGGGATTGGGACCCAGCGACAGTGAAGGAATGCCGATACAGTTCCAAGTCAGGATTGTGAGTGATTTGGAGGGGAATCTCCAGGTGGTGGTGTTCTCATGTGTCTATTACTCTTATCCTTCTTGATGGTAGTGGTTGTGGGTTTGGAAGATGCTGCCTCGGGGACCTTAGTGAATTCCTGCATCTTGAAAATGATGCACATGGCTGACACCGTGCATCGGTGCGGAGGGATTGAATGTTTGTGGAAGGGGTAACAATCAAGTGGGTTGCTTTGTCCTGGATGCTGTTGAGCTTTCTGAGTGTTGTTGAAGCTGCACCCATCCAGGTTTTTCATTACAACTCTGACTTGTGCCTTAGACAGGCTTTGGGAGTTGGGGGTGAGTTACTGAACACAGTTTCCTGACTTTTGACCTGCTCTGGTAGCTACGGTATTTATATGGCTAGTCCAGTTCAGTTTCTGGTCAATGGTAACCCCCAGGATGTTGCTAGTGGGGGATTCAGTGATGGTAATGACATTGAGTGTCAAAGGGTGATGGTTAGATTCTCTCTTGTTGGAGATGGCACTTAAGTGGCATGAATGTTACTTGCCACTTGTCAGCCTAAGCCTGGAAATTGTCCAGGTCTTGCTGTATTTGGGCATGAACTGCTTCAGAAGCTGAACAGTCGTCAATGAACATTGTGCAGTCACCAGCGAATATCCTCATCTCTGACATCCCCACTTCTGGCAAAGATTCTTGAATGAATGCATTGTGAAGCTTTACAAAGTAAGACAGTAATTGAATAAACGTGGTGATTTAGGGTGGTGCAGGACAAGGCCACAGAAGGCTTTGAAAACAACAGTAAGGGTTCAAAAGATGCCTGAAAAGAGACAGGCTACTGAAGATTTTCATCTTGCACTCATCAGGACAAATGCAAGAATGCCAAATTTCAAACGATTTATTGAAGTTTATTTATTGACTTATTAGCGTCACAAGTAGGCTTATATTAACACTGCAATGAAGACACTGTGAAAATCCCCTAGTCACCACACTCCGGCGCCTGTTCGGGCACACTGAGGCAGAATTTAGCATGGCCAATGCACCTAACCAGCATGTCATTTGGACTGTGTGAGGAAACCAGAGCACCCGGAGGAAACCCACACAGACACGGGGAGAATGTGCAGACTACGCACATACACTGACCCAAGCCAGGAATTGAACCCAGGTCCCTGACGCTGTGAGGCGGCAGTGCTAACCACTGTGCCCCCCTCAACATCTTATCCAACAGGAGAAAAGGGTGCTGACTGGTTGGCAAGTGGACTCTGACTGGCCGAGGCGTTGTCATGGAGAAAGCAATGAGGAACTAGGGAAAAGGGAGTTTTAAAAGTGAGGTAATTTGGACCAGGACTCAGGGCAAGTTAGCAACCGTAGGGAGGCATGGTAAACAAGACTTGGTGCAAGTTAAGACACAAGCAGCACAAGTTTCTGCAGGGTAAAAGATGGGAAGCCGATCTGGACAGCATTGAAATAATCAAGTCCAGAGATAACAAAGGCATGGATGAGGCCTACATGTTTGTGATGGCTGCCTACATATGTTGGCAATTAATTTTACCAGACCTCACTGTTCCTTATGATTTATGAGCTACCTGATACTTAGGAATGTTACCGGTAACAATTTAATAAAGTCCTTTGACTCCATAAACGGCAGTCAAAGCAAAAAAAGCCTGAAAAAAATGCTACTTGTCAATTCGTTGGGTTTTCTGGGGTTTTAAGACTCACTAGATTGCCACAACTGGGCTGGCCAAGTTACTGGTGCCCAAACTCCTTCTGTGCCATGAAACTGGCAGCCACTAGGTGGTGCTGGACTTGATTCATCCTCCTTTGCCTCCCCTTCTTGTTCCATCCATTCCTCTGGTGGAATATCTTCCATAAAAATCCCTGAGATGAAAGTTACGGAGAACTCTGGATGCAAAATTGGCAGTACAGCAAACTGAAAGAAAAAACTGCTCGCAATGAGTTAATAGCCCAGACTTTGTGGGCAGCGTTGACCTTGAAGAGGATCTAGCAATCTCTGTGGGGTGGTTTGTAATGGTGGTTTAAATTTGGACCAAGTCAAGGAGATCTCCTGGCATCCAGCAGCAGTGATGTCAGTAAGCGTGGTAAGCAGCCAATCAGATTCAAGTATTCTCACAAACAACAAACCAGGAAGCTAAAAGCACCTCATCTTTCACTTATAACTTAAATTTCTAACTGGCAAAATAAATTATTATAATTGGCTTTCTCTGGAAGCTATAATACCAACATATATAATGTTTAACATCTTTCATTATTATTTTAAGTGATGTTTTATGATAATGGAGGCATTTGACAATCCACAAATGTGAAATCAGCTTTTCAGTGCCAGAGAAAGTGTTTAGAAGTAATTTTGAAATTAATACACTGTAAAAATCCAGGGCACCACCCACCCCTCCCCCCCGCCCACCACCTCTCCCTCCTCCTCCCCAACTGCGCCGTACCAGCAGAAGGATCTTCCAGTCCCGCCGATGTCTATGTTGTTTTGCATGTCCCGTACACTCAGCTGCTTGCCCATGCAGTGCAGTGGAGAGGAGGGGGGTTGTCATCGGTGGGACTGGAAGATCCTGCCGGTGGTGGGAAGGGCTGGAAAATTTCAGCCCCAGTGACACCTTATTAAGTCTGATATAACATTTTCAAGGGATCGTTTTAACATCGCGAAACAGTGCGAGAACGGACATCCCCATCAATTGGTAGATTTCTCACTAATTTCAGCCAAGCGTGGGGAAACCTCAACAGCGCACCCTGTGGAGAAATATAGAACTACCGACAGCAACTTCTGCCTTTCAACATCATTCTGTAATTCCTCAGGTTAGTTTCAATGATGGTGAACATTATCAGTTTCACTGACATTACCACCTCAGAACCCAGTCGATATTTTGCATCGATTTGGAAATGTGATGAGTGAACGGGTCAGGAGGCTCAGTAACTGTTGTTAGACGCAGACTTTGATTTGCCAATATCATTTCACGGATTCAACATTTGAGTTTGGCTGGGTTACAGATTAATAAAACAAATAAAACTGGAATGAAAAAACATTTACAGCAACCTTGTCTTTGAACATTCAGCCCGTCATTAATCTTATAAAGACCCAGCTAGCCGGGTCCATTCATGTAAGTTTCAACATTATTGATTTGTGGAAAGTTTATTCAGTAATTGTAACATAAAAATGAATCAACCCTGCTGGGAGTCTTTCATTACGTTGCTGGCACAAATGACTCCTTTCCTCATTGTCTTATAGCTTTGGCATAACAAAGTAAATCAAAAGAAAATAGATTGAATAACAGCGAATTTTAAAAAATTCTGTAAGTCACCGAAAACTTTGATTTGCTCATTTTTAAGCCAGGACAAATTTAAAGCCATGAATTGCCGATTGTTGAAGTCATAACCAGTGAACAAAGAACAAGGAAAATTACAGGACAGGAACAGGCCTTTCGGCCCTCCAAGCCTGCACCGACCATGCTGCCCGTCTGAACTAAAACCCCCTACTTTTCCAGGGACCATATCTCTCTATTCCTATTCTATTCACGTATTTGTCAAGACGCTCCTTAAAAGTCACTATCATACCCACTTCTACTACCTCCCCCGGAAGCGAGTTCCAGGCACCTATCACCTATTTGTGTAAAAAACATGCTTCGTACATCCCCTTTAAACCTTGCCCCTCGCACCTTAAACCTATGCCCCCTAGTAATTGACTCTTCCACCCTGGGAAAAAGCTTCTGACTGTCCACCACTTTAACCTAAGTTATTCTATGGAATTTTCCCGTCCCACCTGCTGCGCGAAGCATAGCGGGCGAGACACGGACAGTGCAAAGGTCCGTTGATTGTGGATGGGATTTTCTCCCCGTGTCTGCATGGGTTTCCTCTGGATGCTCCGGTTTCCTCCCACAGTCCAAAAGATGCACTGGTCAGGTGCATTGGCCACGCTAAATTCTTCCTCAGTGTACCCGAACAAGCGCCGGAGTGTGACGACTGGGGGATTTTCACAGTAACCTCGTTGCAGTGGTAATGTAAGCCTACTTGTGACACTAATAAATGAATTTAAAGTTATCCTTTTTTAGGCATGGGTGTATTGTTGATGAAGGGCAGAATTTATTGCTGATCCTTGGATGCTAGAACAAAGAACAAAGAAAATAACAGCACAGGGACAAGCCCTTTGGCCCTCCAAGCCTGCTAATGTGACGCTGAGGACATTTTGTTTTGCATTTGCCCATGTGCAGAGTTTCTGCTGATTTCCATCCGTATAGCTTTTTTCCTACTGATGTAACTGAAGTGATACGCACTTAAAGCAAGGGCAAGCGAAATGAGGTGCGTGCTGATTGCTCACAACATTGACTGTGAGAGCTGTGCGCTCCCTCTGTGTCCAAAGTGTAAATATTTCTTTTGTTTTTACCATTTGAAATTGATGACAGCTCTATTAAATATATATCATAGAATCATAGAAACCCTACAGTGCAGAAAGAGGCCATTCGGCCCATCGAGTCTGCACCGACCACAATCCCACCCAGGCCCTACCCCCACATATTTTACCCGCTAATCCCTCTAACCTACGCATCCCAGGACTCTAAGGGGCAATTTTTTTAACCTGGCCAATCAACCTAACCCGCACATCTTTGGACTGTGGGAGGAAACCGGAGCACCCGGAGGAAACCCACGCAGACACGAGGAGAATGTGCAAACTCCACACAGACAATGACCCAAGCCGGGAATTGAACCCAGGACCCTGGAGCTGTGAAGCAGCAGTGCTAACCACTGTGCTACCGTGCCGCCCTGATATCATATAACTTGTTATGAAATATTCAATGCGCAAATGTATTTAATTTTATTCATGGGGTGATGGTTAGTGAAAACAAGCCTGATTTCAAACTTACGGCCCACTCAGATGAAGGAGCGCCACTCATACTCCCCACTCACTAGCCTAGGTTGCCCATCACTGATTTGGAGAGTGACATGGGTAAAATGGATGATATGGGAAGGAGTGAGGGAGAAAAGAAAATGAGGGGACCTGAGAAATGAAATTTGCTGACATAGAGAACTTTAAAATAAAGAATAAAAAAATACTGTCCCTGTCCTTTGGCAGTTCTTTTCCAGAAACACGAGCAGAAAGAAAGAGGAAAGAAAATAATTAAACGAAAACATGAAGATTAAACAAAGAAAATGAACGCCAAAAGTAAACGTAAGACCTAAGCTCACCCCTATGAAAGACTACATTCATAGAACTTATCCACATGTATCTATAATTAATTGTGCAAACACATCATGCTACCTTGTTTAAACTGTTTTAAATCCGACGCTAATACTCATCTGGAATAAATGATCCCAATCACTGCACGATTATATGTTTTTCTTATAGATGCCTAAAAATACCATCTATTTTTAATCTAGATAATCTTTTCCACCGCAAATGTTTTGGAAGCACATTTCGTAATGGAAGGAATACTCTCTCACATTAAAGCTTGTTTTGGGTGAGGAGGGATCTCAATGGGATAAACTTTGCAAAGTTTGGAGTCACAGAATGATACACTTGCTTTAAGCAGGGACCTCGTACACACGGAAGTAAAGCACACAAAGACATTGCAAAGAGATGGGAGTGCAAAACAAGTGCTGGGGCATTGAGTATAGTGGGAAACCCATCACACTGAGTGCTATATGAGTGAAGAAGCCAGAACCTTCCTTACCTGAAATAGGTACAGAAATTGGGGTGACACGGTGGCACGGTGGTTAGCACTGCTGCCTCACAGCACCAGGGACCCGGGTTTAATTCCTGGCTTGGGCCACTGTCTGTGTGGAATTTGCATGTTCTCCCCTTGGCTGCGTGGGTTTCCTCCGGGTGCTCCGGTTTCCTCCCACAGTCCAAAGATGTGCCGTTAGGTGTATTGACCATGCTAAATTCTCCCTCAGTGCACTCAGGCGCTGGAGTGTGGTGACTAGGGGATTTTCACAGTGGTTTCATTGCAGTGTTGGTGTACACCTACTTGTGATAAATAAATAAACTTTAAAAGAAGACTTTTAAAAAAAGGTATCAATCTCATTCCATCTCCAGAAAGAGGGCCCGAGGCCTGTTCAAGACTTCATTCAGAAAATTGGGCTGCTTAAAACTGGACTGGCTGCACTCATGAGACCTTGGGGGGTGGGATTTTCTGGCCGCACTCGCCCCGAGGCCGGAAAATCCCACCTCAGGTCAACGGACCTTTGCATGATCCATGTCCCACCCACTACCATTCCCAGGACAGGGGTGGGAAGGGAAAATTCCACCCATCAAAATTCCACCCATGGTCTACATTCAGTCTACACAGCCGTATTTAAAGAGACCACGCAGTATTCTCCCTTTCTGCCCGCTGTGGGAATGGAACATCCAGCAGGAGTCAAAACGTCAGAAATCCGCTGGCATAAAAACAGTTTTCTATTCATCCAATGGTGGGCGAATGCCCATTGGGTGGCTGCTGGTGTGCTTATTACAGTTGGCTACATTCTTCTAAATGAATCAAAAGTGACTTGAGCCTGATGAATGGCGTAGAGGCTTTAAAATGGAGGCATACAACTTGTCACAAATTACCTCGCATTGATCCTGCTCTTGTAGCCATGGTGCTGATATGGCTGGTTAAACCTCTGATTATCCCTTTAGATTATGATAGGACACCAGTGGAATCCCGATAGATTTTCAAAGGTAGGGGAGTCTAAAACTAGAGGGCATAGGTTTAAGGTGAGAGGGGAGAGATACAAAAGTGTCCAAAGGGGCAATTCTTTCACACAGAGGGTAGTGAGTGTCTGGAACAAGCTGCCAGAGGTAGTAGTAGAGGCGGGTACAATTTTGTCTTTTAAAAAGCATTTAGATCGTTACACGGGTACGACGGGTATAGAGGGATATGGGCCAAATGCGGGCAATTGGGATTAGCTTAGGGGTTTTTAAAAAAAAGGGCAGCATGGACAAATTGGGCCAAAGGGCCTGTTTCCATGCTGTAAACCTCTATGACTCTATGACTCTATGTCTTCACAAGCACTGTGGATTAGCCTCTCCTATCAGTACTATTGTAAAGAGATGGGCCCTTAACTGAGGAAGTTGAAGGTAGGTAGGTTACTCCCTTATATTGGTTCCATTACCTTGCAATGCATGGCTAATCTGGAAACAATGGGCGAGGTTTAACTCCATCCCCCACCTGGTGTGTTTTGTGATAGCAGCAATCAGCTTCTGATTCCACCACTGTCAATGAATTTTCCTGGTGTTAGTACCCTCTATTCCTGGGGATCTGGTGGAGGTGGGACCAGAAGCATTTGATGGCAGGAACAGTTGGAAACCTTTGGACTTTGATCTTCAGGAGTTGGCTAGTTTGCTCACTCATAATGCCATCAAGTTACTAACAATCGCTTTGTAGTACATTACTTTAGCATTCTTCCGGTGCAGTGGGTAACACTTCTAAATCAGAAGTTCGAGTCTCACCCCTGGACTTGATGGCCAAGGAAGGCGCATTCATAACACGGCCAAACTGGGTGAGTATCAATCTGCAAAATCCTTCCACCACGCCAATAACTTGCGGTAAGACTGGGAGGAATTCTGGGTCAGCCATACATAGAACATAGAACATAGAACATTACAGCGCAGAACAGGCCCTTCGGCCCACGATGTTGCACCGACCAGTTAAAAAAAAAAAAAACTGTGACCCTCCAACCTAAACCAATTTCTTTTCGTCCATGAACCTATCTACGGATCTCTTAAACGCCCCCAAACTAGGCGCATTTACAACTGATGCTGGCAGGGCATTCCAATCCCTCACCACCCTCTGGGTAAAGAACCTACCCCTGACATCGGTTCTATAACTACCCCCCCTCAATTTAAAGCCATGCCCCCTCGTGCTGGATTTCTCCATCAGAGGAAAAAGGCTATCACTATCCACCCTATCTAAACCTCTAATCATCTTATATGTTTCAATAAGATCCCCTCTTAGCCGCCGCCTTTCCAGCGAAATACGGTAGAAAGGAAATTAAAACCTTGACCTTCACTGTTATATTTGTAATACTTGTTGCAGGATATAAGAATAGAAAGTGATGGCACATGGGTTTTGCGTGTAACAACAGAACAGGTTATTGGGTAGCTGTTTACTCCACAGTGGCTGGGTGTAGACTGAGTAAAGTCTGCAAAATAGCCAATGACATCATGGACTGACCATGTGACCAAACCCTTAAAGGGACCATGCAACAACAATAACTCTAATAAAGAACAATCACTATTCATATCTCCAGACTATAACCAGTATGTAAAAGTGCATGTTGCCACAGCAACTCGGACTCTTCCTTGGGAGAGAGGGGGGCGGGGGGGCAGTTGGTTGATGTCCTGTGTGGATCAGATTGATGCCAACAGAACAGGGTTCAATCCCCATTCTGGCTGGGAAGGTTTGGGATCTGCCACTGCTGTGGTGAAGATTGCAATGCTGTGGGTCAGAACAGTCTTTAGGAAGAAGAAAGAAGAATACAGAACTTGAGTATCACTGAAAAGAGACATGTTGTTGAAGCTTTTCATCTTGCACTCATCAGAACTGATGCAAGAATACAAATTTCAAAGGGAACACCAATGGATAAAACTCAGAACACAGTATCTATCATTAGATATAACTCCACAATTGGACAGCACTTGCTGAACAATCCCAAATGTTTTAGGAATTACACTAACAATCAAGATTATTAGTTGGGCTTGCAATGTAGTTCAATTATGCTTGCTAGAAGCTTCATATATTCAAAAGCAAGGACCTATCCTCTGCAGGCAAAAGGAACATGTACAGCATTGCACCTTTATTGAATTAAACAAAAGCAAGAGGGACAATGGTGCCCTCTCCACGGCAATGCCTAAGCCAATCAGAGCCAACCTGCCAACCAAATCAGCACCCCTTTCTCATACAGTATAAACTTTTGCTCCTTTTAAAATTTGGCATTCTTGTGTCTGTCCTGATGAGTGCAAGACTAAAAGCTTGAACAGCATGTCTCCTTTTTTAGCAAGTCACTCTTGATGTGCAGAGAATATCTGCTCAGTGTTTCCTCCAGTTGAGGAGAGGGCTGCGGGTGATGGTTGGCGCAAGGGCACCTTAACTTTATTTAACTTGAAGCTACGAAAGCTCATGGGGTCAGGAGTCATTTAAAAAAAAATTCATTTGTGGGACATGGGCGTCACTGGCTGGCCAGCATTTATTGCCCATCCCTACTTGCCCTTGAGAAGGTGGTGGTGAGCTGCCTTCTTGAATCGCTGCAGTCCATGTTCTGTGGGTTGACCCACAAGGCCGTTAGGAAGGAAATTCCAGGATTTTGACCCAGCGACAGTGAAGGAACGGCGATATATTTTCAAGTCAGGATGGTGAGTGGCTTGGAGGGGAACTTGCAGGTGGTGGTGTTCCCATGTATATGCTGCCCTTGTCCTTTGAGATAGAAGTTGTCATGGGTTTGGAAGGTGCTGTCTAAGGATCTTTGGGGAATTGCTATAGTGCATCTTGTAGCTAGTACACACTGCTGCTACTGAGCATCGGTGGTGGGGGGAGTGGATGTTTGTGGATATGGTGCCAATCAAGCGAGCCTCTTTGTCCTGGATGGTGTCAAGCTTCTTCAGTGTTGTTGGAGCTGCACCCATCCAGGCAAGTAGGGAGTATTCCATTACATGCCTGACTTCTGCCTTGTGGATGGTGGATAGGCCTTGGGGAGTCAGGAGGTGAGTCATTCGCCGCAATATTTCTAGCCTCTGATCTGCTCTTGTAGCCACCGTGGTGAGTCCAGTTGAGTTTCTGGTCAATGGTAGCCACAAGGATGTTGACAGTGGGGGATTCAGTGTTGCTAATACCATTGAAAGGCAAGGGGCGGTGGTTAGATGGTTATTGGTGATGGTTATTGTCTGGCATTGTGGGACAATGCCACATTACTGTATAGCACTGTGACCACTTCTGGGAGCTCATACCCAGGGATAGTGATGAAGAAATCTAGTTAGTTGGCTGATGGATATGATGATGTACACATGATTACATCAGACGGTTCTTTGGCTTGTCTGAGGGACACCTTCCCTTGATGCAAATGAGGGAGAATTCGATCATTAAGGTTGAACCATGTTGGATCGGACTCATATTCAGGTTAGGTGAGTGGGGGGGAGGGAGGGGTGGGTAACAAATTATTTTCTTTGAAGCAGGGTTTTTATTGACAGTTTTATGATAAATTCCTCATGGTGTCCCGCATATATATTCAATTCAACCTCATAACATGCCATGGTGAGATTTGAAATCATAACCTTAGGCCTGCTAAATGGGCGGCAGGGATTAATTTTATATGGCCCTTAACCTTAATCTTCTTCAAGTGGATGTGATTCGTTCGTGAACTCAAGGCAGGATTTAGACTATGCGACAGTCAATGGAGAATACATAGTCGTGACTTGTACCATGGTGAATTTTCCCCTCTCAAATCAGGCTCTTTGAGAGCCATGATTGCATTCCTGAGTTGATGCGGCCAAGCTCAGCATAGAATGTGAGTTAAACCCTCACGCCTTCCTACTCAATGCTGCAATGTGTGGTGTATTTAATCACTGAGACATTCGGGTGGGGGGCATCCCATAAATGCAGGAACCTAATCACCATTTCACTCAGAACTCAAAAATTCTGAAGCTTTCTTGAAGATTCAAGTGAGAGAATGTTACTGTTGGCTCTTCTCATCTTCTAGAAATTTCATTAATTTGTTTCTGAATCTCTCGTAATCTTCCTTCCCGCCCACCTGTGCATGCCACCCTGCACCATCGCGCCCCGGGGCCTTCCCCTCTCAACACCGCACCCCTCTCCCGCCGCCACAGGACTATCCTGTGGCTTCCATGGGACACCCTCTGCCGAATCCCCCTTCATTCCTCTACTCAGTGCATCGTAGATTGTGAACAGTGGTGGAAAATAGTTCAGGGAAATAGTTTTAATTGGTTAATTGGGGTGGCACAGTGGCACAGTGGTTAGCACTGCTGCCTCACAGAGCCAGGGACTCGGGTTCAATTCCAGCCCCGGGTCACTGTCTGCATGGAGTTTGCACATTCTCCTCGTGCGTGCGTGGGTTTCCTCCAGGTGCTCCGGTTTCCTCCCACAGCCCAAAGATGTGCAGGTTAGGTTGATTTAGGCCGTGCTAAATTGACCCTTAGTGTCAGGGGGACTAGCTAGGGTAAATACATGGGGTTACAGGGACAGGGCCCGAGTGGGATATTTTTTGGTGCAGGCTCAATGGGCTGAATGGCCTCCTTCTGCATTGTCAGGATTCTGTGAAATACCAGCACTATCTCAATGGGCTGGCTAAAGTTCCTTGAGAAAACACCGCAGAAGATAGGTTTGTGATCAGAAAAGCTCAAGCAAGTTGACGTACATTGAACTCTTATAATGTGATGTTTGGGTACCATCCAAAATCCAAGTTATAACAAAGGATGTATTATAATCCAGATCTCCTTTTTTGTATATATCTGGCTTCTCCTCTTGCCAAGTCTATTGAGACATGACTTATCATTGTCCGTGGTGTATTTTGACTAATTTAGTTCCTCAAATCTCTGTCTGCTTCATAGACTTTCCATTCTGCTATTTGTAATTGCTTAATTTAGATACTGTTTTGAAAGAGAAAATGATAACCAGGGTGTTACTCATGCTCTTTGGTGTAGGTGGAAGGGTTCTCAGAAGTTAGAGAACAGTTCAGCCGGCTTCATCAAAACAATGTTACTTGAAGTGTTCTGTTCAGTGGAAAATCATTCCATTTTTAACCATGTTAAAATTGAGAGGGAAATAATTCCGTGGCACCAGAACTTCCACCTACCACTTTGACCTGGCACCTGACCTTGGAAGAAGGAGGATCATTTAAATTGCCATGTTTGCTGGTAGAATCAGAGTACCCACCCAGTATTGCCCCTGGAAGAGAGGTAGCCTATTACATTGGGGGAGGGGAAATAAGGCATCTTGGCCATAAGACCTCAGGCTGATAGAACCTACCTGGGGTGACACAGTGGCTAGCCTCACAGTGCCAGGCACCCAGGTTCAACTCCAGCCTTGGGTCACTGTGTGTGGAGTTTGCATATTCTCCCTGTGTCTGCTCCGGTTTCCTCCCACACTCCAAGATGTGCGGGTTAGGTTGACTGGCCATGCTAAATTGCCCCTTAGTGTCAGGGGGATTAGCAGGGTAAAGACGTAGGGTTACGGGAATAGGGTGAGATTGTGGTCAGTGCAGGCTCGATGGACCAAATGGTCTCCTTCTGCACTGGAAGGATTCTATATTTTGGTCAATTGTCGAACAGTAATGCCCCAACTTGAATGGAAATCAATCCTATTGAATGATGACCAGTGAATTTCCAGCAAAGTCCTCTCTTCCAACACACACAACCGCTACTTCTAAAGTTTCCAAAGATCTATCCTTGCTCAACATTCCCACCCTCTTCCTTGTCTACATGCTGCCGATTGCTCACAGTTTCCACACATGCACCGCCACTCTCCTGCTTTACCCATGCACACATCTCTCAAACTCATCATTAATTTGGTGCTTCGAGACTGCTTGTCCAACATTCTGGGGCAGGGGGGGAAGGGGAGAGAAACCAGACTTTAGGATCATGATGCACAATGAACCCATGCCTGCGCATTGCGATGCAGGTTGCTAGTAGCAGCATTAAGCCCAGCGGTAACCGTGCTGCTTAGCTACACACCTCAGCAGGTGGCCCAAGTTCATGTGAGACTATTCTAGGTCATTCAGCCCATCAAATTCATGTCAGCTCTCTGCAGGAGCAAGTCAGCTGGTCCCATCCCTCATTGCCCTGTAAGGTAAAGTGTGGCACTGTTGGTGAATGGGGGACTGGGGTTGTGTTCACAGGAACCATAGTCACATTCATGAGAGCAGATGACACAAAAATAGGTGGGACAGTAAGTTGAAATGAGGAAATAAGAACCTTACAAATGGATATAGATAGGATAGGAGAGTGGGCCAAAATGTGGCAGATGGGGTTTAACATGGATAAATGTGAGGTCATGCATTTTGGTCGGAAAAATGGGAAGGCGACTTATTGTTTAAATGGGGAGAGACTTTGGGATGATCCTCGTTCATGAGTCACAGTAAACTAGCATGCAGGTCCAGCAGATAATAAAGAAAGTGAATGGAATGTTGGCATTTATAGCTAAGAATAAAATATAAAGGTAAGGATGTATTGTTGCAACTTTACAAGACATTGGCGAGGCTGCACCAGGAGTATTGTGCATAGTCGAGTGAGGCAATCACAGACAGCAAAACTGGAAAGGGGGTGTGTTGGTTACCACTCCCCATCATTATGCTCTTCCTCTTGCCCCCCCACCCCCCCATATTCTCCTCCTCCTCTCTCTCCTCCCTCTCCCAGCCGTATCCCATGTAATAGGGACTGTGCTCTCATGATGGTGAGATCCTGCAGGATACAGCAGACCACAATCAATCATGACACATTTCAGGCAACTCCAGGATGGTCCAGGCAGCAGAATATGACCTGCATTCATCTGTACCATGTGCTGAGCCTGGGCCACACACTGTCTGCTCATTAAGGGAACAGAACCCTCTACAGCTGTGGTATAAGTCTATATTTAGGTGTGATACCCACAAAGTCATATGTGTGCAATGGATCCTGCACTTTAGGGAAGCTCATGCTCTTGGCAAAGCCATGTGCAAGCTGGCCTCCATCTCTCCTGGGCGGCATGGTGGCACAGTGGTTAGCACTGCTGCCTCACGGCACCAGGGATCTGGGTTCGATTCCCGGCTTGGGTCACTGTGTGGAGACATTCTCCCCGTGTCTGCGTGGGTTTCCTCCGGGTGCTCTGGATTCCTCCCATAATCCAAAGATGTGCAGATTAGTTTGATTATCCATGCTAAATTAGTGTCAGGGGGATTAGAAGGATAAATATATGGGATTACGGGGATAGGACCTGGCTGGAATTGTTGGTACAGGCTCGATGGGCCAAATGGCCTCCTTCTGCACTGTAGATTCTGTGATCCAGTTGGAAAGAGAGAATTACATTCACCTAGCACCTTCCATAACCCACAGAATGGCCCGCAGTGCTTGTTTTTATGGGCATGGGCGTCACTGGCTGGCCAGCGTTTATTGCCCATCCCTTGTTATCTAGGGCAGTTGAGAGCCACATTGCCATGGCTCTGGAGTCACATGTAGGCCCGACCAGGTAAGGACAGCAGATTTCCTTCCCTAAAGGACATTAGTGAACCAGATGGGTTTTTCTGGTGATCAACAATGGTTTCATGGTCATCAGTAGATCCTTAATTCCAGATATTTTTTATTGAATTCAAATTCCACCATCTACCGTGGTGGAATTTGAACCCGAGTCCTCAGAACATTAGCTGTGTTTCTGGATTAACAGTCTAGCGATAATACCACTAGGCCATTGCCTCCCCTCAAGCCAATTAAGTGCTTTTGAAGTGTAGTCATTGTTGTAATGCAAGAAACACCATAGCTGATTTGTACACAGTAAGGACCCACAAAACATCTGTGTGTTAATAACCCGATGATCTGTTTGTTTGTGACTCCGATTGAAAGGTAAAATAATAGCAAGAATGCCGTGTACTTTCCTGGCAAAAAGAGTATCAGTGATCAACCCTGTGTTGCTGTAATCAGTGATTTGGGTGAATTTAGTGATGCCACTTGCTCGAGGTTGGAATGATTTCAAAGTGAAGAGATTCATGGTGGCTGTCACCTTCACAGCCACTGGCAGTGCCATCCTTGCCCAGACCTGTGGCACCTGTTGTGCCTGTAACAGCTGACAGATTTCTATGAGCACCTCCTTCATAAAATAGAAATGATGCACATACAGTTATTGAGGTAAGAAAAATGTTCCCTGAAGTCCCAAGGTGGGTAACGCAACCTACTGATAACCC
This sequence comes from Mustelus asterias, assembly GCF_964213995.1. Lineage (NCBI taxonomy): Eukaryota > Metazoa > Chordata > Chondrichthyes > Carcharhiniformes > Triakidae > Mustelus > Mustelus asterias. The sequence continues at coordinate 14,462,354 of NC_135810.1, read as the reverse complement.
TTCGCTCTCCCCTCCTCTGCCTTCTATGAGCAACTTATCCTTTTCTCTTTTGTTCCTGCTTAATTTTCCTTCCTCTCTGCAGGTCAAGAGGGCGTTGTAACCATAGCACCCATGGTCGGGATCAAATGGTCTGATCCAGACTCTTTAAGTTTATTTATTAGTGTCACAAGTAGGCTTACATTAACACTGCAAAGGAGTTACTGTGAAAATCCCCTAGTCGCCTCACTCCAGTGCCTGTTCGGATACACTGAGGGAGAATTTAGCATGGCCAATGCACCTAACCAGCATGTCTTTCGGACTGTGGAAGGAAACCAGAGAACCTGGAGGAAACCTACAGGGGGACACGGGGAGAACATGCATACTCCACACAGACAGTGACCCAAGCCGGGAATTGAACCCAGGTCCCTGGCGCTGTGAGGCAGCAGTTCTAACCACTGTGCCACCGTGCCACCCTAAAGTGAAAACCAAGGCTATGTCTAAGTCTATCACTCCCTGTCAACTTCATCAACATTAAACAGCAGTAGGAAACTCACAGCACATCAACACGTTCCCACGCACCCCAGACATTCTCTCTTCCACCTTCTTCCATCAGGAAAAAGATACAAAAGTCTGAGGTCACATACCAACCTACTCAAGAGCAGCTTCTTCTCTGCTGCCATCAGACTTTTGAGTGGACCAACCTTATATTAAGCTGATCTGTTGCTACACCCTAGCTATGACTGTAACACTACATTCTGCACTCTCTCCTTTCCTTCTCTATGAATGTATGCTTTGTCTGTATAGAGCACAAGAAACGATGCTTTTCACTGTATATTAATATGTGTGACAATAATAAATCAAATCAAATCAAATGAAAACAAACCTGGACTGGGCCAGTAGAAACCAACTAGAAATTAAATTGAAAGGACTTGATGATCCCTTTAAAAGAGAGCAATAACTGGGGGTCTTCCCTGCTGCTGAACGCATGGTGGGCTCTGTGTGTTTAAGAGAGAGCTTAACTAGAACTGTGAGGTCCAAAATGGCAGCTCTGGCACTAAGTCATCATTCTGTGCCAACTGGCATCACCATCTGCCTTTTCTGCACAACCCCAGCGCTGCCACTAATGCCCGTGCTAATGCCATTCCAAAATAGCGTCCAGTAATTGTTGTGCGGGAAGCGTGCGCATGCAGCTCAAACACCGTTCTGATACTAAAAACAGCACCCATAGCACTGAAACTACGATGTCATATTTTGTGGCCAGTAAATTATTAAACTTGAGTTGTGCTGAATATCATTTGCCTGCTATTTTCCACACTAATCTTACTTTTTCAATATTTTCCCATGATTTCCATCTATTATGTATTAATATGTTGCAAATATATGCACTTTTTGTTTGCAACACCTTACCATGGCTGTTAATTCCTACTGATCTATATATTCTATCATTAAATTTTTGTGTGCACAACTATTTCTTTCATCTCTTGTTGTTGCTAATTTTAGGATCAAGCTGACCTTACACCATTGGGTTGTTGTGATCTGATGAATGAAAGGGGAAGCAGACTCAATAGAAACTTTCAGAAGGGAATTGAAGCACATACATGAAACACATACATGAAACACATACACATATATGAAACACATACACATACATGAAATGCATACACATGCTCATACATGAAATGCATACCCATACATGAAACGCATACATAAAACACAAACACATATATGAAACACACACACATACCTGAAACATGCATACATGAAATGCATTCACATAAATGAAATGCATGCACATACATGAAATGCAGACATGTGTGAAACACATACGCATACATGAAACATGCATATATGAAATGCATACACATACACATACATGAAATGCATACACATGTATAAAATACATATATTATATACATGGAAAGAAACCATTTGCAGTGCTATGGGAAAGTGCAGGCGAGTGGAACCAATTAGCACATTATTTCAAAAAGTAGGCAAAGGTGTGATAAGCTGAATGGCGTTCTGTGCTGTATGAATTTGATTCATATATCAATTACTAGAGTTTTAAAATTTGAATACGTATCAGCTGGATTCAAAAGCACCAAATATTATGCACATTACGAAAGTTGTATCCATGGCATTTTTTTTGAATGCATGGATTGACTCTTCCCCCGAGCTAATATCAAAGATAACTGAACTTCCGTCCTTACAATATTTGAATCATGTTAGGCCATGGGCAAAGCTATCGAATATAACTAGTTTTAACTCTATGTATTGTGACTGAATCGCTGCCAAGCTAACCCAATACAAACATCTTGTTGCTGTTGATTATTATGTAATATAGGGGAATAGAATATACTGAATATAGTTATCAGGTTATTCAAGATTGCAACCAGAGACACAACCAACTTCCATAGAACCTCTACAGTGCAGAAGAGGCCATTCGGCCCACCAAGCCTGCACCGATTCCTAATCCTTATTTAGATCCATTACGTATTGCTCATACGTGATTGTTATCCCTCTGTTCATCTCCTATTCATATGACTATCAAGATATATCTTGAACTTTGCAAATGGGCCTGCTTCTACCACTTCCACTGGCAGTGTACTCCAGACACCCAACACCTTCTATGTGAAAAACATTCCCCGCATGTCACCTGTAAACTTTCCCCTTCTCACCTTAAACTGCGCCCTCTTGTAGTTGACCTTTCCACCCTGAGAAAGAGCCTCTGACTATCCACCCTATCTATGCCTCTTATAATTTTGTAAACCTCTATCAGGTCGCCCCTCAGCCTCTGTCTTTTCAGTGAATCTGAGTTTATCCAACCTCTCTTCATACCTAATCCCCCCTAACCTGCACAGCTTTGGACACTAAGGGGCAATTTAGCATGGCCAATCCACCTAACATGTACATCTTTGGAGTGTGGGAGGAAACCTGAGCACCCGGAGGAAACCCACGCAGACACGGGGAGAACGTGAAAACTCCACACATCCGAGGCCGGAATTGAACCTGGGTCCTTGGTGCTGTGAGGCAGCAGCGCTAACCACTCACCCTGAATATGAGTATTACATCAGTGCAAACTGGTCTTAACCTTTCAGAAGGATAGCATGGGATAGATTTCAAGATAAACAATGAGAGATTTACCCTTAGATTGAGTTTTCTGGCAGGGAACTGAAGGTGTTAACTTTAGATTTATTCAAGATACAGTCAGATAGTAAATCTGACCACCAGGAAGTGCAGCTGGGCGAGTTTCCCAAGTCTTCTGTTGGAAGCATTAAATTCAAGTGCCACATGTTGATAATGGTAACTGTTGCACTAATTACTGGTCTGTTGTCTTCATGATTGTGCTGCCTCCACTCAGCTTGGTCAAACGTCCGGAGCTTGCTGCTTCAGGGAACTGCGCTTCCATTTTCTACAATATTTACTTTTCAATTGACCTCAAGCCTTTGGGGGTTTAGAATCCCTCCCTGGCAACTCCAAAAAAAAGTGAGAAAATTGAAATGGTTTTTAATATTCAAATTTACAAGTGGCAGCAAGATGCAGAAGACTAAGGGCCCTATTTTACCATTTTGATTCTAAGTGCTGGGCGGACTTGAAACTGGGAGTGTTTCAGATCCGACTTTTAGACCCGTTCTCAGGCGCCCCCATACGCATTCTGCCTGAAAAAATATCAGCAATTCCGAATCACGGGGTTTAAGGGGCCTGAAATCCTGCAGCTCCGATCGGCGCCTCCAACTGCGCATGCACAGGAAGAAAAAATGATAGAATGCAGCTCCCCTGCCACATCCCTCCTGGGCCAGATAATGCCTCCCCCTGGCCCCCACAGACATTGCCCCATCCCCACAATATTACTGACCCCCTTATCCCCCACTCCGCCGCCACCCAGACCGATGGCAAGCCCCTCCCCCAATGATCTCAGGCAGAGTGGCAGCGGATCGCCCCCCCCCCTCACCCCCCCACCACCGATCTCAAGCAGAGAGCCGTTGGACGCTTGACACTTACCTCCTCACTAACTGGAGCGTCCGAATCAGACTTTTGTGGAGCATGTCTGTTTTCGTGCCAATTCTGGATGGGTGAACGCGGTGGTATAAGGGGAAGTACTGGTAAAGTTGGGCGTTCAGGCTATTAAGTCAATTTAAATGCATGCAAATGCATTTAAAATGGCCGTCGCGTCCGTTTTGGGCACGGTCCCGATCGCGGCCATTTTTGGGCCTTGGTAAAGGGGGGACCAGCACGGAGGTGGGCGTGGATCGCGCTACTCACCTCACGCCCAATTTTACCAAGTTTTCACACCTGAAAACGGGCACAACGCAATGGTAAAATCCGGCCCTAAAAAGGTCTGCAAGGTTTCTGTTGGACGGGTGAGCTAAGACAGGCTGACTGAGTTTCTCCCACTCAGATGCCAGCAAATTTACCAGGAACTGCGTCCATCCCTTGCCGCACTCTCATATCTCACAACCAGTACTGAACTTACTGAGCAGCAGAACAGGATGATGATAAACACTGCAAAGGATTTTCTGATGGGAAGTTGGCATGCCCTGTTTTGCCCGCTGCCTGATAGGGCTGCTGCTGACGTAAGCAGATGTTTCTGGGGTCAGGCAGAAGTGAATGCCTTTTCCAGACTTTCGATTGGGCTCCCACCCTCAGAAGGGAGTCTGGGTGGGAGGACTGACCATATCAGTGAGAGCGGCCAGGATGTCTGATGGAGCAGCTGATGAGGAATCCAGATGTTTACATCTGTGGACTTTTAACCAGATATGTTGCTGCTCAGGCTGACATGAACGATAGGAAAATGACAAATTTGGAGCAAATCATAAATAAGAAAAACATTGCAGTCAAAACATTTAATAGATAGGAAACTATATTAAAAAAACAGCAGAGAAAGAGGCCATTCAACCCATCGTGTATATGTCAGCCGCAAAGGATTTATCCAGTCTAATCCTGATTTCCAGCTCTTGTTCCATGATTCTGTAGGTTACGATACTTCAAGTACTGGCACGGTGGCACAGTAGTTAGCACTGCTGCCTCACAGTGCCAGGGGCCCGGATTTGATTCCAGCCTCAGGTCACTGTCAGTGCAGGGTTTGAACTTTCCCCCCATGTCAGCATGGGTTTCCTCTGGGTGGTCGGGTTTCCTATCACAATCCAAAGGTGTGCAGGTTATGTGGATTGGCCATGCTAAATTGACCCTAGTGTCAGGGGGGGTTAGCAGGGTAAATGTGTGGGGTTACGGGAATAGGGCCTGGGTGGGACTATGGTCAGTGCAGACTCGATGGGCTGAATGGTTTCCTTCTGCACTGTATGATTCTATTCTATGAATCTATGAAACTGGTTCTGCATCAAACTGGGCTTCACGGGCATAAACTGGTTCCAATCTGGAGCTGTGTTGGAGGTGACTGCAAAACTAGTGGATCCCCTGACTTCGACCCCATTGAAAACCAGCTCACACCCAGTTTCAAACAAAGAACAAAGAACAATACAGCACAGGAACAGGCCCTTCGGCCCTCCAAGCCCGCGCCGCTCCCCGGTCCAGGATTGAATCCTGAATCCAGGATCCCCGCCCAATTTTCCAGCCTATCTACATCCTAATATCCTATCCACCGAGCTGTCCCTCACAGCTACGATGCTTTGTTCATCACAACCTATTAACTCACCCCCACCCCCCCATTCCAGACCATGTGATCTCCAGGGAGAGGCGAAAACCCAGAGTGAAAACCCCAGGGCCAATATGGGGAAAAAAAATCTGGGAAATTCCTCTCCGACCCCCTGAGGCGATCGAAACGAGTCCAGGAGATCACACTGGCCCTGATCGGAAAATGCTTCCCTACCCTATTCATTTCCACTTCTGCTTTACGAACACCATCTGAATTCCCTGCCCCCGAGACAGGTTCCCAACTATCCGCAGTCTCGCTCTGTACTGGCACCAGCAAGATGATCATAGAATGAAGTCTTGAAACGAGAAACAAAGAACAATTAGCCCGCGCCGCTCCCTGGTCCAAACTAGACCACTCTTTTGTATCCCTCCATTCCCACTCCGTTCATATAGCTGTCTAGATAAGTCTGAAATGTTCCCAGTGTGTCCGCCTCCACCACCTTGCCCGGCAACACATTCCAGGCCCCCATGACCCTCTGTGTAAAATATGTCCTTCTGATATCTGTGTTAAACCTCCCCCCCTTCACCTTGAACCTATGACCCCTCGTGAACGTCACCACCGACCCGGGGAAAAGCTTCCCACCGTTCACCCTATCTATGCCTTTCATAATTTTATACACTGCTATTAAGTCTCCCCTCATCCTCCGTCTTTCCAAGGAGAACAACTCCAGTTTCCCCAATCTCTCCTCATAACCAAGCCCCTCCATACCAGGCAACATCCTGGTAAACCTCCTCTGTACTCTCTCCAAAGCCTCCACGTCCTTCTGGTAGTGTGGCGACCAGAACTGGACGCAGTATTCCAAATGCGGCCGAACCAACGTTCTATACATCTGCAACATCAGACCCCAACTTTTATACTCTATGCCCCGTCCTATAAAGGCAAGCATGCCATATGCCTTCTTCACCACCTTCTCCACCTGTGACGTCACCTTCAAAGATCTGTGGACTTGCACACCCAGGTCCCTCTGCGTCTCTACACCCTTTATGGTTCTTCCATTTATCGTGTAGCTCCTCCCTACATTATTCCCACCAAAATGCATCACTTCGCATTTATCAGGATTGAACTCCATCTGCCATTTCCTTGCCCAAATTTCCAGCCTATCTATATCCTTCTGTAGCCTCTGACAATGTTCCTCACTATCTGCAAGTCCTGCCAGTTTTGTGTCGTCCGCAAACTTACTGATCACCCCAGTTACTCCTTCTTCCAGATCATTTATATAAATCACAAACAGCAGAGGTCCCAATACAGAGCCCTGCGGTACACCACTAGTCACAGGTCTCCAGCCGGAAAAAGACCCTTCCACTACCACCCTTTGTCTTCTATGACCAAGCCAGTTCTCCACCCATCTAGCCACCTCCCCCTTTATCCCGTGAGATCCAACCTTTTTCACTAGCCTACCATGAGGGACTTTGTCAAACGCTTTACTAAAGTCCATCTTGACAACATCCACGGCCCTTCCTTCGTCAACCATTTTGGTCACTTCTTCAAAAAACACCACCAGGTTGGTGAGGCATGACCTCCCTCTCACAAAACCATGCTGACTATCGTTTATGAGTTTATTCCTTTCTAAATTCAGGTCCAGTTCATGAGGCCCACATACATCCTTTTGGGAGTAATGTCCAGATTCCCATCACCCTGTGTAAAAGAAGATTCCCCTCAAATCTTCCTGCCAAGTACTTTCAAATCTTTGCCTTTCATTGCTGTTGATTTCATAGAATCCCTACAGTCCAGAAAGAGGCCATTTGGCCCATCGAGTCTGTACTGACCACAATCCCACCCAGGCCCTATTCCCATAACCCCACACATTTACCCTGCTAATCCCCCTGACACTAGGGTCAATTTAGCATGGCCAATCCACCTAACTGGCATATTTTTGGACTGTGGGAGGAAACCGGAGCACCCGGAGGAAACCCACGCAGACACAGGGAGAACGTGCAAACTCCACACAGTCACCCGAGGCCGGAATTGATTCTTGGTCCCTGGCGCTGTGAGGTTGCAGTGCTAACCACTGTGCCACCGTTTTGCCCTCCTCAGCTAAAGAAAATAATTATTTTCTCATCCATTCTATCTAGGCCGCTCATCATTTTACACAACTCAATTAAATCTCCCTCGACAAAAGCAAATTACAGCAAATGATGGAAATCTGAAATCATAACAGAAAACATTGGAAAAACTCAGCTGGTCAGACAGCACCTGTGGAGAGAGAGACAGAATTAACGTTTTACATCAATGACCTTTCATCAGAACCTGATCAGCTTCCTCCATTCCGAAGAAAACAACTTCTATTCAATCTTTGAGTTAATTTTTTTTCAGTGCTTAAAGTTGTGAAGTTAGTGAAAAATGAACTACAAAGGCTGAACCAGAGCTACAGGGAGCAGAGGAATCGTAGAATCATAGAATCATACAACGCAGAAGAGGCCCTTCGACCCATCGAGTCCACACCGACACATTAGAAACACCTGAACTTTCACCTAATCCCATGTGCCAGCACTTGGCCCTGAATGTTATGATGTGCCAAGTGTTCATCCAGATACTTTTTAAAGGAGGTGAGGCAAATTTTTAAAGGATGTGAGGCAACCCACCTCTACCACTCTTCCAGGTAGCGCATTCCAGACCATCACCACCCTCTGGGTAAAAAAGTTTTGCCTCACATTCCCCCCAAACCTCCTGCCTTTCACCTTGAACCTATGTCCCCTCATGACTGACCCTTCAACTGAGGGGAATAGTTGCTCCTTATCCACTCTGTCCATGCCCCTCATAATCTTGTACACACTTCTTGGAAGTGCGGGCTGGTCAGGCATAGCTCTTTGACACTCTGCCTGATTTCCTTTTGCTTCAAACCTCTTCTGCCGCACTGCTGTTCCCATTTACACTGGTGCACCCAGAATTGTTGCAGTGTAAGGAGGCCATTCAGCCCATCGTGTCTGCACCAGCTCGCCGAATGAGCATTATGACTTAATGACATTTGCCTGGGTTTTCCCCATTCTACTGCACATTGTTTCTATTCAAATAATCATCTAATGCCCTCTTGAATGCTTGGATTGAACCTGCCTTCCAGGCAGTGTGTTCCAGACTTCAATCACTCGCTGGGTGAAAAGGTTTTCTCACATCGCATTTTCTTCTTTTTCAAATCACTTTAAATCTGTCCCCCCTCATTCTCGATCCTTTTGTGAGTGGGAACAATTTCTCCCTATCTACTCTGTCTAATCCCCTCATGGTGTTGAACAAATCTTCTCTCCAAGGAGAACTGTCCCAATTTCTCCAATCTATCTTCATGACTGAAGTTTCTCATCCCTGGGACCATTCTTGTAAACACTCTCTCCCCTTTCTCCAATGCATTCCTATCATGTGGCACCCAGAACTGTACACATTCCAGCTGGGGTCTAACTAGTCTCTTGTATAAGTTCAGCATTGTCTCCTTGCTCTTGTACTCTATCCCCTTATTAAGAAAGCCTGGGATACTACATGGTTTATTTACTGCTCTCCTCACCTGTCCTGCCACCTTCAATCATCTATGCACATAAACATCCCGGTCCCTCTGCTCCTGCGCCCCCTTTAGAATTCTATCCCTTTTTTCATATTTTTCTCTCTCCATGTTCTTCCTACCAAAATACATCACCTTAGAAAAGACCCACCCAGCTTTTGTTTTTTTCCTTGTCTCATTATCACCTCCTTGGACCGACATTCCTTTTGCCAATTAGTCACTCCTGTCCTCCATCCTTAGAGTCCAAAGATGCGCAGGTTAGGTGGACTAACCATGGTAAGTGCACAGGGTTATAGGATCAAGGCAGAGAGAAGGATCTGGGTGGGATGCTCTTTCGGAGAGTTGGTACAGACTTCTTAGGCTGAATGGCCTCTTTCTGCACTGTAGGGATTCTATGATCCTGCCTATGGATTCGATGCTCCTATTGGGGTAAAAGAGATCAAGGATTATGGGAGTAAGGGGGTATCAGGATATTGAATTGGATGATCAGCCATGACCAAAAAGAATGGCGGAGCAAGCTTGAAGGGTCGAAAGGCCTACTCCTGCTTCTAGTTTCTATATATATGTTTCTATTTTTCCTTTCCTGTCCCCTTTTCCCCTCTCCGTACTTGTTTAAAACCTGTTTGTCTCTACATTCTGATGGAGGATCAATAATCTGGGATTATGGGTTCTTTTCATTCTTTCCACAGATGCTGCAGAGTGTTTCCAGAACTCTCCACCCGTAGCGTTGTTCTGAGAAGTGGTCTTTTCTCTTCCTGAGATGTGTAAGAGGTTAATGTGGCAGTCCATGGGCTATCTTTCACTTTTCCCGCCCCTATGGAGTTGTGCTGAAAGTTCTGCCAAGAGTTCTAACCCCACCCTGACTCTGGCTCATTAATGTAGGCTCCGGCTGAGATCACTACCAATCAGGGGCCTGCAAAGGTTCGAAGCCTGCGAGTGGAGGCTCCTGAGGTATTGCAGGAAAAGACCATTTGTCCCGGCGTAACCTATTTTTGGTTGATGTCAGCTCTGCTACCATGAGGAAAAGATTTCCTCAGTGTATGACAAAACCATAAATCCTCACATATTAGTCAATTGTCTCCAGTGGCATGTCTAATCGCATGTTGAACTCATTTATCCCAGTTACTGCACAGCTTTTTCTGGTAACTAGCTCCATATGTTTCTCTTTGTGTGAAACTTTGTTTCCAGAGTTGGGGCGGAATTCTCCTGTTTTTACTCCAAGTGCTCCCGTTGCTGTGAAAATGGGAGCGTTTCTCGCTGGCGCTGGGAGCATCTGTCAGGTGGGGTTCACCTACTTGATTTATCCCGCGATTCACACCAGCCATCCAGCTGTTCAGAGGTTGCGTCACCTTTATTATGAAGTGCCCTGATCTCCACATTCACTGATAGGAATCCCACCCTCACCCACTGCTGACCAGGGAAACACCATCAACCCCTTGGCAAAGAGGGGCATCACCCCCCACCACTCGAATAACGGCTCACATTCACTCTCTCCAACATGCAGGCATGAGGGTGGCCCGACTCCCCATCCAAGGCCCATCCCTCAGCCCCCTCCCCCCTCAGACTCCCATTCAGCCCCATCCCCCCTCAGCACCCCACTCAGCCCCCCACTCCCAACTCAGAACTTGACTCAGCTCCCCACCTCAGACTGCCATTCCAGCCCCCCTTAGGGCCATGTGCCTCGGCTTTGCCAACGGTGCATTGCCCCCTGGCACCCTGGCACTGACAATCTGGCCTGGCACATTGGGCCCTGAGGGGGGTTAAGGAGGTCGGTCCAGTGGCCATTTGCTCTTTGACATGGCCAAGCTGCAGAAGAATGCTTCCCCAAGGGTCCTGGGAGTTGGGAGGGCTCGGGCCGGGGCAAGGGGTTGATGACAGCACTGTCCCCTGGGATAGGGGTCCCATGGTTGGACTGCCCCTTCCAGCCCTGGCAGAATGGAAGATCACCCCTGGCATTGGGATTTCAGGCCGCTCTCTCTTCAACATCTTCATTCCCACCTGTCGTCTGTGAAAGTTCTGAAGTGGCCTGGTGGCTTTGATCTCCATGCCCCCCAGTCACTTGGCAGGCTTTGAAATCACAGCAGCATTCCACTCAGCATCAGGGATATCCCTTTCTCTCTGTCAGAAGTTGCAGGTGTGAGCAGACCCCTTTGAAGTCCTCTAACAGAGGGGAGATGTCAATTTCATTGGGGGGGTCCCTTCTCCGCAGCTGTTCACTCAGTCCAAATCTATTTGCAAAGCTTTCATTTGAAGTCTCTGAGACTTTTTAGAAAGCTAAAATGTTTCAAAACACTTGATATTCTCTTTAAAATCATTGGTCTCTTTCACTTCCTCTTTTGTAAATCACTTATTGCCCTTTGAAGAAACCACATTTGTCAATCAGGCTTGGAATCTTTGTAAACATTAGTTAGAAACAGTGGGGGGGTACTTAAAGTGCATTCAAGCATGAAGGGAAAAGTAAATAAACACAACTGACTGGAGACTGAGTAGACAATCATTAAGCTGTCAATCAAAGCCTATTTCAAATCGCTGCATCATGAAATTGAAAGCAATCAAATGTTTTCAATGTAATAGAGAATATTTGAAAGCATTTGATCTTTCTGTGTCAATCGATTGGGGCTGAGTGAACAGCTGTGGAGAAGAGAACCCCTCCCCCCAAGTGAAATTGACATCTCCTCTCTGTCAGAGGACTTCAAAGAGGTCTGCTCACACCTCCAGCTTCTGACAGAGTGGAAAGGAAATCCCTGCTGCAGAATGGAGTGTCTACCAGCTGTCCAGTGGGCATGGAGATTAAAGTGACCAGACCACTTCAAAGTTTTCACAGATGACCGGCAGGAATGAAGATATTGAGCAAAGAGTTGTCTGAAATCACTAAGAGGCACCTGGATGGGTACATGAATAGGGAGGGAATAGAGGGATATGGACTGAATAAGGGCAGAAGGTTTTTTAAAATTTAGTTAGGACATCATGATCGGCACAGGCTTGTAGGGCCGAAGGTCTTGTCCTTGTGCTGCACTTTTCTTTGTTCTTTGCTTTGTTATTACAGAGGATTGTTGGATGGAGGAGATTACAGAGCTAATGAAATGTTGGAGATATGAATTCGAAGGAGGAAATTCAAAAATTGAAGGTTTGCTTAACCAGGAGTGCAGGGGCGATGGGCATTTGGGAAGCAGTGGCACAGTGGAATTATCACTGGACTAGCAATCCAGAGACTCAGGGTAATGCTCTCGGGACACGGGTTTAAATCCCATCACGGCAGACGGTGAAATTTGAATTCAATAAAAATCTGGAATTAAAAGTCTACTGATAACTATTGTAAATTGTCATAAAAACCCAACTGGTTCACTAATGTCCTTTAGGGAAGGAAATCTGCCATCCTTATCCTGTCTGGCCTACATGTGACTTCGAACCACAGCAATGTGGTTGACTTTCAAATGCCCTCTGAAATGGAGGGCAGTTAGGGATGGACAATAAAAGCTGGCCCAGCCAGTGATGCCCACATCCCGTAAAAATGAATAAGAAGAAAACTTGGTGGAAGTTAGGATAGGATAGGGTTTTAAATGACCTCAAGGCTACAGAGGATAAAGTATGGGGGATGGGCAATTCTGATTATTAAAAGAATCAAATCTAGCTGAATCTGGGAATATCGGAAATGGGCACAAAAGGGGAGTTGAGGCAGCTAAAAATAATTTACAATATCAGTGTGATGTTAGTGTACCTTTAAGAAAGTTTTTTTTAAAAAACCTGATATCTGCAGCTCATAGCTTCAGTGGTTGCTTAGCTCACAGCTTCAGTGATGTCATTGTTGCCAGCTTGACTGGAAGTGTATTTTTATTGCTACTGAAGTGGTTTAAATGGGGTTGTTTGTGTTTACTCTGGGATTAGTTTTACATTGTCAGGAGGATGGTCATGTGTTTTTGGACAGTTTCTTTCAGTTTCAGTTTGGAGCTGCAGGTTTGAGTTTTAGTTTTAGAAGGGACAGCAAGCTAAAAAGAAGCGTTTTCCCTCTCTCCCTGTTGTTTTGAAAATTCTGTTGGTTAGCTGGAAATAAGTTCTTGAAGGGTTGTTGGGGGATGGACTAGAGTCTCTCTGGTGTTTTGGGAAGCTGCCTTGTCTTCAAACTGTTTGGACTGAATCCAGAGAACTGCAGACTTCAACCAAAGGACTCAATTTCCATTATCACATGAGCAGTAGACTTTGCTGTATTGAACTTATTTAAAGGGTTGTTTACGGCAAAGGTTTTGGTTTGATGAGAACACATTAGATATCCTTGGTAAGGATGATACATTATAGTGGTGGTTTTGTTTTTTGCTTGTAATTGTAAAAATTCTTGCTAATTTTCTTACCATACATGTTAACTATATTCTTAAATAAACGTTGTTTGATAAAAGCTCTCTAGTGGGTCTTTTGAATCACACCTAAGTGGAACGTATGTTTATCCTAGCCAAATTCAAGATGCAAAACGTATGATTCAGTTGGGCTTCATAAAACAGTTTGGAGTTCCTAACCTGAACCATAACAATCAGCTAACATGGGGAGCAGGAAGGGAAACTGGGTGGTCAGCAGTTCAGTGGGACAAGGCTCGTAAGAGCAGGAGGTGGATCTCATGAACAAGTTGAAAAGACACGTGGGAGTTAAAGAAACTAAGCAAAGGTGTGAGTTCAGGGCTAGTGTAGGGACTTATCTGAGCAGAAGCTTGGTTTGGTATGATAGAAGGAAGGGACATGGCAGCTTATCAGATTGGGTCAATCTTAAAGTCTGTGAGGTCTTTGTACTTATTGTTGGAGTTCAGGATACAAGAGACGGGGAAAGAGATTTAAGAAAATGAATTACAGGAAAGAAAAGAATCCTGGGATTATTTTTGCATTCCCAAGATGATCCT